>NC_047591.1:23539778-24149778 GCF_011004845.1 Esox lucius
GAGAGAAAGAGAGGGGGAGAAAAAGTGAGATTTAAAGTGGGAGGGGGAGATAAAGACTGAAAAAGAGAAAAGGAGAGAAAAACAGAGAGGCCCTCTGGTTATCCCCTTTAGTTAACCATCACAGTGTCAGCTGCTATATAAAAGCAAATGTCTAACAGTTGTCTACTTAATTGTACAGTACACCAACTGACTGGACAATTGCAACATCATTCACTATTCCTTATTCAAATTGTAACAATACTTTTAATATTAAACCTAGTTGATGCAACAGACACAAAAACAATTATAATATAAACAATATATAAAACAACAATATTATAAACAAAAGACAAAACAACAATATTATAAACAGTAGAGAAAACAACAATATTATAAACAATAGACAAAACAACAATACTATAAACAAAAGACAAAACAACAATAATATAAACAGTAGAAAAAACAACAATACTATAAACAAAAGACAAAACAACAATACTATAAACAATAGACAAAACAACAATACTATAAACAGTAGAAAAAACAACAATATTATAAACAATAGACAAAACAACAATACTGTAAACAAATGACAAAACCACAATACTATGAACAATAGACAAAACAACAATACTATAAACAATAGACAAAACAACAATATGATAAACAATAGACAAAACAACAATACTATAAACAATAGACAAAACAACAATACTATAAACAATAGACAAAACAACAATACTACAAACAATAGACAAAACAACAATACTATAAACAATAGACAAAACAACAATACTACAAACAATAGACAAAACAACAATACTATAAACAATAGACAAAACAACAATACTACAAACAATAGACAAAACAACAATACTATAAACAATAGACAAAACAACAATACCATAACAATGTGGTGGTAGTTACAATGTCATAAGGAAGCATATCCACGGATACTGGGGCGCGGTAAACACATGCGAGCATTCATCCATTTTAGGACGTTCATTCTGTGGACGTTTCCCATTAAGGAAACCACTCTCTTGATGAGAACGACCCAGTCTACAAAACTGTCAGTCCTTTGTGGATCTGATACCCAGTCCTGTGTGTGTGTGTGATCCCCCCAGCTGCCCCCCCCACCTGCCCCCCCACCCTCCCCCCCACCCGCTACGTCGGTTGCTATGTGACTCTCAGCTGAATGCGCCAGGTACTCAGAACTCTTTATCAGGGTCAAGTATTCCCACTCAACACGCCGAACACCCAGTCGTCCAAATCACGCCACAATGTCCGCATCCCAAATCCTCCTCCTTCCCTGTGGTGGTGAAGCCCGTTTAACCGGCGCCCATAGAGCCCTGGTCACTAGTAGTGCACTAAGGATGGAGTGGACTGCCATTTGGTCCTCACACACTACACACCTCGTCAGAAAGCAGAGGGCTTCTCCAGCCTGCAGCCCCCCCCCCACTCCCGGTCCCTTCCCCAGGGGTGCTGGGTTTCTGCGTGTTAGCAGGCAAGTCTCGTAAGACACAACACACAGGGTACAGCGACATGACCGTGATTTATCACCGCCAGGGCGAAAAGTGGGGGAGGCACTGGCTGTGAATGGATTGGGGGCTGGCGAGTGGTAGACAATTCAAAACCAGATACTTGTGGAAGCTTGGCTTCCAAACAGGCTCAGTATTCTGATTCAACCCCCCCTGAACCCAAAATAATAAAAAACATTCTTGAAATGTAGATAAAGCAAGCGCAGTGGTTTTAATTTAGCCTGCTTTATTGCATCATCTGAGCCGTACAGTTCAATTAAACCGGTCAGAGAGCGTCTTTTCTCGCTCTGCAATGTGGTTTTGGGGACAGTCAAGTGGTGTTATATTTTCTTCATATTACAATTCCCTGCAGGTCACACCTCAGATTAAACCCGAGTGGCAGAGTTCAGATACCACACTATTCTATCCTTTCCTGACACCTGCTGAGCAGGTTCTCTCGGTGGCGAACACACACACACACACACACACACAGACACCCCAGCAGGCCAGTAGAGTGATTGATCATACCCTGTCCCTGTCTCCCCCTACACATGGTTTGTAATTGGCATGATGCTGAGCCGTTAAATTCACCAGGAGGGGCGGCCCACCGTCCCCATGGCCCCTGGTTGAAACAAGTACACTGTGAAGGGAGTAGACAGCCATTCAGGACACACCCTCCATCAGACGCCAACATGGCCGCCCGATGACTACGGCATCCCTGCAACAATAACCAATCAGAACCTGTGTTACGCGGCCCAGGAAGGCAAATGAGTCCATTTGAGATTAGATCTCCAGTTTAAACCGGAGCCAGGGGGTTTGCACCACATACATCCAAGCAGCTGCCATTTTGAGGAATAGGTTAGCTGCAGCCTGGTAAATGGGACGCTTTACCATTAGTGTTCTCTTCAGACTCAAACCATTTCAGCTGCTGGTGAGCAGGAGAAGATTGCATGTCAGGTCGCGGTGAATTAGAACCAACCAGTGGCTTTCGTTTCTCGAATGTTTAATCTGAAACACCAGGAGTAGGAAGACCGGTATCCCAGTGGACATTTCCCCCTGACACCCCTGATGTGGGTGTCGGGTTACCAAACAAGACAATGACATCATAGAGACAGTGCATATTAGGTACCACTGCAGCCAGGTAGGTGATGTCATCTGGGGTCACCTGAGGGGGAGGGGTCACCTGGCGGAGGGGGGGTTACCTGGGGTCCTTGATAAGCCCCAGGTGTAATCCTCTACCACCTGGGTTCAGGAACATAGAGCACTCCCATTGGACTATTTCCTGGGTCTAGTGTTGTTTTCATTCTGTAGATGTTATCAGCGTCTGGTGAGGTCATGCTGATGAAGAAATTGTCTCCTGCATCTTGGGAGCAAATCTCCCGGCAAATTTAGGTTCTTTCTTCATTATCCTGTGTTTTCTTTTTTCATCCTGCTTGTTTTTTATAGTAATGTGTTAGGGCAACATGAAAGAGGAAAGAATCCCAAACACAATGTTAAGCTGATACTCTGTGTTAGTTAGATTTCCTGCTGAATCCCAAACCCTGACCCAAAAGAAAGAGTTCATCGTTCCACCATGTGGTGAGTGTACGGGGACTTATCACATTGGAACTAATCTCTAAAAATACAGCACTCATTTCTGAAATGCCTGTTAATTTAACAGTCCACTTACAAACATGAATAACCCATTTCCTCGACACGTTATTAGGCTGCATTTAGACTGGACTACTTGGCTATTAGGAGCCTGGACAGAAACATGACTGGGATGGTAAGTGCTAAAACCGCTATGAAACTGTCTCTGCCACACTCCAGTGAAGAGCCACTGCGTGTCCCAAATTGCCTCACATTTAATACATTGTGCATTTCTTCTGCTCCACAGGCCCTGGTCAGATGTGGTGGAAGCTGTACGCCACGGAACCCCTGGGAAACAAATCCAGACGCTGCAACATAAAGTACAGTGAGCTCAGAATATTTACATGCTTGTAAAGCAAAAGGTTAAAGGACCGTCCCCCTACATCTTTCACACAGCTCGCAGACGGCGATGTAGGGAATAAATGCCGGCTGTTGGAATGTCACCTCCTCAGACATGAAATGTCTCTTAACAAAAGAAATACCTTTAGTAGACTGAAAAACACTTTCAAGTGGCTCCTTTGGTCTCCTGGTTGTCTAGGGTAGTTTAGTAGGAGACATAATCTTGTCTTTGCGAGATAGATGTGACATTATGAAATGTTCGCGTCCCAAATGGCACCGAAGGTAGTTCTCTACGAAGGGAATAGGGAGTGATTTGGGATAGACCCGGCGAGATGACAAGTAGCTTTTTGTTCCATAAAATGTTGCTTTTCTTTACAACGTGTGCTACTGTATATGAGAGGGAGAGAGGGATTTAGGGAGATGGAGGGAGAGATAGAAAGAGATGGAGGGAGAGAGAGATAGAAAGAGATGGAGGGAGAGAGACTGTGGGAGAGAGAGATTGAGGGAGAGACATGCTTGTTAAACCAGGCCCTATAGCACACTGACACATACACTCACTGTTTTATTTGTATTTCTTTTTTGTATATCTTTAGTTACCTTATGAGCTTGCAGCTCCTCCAGCTTCATATCATACCATTTGTAAATTGATAATTGCACTCATGAGGACTTTCTCTTTCCTGTTTTACATTAGAATGCATTGTTGATGAGCCAAGTCGCAAGCATTTAGTTAATTTCTGTGACCAATACCACTTTGAAACAAATTCGTTTTTAACTACTTTATCCCTCTTTTGAAGATATTATCTTCTTTACGAGGGGAGTATGCATGTATTGTTTCATAAACATAAAAATAGCATATTTCAGATCAGTGAGAACAAAAACACTTAATTAGGGCACACATTTAAAGAGTTAACGTTCCCAACACGGCCACATTGCCATTCTACAACAGGCGGATCAGCTGTGGTAATGAGCCATCTAACTCAAACACAGGAGTATTTAAATAAGTACAGTTCAGAGCACTGAGATCGTAGCCCGCATGGTGCCTTGTGTGGGTTGGTACTGAGATCGTAGCCCGCATGGTGCCTCGTGTGGGTTGGTACTGAGATCGTAGCCCGCATGGTGCCTCATGTGGTTTGGTACTGAGATCGTAGCCCGCATGGTGCCTCGTGTGGGTTGGTACTGAGATCGTAGCCCGCATGGTGCCTCATGTGGTTTGGTACTGAGAACGTAGCCCGCATGGTGCCTCATGTGGTTTGGTACTGAGAACGTAGCCCGCATGGTGCCTCATGTGGTTTGGTACTGAGATTGCAGCCTGCATGGTGCCTCATGTGGTTTGGTACTGAGAACGTAGCCCGCATGGTGCCTCATGTGGTTTGGTACTGAGATTGTAGCCCGCATGGTGCCTCATGTGGTTTGGTACTGAGATCGTTGCCAGCATGGTGCCTCATGTGGTTTGGTACTGAGATCGTAGCCCGCATGGTGCCTCATGTGGTTTGGAACTCCATCTGAGAGCCAACACAGCCTCTCAGCTTCCCAGCCTGCTTTCCACCCAAGCCACGCACTCCCATCCTGGCTGCCCTCAATGGAGCTTTCGATCAGAACACACAGGTAAATACCTAATCAATGACCGCTGGCGGCAGGAGGAAACCTGAGCTGAATATAGAGTGACATGCGCTGAATACAAAACACAGACGTGGATCTGGCTATGCCCTCTGCATGAAACGCTTGGCCCAAATCAAAACCAATGTAGCCGTGTCCCTCCAGAAAGTTTGAAATTACCTTTTCTCCCACAGTTGATTCAAATCAGACTGATATTTCAGATAAAAATCTGATTTCAAATTATTACTTTCAACTTGCATCCCAGTGGTCAAATTTGACATTGACATAATTTGGCAGACACTGCTCAGAGAAACAAATAGTAGTGACTGCATTCTTTCGTATCCTTTTTGGTACTGCCTCACCATTGCAACGCAACACTCAACCATGCTCAACCAACTGAGCTTTATACCAGAAATAATTATTTACAAAAGAATACAAATAGAAAAAATCTTATTTCTCTTCTTTAACTTCTTCCTTTTTGCAACTGACTGAATCACTACCTGAGGCCCTCTGTCTCTGTATGTGTAGGCAATGTATTTCAACTCTGTTTGGTTGAAAGGACTACGACCATTAGACCATGACTGACTGAGACCAAGTTGGATTTGCATCTCCTCACCAAAGTTTAGAAAAGATCTGAACAAAGAAAACTGGGAGTGATTTGAGCAGTCCCGAACAGGCACTGCCGTGTGACCAAAGCTTTAAACAGTCAGCTTGTTATTTTGGATTATCTTTAAAAAGCTAGAGTTCCAGAACGTTGCTCTTCTGGCTTCAGGAGAATGGTGGAACCACACTTCACTCTCACACAATCTGTCTACCTGTAGGGAAGGGACAGCCAACAGACCAGAGGTGGTAGAGCAAAGAGCTTGGGCAGGCAGAATATGAAAATGACCTGAAGGTTGTGAGGAGGAGTTCCACTTTCTGCTCCACAGGCAAGAACCATGGTCTTTCAGCGGACACACGCTTCAGCGGGACGCCAGTGGAGGAACGGGTTACGTGGGAGAATTTGGGAGGTTTTGAGAGAAGGTGGACTGCAGCATTCTGGATGAGTTGCAGGGGTTGAGTGGCACACAACAGGAGCCCTGGTTGAAGTGAGTTACAAAGGTCCAGATCAGAGATGCAAAGTGTCTAGCCCCTCGTCCTGAGGTTTTACTGCACATGTGTTGTACAGCATAAAC
Organism: Esox lucius; assembly: GCF_011004845.1. Classification (NCBI taxonomy): domain Eukaryota; kingdom Metazoa; phylum Chordata; class Actinopteri; order Esociformes; family Esocidae; genus Esox; species Esox lucius. The sequence continues at coordinate 23,546,014 of NC_047591.1, forward strand.
CTGTTGATCACCATGTTGACGTGTGCGGAGAACAACAGGGTTACATCAAGGGTGTCTTACCACCAACAACTGCTCCGGGAAATACCGCTCTGGGAAATACCGCTCCGGGAAATACCGCTCCGGGAAATACCGCAGCCAACCTCGGAACAAGCACCAGGCGTAGTTTAAGAAATACAGTTTTCATGGATAATCAAACATCAAGTCAAGTCAAATGTGCTTATAAACCACATTTAAAAACAACTTATGTCGACCAAAGTGCTGAACAGTAAAAAAATATAGCCAATTAAACATATCTAATTGACATGACAAACTTAAACAGAACTGTCATATCCTGGCTATGCCCCTAGCCATCTCTGCGCTGGGCTGGGGGCATAGTCAGGACAGGACGTGGCACCTCTAGCCACCTTCAACCCTTTTGGTCTCCCCAATTGGAGGCAGGTGTTGATCGTTGCCTCCAATTGGGGACCCTATTTATGTTCCTTGTTTAGCCACACCCGTGTGGTTCATTTTGGTTCTGTCTGTGTATTGGATATCCCACATCACTGGTGGCTGCGCTTGTTTTGCGGCCTTTTTTGAATTAAACATGGATTATCTGCATTTATTCGACTCTGCGCCTGTGTCCTACCACAACCTCAACAAGAACTTCCTACCATTTGCAGACTCAAATGCTAAAGAAAAAAGAAAGGTCTTAAGGTGGGATTTAAAAACGTTGCTACTAGTAGAGGACCTAATATATAAAGGTAGGCTGTTCCACAAGTTTGGAGCAGCAACAGAAAAGGTACGATCTCCTTTTAACCTCAAACGTGACAGTGGAACGCACAAAAGCAGTTAGTTGGACGACCTAATGGTCCTGGAGGAAGAGTTCTGGCTAAGGAGGTCAGAGGGCTAAGGGTCCTGGAGGAAGAGTGCTGGCTAAGGAGGTCAGAGGGATAAGGGTCCTGGAGGAAGAGTGGTGGCTAAGGAGGTCAGAGGGCTAAGGGTCCTGGAGGAAGAGTGCTGGCTAAGGAGGTCAGAGGGATAAGGGTCCTGGAGGAAGAGTGCTGGCTAAGGAGGTCAGAAATATAGGAAGGTTCTGATCCATGTAGGGCATTAAACACAAATAAAAAAAAAAACTTAGAATCAATCCTATATTTAACAGGTAGCCAGTGGAGAGAGACCAGCAGTGATGCTTTCTCTCTTTTTTGTACCAGTTAACACTAGAACTGCCCTTTTCACCCCCTATAACTGCCAGAGCCAAACGCTGTTTGGTGTCATTAGCATATTAACATGGACATTCTCCTCCACAGCATCACCATCCAGCCAGAGCATCAGTTCATCTACTGGGTCATTATCAAACTATATAGTTGTTAGAGATAATCTGAGACATATTTGTCTTTTACTGTTTAACAGAGAGTTGATATTGAATTAAACAATCTCTCAGAATTTCATAGACACTTGCAACTTGTCCTTTTTCCATTTCCTCTCTGCTTTTCTACACTTGTCTGAGAGTATGGGTAACATTATTTAGCCAGGGCTTTTGCTCCCGTCTATTTAAAAGGAGCAACAGAATCCAAGATGTTAGAGCAAGTGGAATTAAACATAGTGACTAAGCCCTCTGTGCTCAGGCTGGAGGGAGCCTCAATACTACTGATGAGGGGAGAAGCCTTGTAAGCGTCTGAGAAGAGTTTGGCAGTGGAAGGGTTAAAAGAGCAGGAGAAATTGCCTGGCAGTTTGCGTTTGGGGAGTAGGCATGGAAGGGTGGCATTAAAAACAACAGGTTTATGATCAGACAAACAAATATCATCTCAACATTGCAAATAGGAAAACCAAATGACAAAACAAGATCTACTGTATGGCCACGCTGGTGAGTAGATTCCACAACTGAATAAGTGAGATTAAATAAGTCAAGTTGTAAAAACTCTAACCATAGGCTTAGCTGGACAGCAAACAATGAATATTAAAACCGCCAATAATCAGAAGATTATAAGAAGTAGGTACAATTGAAGATAAGAAGTCTGAGAAATCGTATTTAGGAGGTCTATATACAATCGCACATAGCACTGGACTGGACAGTTCCACCTTGATCAGCTGTACTTAGAAACTTTGGTATGTTTCAACGACACTTAAAACAATTTTTTTTAAATAACTGCTAATCCACCACCACGACCAGCGTTTCTAGGGGAACTAAAAAAAACATCAGTTGCCTACTAACAAACAGAGCAGCCACCTCACAGAGCACACCCACCTAGTTTGAGAGGTTCCTCCGTATCTGCAGTCCAGGCACACTGTGCAAGTTGTAGGAGTCTCAGAGTTGGTCATTGATTTGAAACGTTTCGGGAAGCATTGGATGGCTGGCTACAACCAGGTTGTGGGCTGGTAGTGGAGACAAATGTTGGAAGTAACTTTGGTACCTATTTACCATATATCAAGCAAATAATATTCCCCACCGGGGGGAGGAAAACATGTTTGACGGCAACTAACGAGCCTTCTAGTGTTATTCTGCTTTCTCGCTTGCCAGGTGCATCTGCCTCCTTACCACAAAGCCCACTGTGACGGTAATCCGCCGAGAGGGAACTCCAAATTAGAACGGATGGGTTCTTTGCCTCGCTGTGGCGGGGGTTCTGGCATATACAGTATTTCTTCCAACAAACAGTAATGTCTGGTCTTTCCTTCTCGGGCTGAACAGGAGGTTACACATCCAAAGGGTTGTCAAAGGTTCAACTTGTCTGACCTTTACGTCTCTGAAAATGGATGGACATGTTAAGGACATGGCGCTTTCATCTCCACTGATTGCCACTGCGAAAGCATTCTAGACCTTTGTAGCGCCACAACTGTCTGAGGCCCGATATCAGGTCGATAAAATATGGTCCTGGAGGGCCAAAACACTCCTGTCTTTTGTGTCTCCTCGGTAGCTAATTGGGCTCAGCTGGCATCACCAGGTTTTAATCAGTCACTTTTTAGATGTGGAGGATGAAACCCAGAAGTGTTGAGGTCTCCATGACTGGATTTGAATAGCCCTGCCCTACATCAGAGGGCAGAACAGGTGTCACACCCTGGGTCCAGTCCTGGGATCTGGGCCCTGATCAAATGGACGGCAGTATATATGGACTAGGGTGCAATTTAGGGCACATCATTTGACCTTTTCCTTTAGATTAAACATAGAGAACCTACAGCTAATGTGCGCAGATAGGATGTCTTACAACTCTGTTGTATCTGTGTTAGGTCTAATATGGGGAGGTATTGATGAAGGCAGGCTGCGGCAGATGGAAATCCAGCAAGTCCAAAGATAGAACCCCATACATCACAGGATAAGAAGACAAATAGGAGAGGAGGGAGCTGCGCTGGCATGGCAGCAATGAAGACGCATACTGTATGGTTGCCTTGACGTCTGCACAGTCATTAGATGCTCAGAGGATATCACTCTTTACCATGATATTATCGTTAAGGCCGGAAGAGGAATTGTATTGAGCTTATTGTTAAAGACACAGTGCAGATTTTCAGTCTCATTGTCAAAGGCACAGTGCAGACTTTCAGGCTCATTGTCAAAGGCACAGTGCAGATTTTGAGTCTCATTGTCAAAGGCACAGTGCAGATTTTGAGTCTCATTGTTAAAGACACAGTGCAGATTTTTTGTCTCATTGTCGAAGGCACAGTGCACTTTCAGTCTCATTGTTGAAGACACAGTGCAGATTCTTTGCCTCATTGTCAAAGGCACAGTGAAGACGTTTAGTCTCATTGGTAAAGAAACAGTGCAGGCTTTTAGTCTCATTGGTAAAGAAACTGGGCAGGCTTTTAGTCTCATTGGTAAAGAAACTGGGCAGGCTTTTAGTCTCATTGGTAAAGAAACAGTGCAAGCATTTAGTCTCATTGGTACAGAAACAGTGCATGCTTTTAGTCTCATTGGTAAAGAAACAGTGCAGGCTTTTAGTCTCATTGGTAAAGAAACAGGGCAAGCATTTAGTCTCATTGGTACAGAAACAGTGCATGCTTTTAGTCTCATTGGTAAAGAAACAGGGCAAGCATTTAGTCTCATTGGTACAGAAACAGTGCATGCTTTTAGTCTCATTGGTAAAGAAACAGTGCAAGCATTTAGTCTCATTGGTACAGAAACAGTGCATGCTTTTAGTCTCATTGGTAAAGAAACAGTGCAGGCTTTTAGTCTCATTGGTAAAGAAACAGGGCAGGCTTTTAGTCTTAGCGTGAAAGACACCATTGAGTTGCTACATGCTGTGAAAAAAGCCAAAAGTTGTGCTATTCGAATAGCAATGTGTATCTTTTGCTTTGTCTTGGGCTTCTCGTGATGGTTTTCATCTGATGTAGCAAACAGATCCCTGATAAAATAAAGAAAATAAAGCAACAGTACAGGGAAGTAAAGACAGTACAGGGAAGGTGATACGATGCCATTGACTCAATAGAAAAACGAGACTGAGACGTAGCCTGCAGAACCTATAACAAAAAATTACTTCAGACTCCCAAATCCTTCTATTAAATCCTTCTATTAAAGGTAGATAGTTTTGACAAAATACTTATTAAACTAAATAATAAAAACACTGGCTTACAGTTGAAAGGTCATAAGTGTAGATGGAGTTTGAGGAAAAAATTCGTTTTATTACTCAAGTTCAAACGCTGTATTATAAACAAACTGACCATAGCATTATTGTTTATTTTATTTTATTTCCAGAAAAATTTGGCCTTTTATTTTTCGTTACCGGAAAACCAAATTGCGGTGATAGTTAAATCCTCCCACCACACCTCTAGCCCCTCCTTAAGTCCTTAGTACCAAATGTAGAGTCAAAACAGTAAAGTCTAGAGCCAACACTAGCATAATGTAGCCCTGGTACCGGGGTAAAGCACCAGCATAAATGCGGCATTAGTCTAATTGTTAAAGACACAATGCAGACTTTTAGTCTCAGTGTTAAAGACACAATTCTATTGCTGTTGGTTGCCTTTTCACATTAAATCCTTATTTAATTTTTTTAAATATTTTTATGTTTCACAGTGTAGACACACAAACATATACACCCCACCCCCCAGCTGGCCCAACCCAAACATATCAAATCCAGTAGACTGCATTGTATCCTGCTGAGTACCAGTGCTAAATAATACTCAACCTCTTTTCCTCAAACCTGAAAATTGTCTGTTTTTTTAACCAATTATCTCTAACTCCCATTGGACTCTATCCCCCTCCTCTAACTCCCATTGGACGCTATCCCCCTCCCCGCCTCTTATCCCCCCACCCTCATTGCCTCCATTTCACATCATGAAACATTCAAGTGCACTTTATCCCCGCCATGCCCCCCCCCCCTCATCATATATTTAAGAGGACTTGTATGATAGATAAAGCTAGTCTGACAAGTGCTCCTCCTCTCTCTATACCTCTCTCGTACTCCGTCTCTCACCCTTTTCTACTCTCTCCTCTCACTCCCTCCTTTACTGTCTCTCCCCCTCCCCTCCGTCCCCACTCTCTCTCTTAGACTCTTTTTCCGTCACCCCCCCTGGCCTCTACCTCGTTGGCAGTGGTCAGAAGTCACTTCACGTCAGTGTAGAGTGGTGCATGGGGAGCGCATCAAAAGCCTTCATATCCTCTTTCACTGAATCATCACACATATGGCCAGTCGATTCACCCCAGATCCATTGCTGTTCCAGACGTCTGTCCAGGTGGAGAAAACGTCTGGATGATTTCAAAACTGGCCACCAGGGGCAATGGTGATACAGACATCGACTGGCAGTTTACTATGGTATGAGGTCAGGGGTGGTGGATGAGTGATTAGGTTTTGTTTTGGTCTTTCTCAAACCTTAGCTTTTAACTAAGAATGAATAAAGACCTTAACCCTTAATGAATACGTAACTCTAAGCATTTTGTATGGGGGAAATGCTTATTTAAAAAAAACATCACAACTCTTATCCTTGTGCAGTAGCCACAGTTAGGCAACATTTTAAATTATACTTCACCCTTTTTAATGTCTGATTATTTAGTGAATTTAAACATCTGATCATGACTTGAATTTGTGATACCTTGTTGGGATGGCAGGAATATGGAGATAGAATGACACTTCAATCACACCCACAGCTATTCAAACACATACACATATGCCCAATGAATATGAATTAGCCTCTTAATAGCATGTATTAAAGCCAATGACGCCAAAGTGTCATAGTGAACATCACTCCCTCATTGTGAATTCTGGATCGGTCATCACAGCTCTCAGTATGTTATTTCTCCACAATTGAAATATATGTTGTAACTACAAGTTGTAAACCCACTGGTTGTTTGTTGCCTGCTGTGGTGCAATATTAACATTAGAATGTGAAGTATTTAAATTCTCCCATTAATTACATTTAAATTATTAACTAATGTTTAGGTTTTATTACATTTACAAGTATTTGTCCAAATTAATTAAATGTTTTAGTTACTGTGTATCTTTACTGGTCTACGGTTGGTTTGACTCCACCTTCTCTTTGTATTTTTGTAGGGCCGCTGATTAAAGTCCTTCATAGTGATCAGACCATTCTGTTGAAGGACTTCAGCCTCAGCTTTTGTGTCATTACGGTGTCATTACTGTGTCATTAATGTGTCATTACTGTGACTTTTACACCAAACAAGAATGTTAAATCGACAGTATTATTTGTATAATATATTACCTGTAACGCAAAGAGTGGCTTCTAGCAGAGCCATATATTTTTTCTTTGTGCGTATTTAAATATTTATTTCATTCTGCTTCAGAAACCTTTAGCCCACACACACATTAGTCTCACTTATTCATAACTCTCTCTGTGTATGTGTGTTTATTTGCATGTGGAAATGAATCCCTACACCAACCCTGTCCACGGGCATCAGTTCCATGGAAATGTTTTGATTTACTTTGGATTAGAATCTGTTTTCACTTCAATATTGGATCAATTAAATGTTTGCTTTCATCTTGCATCTGTGGAGATGCGGTGAGATGTATTAGCTTTAAATAACTTCTAAACTGTTGGCTGTGATTCCTTGGCAACCAACTACAGTTTCCCATAAATTAAATGGGGAAAAAATCATATAATCCCCTTTATCTACTCATGGTGTTACAAAACAGAAAATCCTTTCAAGAAATAATATTCCCTGGGTCTATTCATGAGATTTTTATGTATGTCTGATTTATGAAATGTCACCAAAACAAATGTCCCCCTGGTGTGCCACAGTTCTGTAACGAAACAATAAAACAGCATTTGGCCACCATTGCGCGGGGGAGTGTTCCACTGAAATGTGGAGGTACAGCAAATATTACTGAATAAATAGATTGTAAGCTTTATCTGAAATGTTCACCACAATATTGCACTTCGTTGCTCTTGCCATAAAAGGGGCCAGCGTGTTATTCTGTGGTGTGATGCCTTATTGAATGTATGTATTAAAATAACCATGAGAACCTTTTTGACAATTGGAATTTTAAATAAATCAGTGAAAGCTCGTTGTCGCCAAAACATATGGAAGGTATACTAACCACAATGAGGAACTGGATGGAACGTACAGCCTGAGATATCCATTGGTGTGACTGCTTTTTAATCTGTGTTGAAATGAAGATGGAAACACATTAAAAATATATATATTATTACCTTAGTAAACATCTTTCTTATCAAATAACACTTAATAGGATTCGCTCTATTCATATTATATTACAATTGGAATGTACTTGGTAATCGTCAGTAAATACACAGAAATTATCTGATGTTGAAATGAATTTGCCAATACTGATATTTTAATAGCCAAACTCATTAACAAGTAAATCTTATTTTTCAGACGATTTGGAATTCATGAAATCTTTATATTCACTTTATTTATGATGACACACAAGAGTACAAAAACAGGGCAAAAAGTAATGAAATTATTTATTTAACTGGAAATACATTTAAAATATTTATTTAACTGAAAATACATTAAATATTTATGGTAGCGATAGAACATTATACGTTGTTTCAACTTAGATTTTAGATGTATTTTATTTCCACATTATTATCATCATTATTTAAATGTTATCATTATTACATAGAGGTTTCCATGGTGTTCATGCTCCTGAATATTTTTCTCTTCTCTTCTCATAATTCTTCTCTTTAACTGTAATCGTACAAAATGACAAATGAATGTGGAATCACTGAGCGTCTGTATATCAGGACTAGTTGTTCAGATCATTCAATTCACTAAAACATGACAGGATTACCAGACGCAACACAGTGAAATATTACAGACATTACAACACTGCGAAATATCTTCCTTCACCCAGGCATTACACACATTCACGTACAGGTTGTGTTCTTTAATATTTCAGCAGTACAGTAACGTTGTCGATACTTCTCTCTGGACATGTTCTCGTGATTCCTGAGAGAATGGGCTCTTCATCATTGCAGATCTCGTTCCCTCACCTTCTCCATCTTCAACTTTCTCAGTCTCCCTGCCTCACTTTCTTTTATCTCTCGATCTATTTTTATCTCTACTTGTTTCTGCCTCTTTCTCCATCACTATCCTTTTCTTTCCTTTTCTCAGGTTCTTTTTCTTCACTCTTTCTGTCTCTGACTGCTCCTCTCGCTCTCCCTCTCTCTCTCTCTCTCTCTCCCTCTCTCTCTCCCTCTCTCCCTCTCTCTCTCTCTCTCTCTCTCTCCCTCTCTCCCTCCCTCTCTCCCTCTCTCTCTCTCTCTCTCCCTCTCTCTCTCCCTCCCTCTCTCCCTCTCTCTCTCCCTCCCTCTCTCCCTCTCTCCCTCCCTCTCTCCCTCTCTCCCTCCCTCTCTCCCTCTCTCCCTCTCTCCGTCAATGTTTCTTCTCTATTTCTATCTCTTTCCCTTCATGTCTCTCTGATATCTCTGTAAGTCTCTCTTCCTCTACCTTCTCTCTATCAATCTTGGATAACATTATGGTGATTTTATAAGACAACATTAGTGTTATTAGCACGCAGCACTGTTGTGTTATTGTTAGACATTTGGTGTTGTTATGAAGTACTACAGAGTTATTCATATATTTATATTAGTATTAGACATCATTAAAGTGTTATTATCAGACATTATTAGTGTTATCATTGTGCTATTACTATAACAAATTATGTAGTATTATTATTAGACATAATTAATAAAGTGTTATTATCAGACATTATTAGTGTTATCATTTTCTATTACTATTACAAATGTAGTGTTATTATTAGACATCATTATCGACTCTTGTATAGGAACCCTCCACCATCTTCATGTCAACCAACAACAGGGACATGGCTGACAGCACAGCTCTTATCAAGCAGCACCACTGAAACATCCACAGCCTCCGTCAGGCTGGAAATGGAAAGGTAATTTCAGACTGAGCCAACACATGCAGCATTCACTGTGAGCGCTGCTGACATGGACTCAGTAACGTCACGGTGAACACCAGCGCCTTGTACTGAATCCAGCTCTTAATATGTATTACTGCCGATATGGAGCCAGGCGTCATTGGTATCAATTGCCTTTGTTCTCTATGTACAGTTAATGTGCATAGACATAGTATTGGTGTAAAAGTGCTGGAAATGGTGAACATACACCACAGGGACAACATACACAAACATCTCCTGCTGAAGTCCACACACAAGCCCAGAGATGTTCCTCTGCTCTTAATGCATCATGTTCTTCTGGCTTCAGTTATCAGTTGTGATCAAAGGAGTCTTCCTTTCAGTCCCAGAGGACCACTGGTCAGGGGGGCTTGATTTGGGTGACTGATGACTTGACTTCTATTGATTGGTTGTCTAGTCTCTGAGTTATGTTGCTAAACACCGCTATAAAATATATTCCAGAAGGGACCAATGAAATAATCTACACATCCAACAGAGATCAAAATTTCCTGTCACAAAAAATGCTAATCAGTAATCAGTTTCATGGACAGGTGTGGGCTATTCCTTTGTTATTTCTTCATCAGTTAAGCAGATAAAAGGCCTGGAGTTGAATCCAGGTGTGGCATTCACATTTGGTGTGTCATTCCAGGTGTGGCATTCCAGGTGTGAGCCCACACTATGTGGTCAAAGGAGCTCTCAATGCAAGTGAAACAGGCCATCCATAGGGGGCATAAAAATTATCCATCAGAGAGATAGCAGGAACATCTAAAAAAGCCAGCCCAGTTCTGGAACAGCATTCTTTGGACAGAAGAAACTAAGATTAACTTGTACGAGAATTATGGGAAGAAAAAAGTACGGAGAAAGCTTGGAACTGCTAATGATCCGAAGTATACCAAATCATCTGTAAAACACGGTGGGGGCAGTGTAATGACATGGGCATGCATGGCTTCCAATGGCACTGGGTCACTAGTGTTTACTGATGATGTGACAGAAGACAGAAGCAGACAGATACATTTTGAAGTGTGTAGGGATATATTGTCTGCTCAGATTCAGCTAAATTCAATGAAGTTGATTGGATGGTGCTTCACTTTACAGATGGACAATGACCCAAAACATACAGCAAAGCAACCCATTAATTTTTTAAGGCAAAGAAGTGGAATATTCTGCAAAGGCAGAGTCAATCACCTGATCTCAACCTGATCAAGCATGCATTTCACTTGCTGAAGACAAAACTTAAGGAAGATAGACCCACAAACAAACAACTGAAGACAGCTGCAATAAAGGCCAGGCAAAGCATAAAAATGGAAGAAACCCAGCGTTTGTTGAAGTCCATGCGTTCCAGACTTCAAACAGTCATTGCCTGCAAATGATTCTTGCCAGAGTATAAAAAATTTACATTTTATTTATGACTGTGTTAATTTATCCAATTACATTTGAGACTGTATACGAAAATGGTTGCAGTTCCTAAACATTTCATACAATATTTTTGTTCAACCCCTTGAATTAAAGCTGAAAGTCTGTACTTCAATTGCATCTCAGTTGTTTCATTTCAAAACCATTGTGGTGGTGTACAGAGCCAAAATTATGAAACTTGTGTCAGTGTCCAAATATTTCCGGACCTAACTGTATTTATAATGCCATCAGAATATGACATCAGACATTAATGAAAACCTGCTTTGCTGGGTTGCAAAAAAGTTTATACTGACTGACAAGACTGTAGGACGGGATTATTGCTTGTTCGTGGAGTGTCAAATGAACGTTGCTAAGGTGCCTTTGCTTCATTAGCGCACATCACATCATCAGGTCCTGCAATGTTGAACTGAGCAGAGGGGATACTGTACACTGAGAAAAAGCTTGCTCGCTGAGTATTAATCCTAAATGGCATGCTATCTAGAGTGGACATCTCCCTTCAGATCCAAACCGGTCAGAAGCTTGGCACCACATAGGGAGCAGGATGTCGCTTGAGATGTGCAAATCAACTCCCCTCTTCTATTTGAGCAAGACGGAGATGGTGGACGACATTGCTGAGAAAACTCAAATCAGACAGAGCATCAAAGTAAGAGGGAGCCAAAAGTTAATTTATCCCTGTGATCTCTTAAAATATCTGTCTGCAGTCTTGTCAGACATCAGAGGGAATATGTGATGCCATTAGAGATGGTTTTGGTAGTGGGGGTTCATTTATAAATGAGCTGCCGGGGTCTTGAGGGAGAGCAGAGACCAGACCAAATAGTACTGGAGCTGCCAACAATCACAGCAATGACAAAACCCCCATCTCTCTCGCTCTCCCTGTCTTTGCCTCTCTCTCCACACTGTGAGACAAGAAAATAATTCTGGTGCTCAACAGAGAACAAAGAATGGGGTCGTTATTTCTAAAGTATTAGTAATGCGGATGTAGGACCGGGTCATGTCAGTCTGTGTAATCGTGTGTAATCGTAATCCAAAAGCGAATTCAGTACTTCTGAGAGAGAAGCTGAACCTTTAGCCAGGTTGTTGGTCATTGCTGCCAGGTCACTCTCGCTTAAGGCCACTATACAACTCACACCAATGGTTCTATGTTGTTCTAGTAGTTCTGTTTCTATGGCCCCTCCTCGCTGTAAACAGGTCTCTAACGTGCAGTGGTGGAGTCAACGAACAGAACCCCTCCACAATAGTACCTATATCAGTAGCACAGTCCACGTGTATTCGATTCTGGCCGTGTAGTCAAACCGTACGGTTTTGTCGAAACGTTACACAACGCTGTCACACAGAATTCAACGGCAAATATTATAATTCGCTCTCAATCACAGTGACAAAATTTTTTCACGTTTCAAGGAAAGAATTCGAGGATTAAACGCGGATTAGCATAATCCACCACTGGCCTACAGAGCTCTGTGTAAATGTGATAGGGACCGGAGGAAGCCTGTGCGCTGAAGCCACCGGCGCCGTGCACAGCAATATTAGTGTTTGTTTCCAACCCCCTGCAGATGTGAGTGTGCATTAACAGCTGTGTTCAGCCCGTCATCCCAGCAGTTCCCTATGAACCATAAACCACCCCGCCGCCACGGTCATGTGACATCCCGCCCAGGCTGTGTGTGGTGTCTGGGACGTCCCAAACCGCACCCTATCCAGTTCAATACTATTAACCAGGGCTAACAGGATAGGGTGCCATTTGGCACCGGCGCAATGTGTGTGTGTAATGAAACGGTGAGGGAGCAATATTCTCAAGGCTTCCAGCTCACGGCACACAGTGGTGGAGGGGCGCCGGGAGGTGGGGGGGTCTGGTGGGGCCCAACTCCCCCGGGAAGCGGAGAGAGCTGGGGATCCAATCTAAACGCTGGATCATTCCCAAGGGCATCCAGCCATCGAGTGGCACACACTCACAACAGACACACACTCACAACAGACACACACTCACAACAGAGACACACACACACACACACACACACACACACACAAACGGGGACAGGGGGAAGCCATGCAGAAATGCAGCAGTATGCAACACTACAGTATTTATGAAAACACTGTTACCGTGTGGGCATAAAGGCCACCTCTAAATCAACCAGGACATTCCTGTGTGTTCTAACATTTCTCCATGCAGGTTCCTAGTTTGGTGCTTTCACCTGTCCTGTGTTTTAGCCGACAGCATAGCTGAGAAGGTGGTGCGAGACAGAGAGGTGGTGCAGGGTCAGGTGAGGGAAATGTGAGAAGGAGAGAGGCTTTCTGAGAGGAGGAGGAGGGAGGAAGAGGGAGATAAAGGGACAGAGATTTGAAGAGAGAGACGTCTTAGTAGAGATGCTGGGTGGATAAAGAAGTGTACAGTCAGCATGCTGATGGAAAGGACGGTAAAAACTAAGCAACATCCTCACAGCGACCTCACACATCATTTTAAAGGAGTCCGCTGACAAGACCTTTGTGAGGGGAATGACACAGACCTGACACATCTTAATGGTGATATCTCACTCTATTAACATCTTCGATTCTGTTCCCATGGAGCTAGTGTGCTGTTAAACCTGTTCCTGGAGCTACGCTCCTGTAGGTTTCTCTCCAATCCAGTCACCCTCCTGTCCTGTAGGTTTTGACTCCAACCCCGTTCTTGTTGAGTTAACTGACGTGTGGGTTTTTCTCCAACCTTAATATTTGCAGGTTGCAACTGAATCATGTGACAATTTGGAATGAAGTAAAAACTTGCAAGAATGTACTTCTCCTAGACAGGCTTTCAGTGGAAACGTCCTGCCTGGAGGTTAACTTTGCAGGAACAGGTTATTCTGAAGCCAAAACGGACACCAGAGAAATTACAGTGAGTTTTCCTTTGATCCAACAGAATACAAAATAAGACAGGACAGACTGACCCGGGTATATTGCAATCCGGAGACACTGAGGCCACGTCAAAAGATAATTCTGGACAGGGCCAACTAGTAAGGAAAAGCTCCACCCACTTTGCCAAGCATGGCACAAGACCACAAATGGGACACCAACTGATTGCAAACCACTCTGAGTCAGATCACTGGATCACCCCAGACCAGTGGACCACACCAGACCCCTGGACTACTGGACCACCCCAGACCACTGGATCCCCCCAGACCACTGGATCACCCCAGACCACTGGACCACCATAGACCCCTGTACTACTGGACCACCCCAGACCCCTGGACTACTGGATCACCCCAGACCACTGGATCATCCCAGACCACTGGACCACCATAGTGGTCTTTATAAATAAATTAGATTGATTGATTGATTGATAGACCACTGGATCACCCCAGACCACTGGACCACCCCAGACCCCTAGACTACTATATCACCCCAGACCACTGGATCACCCCATACCACTGAACCACCATAGATCACCCTAGAACACTGGACCACCCCAAACCACTGGACCACCCCAGACTACTGGACAACCCCCAGACCACTGTATCACCCCCAGACCACTGGATCACCATAGACAACTGGACCACCATAGACCACTGGATCACCCCAGACCACTGGACCACCCCAGACCACCCTAGACTACTGGACCACCCCAGACTACTGGACAACCCCCAGACCACTGGATCACCCCAGACCACTGGACCACCATAGACAACTGGATCACCCCAGACCACTGAATCACGATAGACCACTGGACCACCCCAGACCCCTGGATCACCCCAGACCACTGGACCACCCCAGACCACCAGATAGACCACCAAAAACTACCTAATATGCCATAAATATCTAAATGGCCGTATGTTATGCTTTAGCAATGACAGATATGTATTTTTTTTAATCTTTATTTATTTATTTAGGGGACATTTCTAAGACCATTGGCCTCATTTCCAAGAATTGTATGCAAATTACAAAATAATCCAGTACTTTACATTTCTGTCTATGTGACGATTTCTGCTTGATGTTCATGAATGCATGATAATCCGTTAGTGGCAACACCTGCTAATTAAAATAACTGAAAATAATATAATTACATTTTTGCTGGTTTTGCCATCTACGCTACATAGCATGTCTGTGAATATGGTTCAATAAACCTACCTATTAGTGTGCTCTAGATATGCGTGCACGTGAACATGCGCACACACACACACACACACCCACACAAACACACACCCCATCATCCAATAACAGACCCATTCAGTTCATTACAGTTCATCCATCAACATCATGGGTAAATTAAAGAGTGTGTCTGTGAAGCTCCCTCTAAACGTTCATCACCTGAGCGGTGTCTCAAATGTCACCCTAACTCACTACACAGTGCCCTACTTTGGACCAGAACCCTGTGTGCCTTATCAAGAATAGGAACGTTTCAGGAAGTAGGGCATGATTTGGGACACGCGCGAGCTTGTGGATAAACAGCTTTCTTCCGCCTAATGGGAGTGAACAGACACTTTTCAGACAAAATGAAGACAAAAGGTTTTTTGGAATGATTTACGTCTCTCAGTAATAGGTTCGGTGCAATGCTTTCATTTATTTGTTTTTTAATATCAGAGATTTACATTTCAAGCAGGTTTCAGAATTAGGGACGCTAATAGAAATTTGAGCATTGTGTCTCATAAGTCCCTTGCATCAATCAAATGCAATTCCTACAGCACATTTTCCGCAGCACTTTCAGCTTATATCCGGCCTCCCGAAGGGTGCAGCGGTCCAAGTCATTTCAATTACTGGTAGGCATACAGATGGGGAGCGAGGTCCCCACAGAGGGCGATGAAAGCTGGCTTAGCGTCATCCAGAGTGGATGAGTGGGTTGTCAGCCAGGGTTGCCCCCATTCGTTACACCCTACATCTTTTAGTCCACTGCGCTGCAGCGAGGGTGTCACCAAATTCTGAGGGAAGGAAACCAGCGCTGAGAGAAATGAAGGTACGTCAGTGTTTGCTGAGAAGAGAGGTGGCAAAACGTCAACGCTGCGAGACAGAAGGATGTGGTGTGTGAGAGAAAAAAAAGGATATGGTATAATGACAGCGGTGAAACAGCCTAACTTAAGACGCCCGTAACTGATCGGGACACTGCTGATTGTGAGGCTTCTGAAAAACAGCCGCTTACATTAAAATCTCCTGTGCAGAATGAAACCAGGAGACGACGAGAGAGCATAAAAACAGCACGAGAAAGCGATAGACACACAGAGACACAAACCGATGCAATCACTCTGTCAACAGCCTCAGACACATAACAGCAATGTGAATAAAGATCATGCTGTGAATTCACCTACCAGCCGGCCACTTGGAAAGAAACCTTGAAAGTACAAGCGTCCCAAATGGCACTCTGTCCCCTGTCATAGTGCACTATGCCCTATGTACCCTGGTGAAAAGTAGTGCACTAAATAGGCAAAGGAGTCCTATTGGAACGTAGATAATTATGACCTTGTGGCCTCAGCTAGAGTTGGCCGGTCTCTCTATAATTGCATTTTTAACTTTTGCACCCAGTTACAGGATTATTGGGGCAGTGGGGGGAGGAAGGACAGGCAATAAAGGCCCACTCTGTCTCTTTCTCTCTCCCACACACACACACACACACAAGAAGTCGGGGCAGGCATTAAAGGTCGCTTTCCGCCTCACAACACAACCGCTAAACTGCTAAGCTACTTTTAATCATCTTTGTACTTGTCATGTATGGTAATGAGCTGTTATAGGAGAGAGCTCAACACGATCGGTGCTTAACTGTGATTACAGGACACTCCCGGGTTCTTCTTCCTCAGTCAGAGGGGAGGAGAGGAGGACGAGGAAGAGGTGTAGATGTATAGGTCCATTTGAACAGCACTTCTTCTGATTGATGAATTTATTCTGGCTATTCCATTAAACACACACGCATAGAAGCAGACGGGGGAATTGTATGAAATTCAGTGTGTAACTAAAAAGAAAAAAATATAGGAAACAGAATTGGAAAAGAAACAGGAAATGAAAGTCTTTCCTCCAGATGGTGCAGGTTAGGTCATCAGACAAACCTGTAGTGTTTCTACTGCAATTTGACATTTATCACACATAGGAGAGGTGTCAGGGATCATCTCATATATCTTTCAGTACTATAGCCTCTGTACAATCTTGGATTGCATGACAGACCTTAATTCACATAACAAGAACAAAGAAACATACTTATTAACCAATTTTTATTTTAAGATCTTCAGGAAAACCGGACATAAACTCATGAATTGTATCTTACAGGAACACCTCCCTATGTAAATTAATTGTATTTTACAGGAACATCTCCCTACATAAATGAATTGTATTTTACAGGAACATTTCCCTACGTAATAGGAACACCTCCCTACGTAAATGAATTGTATCTTACAGGAACACCTCCCTACGTAAATTAATTGTATTTTACAGGAACATCTTCCGACATAAATATATTGTATCTTATAGGAACACCTCCCTATGTAAATGAATTGTATTTTACAGGGACATCTCCCTTGGTAAATTAATTGTATTTTACAGGAACACCTCCCTACGTAAATTAATTGTATTTTACAGGAACATCTTCCGACATAAATATATTGTATCTTAAAGGAACACCTCCCTATGTAAATGAATTGTATTTTACAGGGACATCTCCCTTGGTAAATTAATTGTATTTTACAGGAACACCTCCCTTCGTAAATGTATTCTATTTTGCAGGAACATCTCCCTACATAAATGTATTGTATTTTGCAGGAACATCCCCCTACATAAATGTATTGTGTTTTGCAGGAACATCCCCCTACATAAATGTATTGTATTTTACAGGAACATCTCCCAATGTAAATTATTTGTATTTCACAGGAACATATCCCTAAGTAAATGAATTGTACTTTACAGGAACACCTCCCTACGTAAATCTATTGTATCTTACAGGAACACCTCCCTACGTAAATGAATTGTATTTTACAAGGACATCTACCTACGTAAATGAATTGTATTTTACAGGAACACCTCCCTTCATAAATGTATTGTATTTTGCAGGAACATCTCCCTACATAAATTAATTGTATTTTACAGGAACGTCTCCCAATGTAAATGAATATTAATATGAATAAGAACCTCTTATACAAAATAACCTCTAATCCATGAGAAACTCCTTATGCCAGG
Organism: Esox lucius; assembly: GCF_011004845.1. Lineage (NCBI taxonomy): Eukaryota > Metazoa > Chordata > Actinopteri > Esociformes > Esocidae > Esox > Esox lucius. The sequence goes on from NC_047591.1 coordinate 23,563,842, forward strand.
GGTATTCAACTGGACATCGAAGACAGTTCCATTTTCATTGCAAGCCTCTGATCAGGGACTTATTTAGACCCGGGACACTAGGTGGGTGCAATTAGAGGTAGAACAGAAAACCAGCAGGCTCCGGACCTTGAAGAGGAAGGGCTGAATATCCCTGTACTATAACAACGCCTTATACTAGAAACATCCACTAAGCAAATCACTTACATTAAAATAACGCAATATACGAGGTGAATCAACTAGACAAAACTCTTACATTAAAATAACCTCTTATACTAGAAGAATCAACTAGACAAACCTCTTACATTAAAATAACCTCTTATACTAGAAGAATCAACTAGACAAACCTCTTACATTAAAATAACCTCTTATACTAGAAGAATCAACTAGACAAACCTCTTACATTAAAATAACCTCTTATACTAGAAGAATCAACTAGACAAACCTCTTACATTAAAATAACCTCTTATACTAGAAGAATCAACTAGACAAACCTCTTACATTAAAATAACCTCTTATACTAGAAGAATCAACTAGACAAACCTCTTACATTAAAATAACCTCTTATACTAAAAGAATCCACTAGATGAACCCCTTACATTAAAGTAACCTCTTATACTAATAGAATCCACTAGATGAACCCCTCAAATTAAAGTAATCCGTTACACTAGATGCACTGAAGCTTGCTCTCTTATGGCTAATAATAAATAACCTGGAGCTGATGACTATTCTGCAGAGCGGTCAAATAGATCTGTTTTATTACCATTTACAACCCCATGAATGAGAACACATTCACATCTACAGGAAGGACCTGGGAGCAGTTAAGGTTAACTGCCTTGCTCAGGGACAGTCCTAAAGGTTTTTTATCTTGCTGGCTTTGGAATTCGATTATTCACTTGTTTGTGACCTTGGACACTAATTATATTATATACTAATCATATACCATGTACAATATGTAACATTTTTGGAAAAAATAAAAGCAATATTGGTATTTAGCATTATAAGGGCCAGCCCCCCTTCCACCCACCCCACCCCAAACAATATATACCCCACCCCATATCTATCCCACCCCACCCCAAACAATATATACCCCACCCCATATCTATCCCACCCCACCCCAAACAATATATACCCCACCCCATATCTATCCCACCCGACCCCAAGCCCTATCTATCCCACCCCACCCCAAACAATACCTACCCCACCCCATATCTATCCCACCCCACCCCAAGCCATATCTACCCCACCCTAAGCCCTATCTACCCCATCCCACCCCATATCTACCCCACCCCACAATTATCACTTTTCAGATTTGTTTATCACATTCGAACAACAAAAAGGTCTCTTCCACAGCAATTCAAAAACACAACTTGATAAAGTACAGAATTCTTCAACGGTGATAAATCACCAGTCATGAATCACAAGGCATATCTGGGCACCAGTAAACACTCCTCTTCTGCATCGGGTCAGTGTGGCTAACTAATAAAGTTATGCTTTGTAATTTACTTATTTCATTTGGCAAATTATATTTAAACAAGAAACCAGGCAAGCCTAGTTCAGCCTCGAGATTCGAACCCAGGTCACCCACGTGAAAGGCTGTGTCGCAAACCACTACACAACAGAGCTGTACATCAGCATAGCCTCTTGTCTCTATCCTGAACAAATCCTCTTTTTCCACTGGTAGTTTTAATAGTTAATTGGCCATTCATGAATGACATTGATACAGTTAAACTGACTAACGTTTCTTACTAAGTTTACCTCCACCACAAATAGCGTCTATGTATTGCGTTTGTCACTGGCCGTTTTAACAGCGTATTAGCCAGTAATAAGCTTTACCGGTATCTACTAACTTGGAATAGTCATAAGAATTGAGAAATTGCTAGGGAGTCAGCCCAAGCTATTTCATTTCATGGCATAAGAATGGCCCGGGGTTGGGGCTCATTCGCGAGCGCCTGGTGGCCGGGCCTTTCCCCATGGGGCCCGGCCGGGCCCAGCCCGAACGAGCGACATGGGGCTGCCCTCCCGTGGGCTCACCACCCACAGGAGGGACCATAAGGGGCCAGTGCAGAGAGGATCGGGCGGCAGTCGAAGGCGGGGGCCTAGACAACCCGATCCCTGGACACTAGCTCTAGGGACGTGGAACATCACCTCGCTGGCGGGGAAGGAGCCTGAGATCGTGCGTGAGGTTGAGAGGTTCCGACTAGAGGTAGTCGGGATCACCTCTACGCACAGCTTGGGCTCCGGAACCACACTCCTTGAGAGAGGATGGACTCTTCACCACTCTGGAGTTGCCCATGGTGAGAGGCGGCGGGCTGGTGTGGGTTATAGCTCCCCAGCTCTGCCGCCATGTGTTGGAGTTTACCCCGGTGAACGAGAGGGTCGTTTCCCTGCGCCTACGGGTTGGGGATAGGTCTCTCACTGTTGTTTGTGCCTACGGGCCGAACGGCAGTGCAGAGTACCCGACCTTCTTGGAGTCTCTAGGAGGGGTGCTGGAAAGTGCTCCGACTGGGGTCTCTATCGTTCTACTGGGGGACTTCAACGCCCACGTGGGCAACGACAGTGACACCTGGAGGGGCGTGATTGGGTGGAACGGCCCCCCTGATCTGAACCCGAGCGGTGTTCAGTTCTTGGACTTCTGTGCTAGTCACAGTTTGTCCATAACGAACACCATGTTCAAGCATAAGGGTGTCCATCAGTGCACGTGGCACCAGGACACCCTAGGCCACAGGTCGATGATCGACTTTGTTGTCGTTTCATCTGACCTGCGGCCGTATGTCTTGGACACTCGGGTGAAGAGAGGGGCGGAGCTGTCAACTGATCACCACCTGGTTGTGAGTTGGATCCGATGGCGGGGGAGGAAGCTGGACAGACTTGGCAGGCCCAAGCGTACTGTAAGGGTCTGCTGGGAACGTCTGGCAGAGTCTCCTGTCAGAGAGATCTTTAACTCCCACCTCCGGCAGAGCTTCAACTGGATCCCGAGGGAGGTTGGAGATATTGAGTCCGAGTGGACCATGTTCTCCACCGCCATTGTCGAAGCGGCCACTCGGAGCTGTGGCCGTAAGGTCTCCGGTGCCTGTCGAGGCGGCAATCCCCGAACCCGGTGGTGGACACCGGAAGTAAGGGATGCCGTCAAGCTGAAGAAGGAGTCCTATCAGGCCTGGTTGGCTTGTGGGACTCCTGAGGCAGCTGACGGGTACCGACAGGCCAAGCAGACTGCAGCCCTGGTGGTTGTGGAGGCAAAAACTCGGGCCTGGGAGGAGTTCGGTGAGGCCATGGAGAAGGACTATCGGCTGGCCTCGAAGAGATTCTGGCAAACCATCCGGCGCCTCAGGAGAGGGAAACAGTGCCCTACCAACGCTGTTTACAGTAGAGGTGGGCAGCTGTTGACCTCAACTGGGGATGTCGTCGGGCGGTGGAAGGAGTACTTCGAGGATCTCCTCAATCCCGCCGTCACGTCTTCCATTGAGGAAGCAGAGGATGAGGGCTCAGAGGTGGACTCGTCCATCACCCGGGGCTGAAGTCACAGAGGTGGTTAAGAAACTCCTCGGTGGCAAGGCACCGGGGGTGGATGAGATCCGCCCTGAGTACCTCAAGTCTCTGGAATGGGATGGCAGACCGGGGTGGTGGTCCCTCTTTTTAAGAAGGGGGACCGGAGGGTGTGTTCCAACTATAGGGGGATCACACTTCTCAGCCTCCCCGGGAAAGTCTATGCCAGGGTTCTGGAGAGGAGAATACGGCCGATAGTAGAACCTCGGATTCAGGAGGAACAGTGTGGTTTTCGTCCAGGCCGTGGAACACTGGACCAGCTCTATACCCTCTACAGGGTGATGGAGGGTTCATGGGAGTTTGCCCAACCAATCCACATGTGTTTTGTGGATTTGGAGAAGGCATTCGACTGTGTCCCTCGCGGCATCCTGTGGAGGGTGCTTCGGGAATATGGGGTCCTGGGTCCCTTGCTAAGGGCTGTCAGGTCCCTGTACGACCGAAGCAGGAGCTTGGTCCGCATTGCCGGCAGTAAGTCAGACTTGTTCCCTGTGCATGTTGGACTCCGGCAGGGCTGCCCTTTGTCACCGGTTCTGTTCGTAATTTTTATGGACAGAATTTCTAGGCGCAGCCAGGGGCCGGAGGGTGTCAGGTTTGGGGACCACACGATTTCGTCTCTGCTCTTTGCGGATTATGTTGTCGTGTTGGCCCCTTCAAGCCAGGACCTTCAGCATGCACTTGGACGGTTTGCAGCCGAGTGTGAAGCGGTGGGGATGAAAATCAGTACCTCCAAATCCGAGGCCATGGTCCTCAGTCGGAAAAGGGTGGCTTGCCCACTTCAGGTTGGTGGAGAGTGCCTGCCTCAAGTGGAGGAGTTTAAGTATCTAGGGGTCCTGTTCACGAGTGAGGGAAGGAAGACGGGAGATTGACAGACGGATCGGTGCAGCTTCTGCAGTAATGCGGTTGATGCATCGGTCTGTCGTGGTGAAGAAAGAGCTGAGCCGTAAGGCGAAGCTCTCGATTTACCGGTCAATCTACGTTCCTACTCTCACCTATGGTCATGAGCTTTGGGTCATGACCGAAAGGACAAGATCCCGGATACAGGCGGACGAAATGAGCTTTCTCCGCAGGGTGGCCGGGCGATCCCTTAGAGATAGGGTGAGAAGCTCGGTCACCCGGGAGGAGCTCAGAGTAGAGCCGCTGCTCCTCCACATCGAGAGGGGTCAGCTGAGGTGGCTTGGGCATCTGTTTCGGATGCCTCCGGAGCGCCTTCCTGGGAAGGTGTTCCGGTCCTGTCCCACCGGGAGGAGACCCCGGGGAAGACCTAGGACACGCTGGAGGGACTATGTCTCCCGGCTGGCCTGGGAACGCCTCGGTGTCCCCCCGGAAGAGCTGGAGGAAGTGTCTGGGGAGAGGGAAGTCTGGGCATCCCTGCTTAGACTGCTGCCCCCGCGACCCGGCCCCGGATAAGCGGAAGAAGATGGTATGGTATGGTATGGCATAAGAATGTATTTTTTGCTTTCATGGCAAAACAACGTGCTTTTTTCTTTCATTCGTGAATTACATTTATGCAATAACTATCAATAAAGGCAACGATAACTAATTGTTTCATCAAGTGAAAAGACGAAAGAATCGTGGAATCTACCAAAGATAATTAATAAATGTTGTTGCTCTTAATAGATTTAAACTAGATAGGCACTGTCTTTAACCACTACGCCACGGCATTACACGTTTCAGCAGTCTCTAGACTCCATTGAGGATTGTGTTAAACTGACTAACGTTTCTTATTAAGTTTACCACAAATAGCGTCTATGAACTGCATTGCTTTTGCCACTGGCCGTTTTAACAGCTTATTAGCCAGTAATAGGCTTACTAGTATCTACTAACTTCCTAGGAATAATCCTAAGAATTGAGCAATTGCTAGCGAGAATGAAGATGAACTATTCCATGCCAGAAACAGTCGCAATATAACTGCATACAGTTTCAGCCAGCGAAGTTTTCGTCAATATGGAATAATTCACAATGCGTACTTCACTTCGCCTGCAAGGAGATACGAACTTGGGACCTATAGTTCACCTATAGTTCTATAGTTCACAAGTCCGCTTCTCTAACCACTCCGGATTGCAACCTAAGGGCTTGTATTTTATTCATACTGAGGAAAAACAATGACAGCACTTCCCAATGAGGAATACCAGAACAGCATTTCTCATTAATTTCTACCAGGACAGAATTTCTCATTGATGTATACCAGGACAGCATTTCCCACGGAGGAATACTGGAACAGTATCTCTCATTGATGTATACTAGGACAGCATTTCTCATTGATGTATACTAGGACAGTATTTCTCATTGATGTATACTAGGACAGTATTTCTCATTGATGTATACCAGGACAGCATTTCCCACGGAGGAATACTGGAACAGCATTTCTCATTGATGTATACTAGGACAGCATTTCTCATTGATGTATACTAGGACAGTATTTCTCATTGATGTATACTAGGACAGTATTTCTCATTGATGTATACTAGGACAGTATTTCTCATTGATGTATACCAGGACAGCATTTCCCACGGAGGAATACTGGAACAGCATTTCTCATTGATGTATACTAGGACAGCATTTCTCATTGATGTATACTAGGACAGTATTTCTCATTGATGTATACTAGGACAGTATTTCTCATTGATGTATACCAGGACAGCATTTCCCACGGAGGAATACTGGAACAGCATTTCTCATTGATGTATACTAGGACAGCATTTCTCATTGATGTATACTAGGACAGTATTTCTCATTGATGTATACTAGGACAGCATTTCTCATTGATGTATACTAGGACAGCATTTCTCATTGATGTATACTAGGACAGTATTTCTCATTGATGTATACTAGGACAGCATTTCTCATTGATGTATACTAGGACAGCATTTCTCATTGATGTATACTAGGACAGCATTTCTCATTGATGTATACTAGGACAGTATTTCTCATTGATGTATACTAGGACAGCATTTCTCATTGATGTATACTAGGATAGTATTTCTCATTGATGTATACTAGGATAGTATTTCTCATTGACGTATACTGGGACAGCATTTTTCTTTGAGGGATACCAGGGCAGCATTTCCCATTGAGGGATACTAGGACAGCATTTCTTGTTGGGGGACTGCAGGACAACATTTATCATTGACGAATATTAAGACAGCATTTCTCATTGAGGGATACCAGGGCAGCATTTCACATTGATATATACTATGACAGTATTTTTCATTGATGTATACCAGGACAGCATTTTTTACTGAGGGATACAATGACAGAAATTCCAATTGAGGGATACCAGGGCAGCATTTCCCATTGATGGATACCAGGACAACATTTCTCATTGAGGGACACCAGGGCAGCATTTCTCATTGATGTATACCAGGACAGCATTTCTCATTGAAGGACAGCATTGTATTTGTTTCAGTCTGCCTCAGTTTCAGCATCCTGCATATTATGTGGGCCAGAGTTTTTGACCTACATCTCAGACTATATTTTCTTTCTGTCTCTGTTTGTTGAGTGTTTCAGAATGGCGGTGATTTGTGTGATAAAAGGTGAATAGTGCTAATAGGTTGGGGCACATGGTCCTCCTTCTGCACTTCAAGAAAACGTTTTTGTATATCCTGTTCATAGAACAAGTTTAAGTGTGTTGGCAACTTTGAATAAGTGTAAAATCAATTACAGCATTGTAGCAGCACGTTGTTAAAGTTCACCTTGGAAACTCTGGAAGAAATTAGGCTATGGAGTGTTGGTGTTGTGTGTCTTATGTGTGTTGTTTGTCTAGTGTGTCCTCTACTGTGTGAGGTTGGTGTGTTGTTTGACTTGTGTCTAGTGTCTTCTATGTGTGAGGTTGGTGTGTTGTTTGACTTGTGTCTAGTGTCTTCTATGTGTGAGGTTGGTGTGTGGTTTGACTAGTGTCTAGTGTCTTCTATGTGTGAGGTTGGTGTGTTGTTTGACTTGTGTCTAGTGTCTTCTATGTGTGAGGTTGGTGTGTTGTTTGACTTGTGTCTAGTGTCTTCTATGTGTGAGGTTGGTGTGTGGTTTGACTAGTGTCTAGTGTCTTCTATGTGTGAGGTTGGTGTGTGGTTTGACTAGTGTCTAGTGTCTTCTATGTGTGAGGTTGGTGTGTTGTTTGACTTGTGTCTAGTGTCTTCTATGTGTGAGGTTGGTGTGTTGTTCGACTTGTGTCTAGTGTCTTCTATGTGTGAGGTTGGTGTGTCAGTGCCACAACCTGAGTCAGGGGACCTGATGCGGCATTACTTTTCAATTAAGCCACGCCTGGCCGGTCCCCAAATTCCCCCAGGCCCTGGACACTTCAGCCTGGTCTGGAGGAAACGAGCAGCCTGGGAGGAGCTGTCAGTGTCTCCAACACGCTTCATCTGCTAGGCAGTGGGCTTGTCGTTCTGATGCTGCTCTGTCTGTGACTTCACTCTCTCTTTCTCGGTCTGTCTCTTGGTCTATTGTTCTCTATCTCTGTTGCAGGTGGTTTGGTCTGTTTGTCCAACAGACATCACTCCGTCTGTACGTCAGTCATCACCCAGTCTAATGGCAGGCTGTCAGATGCTCTGAACGTCAAACATCACACACAGTGAGGGTCCTGCTCTGGGGGCACCAGGGGATGGCTGGGCAATGCAGGGAGGCCTGGGCTACGACAGGAAGAGGCAGGCAGGGAGACATTATCCCCAGTCCTACATGGCACCCTACAGCTGGACGGGAAAATCAATCAGACATCCCCGCTACCAACCCTGTGTTCAGACTATCCAGACCTCAACACTGTTCAGTCAGACGCTGCCTGTCCACACCTCAACACTATTCAGTCAGATGTAGGTCTAAAACAGTGGAGGTGGGATGTCTTAAAGGCCTACTAGTCTAAAATAATTAGCCTACATGAACTGCACTCCAGAGCCACAGAGTTTCTGAAATTAATTTGTCGTCACCTCTCACACAGAGTCAGCGGCGCTGGATATCATGCGATTGCGAATTATATCTTTAAAATGTATTTACAACAGTCCTAACTACCAAGCCTCGTAAAATAAAAGCATCTCATCGCATATCTCCATTGAAATATTTATTAAAAAGACCTGGTCTGTGGAATATAGGCATTTTCTTGCATGTTTAGTAGGAGCTCAAACCAGACATGCTCTGAGGAGCGATGAACGCTCAAATAACCTGTCTTTAACCAAAAGCAAAGCATAGCTGTTTTGAATGATGTGCTTCATTATTTTCTTCTTATGATATAATTTCGGATATAGTCTGCATTTTATCACACCGATCCGAGAACCATGGCAACCGAGCCTGATCCGACAGATAATGTTGTATTTCCGACCAAGTTGGATAACGGATGGGATCTCGCTTAATGGGGTTTCGGGTGAATCTGTGAAGACATCCACCTCCTACTCAGTTGTAACATGTATGACCCATGTAGGCCGAGCAGTGATATTCATGTTATTGAACATTTTTAAATGGCTCTCATTTAAGCATCCATTTGTACAACCTTAGCCAATTCTGAAACCAGTGCTGTTCCTGTAGTTAGAACCAGAGTACCTCCGACTCTGCAGGAAACAAGTACGAAACGTTAGGATATGATAGCACTGGTTTTTCATTGCAGCCTAAGATGTTAATTCTCTTTAACTACAGAAACCAAACACGCACGGTGAATTAAAAAACTTTTTTATTTGCTATTGTTCATGGCTGCCTACTACGTTTGCATGTGATTTTATTTTATGTAGACAGAATAATTAGCTAATTGTTGAAAAAAAAGAAACAAGGTAAATTCGGTAAACATTACTATTTTTGTGAGTCACTTAACAGAGTGCTATTATAGTAAACAACAAGGTCCCACCATAATATAGAGAAGGAATTAAGAGCTGGGACAAAAAGATAAATAAAATTAATCAGTGATTTATATGATCCAAATCATTTTAAAGAACTGTACTGAATGATTCTATTCACAAGTGATTCGGAACAGCCATCACTAGGTCAAAGGAGCTCTCAATGCAAGTGAAACAGGCCATCCTTAGGCTGCAAAAAAACACCAATCAGAGAGATAGCAGGAACATGAGGAGGGGCCAAATAAACAGTTTGGTACATTGTTGTGCAGCACAAAAAGGCCTGGATGTCCACGGAAGACAATAGTGGTGGATGATCGTAGGATCTTTTCCATGGCGAAGAGAAATACCTTCACAACATCCAGCCAAGTGAAGAACACTCTCCAGGAAGTAGGCGTATCATTATCCAAGTCTACCATAAAGAGAACACTTAATGAGAGCAAATACAGTGTTCACCACAAGGTGCAAATCATTCATAAGCTTCAGGAATAGAAAGGCCAGATCAGACGTTGCCAAAAAAAACGAAGCATACCACATCATCTGTAAAACACGGAGTGGAATATTCTGAAATGGCAATCACCTGATCTCAACCTGATCAAGCATGCATTTCACTTGCTGAAGACAAAACTTAAGGCAGAAAGACACACAAACGAACAACTGAAGACAGCTGCAGTAAAAGCCTGGCAAAGCATCACAAAGGAGGAAACCCAGCGTTTGTTAAGGTCCCTGCGTTCCCTGCGTTCATTGCCTGCAAAGGGTTCTCGACAAAGTATTAAAAATGAAAATGTTATTTATGACTGTGTTAATTTATCCAATTACATTTGAGCCCCTAAAATAAAGGGACTGTGTATGAAAATGGCTGCAGTTCCTAAACATTTCACATTATATTTTTGTTCAACCCCTTGAATTAAAGCTGAAAGTCTGCACTTCAACTGTATCTCAGTTGTTTCATTTCAACTCCATTGTGGTGGCGTGCAGAGCCAAAATTAAGAAAATTGTGTCAGTGTCCAAATATTGTGTCTATATCTGTACATCTATCTAACCATCCATCCATTCAAGAGAGCAACTGTATTATACGACAGGTTGTATTTCTGATTTGTTTTCACATGGAGAATGATACTGAGGCTGGGTGTGAAGGATTCCCCCAGTTTCCCCATTACACACAGAGACAAGACATCAGCAGTGGACAGATGCTTGGAAATACTCTCTCATATTTCCTTCATTAACCTGTGTGACCTAGACAACAGGTATCCTGTGAGGCTAACACGCTACAGATTAATTAGCCACATCCATGTCCCGGGTGTGCTTCTGGACTGTGTGTGCGCATGCGTGTGTGTGTGTGCATGTGTGTGTACATGCGTGCGTGTGCGTGTACATGTGTAAATGCCTGAGAGCATGAGAGCCGTCTCAAGCAGGAAATGTATCAGATTTTCAGATGTAAATCACCTGCATTATAAGAGGCCCGCCCGTGTCCCAAATTCCTCCCTACTGGCCAGGGCCCATAGGGGCTCAGCTCAGGAGTAGTGCACTAAGTAGGAGGTAAGGGAGCCGTTTGGGGCACTCGTCCAGTGTGGCAATGTGAGTTCCATGCCAGGTATTTAAAATGCACCTGTTCAGGGAAGGGTAAAGGTGATATCAAAAATCCATTTGCACTCCAACTAAACAGATTTTGTGTGTAATTGAAATCTGAGAGCAGTTTGGCATTGTGTTCTATTGAGACGTGTGAAAATTTTGAAGTGGCAGTGTTCATTTGTATGAATGCAAAAGTGTGTGTGTGTGTGTGAGAGCAATATCTGTCTTTGGATTGTGTGTGTCCGTGTATCTGTGTGTGTGTCAGAATGTCTGTGTTGCCAGTACATGTTTCTCTCACTACATAAACAAGCTGCTCCTTAGTTTTCTGCGTACATCGCCAGACATTTCAAAAGTACACAGCGTCTAAAATATCGAACCTGAATTTGAAAGCCTTCCTCGTCTCAGCCTTGGCTTGACAATGTCACGCCTGAAGTGTTTTGTGTTATCATGTCATGTGAACATAACCTCACCAGCTCATCCTTACAGAGATGTCATCGAGACCAGGCTATAGTAGGCCTGAAATGACACTCCATTACCTTTATTCAGGCTATGTCTAAATATTTGTGAAAAGGGTGCCAATTTAAATACACACTCGTTTTTGTAGTATGTTGACTTAGTATTTAGCCTTGGGTGTTGGGTGGGGCTGTCCAGTCACACTGCGTAAATACATTAACCAAAGATGTTTTGGTTCAGACACAACATAATCATCCACGCTTTCATCTCACCTCTCTGGTATTATGAATAAAATACAGTGATTATTTCAAAGCTTTGAAAAGCCAGGCAATGCAAGGACTTAACAAAGAAAATCCCAAATGCACCTATCCCAAAGCTTTGAAAAGCACGGCAAAAAAAGAAAAATGTGAGATACGCATAAATAAGTGGCGCTTCTAAGAATTAAATGGCTGACTAAGAAATGCTAAGAAGTGCAGAGATTTACAAAGAAACCCTCAGGGCTTCTGTGAGAGCGTCCAAGGCACAACCTTGGGCTAGTGCTTTACGATTTGTGATTTTATTAGGATCTGAATTACCTGCCAAACACAGTAGCTACTCTTCCTGGGGTCCAGACAGAATACAAACAGACAGTTACATAACAAAGACAGAACCACATACATTTAAAAACAACTTTCCAATCCATTGCTCTCCTGAGGCCGTTTTGATGGAGCTTTGAGGTCTTGGACTCATGTTCCATGAAACAAAAAACCACAGCACACATTTGACCCTGAACAACATAGTCCTGTCAATATGGGTTATGAGAAGGTGTGTGGCTCACCCAGTTTTACTTCAAGGAAGAGAGAACATTCAAGATACAGGAGTGGAAAAGAAGAGTTCCTGAAATAAGAAAAGAAGGCTATTCCCTGAGGTGAGTAAAATGTTACTAGATTCTCCATTTCACTTAGAATCAAAAAGATGATTTAAGCTGAAAGGTACTGAATCTGCAACTCCACAACTGAATTTAGTTGTCACAGATAAAATGAGTAAAGTAGTGTGTGAGCACAGATGCAACCACACATGGCTGTCATTTAGGACAATCCGGTGAGGATAAGAGCGTTCTGCTAAATCACAGGAATACTTGTAAAATGGTGTGTCTTTGTTTCTCCCAGCCTCTCTCAAGTGGCCATGCTCACAAGTGTGACGGCCTCAAAGTACGGCCAAACCATCTCACTGAAAGCTCTTCAAACAATTTCCCATTAAAAACCCATCACCAGCAGCACAGGAGGAAGATGTTTGGTTGAATGAGGAAGTTCCAAAGCTATTCCACATCATTTGTTTTGTTTTATGAAACGCCTCCATGTTTCTACTCTTCCAGATAACTGAATCACCAGAATAGCTCCACTGTTGTTCATGGAATTACAATTTGCTGTGAAGTCTCTGCACTGTGGGAGATCTGTAGCATTGAATAGTTCCCAAGTCACTGAAGGACAGGTACAGTATCCCCGAAAAAAAGGCTAATCTATATTAGGGTACAAATATATGCTTCAGGTGGGGAGCTTTGCCTTGATAATAAAGTATTAATAATATAATGTACTCTTAATGTGAGTAGTAGCTTCGCCACTACATTGTATTCTAAACGTCTTCCAGAAAGATGTTGCCATGATCCGATCACCGATCGTGGCAGGACAATAATGATCACTGTGAAGAATCAACCTAAGTAGATTTGACTTGTCCCTGCCATGCAATTCAGGTTGGGACGCACCAGGCTTTGGGTTTGCTTAACACCGAATACTTTCAGGCCAGTCACAGTGGTAAGAGAGAGGCATGCTACCTATTGCTCACCAAACTACAGTGAAATTCACACAATCTCCCTCCTACTTTTAACTCACAGACATGAGCCTGCAACTCTCATCTCTCCGTTGTTTCCCTCCATCATTGGTTTCCTTACAGAATCATACAGTAACGGCCAAATGGATGCTGGGAAAGCTGCTTATAAACAGAAATACATTTACCAAACTTTTAGAATTAGGTCTACTGCTGTCTTATCAGAAATAAATTAAATAATTCAGAACTCTACATCAGGAAAAGACCTCTAATTATGCCACCAGGGACCATAGCTTCTTAAAAGAGAGAAAGAGGGATTTTGACTGAGCTGGTGACTGAGCTAAGCAACATTTTAGTCTGGAAAGCTATATTTTCACTCTCACATTGTCTCCACATTCGTAGCAGCATATAGCATAGAGGAAACTTACAGATGCTGCACGAAAGGCAATTTCTCTCCTGATTGACATTGTCTGGGGAAAAAGATTCCAAACATGTATAAATTACATATTTGGTTGGTATAGGAAATATTGGACCAAAAAAGAAACCCGAAACGAACTGCTAAATTATCCATATTATTACCACATAATTCCACGTTGACTTAGTTGGAATTGCAAATTCAGAGCTTTGTCCCGAGACTTAACAGTAAAGGCTGTAATGTCCTGACAAGAGCAACATTCGGATGTAAGCTTCATGCGTGGACGTTGAGTCAGGATCTACTTCATCCCTTGTTCTGTACAGATACATGGACATCTGTCTTATATATAGGGGATGTTTCCTCCATGTTGGATGAGGTTCTATCATGGGTGACACAAGACTTCACAACGACAGGAGACTTTGCAATATCCGAGGCAGCCACAGGCTCAGTCTACAGTCTCTGTACCCCTGAGCTTTACTTCAGTCCTGGGGCACAGGTTGTTGAGGTCTTCCCAAATCTGCCCAGACTCCCATGCATGTTAAACGTGTCTATTTTTCCCAGGATGTTTCTCTGTCAGTGGCTGGTTTGACATTTACAGTTTAGCCCTTTATCAGTTGTCCTCACCCTGAGGGACTTGAAATGAGTGCATGAAGATGACTAGGTTGGACATCCACCCAACCCAGTAGAAGTGCAGCGTACTCAGTGACGTACCTGACAGCAAAGAAAAACAAAATGCTACAAAAATTGACAGCAATAGTTGACCTGGTGATAGGGAGGAACGGCCTCCCTGATCTGAACTCGAGTGGTCGTTTGTTGTTAAAGTTCTGTGCTAGTCATGGATTATCTATAACGAACACCATGTTCGAACATAAGGATGCTCATAAGTGTACGTGGTACCAGAGCACCCTAGGCCGAAGGTCGATGATTGATTTTGTGATCATGTCATCGGACCTGAGACCGCATGTTTTGGACACTCGGGTAAAGAGAGGGGCGGAGATGTCAACCGATCACCATCTGGTGGTGAGTTGGGTCAGGGATGGGGGAAGACTCTGGACAGACCGGGAAAACCCAAACGGGTAGTGCGGGTGAACTGGGAACGTCTGGAGGAGGCCCCTGTCCGAAAGATCTTCAACTCACACCTCCGGCTGAGCTTTTCTGGCATCCCTGTGGAGGTTGGGGGCATTGAACCTGAGTGGTCGATGTTCAAAACCTCCATTGCCGAAGCTGCGGCGGGGAGCTGTGGTCTAAAGGTCTTAGGTGCATCAAGGGGCGGTAACCCTCGAACACCCTGGTGGACACCGGTGGTCAGGGAAGCCGTCTGACTGAAGAAGGAGGCCTTCCGGGATATGTTATCCCAGAGGACTCCGGAGACGGTTGCAGTGTACCGACAGACCCAAAGGGCTGCAACCTCTGCTGTGAAAGAGGCAAAACAGCAGGTGTTGGAGGAATTTGGGGAAGCCATGGAGACTGACTTTCGGTCGGCACCAAGGTGTTTCTGGAAAACCGTCCGCCACCTCAGGAGGGGAAAACGGGGAACTATCCAAGCTGTGTACAGTAAGGATGGGACACTGTTGACCTCAACTGAGGAGGTAATTGGGAGATGGAAGGAACACTTTGAGGAACTCCTAAATCCCACTAACACGCCCTCTTATAGTGGAGGCAGAGCTGGAGGCTGATGGGGAAGCATCGTCAATCTCCATGGCAGAAGTCAATGAGGTAGTCAAACAACTCTACAGTGGCAAAGCTCCGGGGATTGACGAGATCCGTCCAGAAATGTTGAAAGCTTTGGATGTGGAGGGGATGTCTTGGATGACACGCCTCTTCAACATTGCATGGGAGTCGGGGAAAGTGCCTAAGGAGTGGCAGACCGGGGTGGTGGTTCCCCTGTTCAAAAAGGGGGACCAGAGGGTGTGTGCCAATTACAGGGGTATCACACTTCTCAGCCTCCCTGGGAAAGTCTACTCAAAGGTACTGGAAAGGAGGGTTCGGCAGATAGTCGAACCTCAGATTGAAGAGGAACAATGCGGATTCTGTCCTGGTCGCGGATCTACCGACCAGCTCTTTACTCTTGCAGGGATCCTGGAGGGGGCCTGGGAATATGCCCATCCAGTCTACATGTGTTTTGTGGATTTGGAGAAGGTGTATGACCGGGTCCCCCGGGAGATACTGTGGGAGGTGCTGCGGGAGTATGGTGTGAGGAGGTCCCTTTTGAGGGCTATCCAATCCTTGTACGTCCAAAGTGAGAGCTGTGTTCAGGTTCTCTGTAGTAAGTCGGACTCGTTCCAGGTGGGGGTTGGCCTCCACCAGGGCTGCGCTTTGTCACCAATCCTGTTTGTAACTTTTATGGACAGGATATCGAGGCTTAGTCGGGTGGGGAGGGGTTGCAGTTCGGTGGGCTGGGGATCTCATCGCTGCTTTTTGCGGATGATGTGGTCCTGATGGCATCATCGGTCTGTGACCTTCAGCACTCACTGGACCGGTTCGCAGCAGAGTGCTAAGCGGTTGGGATGAGGATTAGCACCTCTAAATCTGAGGCCATGGTTTTCAGCAGGAAACCGATGGAGTGCCTCCTCCAGGTAGGGAATGAGGCGTTACCCCAAGTAAAGGAGTTCAAGTATCTCGGGGTCTTGTTTGCGAGTGAGGGGACAATAGAGAGGGAGCAGTGGGGGCGGTATTGCATTCGTTTTACCGCACCGTTGTGACGAAAAGAGCCGGAAGGCAAAGCTCTCGATATACCGGTCAATTTTCGTTCCTACCCTCACCTATGGTCATGAAGGCTGGGTCATGACCAAAAGAACAAGATCGCCAGTACATAAGGATAAGGTTAGGATGCCCCCAGGATGTCTCCCTAGGGAGGTTTTCCAGGCACGTCCAGCTGGGAGGAGACCTCGGGGTAAGCCCAGGACTAGGTGGAGAGATTATATTTCGACACTGGTCTGGGAACGCCTTGGGATCCCCCAGTCAGAGCTGGCAAATGTGGCTCGGGAAAGGGAAGTTTGGGGTCCCCTGCTGGAGCTGCTGCCCCCGCGACCCGATACCGGATAAGCAAATGAAGATCAGAGATGAGATAATTGACCTGGTTTCAACATTTGGGTGTCAGAAAAGTGAACTAGGGGCCAAGTGGGACCTGCCCCACTGTAGAGGCAGGAGACCAGAAGACCAGAGAATTACTGTAATGGTTTTAAATTGTTAAATTAGAATTTTAAACTTATTTTGGGCTGGATGTGTGATAAGCACAATCTCGATCATGCCTTGGCAAGCCATGAAATTCAATGTTTGAAGGTGAAATATTAGGGCATTATCAGTTTTTGAATTTTAGCCTCTGCACATTTCGTGAATTTAACAGTGGCTAGGTGACCTCACGTGGGCTGGGACACGCAGGCATACTTCAACCTGTGGTGAATGGCATGGATGACTCTCTGAGCAGCCTGTCTTTATGAGAGGGATCGCTTCAGTCAGCTGCTTCCCACAGATAACTGGGGGAAGAGCTCTTGTACACACTGGATAAAATAATGTCCAGATAAGGCAGAGGGAGTTGTATAAGTACACTGCAGTGTTACACAATCACAGGACCAAAACAAGTCTGTGTAAAACACACACACACACACAGTACATCTATACACAAATAAATGCAGAAAACATGTATAAAAATACATAAACCCATAATATATATTATAAAATCTGTGCATACTACACACGCACACACACCCACGCACACACACACACACAAATACTTATATCAATGGTCCTCAGACAGAGTGCCATGAATAAATCAACAGATGCAAAGCAAACACAAGGTCTGCTGTAGGACAGAGGAAATACACACACGCACACACACACACACACACACACACCAACGCACACACCAGCGCACACCAACACATAAACACACAATTGTCTTGAAATGAGGAAGGAGAACTGAAAGGCGTTTCAGTCTGGGCACACAACACCTCTTCATTGGAAGGCTACCCAGCATAACACGTGACGATTCAATGAAGCATTCATTATTTACCTTAAACATTCAAGTCTAGAGTCATTATCCTACTGTAACATGAAAGAGACTTGGTTTACTAACCATAACATCTTGTATTATAGAAGTAGCTGACACAAATGTTGTCTAACGGCTCAGTGAAATCTTCCACTCCGGTCTACGTCTTTTGGGCCTGGTTTAAAGTTTGGGTAGCCAGGTAAACGTGAAGGTCATATTGAAGCAACACTCAACCGAACAGAATTTATAGCACTGGCAAAAGCTACATTCTGCAGGGTTCAGAAGATCAGACGACAGCTTCGCTGTAAAGCAATTAGTAAAAGCTGAGTGGTGAATACATTGCAGGCCAACATTAATTCATATTTGACACTGTGTTGAGAAAACTTCACATGGCTGATTCATAACACCAATCTGCATAAACTGCAAAGGTTACAATATCCTAAGCTAACACTCAGATTCTTTTGTCCTCTCACATAGAGATACGCAGTCTTACAGCGCTGATAGTTTGGAACATGCATTAATTCAGTGTTGGTTTGGAGAATTCATATCAGACATGGATATAAGATGAGACAAGGATTCAATCAGTTTTGGGTCAGAGGCATTAGCCTGTGTGTTGACTCATAGCAACACCACAGCACCCAGAACCCCCACGACAGCACCCAGAACCCCACCACAGCACCCAGAACCCCATGACAGCATCCAGAACCCCACGACAGCACCCAGAACCCCGTGACAGCACCCAGAACCCCATGACAGCACCCAGAACCCCATGACAGCACCCAGAACCCCATGGCAGCACCCCCCACGATAGCACCCAGAACCTCATGACAGCACCCAGAACCCCATGACAGCACCCCCCACGACAGCAACCAGAACCTCCTGACAGCACCCAGAACCCCATGCAGCACCCACCATGACAGCACCCACAATCCCATGGCAGCACCCCCACAACAGCACTCAGAACCCCATGACAGCACCCCCACCACAGGACCCAGAACCCCATGACAGCACCCAGAATTCCATGGCAGCACCCCCCACAACAGCACTCAGAACCCCATGACAGCACCCCACCACAGGACCCAGAACCACATGACAGCACCCAGAATCCCATGGCATCACCCAGAACCCCAGGGCAGGCTGTCGAGCAGCACTATTCGCGGTCGAGTGCCGTCTCTCAGATTAGATGTTAACCAGCTCCCTGACCCTTTGTGGTTATTAAAAATCCTGTGTGAGCAACTGCAAGAATCGGGATGTTATCTCCTGTGTAGTGGCTACATTCCCAATGGGCAACGTTAAATGTTTAAATTGCATAACTCACTATTGATGTTCCAGGTAGGTTGTAGGTAGGTTGTAGGTAGGTTGTAGGTGAATCCCATTCCAATGTTAAGGCCTCGTTGGTGGGAAGGCTCTGTATCAATCCACACGTTGGATCACTGGCATGAATGACTGCTTATGACAGTTTCACAGAATCATGCGACCAACTATGTAATTTATATTTCCTTTGGTCATTTCGTTCATTTTGAACACTACTGTGTGATCACCAAAATCTACACTTCCAATTTTTTTTTATTAAAGCCCATAATACCTTCTCACTAGGTAGAACACTGGAGTCAATATCATGTTGCCTTGCTATTAGTTAGAGCATCTGAGTCTCATGTTTCCTTTCTTCTAGTTAGAGCACCTGAGTCTATATCACATTTCCTTTACACTAGTTTTATCACCTGACTCTATATCACATTTCCTTTACACTAGTTATATCACCTGACTCTATATCACATTTCCTTTACACTAGTTATATCACCTGACTCTATATCACATTTCCTTGACACTAGATATAACACCTGAGTCTATATCATATTTCCATTACACAAGTTATAACACCTGAGTCTATATCACATTTCCTTTCTACTAGTTAGAGCATCTGAGCCTGTACCCCATCCATGTGGTGCCACTCATGAGAATAACTTGACAGAATGCTTGGATGATGTCTGAAAGACCCTGCTAGAGTGAGCCCTACTTTTAACTGAACTGAAGCTCTAGGCTCCAGAGACAGTCCAACACTGCCACCTGCTGGTGAGGAGGGGTTGAGCACGGCAAGAGTATGCCTGCATGTATTCTCACCCACAGGCTATTGGGGTAAAGATCGGCACAGCAACACATGAGATCTTAAAGCGTAGAACTGTGTATCAACTACGTATTGTCTCCATTGAATTACATACCTGTTTTAAGATGCCAACTCTTCAGGTAATATAAAGGCTGAGAGAAACAACTGTAAATTATATCAAAACGGATGAGGAAGAAAAGGAACACGGTTGCACTTCAACTCAACATCATAAAACATTTATAAAGACTTGATTAGTACAGTTTTTATCATTAATTAATTTTTACTCTCACCTTTGCACATGGTCTAGTTATTTATGAATTTCTAAACTTTGAAGTGCTTAATAATGATTTATAAGATCATCAACATTTCGTGTAATTTCCTGAGGCATCATTTAAGCGTGGACTATTTCCAAACCTCATAAACTTATATTTAATTCACAATAGAATATAGATAACATATTGAATGTTGAAAGTGAGACATTTTGTAATGTCATGCCAAATATTGGGTCATTTTGGATTTCATGAGAGCTACACATTCCAAAAAAGTTGGGACAGGTAGTAATAAGAGGTCGGAAAAGTTAAATGTACAAATTTGCAACTTATTATGTCAATTGGCAACATGATTGGGTATAAAAAGAGCCTCTCAGAGTGGCAGTGTCTCTCAGAAGTCAAGATGGGCAGAGGATCACCAATTCCCTCCAATGCTAAAAATAGTGGAGCAAAGAGTTTGAAGTTATCATCATCTACAGTGCATAATATCATCCAAAGATTCAGAGAATCTGGAACAATCTCTGTGCGTAAGGGTCAAGGCCGGAAAACCATACTGGATGCCCATGATCTTTGGGCCCTCAGATGGCACTGCATCACATACAGGAATGATACTGTAATGGAAATCACAACATGGGCTCAGGAATACTTCCAGAAAACATTGTCGGTGAACACAATCCACCGTGCCATTCGCCGTTGCCGGCTAAAACTCTATAGGTCAAAAAAGAAGCCAATCTAACTAAACAGGATCCAGAAGTGCAGGCGTTTTCTCAGGGCCAAGGATCATTTAAAATGGACTGTGGCAAAGTGGAAAAGTGTTCTGTGGTCAGACAAATCAAAATTTTAAGTTCATTTTGGAAAACTGGGACGCCATGTCATCCGGACTAAAGAGGACAAGGACAACCCAAGTTGTTATCAGCGCTCAGTTCAGAAGCCTGCATCTCTGATGGTATGGGGTTGCATGAGTACGTGTGGCATGGGCAGCCTACACATCTGGAAAGGCACCATCAATGCTGACAGTTATATCCAAGTTCTAGAACAACATATGCTCCCATCCAGACGTCGTCTCTTTCAGGGAAGACTGTGCATTTTCCAACATGACAATGCCAGACCACATACTGCATCAATTACAATGTCATGGCTGCATAGAAGAAGGATCTGGGTACTGAAATGGTCAGCCTGCAGTCCAGATATTTCACCCATAGAAAACATTTGGCGCATCATAAAGAGGAAGGTGTGACAAAGAAGACCTAAGACAGTTGAGCAACTAGAAGCCTGTATTAGACAAGAATGGGACAACATTCCTATTCATAAACTTGAACAACTTGTCTCCTCAGTCCCCAGACGTTTGCAGTCTGTTATAAAAAGAAGAGGGGATGCCACACAGTGGTAAACATGGTCTTGTCCCAACTTCTTTGAGACGGTTGATGCCATGAAATATAAAATCAACTTATTTTTTCCCTTAAAGTGATATCTTTTCTCAGTTTAAACATTTGATCTGTCATCTATGTTGTATTCTGAATAACATATTGAAATTTGAAACTACCACATCATTGCATTCTGTTTTTATTCACAATTGTACCGTGTCCCAACTTTTCTGGAATCGGGTTTGTACCACACCTTGGTTAGACAGGGTTCTGCAGGGCAGGTGAAAGCAGCTGACTCAATTAAATGTCAGAAACAAGGAGGTGTATATAAAGGAGGTGTATATACCACAAGTCCCTGATGTGCAGCAGAGCAACACAGCTGTCATCAGTAACTTGCAAGCTGCTCAGACTACGTCGATTAGAGTGTCCTGTCAATTCAATGGGGGGATTTGGGTCTCCAGAAGCCAACTGTTTCACACATCCCTCAGCCTTGCAGAGTGGAAGGAAGAGCTGACCTTTAGATTATTACCCCTGAAGCAGCTCTCTGGATCCACAGTTTTAGCTGTCAGGATCTTGTTGCCCTGCACAGCACACTCCTCCGCTGCATCGACGAGTTGAAGTGTGTTAAAATGATACAAGCTTATCAAGGGAAGCGGAAAAATATGCCAGTGGTACAGTAAGCCAGTGGTATACAGTAAGCAAGTGGTATACAGTACGCCAGTGGTATTCAGTAAGCAAGTTGTATACAGTAGGCCGGTGGTATACAGTAGGTTCCTGGATCACTGGTTGTTGTCCTCGAACGAGGACCTTGTGCCCCTAGAAGGTTAATCACCAGTATTTTACACATAACAGAAATGCCTAATTAGCTCAGGATAAATATCTGCTGTGTTATGTGTGGCTTAGGCTGCTTTGGAGAAGAATATGGGAGCATTGCTGTAGTACAGTTTGAAGCACCATGTTACCAGACCTGATCAACTTACGTACTTTAGTAATTGAAACCAGAGTTGTTCACCATGCATGACAGGAGCTGAGAGGCAGAATGCAACTACAGAGGATTCAGACTCCATTAGCCCCTTTCCGCATGTTTAACAACCTGCCATGTGGGACTGTGGTAGGGGGTTAGGACCAGGCAGGACTGGGTCCAGCTAGGGGTTAGGACCAGGCAGGACTGGGTCCAGCTAGGGGGTTAGGACCAGGCAGGACTGGGTCCAGCTAGGGGGATAGGACCAGGCAGGACTGGGTCCAGCTAGGGGGTTAGGACCAGGCAGGACTGGGTTTACTGATGAAGGATCTGATTGGTGGAGGAGCAGTGTGTGTGTGTGTGTGTCAACAGCCCCCAACCACAGCTGTTTCTACAGGACCCAGTGTAACTGCCAGGACTGTTACTGCTTTCTCAGCTCTTCAGAGCCAGGCCTGTGTCCCAGATGGCCCGGGGAAAAGCAGCGCACTACATAGGGAAGAAGAGCCATGGGTTCTGGTCAGAATTAGTGCACTAGATAGGGAAGATGAGCCATAGGGTCTGGGCAAAGGTAGTGCACTACATAGGGCACAGGCGGGCATTTGGGACACAGTCACATAGAAGCCATTTTGCTGTGATCAGGAAGCAGTCAGGGGATAGCCTGAACCTTGGGTGGTCTAACATCACAACACTCTGAAAGACTCCTTTAACCCACATAGACAGTTACTGACGAGTGGTGGTGGTTTGTGTGTGTGTGTGTGTGTGTGTGTGTGTATTTGTAAGGGGCACATTCCTGCTGAACACAAAGCAGAGCAGAGTACTGGGAACAAATTCTACAGTAACATTGCAAAATAAAGGTCCGGGACATCTCTCTAGAAGGTATGGTGTATATATTCTGTTAGTGGCATGGAATGAATAGCAAATATCACTGGGAATCTCTGTAATATATATTTTGCAAGTTCCTGATGGGGGAGAAAAAGTAGAGACATTTTAGCTCCCTCTGCTGGATGACTTAGGAATTTAGCTCAGAAATTTTACTGGGAAATAAAAACTGTGGTGAAGCAAACTACAGCATATAGTGTATTATAAGTATGAAAATATATCAAGCAGATTTATTTACAAGAAATATAATTTAGCTAAAATTTTATAAAATGCTCTATTTCACATAGCCAAGTATAACAAGTTCCCAATGTAGCAGTGTCAATGTAATTACACAGCCCTTGTGTTAACGCACCAATGATTCGCCGGAGCTTCAAGGATGCCAATGTAATTATATTAGCAATGTGGCTAATATTTCTACTGTTTTGACTGAAGCTTGTGTACACACATTTCCTCACACACAACCACACACTTAGATCACACACACAAACATCCCTGTGGGGAACAGAAAACCTAACCACGACTCCCTATCCTCTCACCACGATCATCACTTTGCTCTTTTGCTCTGATCAACAAAGAAATGTGGGGGCAAATTTGTTAGGTTTTACAATATTTTGGGGGAATGATGTATCGTTAGACTTGTATCACACACACACACACACACACAAGTGGGCCTCCTTGCTCCCTTTTGGGGGTTTTCATTATCAACAATGTGATAAAGTACCAAGTGACAGACTGTTCTCTTAATATGCTCACTGACAGCTACAATGACCATTAGAATGGCTGTAGCTATGTCAGTGAGCATATTATGGGAACAGTCTGTCACTTGGTACTTCATCACATTGCTTGCATGCAAAATGCAACCACAAAATGTTAAGAAAAAAATGTATTACAATATAAAGTCTACAGACTGTACAGGAACTGTTAGAAGTATCCCCCTTACTGTAATTTACATAACACACTTCTAGCAGAGGATGGTTTCCTAAGAGTTAAACAAAACAAATTTGTACATCGGTATATGTAACACGCTTTTATTTTACTCTTCTATTGTAAATGATACACATAAACAGAGTAAAAACAATGGGCCAGTTACACATTAAAACATGTTTCAAAATACAATGAGATACATCTGTTTTTTTTACCCCCCATTTTAAATGATTTCTATTACAGTCATTTTTCATGGCAGACTTCACTGATAGCTTGAGTTAAATGCACTCAGAGTTCCAAGAGCCGTGGCTTCATATGTTACTGTGCCTTCCCTTGCCGCTGTTGGGAGACCATAAAGAGAGCATTAGTGGTTTGTCTTACGTGATGTGTATGGAGGTCTGGGCCTTGTTCCCCAGCTTCAATGTTTAGGCATTATGATGCCCATACCAGATGTGTAATTATTTACAAGCCAACTTGTTAAGGGTCTCTCCCCCCAAAACACCAGTAGGACAGTGTGTGAGCGTTGTTAAGCTATGGGTCAATACCTGGAGAGAATTTACACCTCATGGCTGCAACTAGGCTTTTGATGCGTTTTTCTACGCGAAACAATCTATATCACAACTCAGACATGTTATTGTGTACATGTTGTCACACATCATCAAACACATTGAATCAAATAACTACATGCAGCAGTACAGTGGCAAAACTTTGACTGAACGTCACGTAAACAACACATTGCACTCTGGGATTGATAACTGATCGATTTTAAAGTCTTGGTGGAAAGTCTGACATGTAGCCTGTTTATTCGAGGAGGGATCTGGTAATCTAAGGAAAGTAGTGTGATGTTTTAGTATATATTTTTTTTACATGTACATTTCCAGTTGCAAATCAACTGACCAGTTGTATTTTAACCCCGATTTCTGAATGTCTGTGTTTCTCTACATTTAGTCCTGTGCAGCCCATCTGGGGCCCATTCAGGAAAAGTACTCTGGGCCATCTGAGTCATGACAACTCTGAAATCCCAGCATCATTTGAATGGTTTCCTGTGACTTATTAGCTTGTGTTTTATGTACTAGAGATCTACTTTCAAACTAATTAAGATATGCAGGCGTTGCTGCTTTAGTGAAGGACATGTGTTTGCCCTATAATTTACTCCAATGTATTCCACGTTATCTTCTAATAGTGCACGACAGACTCAAATAGTGCATGACGGACTCAAATACTGCACGACAGACTCAAATAGTGCAGAACATTCTCCTTCATAGGCATTTCTAAGTAATTATTTCTGCTTTGTAGTGCTGTTTAGTTCTGCTAGTTTTCAAAACCATTGAAGATTGTCCTGTAAGAGCAGCAGCACAGCTTGTGGACGCCACAACATTGACTGTTTAGCTCGTTCACAGCTTGTCAGAACCGAGGACATTTTCAGAGGCATTCTTATAATAACACAACCACTTCGAGAATAAAGTTGCTAGCGATGCATAAGATCCTGCAGTCACACTGAAATATCTGCTTCAGAAAGTTCTTTGGTGGTATACTATGGTTGTAGAGCCTTCGTGTGTAGGAGGGGGAGATACCACATAAGAGACATCTATAGACTGTCTACTTGCATGCGAGTGTGGGTCACAAGATAAGTCGATGTGTCGTTGGTGTGTGTTTTTAGAGTTCCATCTTCCCGCTGCGAAGTGGAACTCATAAAGAACAGCTTCTGCAAAGGCTTCAGAAGAACCCCCGCACCCCGGTTCTACTAGACTCCCTCCTTCAGTCGGGCTTGTCTCAACACCGCTGCTACACCGGGATACTAAATAATATTTCCAAATCAGACCCAGAAACAGGGACAGTCTTGGTCGGTCCAGAGCAAACACAATGCTGCCTTTCTTTCACTGAGTGGGCCAGAGGACAATAATTACCAGAAGCCCTGATATGGTGCTGAAAGGTCCTGCAGAGACTGAGCTTCCCTGAGTTCCAAGTGGAACACTATTCAGCTTGCAGGGCACTACGTTTCATGGGAAGTCCACAGAGGTTCAGTATAGGGTGAGGGTGCAATTTAGGAGGCGAGTCTGGCTGTGTTCTGGTCTGACACAACGTACACAACGTCTTTTGTTTTTGTTTACGTCTGACCAGACGGCAACGCTTTCTGTGGACCCGTCTGTCTCTTGGGTAGCCTGTCCTGTAATGATATGTTCAATATCTGTCAGCCAGTAGGTCCATTTAGAACTCCTAATTCTGTATTCTGGAAATTTGCGGTTTCAGTAAAATGAACGACAAAAAAATCCTTGGATCATTACAATCCTATATACAGCAGTTAATAGCATGGGAGATATGGTCTTGGCTGGACCAAAATAGTATGGAATGCAGTTTAGGTCACTGAAGATACACCCAAAATAGTACTTCCCTGACAGAACAAACATGCTTTTGTCCAACCAGGATCTAAACATCTGCACGTAATACAATTTAACAAAATAACAAGTTTGTAACTGTGTAGTTATTACACATTTATTAAACTTTGACTAGCATGTCCTGTGTTACAGCTATACACTAATGGGTATGCCACAGCATTAGTGACGTTTTGTCCTGGTTGGAACGGTACTGTGAACGCCCTTGCCTTTATGCTGGTAGAGAATGCCACATTGTGTAAATGAAGGCAGCTTACTTCACCCAGCACGATACCATCAACCTCTGACACCAATTTCAACCTGTATAGACTGTACACAAGACTATAGTTTGGTCCTACTGGCTGAAAAGTTGTTGTCCAGGCACCTTGGAGCCGTGGGCCTAGCCTGCTGATCAGGGGCTTGCTCCAACTACATTCTATCAATGGGTTGCTCAATGCAGCTGCTTCAGAGCTTTGATCTCGAGAGGTGACCATATCACATGTCTGAGACAGTGGTAACACATCCTGACCTGACACCACTGAGTACTGTAGCTTGTGTGCTAATACTACTGATCCCTCAGCAATGAGGTAGACTCACACATAACCATGGATACAAGACACACTGACCTGTAGGACAACACCATTGACCAAGAGCTCGGTAGTGATTAACGGCCTACACAAGCTGACCATTAACTAGCATTAAGACAATATGGCCCGAAGCCTGCACCACAAAAGCCAAGCAGCTTGGCCTGGGAACAGAAAACAAGTCTGGCTGGACAAGCAGGTATGCACTATGTGCATCTGAATAAACTCACTACTCAAATGTACAAATGTACAATCTGGTTTTCTGAATGGTCAAGTTCTAATTCTAGTGAATTCCTAGACAAAGACATGACAAAAACGCAAATATTCTGATGTGTGGAGAGCCAGGAACACCACACATAGCGAATACTCATCTTATTCATGTCCAAAACTGTTTCTTGTGAACAGATTTCTTTACAGCTCCGGAGAAAATGAAGAGACCACTGCACCTTTTTCTTTCCTTCCAAAAAAGTTGAAAAGCAAAGTTTTGAGTGAGGAACAGAAGTGTTCAATTTGCAGTGGACTCTTAATTTTAACCCTTCTTTTCCTCACTCAAAACCTTCCTTTCAAAAATCTTTGGAAAGGAAAGAAAAAGGTACAGTTGCCTCTTAAATTTTTCCGGAGCTGTACTAAGACACCTTCTATCCATGAGACTTAGGGACAAATTTGTGTTTGGAGGTGTAACCGTCAGCTTCTCGCAGGATCTTTATCTTGTGACTGTTGGAAAGCCAAAAGTGTTGTCCTTAGTTCCAAATAAAAATGTGGTTATGGCATTAAAATACTTAAGGTACAAAATGTTTCTCAGGGGCAAGGACTGGGGGACTTGTCAGGATTAAGGACCTCAAACTAGAGTCATGCAATAAAATGCTAATTAATTATTTAAAAATCATACAATGTGGTTGTCTGGATTTTTGTTTTAGATTCCGTCACTCACAGTTGAAGAGTACATATTATAAAAATATACATACAGATCTCTACATGCTTTGTAAGTGGGAAAACCTGCAAAATCGGAGGTGTATCAAATACTTGTTCTCCCCACTGTATAAAAATATTGAATAGACACATTTTTGTCACTGTGACTGGATTAAATTAAGCTCAAAAAAAGGTTTCTGAATTACTTGATTTATAAAGAAATTATGTATTTTTATTGCAGACAATAAACCAATCTTTAGAACCAGGAGTCCATGATACGCTTCATGCTCATGAACTTCATGCCACTCATCCCACCCATGCTGAAGTTCCTGTACTCTCCAGGCCTCATGTACATCATCTTGCCTCTGAAGTGGGGCTGCTCGTACATCAGCCAGTGACCCTCCATCACGTTGCAGGACATACAGCTGGACATGCGGTAACGATCCATGATGGACTCACAGTCATCCATCATCTCATGCATCTGACCTCCGAAGCTCTCTCTCTCGTAGATCCTCATCCTGTAGTTTCCTCTGTACATGGGGATCATGCGGCAGGACCTGATGCTATCACTCATTCCAAAGTGCTGCATGAAGTCAGAGTACTCGCCCCTCTTCAGAAAGTACTGGTTTCCCATGTAGTTGTTGCGCTCATAGACCATCCAACAGCCACTCTCAACCCTGCAGGACTGACACCTGCTCAGGTAGGAGCTCATATCACTACAGTCGCTGGTGCAATCATAGGAACGACCCTGGAAGTTCCTCTCCTCGTAGAAGGTGATCTGAAGATATTTTTTTATTAATTAAACAGTTGTTTCAAACAAAACATTTCAAAAAATTGCAATTCAATCACTCTAGTATGGTTTTTGGAATAAGTACAACAAGAGCACCTACCTATAAAAATAAATATGAAAATGAAAAACTCTCATAATGCTTACCCTGCCCATGTTCATGTTGGTCATGTTTGGTCACTGTGCTGCTGGAATCCGCTCTCGAACTGACTTCCTGCCTGGTTTTATACTTGTCAAAACCCAAAGAATACTAAACTCCATTGTTCAAACCCCTGACCCAGCAACATACTATAGAGGCCTACTGAGACAAATGATTTCAGGGACTGAATCCCTCAGTATCTTTTAGAAAGGCAGTTTCTCAAACAGAAGTAGCAACATAAAGCCTTTGAGAGTATAGAGACTGTTATTAAAATGTATTACATTTCTATATATGGTGTGAAATATTTTTAAGTAACTTGTAGTGTTCAAAACTAAACCTGGTGGAATATCACACAATTAGTTAGGTCAATTGGCAACAGGTCAGTAACATGTTTGGGTATTAAAAGGTCATTCCAGAGAGGATGGGTCTGTCAGAAATGAGGACTGGGAGTGGTTCACCACTCTGTTTAAGACTAAGCAGGCAAATAGAGCAACAATTTAAGGATAACATTTCTCAATGTAAAAATGCTAAGAGTTTGGGGATCTCATAATCTACGGTACATAATATCATAGGGACAAGGCCGGAAAACAAGGCCGAAAAACAATTTTAAACTACCTACAATCCGCATAACATTAGTTAACGTTTCAGATGACGTCTAGGAGACGTCTGGTATTGTTCAATCACAGATTTTTTTTCAATAGAGTTCATGAGACAAAGATGACAGGTGAAAAGACGACTAGATTAGGATATGTAGGCTACTGGCCCCAACAACACTTTATATAAAATATAAAATGTTTAAATGTACAGTTAACATACTTAAGTCACAAACAATGTAAATATATGAACGTGAAGATGCTGGATGAGCACAAGCAGCAGAGCCAAGTCGAGAGTGGGGGATAAATGATGTGGCGTCAAGGTAAGGATGGAGGAAAAAGCAACGCATCTAAAGGATTATTAGGAACACCTGTTAAATTTCTCATTGATGCAATGAACTAATCAACCAATCACATGGCAGTTGCTTCAATGCATTTAGGGGTGTGGTCCTGGTCAAGACAATCTCCTGAACTCCAAACTGAATGTCAGAATGGGAAAGAAAGGTGATTTAAGCAATTTTGAGCGTGGCATGGTTGTTGGTGCCAGACGGGCAAGTCTGAGTATTTCACAATCTGCTCAGTTACTGGGATTTTCACGCACAACAATTTCTAGGGTTTACAAAGAATGGTGTGAAAAGGGAAAAACATCCAGTATGCGGCAGTCCTGTGGGCGAAAATGCCTTGTTGATGCTAGAGGTCAGAGGAGAATGGGCCGACTGATTCAAGCTGATAGAAGAGCAACTTTGACTGAAATAACCACTCGTTACAACCGAGGTATGCAGCAAAGCATTTGTGAAGCCACAACACGCACAACCTTGAGGCGGATGGGCTACAACAGCAGAAGACCCCACCGGGTACCACTCATCTCCACTACAAATAGGAAAAAGAGGCTACAATTTCCACGAGCTCACCAAAATTGGACAGTTGAAGACTGGAAGAATGTTGCCTGGTCTGATGAGTCTCGATTTCTGTTGAGACATTCAGATGGTAGAGTCAGAATTTGGCGTAAACAGAATGAGAACATGGATCCATCACGCCTTGTTACCACTGTGCAGGCTGCTGGTGGTGGTGTAATGGTGTGGGGGATGTTTTCTTGGCACACTTTAGGACCCTTAGTGCCAATTGGGCATCGTTTAAATGCCACGGCTTACCTGAGCATTGTTTCTGACCATGTCCATCCCTTTATGACCACCATGTACCCATCCTCTGATGGCTACTTCCAGCAGGATAATGCACCATGTCACAAAGCTCGAAACATTTCAAATTGATTTCTTGAACATGACATTGAGTTCACTATACTGAAATGGCCCCCACAGTCACCAGATCTCAACCCAATAGAGCATCTTTGGGATGTGGTGGAACGGGAGCTTCGTGCCCTGGATGTGCATCCCACAAATCTCCATCAACTGCAAGATGCTATCCTGTCAATATGGGCCAACATTTCTAAAGAATGCTTTCAGCACCTTGTTGAATCAATGCCACGTAGAATTAAGGCAGTCCTGAAGGCGAAAGGGGGTCAAACACAGTATTAGTATGGTGTTCCTAAAAATCCTTTAGGTGAGTGTATATTGGCCTACAGCTCTGATGTGTTTTTAATGCAAGTCAAATTAACGAGAACATACTATCACAACGAAAATAGACAACAATAATATTGATAGTGATTAATTATAAGACCTGATGAGTGTTTTTATGCCATTCCTAGATCTTCTAATAAACACAGTTTTGCTGGATGGCTAAATGTTTTCGGGTGGCTCTGGCAGAACAGAACAAAGAAAACAAACACATGAGGGTAAAATGCTACATACGTAAAAAAAATAAAATAATAATAATAAATTATGTAACATGTTAATATGTAAAGAATAGACGTATTGTTTATTTTTGGTTGTCATTAGGGAGGACATGGTAGCATGCATTAGCTGCCCAAGTGGACATGTATAACAGGACAGATGTAATACTATAATTGTTGTCTTTTTCTAGTGTGTATCCACACTTTATATAAAGTATATAGAGGGGTATCCAGATATTATTTACAGTTGTGCTCAAAAGTTTGCATACCCTTGGAGAATTGGTCATGTATGTACCATTTGTAAACAAAACATGAGTGAGCATTTATTTCTTATGGGACTCACATTAAACTGTATGCCATAATAGAACGGCACAATCATAAAAAAAACAATG
This sequence comes from Esox lucius, assembly GCF_011004845.1. Taxonomy (NCBI): domain Eukaryota; kingdom Metazoa; phylum Chordata; class Actinopteri; order Esociformes; family Esocidae; genus Esox; species Esox lucius. The sequence goes on from NC_047591.1 coordinate 23,595,486, forward strand.
AAAACAAAGAAATAAACAGTACTGACTGGCATTTGTAAGACTTTGGATATCTTTTTATATCCTTTTTCCATCTTTATAAAGTTCCATTACCATGTTATGCAGGTCTTTTGACAGTTATTTTCTGCTCCCCATGGCTCAGTATCTAGCCTGTTCAGTGCATCCACATGAGAGCTAACTCATTGACTATTTATACACAGACAGTAATTGCAATTTTAAAAGCCACAGGTGTGGGAAATACACATTTAATTGCCATTTTCACCTGTGTGTGTCACCTTGTGTGTCTGTAATGAGGCCAAACATTCAAGGGTATGTAAACTTTTGATCAGGGCCATTTGGGTGATTTCTGATATCATTATGATTTGAAATGGAGCCAAACAGCTATGTGATAATAAATGGCTTCATATGATCATTATCCTTAAATAAAATACAATGCCAAAATTTCACAATATATGCTAGGGTATGCAAACTTATGATCACAACTGTATTATATAAAGTATACCACGGAGTGGATCCAGATATTATATAAAGTATATCACAGAATGTATCCAGATATTATATAAAGTATATCACAGAGTGTATCCAGATATTATATAAAGTATATCACAGAGTGGATCCAGATATTATATAAAGTATATCACAGAGTGGATCCAGATATTATATAAATTGTATCACGGAGTGCATCCAGATATTACATAAATTAAATCATTGAGGGGCATCCAGATATTATATAAAGTATATAAAGTATATCACAGAGTGGATCCAGATATTATATAAAGTATATCACAGAGTGGATCCAGATATTATATAAAGTATTTCTATGTGGTACTTTAGTTAATTTTCAGCCAGGAAAAACCCTGGATGCTGTATTGAACATCACGGCATTGGCACAGGAACACGTTCAAAAGCCAATGTCTGTAAACACAGTATGTTGCTGGATCCACAAATGGAAGTTAAAACTCAAACATGCAAAGAAGAAACCATATATAAACAAGATCCAGAACAACCGCTGTCTTCTCTGGGCCCAAGCTCATTTAAGATGGTCTGAGGAGAAGTGGAAAACTGTCCTGTGGTCTGACAAACACAAAATTTAAATGATTTAAGGAATCATGGACACTGCGTCCTCCAGACTAAAGCGGAGACGGCATCTTATAAGCACACAGTTTAAAAGCCAGCATTTGTGATGGTATGGGGGTGCTTTAGTGCACATGACATGGGTGACATCTGTGAAGGCATGATTAATGCTGAACAATATATACAGGTTTTGGAGCAACATATATTGCCATCCAGATGACGTCTTTTTCAGGAAGGCCTGGCTTATTTCAGCAAGACAATGCCAAACCACATTCTGCACGTATTACAACAGCATGGCTCCGTAGTAAGAGTCTGGGTGCTAAACTGGCCCGACTGCAGTCCAGACCTGTCACGCACTGAAAACATTTGCCACATAATGAAACGGAAAAATATGACAAAGAAGACCCCGAACTGTTGAGCAGCTGAAATCCTTTATCAAGCAAGAATGGGCATACATTTCACATTCAAAACTACAGCAATTGGTACCCTCAGTTCCTAAACGGTAACAGAGCATTGTTAAAAGAAGAGGTCATGCAACACAGTGGTAAACATGCCCCGTCCCAAACTTTTTGAAACATGTTGCTGACATCAGTACTGAAACTGCGCTTGTTAAGATTACAAATGACTTGTTGTTGAATGCTGACTCTGGAGAAAGTTCAATCTTGTTGTTACTGGATCTTAGTGCAGCTTTCGACACTATAGACCACAACATTTTAATTGACAGACTTAGAAAGTGGGTTGGGATCTCTGGGGTTGCACTAGATTGGTTCAAGTCGTATCTGTCAAATAGAGCATTTGTAGTGTCCATTAACAATTATACATTTTCCGCTGTGCCTGTCACATGTGGTGTTCAGCAGGGTTCCATCCTGTTTTCTCTGTATATGCTTCCATTAGTTAGTATAATTTTGGCAGCATGACATTTCTTTTCATTGTTATGCAGATAATACACAGTTCAGGACACTGAAAGAATTATACATGCTCTCATTTCATCTTGCCCAGACTACTGTAATGCTTTGTTTACATGCCTCAACAATGAATCCCTAGGTAAACTCCAAGTTGCACAGAATTCAGCTGCCAAACATCTTACAAGGACTAAATCAAGGACTTATAACCCCAGTGTTGGTGGCTCTACATTGGTTACAGTTGAATTTGAGAGTAGATTTTAATATTCTACTTATCACTTTTAAGGTGACTACATGATCTGGCACCTGATGACATATAACAAATAAAGTTATTATTATTATCAAATTCAAAATGGGCATGCATTTTTCCAAAAACAATAACATTTCTCAGTTTTAACATTTCAAATGTTGCGTTTCTTTCATTCATTCATCTTCATCTGCTTATCCGGTATCGCGGGGGCAGGGGGGGAACCACCTCAACTATCGCGGGGGAACCGGCTCAACTATCACGGGGGAACCACCTCAACTGGCTCCTTTCGATGCAAAGGAGCAGTGGCTCTACTCCGAGTTCCTCACGGATGACTGAGCTTCTCACCCTATCTCTAAGGGAGAAGCCAGCCACCCTTCTGAGAAAACCCATTTCAGTTGCTTGTACTCGCAATCTAGTTCTTTTGGTCATGACCCAGCCTTCATGACCATAGGTGAGGGTAGGAACGAAAATTGACCGGTATATCGAGAGCTTTGCCTTCCGGCTCAGCTCTCTTTTAGTCACAACAGTGCGGTAAAACGAATGCAATACCTTCCCCGCTGCCCCCGAATCTTCGGCCAATCTCCCGCTCCAATGTCCCCTCACTTGCGAACAAGACCCATAGATACTTGAACTCCTTTACTTGGGGTAACGCCTCATTCCCTACCCGGAGGAGGCACTCCATCGGTTTCCTGCTGAGAACCATGGCCTCAGATTTAGAGGTGCTAATCCTCATCCCAACCGCTTCGCACTTGGCTGCAAACCAGTCCAGTGAGTGCTGAAGGTCACAGACCGATGATGCCATTAGGACCACATCATCCGCAAAAAGCAGCGATGAGATCTCCAGCCCACCGAACAGCAACCCTTCCCCACCCCGACTACACCTTGATATCCGTTACAAACAGGATTGGTGACAAAGCGTAGCCCTGGCGGAGGACAACCCCCATCTGGAACGAGTCCGACTTATTACCAAGAACCCGAACACAGCTCTCACTTTGGACATATAGGGATTGAATAGCCCTCAGAAGGGACCTCCTCACCCCATACTCCCGCAACACCTCCCACAGTATCTCCCGGGGGACCCAGTCATCCACAAAACACATGTAGACTTGATGGGCATATTCCCAGGCCCACTCCAGGATCCTTGCAAGAGTTAAGAGCTGGTCGGTTGTTCCGCAACCAGGACGGAATCCGCATTGTTCCTCTTCAATCTAAGGTTCGACAATCTGCTGAACCATCCTTTCCAGTACCTTTGAGTAGACTTTCCCTAGGGAGGCTGAGAAGTGTGATACCCTTGTAATTGGCACACACCCTCTGGTCCCCCTTTTTGAACAGGGGAACCACCACCTCGGTCCGCCACTCCTTTGGCACTGTCCCCATCACCTACACAATGTTGAAGAGGCGTGTCATCCAAGACATCCCCTCCACACCCAAAGCTTTCAACATTTCTGGCGGATCTCGTCAGTCCCCGTAGCTTTGCCACTGTGGAGTTGATTGACTACCTCATTGACTTTTGCCAAGGAGATTGACGATGCTTCCCCATTAGCCTCCAGCTCTACCTCCACTATAGAGGGCGTGTTAGTGGGATTTAGGAGTTCCTCAAAGTGTTCCTTCCATCTCCCAATTACCTCCTCAGTTGAGGTCAACAGTGTTCCATCCTTACTGTACACAGCTTGGATGGGACCCCATTTTCCCCTCCTGAGGTGGCGGACGGTTTTCCAGAAGCACCTTGGTGCCAACTGAAGGTCCTTCTTCATGGCTTCCCCAAACTCCTCCCACACCCGCTGTTTTGCCTCTTTCACAGCAGAGGTTGCAGCTCTTCGGGTCCGTCTGTACACTGCAACCATCTCCGGAGTCCTCTGGGATAACATATCCCGGAAGGCCTCCTTCATCAGTCGGACGGTGTCCACCAGGGTGTTCGAGGGTTACCGCCACTTGATGCACATAAGACCGTTAGACCAAAGCTCCCGCCGCAGCTTCGGCATAGGAGGCTTTGAATATTGACCACTCGAGAAATAAACTGTTTGTCCATCACATGATTTGTCCATCATTGCATTTTAAAGTGACCCAACATTTTTGGAAAAAGGGTTGTGCGTCAAAAAATTACACAACCCATTAAGAACCTGATCACTGCCAAGCAAGCTGAATAAAGGTAATGGGTAAAAGGGTTGAATACTTTTGTAAATGAGATATTTCATGATTCAACCTAACACTTTACATGACTCAACCTAGCATTGCCCAAGATCCAACCTAACACTGCCCAAGACTCAACCTAACACTGCCCATAATTCAACCTAACACTGCACATGACTGAACCTAACACTGTCCATAATTCAACATAACACTGCCCATGACTGAACATAACACTGCCCAAGATTGAACCTAACACTGCCCATAACTCAACCTAACACAACCCATAATTAAACATAACACTGCCCATTACCCAACATAACACTGCCCATTATTCAACCTAACACTGCCCATTATTCAACCTAACACTGCCCATGACTCAACCTAACACTGCCCATAATTCAACCTAACACTGCCCATAACTCAACCTAACACTGCCCATGACTCAACATAACACTGCCAATGTCGCAACCTAGCAATGCTCATGTTATCATTGCATAAGAGAATGCATTATTAAAAAAGGTTTAAAAAAGATATAACTACATTGAATAGACACATATTTGTTACTGTGACTTGATTAAATTAAACGGAAACAAAGGTTTCTGAATTACTTTATTTAGTATTTTTTATTGCTGAAGATACACCAATATTTAGTACCAGGAATCCATGATACGCTTCATGCTCATGAACTTCATGCCACTCATTCCACCCATGTTGGAGTTCCTGTACTCTCCAGGCCTCATGTACATCATCTTGCCTCTGAAGTGGGGCTGCTCGTACATCAGCCAGTGACCCTCCATCACGTTGCAGGACATACAGCTGGACATGCGGTAACGATCCATGATGGACTCACAGTCATCCATCACCTCGTGCATCTGACCTCCGAAGCTCTCTCTCTCGTAGATCCTCATCCTGTAGTTTCCTCTGTACATGGGGATCATGCGGCAGGACCTGATGCTATCACTCATTCCAAAGTGCTGCATGAAGTCAGAGTACTCGCCCCTCTTCATGAAGCACTGGCTTCCCATGTAGTTGTTGCAGTCATAGATAATCCAACAGCCACTATGAACCCTGCAGGACTGACACCTGCTCAGGTAGGAGCTCATGTCATTGCAATCGCTGGTGCAATCATAGGAACGACCCTGGAAGTTCCTCTCCTCGAAGAAGGTGATCTGAGAACAGTGATTCATACATATGAAATGGTATGATACAAATAAATGTGATTGAGGTTATGAGGATGTACCACTACAGCTATTATAGACATGATGATAATTTTAAAGCACTTATATTTACAGTTTTGCTAGGTACTTACTCTGCCCATGTTCATCTTAGTAATTTTTGGTCACTGTGCTGCTGGTTGCTGTTCCTGAACTGACTTCCTCCCTGGTGTAACCACTGCTTTTATACCTGTCAAAACCAAAATCTCTAACTCTATTGTTCAAACCCCTGACCCAGCAACATGCTAGAAAGGCCTACTGAAAGGCATACTGAAAAGCCTACTGAAAGGCCTACTGAGGCCACTGTTTCCATGAACTGGATTCCTTCGTATCTTTGGAACAAAAGTCACATGCAGCTCTTTGAGAGTTTGGAAACATCTAGTTCTCCATACGTCATGCAAAATTAGAATTAAGAAATGTATAAGATTATTGAAGATATGGTTGGAATTGTAGAGGCCTTGAAAAGTTTTTTGATCATTTGTTATTAAATGATTTTCATGTTCAATAAAGATGCATTAATAATTAGTAAAGCATTAGTAAAGCAAAATCCAACACATTAGAAACTGGCCTTCACATTATACTGTAATACATTTTGATTTCAGAAACCACCCAATTTCTCTTTGATATAATGCATCTTAAACTGACATTCCTATCAGTGCCGTTGGACTCAGAAAAAGATGACATTTGAGAGTCAATCTGAACTTCATGAACATCATTGCAATTTAGAGTCCATGAATTTACTAAGGACTAGGCTAGGCTGTCCATTGTCGTCCTCTCCTGTTAGAAATCCTTCTGGAACTCCTCGGATCAAAAGTCTGGGCAAAAATTATCTTGATAGACAGATCTTAAAACTGGTACTCTAGCTAAACTGCAAAATCAAAATTAATCAAACTCATAGCGAAGGATTGTGAAGGATTTTATTCAACAAACTGTATGGTTACATATTTAGTAGCAGGAATCCATTATAGGCCTCATGCTCATGAAGTTCTTGCCACTCATGGCGGTCTGTATGAGCAAGTTTCATCACAGCACTTGATTGTTTTAACTTAAAAGTTCCTGACATTTTCCAGACTGACTGACGTTCATGTCTTAAAGTAATGATGGACTATTGTTTCTTTGCTTATTTGATATTTCTTGCCATAACTGACTCTCTACTAGATACCCACCTTAAATTCTATACTCACCATAACGCATTAAGACAGAAATAAATTAACTGTCTTCAAAGCTAGCCCGCTGATACTGCATATTGCTTGCAAAAGTGTTCCAATGCCACACATTAAAGGAATATTTAGTTTTTTAGCATGAACAGAATACCAGCTGTCATTTTCTTCCCACAACAGCTCAACAGGGTTGAGATCAGGAGATTGTGCTGGCCACTCCATTATATACAGCATACCAGCTGTCCTTTTCTTCCATCAGCTCAATATTTCTAAGAGACACCAAACTTTTGAACGTTATTGCACAATAGCAATAATAATAATAAACTTGATGAAGTCACATGATGAAATACGATTTTCATGTATGCCATCATGTGACTTCAATCTTTCACAATAACATTAGTTCAAAAACACTTGATCATGCTCCTCAAGTTGAGTTTATCAGTTCTAAAATGTTTCAATCATACAAGCGATTCCCGGTATGGTGGCTATTGATTGGTTTATAGTTCTAATATTAATGTTTGTCAAAACACTGCATTATCATTGGTAATGTACTGATATGACAGGCTGGTTATGAGTGGACTATGGACTGTGAATAATGTACATGGACTCCTTGTTCTGCCTTACATGTGTCTTTGTTTTGAAACAATACATTCTAGTGATCAGACCATAAATTGTAGCAGAACACAACGTGTAAGGTACACACACTGACATCCATGTTTGATTTTAACAAAGGGGTGGGTAGGTCAATAAATGGATTTCTACAAAGGTTAGGCAGGTCAATCACAGGATTTTAATAAAGCGTGGGTGGGTCAATTAACAGAATTTTAAAAGGGTGGGCAGGGTCAACAAATAGATTTGAATAAAGGGTGGGCGGGTTAAACAACGGATTCCAGTCTAAGGCACTACTCAGTGAGGCATAACATTTATCACAATCAGAAAGTGATTTATGTCAACGTGTATCTGCAACAGGTAAAGCATGGCTTCCAAGCTGAAGAAAAGTTAGTCTGAGTGATTCAAACTCAATTCACAATATTGGCTTTCCTGATGCAGCTTAATGAACAGAGCAAAAATTTTGATTACCTGCCTTTGTGAACATGTGAATTAACTGAAATAAATGGCAATGTTTACCATACATCTTTTATTTTTGTATCAGCAATAAAAAAATATGCATTTGTCGATTTAAAAATAAAAATTGCAATGACAATTAATATATAGTGACCTCTAGAATTATTACCATGAAAAAATGACATTGTTGTTTGTTTATGATTGATATTACACTCAAATTATTTAGACATCATGCCAGAAGAAAGTCTCTACTCTCATCATACAAATAACAGTGCCTGGTGTTAGCTTAACATCAGCAAAAACTAACTTTGATTTGAAAGCGTTCCTATTAGTTGATAAGACAAACATTTTGCTTTTTCATCAAAAACACCAGAGGTGGATTTTGCTTTAAAAACATTATGAGGGTAAAACTGGGTCATCGTTTGATCTTCCTGCAGGAACATGTTCCAAAACATTCCTCCAGACCCACACAAATGGTTCACTGACAACAGAATCAAGCTTTTGCAAAAGATATTCCAGTATCCATACCTGAACCTCAATAAAATCCAGTGAGGAGAGTTTAAGACGAGAGTCCACAATTGAGGACCAAGGACTTAGAAAATAGCTGGATGAATTAACATGTACAATTAAACTCATTATCAAGGACATTTCCTTAGGAAGAGTTCAGCATTTAAAAAAAGTCTGGGCTCTGAGATTATAGATGAGATTCCAACTTGTTGTTACCAATTGGATGTCCATTTGCTTACATTTTTTTGAGTCTTTTAACAGTACTTTACTAATTTTGTAAAGTAGCTGAAAATACAATTGTCATTGTAAAACAACCTTTTACAGTGGTTTGGAGGGTTACAAAATTATCTACACCATGGCCCTAATTCATGAAACATTCTCAGAGAAGATCTCAGAGAGGATGTCAGATTCGAAGGTGGGGACAGGCTTACGATCATCTCCAAGTGTGATTTACAGAACTGTCACAGCTCTTTGAAATGGGCGTAGATGTCCTCACAGATTGATAAATTGGATAAAGCTGTGGATGTGAGAACGTGCTGCATTGGCATTATTTATTTATGACACACCCATAATACATGCGGATGGCCATCCTCAAGCTATGAATTGACAGGTTTCAGCAAAAATTATAGCCTGAAGCGGCTAATAAGCCATCATCATTCTCCATGACAAAATCAGAGCAGTTATGGAACACTCTCCCGAGTCTCAGCTCAGGGCCGAAGTCCCTTTGAAAAGCAAGCTCTGACATCATTAGGGTAACTGGTTGACCAAGAACCACTTCTCACAAGTCAATTTAAAACCAGTTAGCTAATCAAGATGCCAGCAACCAAAATCATAATGACCATTTATGATCTCCAAATATGTCAATACTACAGACCTGATTGACTTAGGAAAAGTAATGCAAAGCAAGTTAATGACTTGCACATTACATATACAAAGGCAATTAAAACCTTACAAATGCATGAACAACAGAAATAAGAGATAGAAAATGCAGAATAAAGTGAAAATTAATGAAACATTAATACGATATTGATAACATATTTAATATAGTGGTACGTTTCTATTGTTGTTGTTGTTGTTTCTGAGTCTGTTACGATTGTTATTTTTCGTGATAATGAGGGCCTTATTGCGAATCAAGCATTATCAAATTTTTGACGTTGGTTTACAGGTCTCCGACCAGACGTGAATTGGATCGTATGGATACTGAAAATATAATATTGATAAATAGCAGCACTGTCGGTGAAATGATCGTACAATAATTTTATGATTAAATTTGATCATAAATGAGGGCCCATGTCTTCATAATCAACACAATAATTGAGCTTATAATTTTTTTCTTTTATCAATCATGATATTTTGAAGGGATTTCAACACATTGCACACTGAGTGGATCTTGTTCAGTTTGACTGAAATGAAGAAATAGGAATATTTATCATTTTATCCCCACATCGTGCCTTTCAGCAGTTAAGTTTCCAGGCAGAATTCTGGCTTCCGTAAACTCTGTTTTAAATGAAAAATGACCAAACAGTTTTACCACGTACTCTGCTAAATACAATTTTTGTCAGTACATAGTAACTCAAGAAGGCAAATTATATTTACCAAATGTATCTACCTCATAAATTACTTTCCAACACTATAAACAATACATTTTAAAGCTTTTTCTAATTGTTGTTATAGACACTTTGTTTGAAAAAAAAAGCAAATATAGAAACAGCCTTTCTAAAAGACACTGAGGGATTCAGTCCCTGAAAGCAGTGGCCTCAGCAGGCCTCTATAGCATGTTCCTGGGTCAGCAATATGAACAATGGAGCAAAGGATTCTTTAGGTTTGGACAGGTATAAAAGCAAAGGATAAACCTTTGAAGTCAGTTCAGGAGCAGCAACCAGAAGCACAGAGACCAAACATGACCAACATGAACATGGGCAGAGTAAGTTCTAGGAAGGTTTCTTATTGTAAAATCCATTTCTGCATAATGCATGTTCAAAGACTGTCATTTTAAAGAGGATTGGGGCTCAAGTAAAACTATGCTGTTGTAGTTTGTTAATCACAATAACCTGCGGGTTACTAACGTGACTGGATAGCACTTTACATTTCATGGAAATTAATGGTTTCATAAAAGGATTAAATTATAACACTGTATTTTCAGATCACCTTCTACGAGGAGAGGAACTTCCAGGGTTGTTCCTATGATTGCACCAGCGACTGTAGTGATATGAGCTCCTACCTGAGCAGGTGTCAGTCTTGCAGGGTTCATAGTGGCTGTTGGATGGTCTATGAGCGCAACAACTACATGGGAAACCAGTACTTTCTGAAGAGAGGCGAGTACTCTGACTTCATGCAGCACTTTGGAATGAGTGATAGTATCAGGTCCTGCCGCATGATCCCCATGTACAGAGGAAACTACAGGATGAGGATCTACGAGAGAGAGAGCTTCGGAGGTCAGATGCACGAGATGATGGACGACTGTGAGTCCATCATGGATCGTTACCGCATGTCCAGCTGTATGTCCTGCAACGTGATGGAGGGTCACTGGCTGATGTACGAGCAGCCCCACTTCAGAGGCAAGATGATGTACATGAGGCCTGGAGAGTACAGGAACTTCAGTATGGGTGGCATGAATGGCATGAAGTTCATGAGCATGAAGCGTATCGTGGACTCCTGGTTCTAAAGATTGCTTTAGGTATCCGAAAAAAAGCCATTTCATTAAGTAATTTAGTTAATAATAAATAAAATAATTCACACACCTATTTATGAGTTGAATTTGAATGTATGCCATCTGAAGGTTTCCTAGAAACCCTTGGGTGGATGTTGGGGGTCATGGATGTTGGGGGTCATGGTTGGGGAGGACTAATCGCCTGGTGAATAGGCAGCCCGATGATTTGAGAGTCATACCTAATGTAAAATTGGTTGAGCTGTTTTGTCTGAAGCAGACCTTAATACTGTAAACATGAGTGGCGTTTTGAAGAGCTTTATCTCTTCTTGTCGAATTAACAGCACTCTGACTTACGGAATGAGGAAATCTTTCTTAGAAAAAGACTAAAGACAATGACAATTCAGAAATATTCGTTCCCATCATCATCAGAAAATGTTCAGCTAGGCCATGGATTAATGAACTTTGCCACCCAACTCTTGATGATAAAACACACATTAACTGTCCGAAAAGGTTTTTACTCTTCAACAAAGTAAAGAATTAGCAGAAATGGCTAATGGTTATGGCGATATAATTCGGACTGGCTTAATCTCTAATATAGGAGTTTCCATCAAGTTGATTGTGAGCAACAAGTAGCTCGCAGTCCATTTATGAGTAGCTCAAGAAAGAATTCTGAATTCATGGGAGTTTTCACTCCTAGTGGTGATGCAGGAAGAAAGTAAAGAACTGTCTCCACTATTTCAGCAATTTCAGCATAAATCAATGATTCTTATAGTCTACAGTGTGGACAATATATGATAGCAACCATGGAAACAATTTGGTCCAAACAATATACCATTTAACCAAATTACATAATCCTGCATGGAACCTTGTGACATTTTCCCCAAAATTGTGTATATATCGGATCTAATCCATGTCCATTTCATACCTTTGCTTAAGCCAATTAGTAAAAGATACCATTTAGCAGGCATGCCAACTGGATGTGGGAAAGGTATAATGTACCAAGTGTGGCCGGGTTCATGGCCGAAGGAGGCCAAGTGTTCATCATAATGTCCAATTACTTTTGGTAGTGGAGGAGTTGAAAACACCACTCTCAGTTCAGGCACCACTTTCGTCCAATCTGGATTCAACCAAACAATCATAGATGGAAAAAAAACAAGAAATATGCTTCTCATTATCTCACGTAAGTCCGTCTTTCATGTTAGAGTCTGTGTTAGGGCTAGTATACATTATACCACATTTTCGGAGATGTATCGAAGAAGACTCGAGACAGCATGTTATTTTATTGTGTAAACATGCACATATTGATAAGCTCAAGACATCACCTCCAATTAAAAAATGAATATCAACTAATTTCTCAATGTTGCAAAAGCACATCACAAATACAGAGGGCGTGTAAAGAGGCAGTGACCTGATAAACAACCACATTTGCAGGAATCTTCTAACTATGGGTTCAACCCTGCTGTAGTAGCAGGCACGTGCAGAGGGGGGGGGGCGGTGGGTGCTTGAGCACCTGCCCCTTTGCCCCTTGATGCCCAAAATGCCCTTTTGTCAAGGCAAAAAAAATTATAATAATGTAATTAAAGGCCCTTTTGTGAAGGCCTGCCCAAATCTAACTATTAGTAAAATATATGAATAATAATTTATTAGTAAATAAAATGAACCACATGACGACATTTCACCTGATCCAGACCGGGACGATTTGCAGCACGTGTGTTTTTCAATATCGCGCACGCGCACTACTACCAGAAGGAAAGGATCTAAAATACTGCGGCTGCTGGTAAGTGCTATTCTCAGCGAAGCGGTGTGTGTACTGTACGAAACGGGCCATGTTGATTTTGAATAATGACGACGTCCTAGACAGAGTTTACTATAACAGCTATTCTTTACTATTCTGTATAACAGACAAGAAAAAGCCTTCAGATTGGGACAACTTAAGACACTTCAGTTAGCAATTCCAGAGTTATTAATAGGTGCCAAGAAAATAGTTTTTTTAACTTTTGACCTTAAAATGGTCTTTTCTATTCTGATTATTTTTCAAAACTGCATAACAACATTTGCTGCCATATAAATACAGAAGCATCCGTATCGATACACATATCAGAAAGGAATGTGTCACAATATATCGATGCATTGATATTTTGAGCAAAGCCCAATTTAAAGCCTTGTTCCATGTGCCCCTTTTATACTTTGAGCACCTGCCCCTCCCAAAGGTCTCTGCACGGCCCTGAGTAGTAGAGTGATCCATGAGTGATGAAAGACCCAGTTCTCCAACTCTATCAATTCACATGGCTTTAATATGTGCGCTGCTCAACAATCACAGCTGTGCCAGTACTTCCACTCATTCCCATATTTACTCTCTACCCCTCAGAACCCCTGCAGTGGCACAACAGTGCCTGAATACAAAAGGCATTCATATTATTGCATTCCCCACCCCCATGGTCTATCACTCACTGCTAACTTTACAACATTAAATAAACTAGCCTTAAAACAAAACAACTTGCTCTTTTCATCTTAAACACAGTAATGTGGCCCACTTGAAAGTCCAATAGAAAACTACCTGAAATCTGATAAATATTGCCCTTACTAAACCATGAGACGGGGGTAGACCTCTCATCTACAAACCCCTGTGGCCTTACTCGTGCGTAGTCTCTCAGGTAGGGGTAGGCCTACCAAGCTCTAACTGGATATCACAGCTCCCTATCTGGACCTGGTTTGGGCTACACATGTTGGCCAACTCCTAGTTAGTCTGTCTCATCTGGGTCCTCCTGTTGATTCTCTGGTGAACACTCTGCTTGTGACTCTGCATCCTCCATAGGTTGCTCATCCCTTCGGTGATCATGGCAGGGACGGATCGGATCTCTGTGATCTCACCAAACCACCATCAAGTATAGTATCGAGCGTGAGTATCATGATACTGTTTTTGTCTAGCTTGACAGTGCATGACTTTTACCAGTCGATACATGAGTTGTTCAGCTGGCGCAACTCTGGTTGTGGTCTGGTGGTGGTCCGGTACACTGGAGCAGGAACCAAGCCACCTTGGCCAGAACACTGCCCCAGTCTTCTTGGATCCATCCCTAAACACAGACACCACCTTTTCTGCCAGTCCATTTGAGGACAGATGCTGTATACCATTTCTCATCAGAAAAAATTCAAACTATGCCCTCTCCAGACTCAGACCATTGGACCTCTGGAATCCCATGACTGGTGAATACGTTCCTCAGCTTGTCCGTTGTCATGGCAGGAATAATGGATTGCATAGGGTCGACGTCAATCCATTTCGAACAGGTGCCAATGACAATCGGGAACACCTTACCCATTACTGTCCGACAGACGTCCAAGTGAGGTCTCATCCACGGTTGATTTGGCCACTCCCACAGATGCATTGAGGCTACTACTGGGGTGGCTCTGTTTGTCTGGCACACATGACATTATTGTACAGCTGACTCCAACTCTTTGTCCATGTCTGGCCAGCACAAATCTGCAGGCTGGCGCCTTCCCCAGGATGCGTGAAACCTCCATGAAGCCCATCATATGTGCCCTGCCCAACCATCACAGCTATCACAGTATTTCCCAGTCATTCCCCTTGTTACCAAGCACTTTTAATTCTCAATCCCTCAGTGGAGACATGCAGTATGTGATAATAAACAATTCATAAATGAACAAATCTTTCACATGAAACAAGCAACAAACAATATTCAAACACTACACCACTACTTTCTGTAAAGCAAAGTTTGAATAAAGGAGAACCATTCAACTGCAATCCCTCTACTTACCCACTTCAAACATTCGTTGGCCTTAATCAACAAAATATATAAATTCTATTATCACTAACCTCTCTCTGTCCCTTCATCCTCGGGGTTCCATTCCACTGCTCGCCTCACGACACTGTTAAGCAAAGTTTGTTATTATGTTTTTATTGGCATGATATATATTTGTACAACGTATACAGTACTTCACTCAATTAATTTCCTTATATATTAGCTCCCCACTAATAAGTGTTCCTATTGCCAACGGCTATCACAGCATCATGCTACCTAACAAGAGCTATTGTGTTGAGCTTATTAACAGTCTGGCTACTGCAGCTACTAAGCTAACTAGCCAGCTGACATATATAGTCAACTATTTAATTTACCGTTTGACCACACATTCTCCAAGAGTTTTTTTTCTTTTCGAATAGTTTTCCTTTTTCTACAACAGACGGAGTTAATGGACGTTGAAATAAGTTAATTAAGTCTGTCATCTTCGTCGGCAGACTTTTGAATTAGCTCGTCTGGGCCAGAGCACTAACCATTATGACTGGACTGAGCTAGTTAGAATGCCGTCAATGTTGGTCATGCACGAGGGTTGGTGAAGTCGGTTGTTGGATTAATAATTTCGACTGCAACGGAAGGAGTTACCAGTTTACCTTCCGTTACGAAACGTCAGATAGCCTGGCGGTTATCAAAGTCCATAAAAGCTCGGCAAAATCACGTTTCTCGTGAACAAAGGCATGTGCATAATCTCTAAGGACTTTACTTTCCACCCGCGGCTTTGTGAATTTGTCCTCGCTATCAACAAAGTTGTTAAAAAGCGTTTTTTCCTCAGGTAGTGTCGGTAGTTAAAGAGTCGTCCATTCGTTCGTTGTTTCATGACGTAATCTATACTTTGAGAGTGGATCCCATCCAGGAGAAGTGAGCGAGTTATGCGTAGGGTTCATATGGGAGAGGACGTGGAAAGTGGAAATAGCTGGGTGAGAGCAGTTTGTGGGGGAAGCAATACAGAGCACTGTGGAGAAGCTCAAAACACAGAAAATGAAAACAACCAGTTGAGAAACAGCTTTTCTAAAGACACTGTAGGATCTAGTCCAAACATCAGCATCAGTAGGCCTCTATAGTAGCATGTTGCTGGGTCAGGGGTTTGAACAATGGAGCTAGAGATTCTTTAGGTTTTGACAGGTATAAAAGCAAGGGTTAAACCAGGGAGGAAGTCAGTTCAGGAACAGCATCCAGCAAAACAGTGACCAAACATGAACATGGGCAGGGTAAGCACTAGGAAGGTGTCTAAAGGTTATACACAATTACTTTTTTAAATAAATCGTCATAGAATGTTTTAATAATTACATTTAATTATTTTCAGATCACCTTCTACGAGGAGAGGAACTTCCAGGGTCGTTCCTATGATTGCACCAGCGACTGTAGTGATATGAGCTCCTACCTGAGCAGGTGTCAGTCCTGCAGGGTTGAGAGTGGCTGTTGGATGGTCTATGAGCGCAACAACTACATGGGAAACCAGTACTTTCTGAAGAGGGGCGAGTACTCTGACTTCACGCAGCACTTTGGAATGAGTGACAGCATCAGGTCCTGCCGCATGATCCCCATGTACAGAGGAAACTACAGGATGAGGATCTACGAGAGAGAGAGCTTCGGAGGTCAGATGCACGAGATGATGGACGACTGTGAGTCCATCATGGATCGTTACCGCATGTCCAGCTGTATGTCCTGCAACGTGATGGAGGGTCACTGGCTGATGTACGAGCAGCCCCACTTCAGAGGCAAGATGATGTACATGAGGCCTGGAGAGTACAGGAACTTCAGCATGGGTGGAATGAGTGGCATGAAGTTCTTGAGCATGAAGCGTATCATGGAGTCCTGGTTCTAAATATTGCTTGAGGTTCTCCCTTCAGAAGAAAAGGCTTTTAATTTATTCAATTTCATAAAATAAAATAATTCACTAACCTTTTGTTGTAGTTTTATTGAATACACCCCATGAATTGGTTGTAGGATAACATTTGATGATGCTCCTTGAAGCAAGTGTCCATTTTGAAATCTCTTTATAAGATGATTGATTCACAATTTTGTGTTTGATCTGAAGGTTATACAAAATAAGAAAATGTCTACACACTGAATATGTCTGTGAGGTGTTTCACATGACACATGACACAGACCTTTAATTGGTGGTTTAAAAAAAATCTATTATATTCAATAGGTGCTTTATTGGCATGAATGGATGGTGGCCAATGTTGCCAAATCCTATTTTAAGAAAATACAGGGCTGGACAAAAGAATAGAAACACCTAAAAATGTATTATTATCAAGGACCTAACAAGGAATATGGCCCCCCTTAGCCTTCAGAACTGCTCCAATCCTCACTGCAATGCTGTCATATGAGTCCTGAACTGTGTGCATTGGGCTTTTGCATAACTCTTTAAAAAGATAAGCCTTCAGTTCTTTGAGGGAGGAAAGAGGTGGAAATCTACTTCACACTGCACTCCAGAACTTGAGAATGCTGTTCATTGACTTCAGCTCAGCCTTCAACACCATTGTGCCCCACAAGCTGGCGGTGAAGCTCAGGGATCTGGGTCACGACCCCTCTATGTGCAGATGGATGCTGAACTTCCTGACAGGCAGACCCCAGGTGGTGTTGATGGGCAACACCACCTCCTCCTCACTGACTCTCAGTACAGGTTCCCTCCAGGGCTGTGTGTTGAGCCCGCTCCTGTACTCTCTCTTCACCCACGACTGCCTGGCAACCCACGTCTCCAACACCATCGTTAAGTTTGCAGACGACACCACCGTCATAAGCCTGATCTCTGACAATGATGAGTCAGCCTACAGAGACGAGGTAAGGTCACTGACTTTGTGGTGTCAGGATAACAACCTCCAGCTCAATCTCAGAAAAACGAAGGAGATGATTGCTGATCACAGGAAGCAGCGGCGGGGAGACCACGCCCCCATACACATCAATGGAGTAGAGAGAGTTCACAACATCCGGTTCCTTGGTGTCAACATCAGGAATGACTTGACCTGGTCTCATCACTCTAACGTCGGCTCTTCGTCCTACGCCGATTAAGGAGATTTGGCATGGATTCTAGGATACTCTCCAACTTCTACAGATGCACTATCGGGAGTATCCGATAGATTAAAACAGCAGAGGGCATCACAAGGTCTGGCCTGCCATCCTTGCAGGATCTCTACTCAGAGAGGTGTAGGAGGAGGAGCTAAGGGATCATTCCAGATCCCAGCCACCCATGCCACGGACTGTTTACCAAGCTGTCTTCAGGCAGAAGGTACAGGAGTATTCCATCCCAAACTAACATGTTACGGGACAGCTTCTTTCCACAGGCTGTAAGGCTGCTCAATTCAGGAACCCCTCCTCCCTTCCATCCATAGTCCCATGCACACCTGTCACTTTATATCATGCTCATCTGCCAATCATATCATGCACACCTGTCACCTTTACATTTCATTGCGGTTGTACAGTTGTATAGTTATTATTATTGATGCGTGGTTTTTTGTATAGTGTTATTATTGATAGTTTGTGGTATCTTCTTATTTATATATTATAATTACTGTTACTTTTTAACTTTTAACTGCACTGTCGGGAGTAGGAAAACCAAGCATTTCATTGCCATAACTTATGTTTGACGGTGGGGATGGTGTTCTTGGGGTCATAGGCAGCATTCCTCCTCCTCCAAACACGGTGAGTTGAGTTGATGCCAAAGAGCTGGATTTTGGTCTCATCTGACCACAACACTTTCATCCAGTTATCCTCTGAATCATTCAGATGTTCATTGGCATACTTCAGACGGGCCTGTACATGTTCTTTCTTGAGCAGGGGGACCTTGCGGGCGCTGCAGGATTTCAGTCCTTCACGGCGTAGTGTGTTACCAACTGTTTTCTTGGTGACTAGGGTCTCAGCTGCCTTGAGATCATTGACAAGATCCTCCTGTGTAGTTCTGGGCTGATTCCTCACCGTTCTCATGATCATTGCAACTCCACGAGGTGAGATCTTGCATGGAGCCCCAGACCGAGGGAGATTGACAGTTATTTTGTGTGTCTTCCATTTGCGAATAATCGCAGCAACTTTTGTCACCTTCTCACCAAGCTGCTTGGCGATGGTCTCGAAGCCCATTCCAGCCTTGTGTAGGTCTACAATCTAGTCCATGCAGAGCAATCATCAGACACAATGACTCCTACAAGATGGCTGTCCATACCTTTGCGGATGCTTCACAATTTTTAACAGTTGGCAACAGACATTCTGGGCCGAAGGCATCCTTTGGCTTTCTCCAAACATAAACCCATCTGGGTGAATTAAAAAGGGTGAAAGATGACTCATCACACTGTATAATTTTTTCTTAATTGCTCAGGGGGACACATTTTGTGCTCCTTAAACCAAGTGCATTGTGGTTTGTGCTTTTACCTATTATAGCCAATGTACAGTAAACAGAATCCTTCCTAAATGAAATACAAATATTCTACAACGGTCACAGTTAGATGTTGGTTGGATGAGTGGGTCACCAAGTCTCAAAATTTACAATTAGACACCACTTCCTTGCCGACAAACTATTTGTAATTCTTTAAAAAATAATTGCGTCTGCTGTCATCGAGATATTGTCAGTGGCTGGAGTATTCTAAATGTCACTGGAACTTTAATTTGAACCAGGTTCTGTGGGTAGATGGGACAAGAATAGAGCTTTCTGGCCACAAACACCAGAGGTGGATTTGACGGTTGGTCAAGCAGAAAACAACCTAATCCCCACTGTCAAGTATGGTGGTAAATATTTTATGTTGTGGGGATTTTTTTCTTCTAAAGGTTCTGGGAAACTTGTTGGGATACATTGTATCATGGATTCAAGTATCAGGACATTTTAGAGCAAAATCTGTCTTCCTCTGTCTGGTGGTTAAAACTGAGTTGTCATTACATCTATCAGCAGGACAATAATCCAAACATATCCACACAAGATCCATATTTTAGCCAGTTTTAGCCTCTTCCAGCAGGACAATGATCCAAAGCATATCCACACAAGATCCATATCCACACAGAAATAACACCCAGCTTTATAATAGCTTATTTAAAAAGCCGGTGACTTCATTTATCCATATTGCATAGGAGAAAATTGTACATACGAATGGAATTAAGAACCTGTGAACGTATAGAATTAGTCAGATTTATTAAACCGTTTGAAGCACTCAGGTAGGAATTCATCATTCATAAATATCAGTTGTTCTTAGAATCAGCGCTGGTGAACAACCATGGATATTTGCACGTCAAAACACCCCTAATTACCCAGAAATGGTCAAAATCATCCCTTCAGTCATGTGAGAATGTACAATGCCAAAGCTTGAAATACAAAAAAAATTCTGAGATTCACATACAAGTATACTTTATGTCATATAATGTAACATGTTCAATACACACCATACTTATTTTGTCATACTATGTCCTTTTGCTCGCTTGACTGCTAATAAAAACTTGTTAAAGAGAGGACAGTTAGGACAATGTAAGTGTCTTCAGCATTGGGTAACAGCCGTTCCTTAAATTAGTGTTCAACAATCCAGAATAAGCGCCCAATCCTCAAAAAGGCCTGTACAGATGTCATCATTGTGGTTCTGCAGATTCATGCGTTCCATCTTCCACCATCACATCACATGGACCTGAGGGGGGCGACCCGGAACGAATGCTGAGGGGGCCGACCCGGTAAATGGACCGTTGCTGGACTCGTCTGACAGTATCTTCAAAGAATGCTATTGTTGTTTTCAAGTTTCTGCTCGGGCCAGGACACCAGGATAAATAAAAATGGTTGGTGTCGAGAAAATTCTCCTCTCCCAAAAAATGTATATGTTTTAAGTTAATGTGATGCATTTTATTTTCATGAAGAGAGACACAGCTGACAAACGATTTCTGAAGCAAGTGGGATCAACTGTGATGACCTTCCACTCAATGTCGAGATTAAATAGTTACAAATAATGGTAGCTCCACGTTTTAATAGATATGAATACAGATAATCTGGACCCAAGATGTATATATTAGAGACTAATAAATGTGACAAACAAACCCTGTCAATTTCTCACTTTGAAAAATTATATTTCATGCAATTTTGAAAAGAATACCAAAATGGTTATGTCATTAATCATTACGTAATTAAAAATGTTTTACTCAGTCTTATGCCCTCTTAGTCTTTTATAAACACATATACTTTCATATAAATCATAATTACAGTTTTCAGTCACACTTAAAAGAGTCAAAGCTTTTTTCGCTCATGAGCTATTTCTATACTCTCTAAAGGCTTTATGTTACTTTGTTTTTTAAACACCCTTTGAGTAGGCCTCTATAGCATGTTGCTGGGTCAGGGGTTTGAATAATAGAGAGATGCATTCTTTAGGTTTGTACAGGTATAAAAGCAAGGGTTAAACCAGGTG
This sequence comes from Esox lucius, assembly GCF_011004845.1. Taxonomy (NCBI): domain Eukaryota; kingdom Metazoa; phylum Chordata; class Actinopteri; order Esociformes; family Esocidae; genus Esox; species Esox lucius. The sequence continues at coordinate 23,616,612 of NC_047591.1, forward strand.
TGGAGTCAGTTCAGGAACAGCATCCAGCAGAACAGTAACCAAACATGACCAACATGAACATGGTCAGGGTAAGTACTCTGAAAGTGTCTTGAAGTTAAACATATTCACACTGTGTCTAGCAAATCTTCATGAATTTCTATGTTAAAGGACACGATCAACTTCAGAGTTTTACTCATTCGAATAACCTTAAATGGCATTGCACATTATTGTTAACTGCTTTTTTCATACAATTATTTATTGAATAGAAATATTATTTTAATTTCAGATCACCTTCTACGAGGAGAGGAACTTCCAGGGTCGTTCCTATGATTGCACCAGCGACTGTAGTGATATGAGCTCCTACCTGAGCAGGTGTCAGTCCTGCAGGGTTGAGAGTGGCTGTTGGATGGTCTATGAGCGCAACAACTACATGGGAAGCCAGTACTTTCTGAAGAGGGGCGAGTACTCTGACTTCACGCAGCACTTTGGAATGAGTGATAGCATCAGGTCCTGCCGCATGATCCCCATGTACAGAGGAAACTACAGGATGAGGATCTACGAGAGAGAGAGCTTCGGAGGTCAGATGCATGAGATGATGGATGACTGTGAGTCCATCATGGATCGTTACCGCATGTCCAGCTGTATGTCCTGCAATGTGATGGAGGGTCACTGGCTGATGTACGAGCAGCCCCACTTCAGAGGCAAGATGATGTACATGAGGCCTGGAGAGTACAGGAACTTCAGTATGGGTGGGATGAGTGGCATGAAGTTCATGAGCATGAAGCGTATCATGGATTCCTGGTACTAAATACTGTTGCTTTGTTTGCACTAAGCACAAATATATTTGATAAAAAGTTACGTTAATTATTAATAAAATATTTCACAAACCTTTCCCTTGAATTACATTTGATTAAAATGTCTCATCACATGATCTCTCTTCACAAATATCATTAGTTTGATAATCCTGATGATGTATTTTGGATAAGAAGGTATTTGATTTTAGATGTCTCTATAAGAGGGTTGACTTCCAAAAGTGTCTTTAAAGGGCATTTCAATTGGTTTAATTTTTTTAAATAATAAATTTTAAAAGATTTCAGTGCAGACATTTTGTAAGGAAAATGTACAAGGTCTGATTTTAAAAGATTGCTTTAAGTTTAAACAAGCCCACTTAAAACAGGACTATAAAAAACAAAACATAAAGACAAAAAGAAAAGTTCTTCATTACCTTCTCCCCACAGGCAAACACAAGTCCCAAACCTTTGGGTTTCTCTAGGAAGTTCTAGTTGAGTTGGGAAAAATATTATTCCGTAATCTCAATCCTAATATAAGTATTTTTCTGGGACAAAATTAAATGGGAGACATTCTGAACTAGCCAAGATCCAGAGAATGGGGAAGTGTTTGTGCGCCCCTCATCGGTAGACGCACAAAATCTGTCTACATAATGTGAATGGTCATCGAACTTGTAACAAAGAATGATTGCCAACATTGAGCAAAAACATGATCATTAACCACTATAAAATATTGGAATTTATGTTCAACAATTCTTTTCGAGTTAATCCGAGTCACAAGAAACTCTTACGTTTCAGCTATGACTTCCTGTTTCACTGGGATATAAATATCTGGTGATACAAATGACAAAAACTTCCTTATTCATCTACCAACTTGGGGAACTTCAGAGAACACAGAAATGAAATGATACAAAAGGTTGTTGACCACAGATTTGGCTGTAAAAGACAACTACATGCTTGAAAGCGCTCATGCTCACAATTAAGGCAATAATTAAGAAATTAAAATCAACTGCTGCAGTGATAAACCAGACATGTCTGTCAGCCAAAAGCCTCTTCAAAAATAGTTCTGCATCTTGAAGCGATAGAAAGAACTTCCAGCTGACAATGGATATCACACAAAGTGGGGCAGGAAATAGGAGCATTGTACATTGAACATAGCATCTAAGCTATCAACCTGGTGATACTCTGCACATTCTGAAGAGATTGTATGAAGTGGTCATAGAAGATCATGAAAACCGACAGCTTGGAGAACCACTTCATTTGTTTGGAAGTCAAGACATCTAATATTAAGACAAGGCTTGTGAGCTCTAACCAGACTGATAGCCAATGAGCTGCCTCAGTCTGAGGTACCCCCTCAATGGGGGCAGGGCAATGAACAGGCCAGCGTAGCCTATCAAAATAAAAGAGGGAATGGCTCTAACTTCCATTGCAATTTGTACCCCTTTTACGGCAATGGTACAATAGTGAAGCTTTTGTGTGTCCAGCATCAAATCCACTGAGTGTAAAGAATGTATGAATGAGTTTGTAGCGTCAACCATTAAATCCTTGTGTTACATTTTGTGACAAGACATCTTTAGAAAACAGCTGGGGTCCTTCAGACATTTTTCTGGCTCTTTTTCACTCTGATAAAAAATGTCATTCTTTCAAATGCAATACAATTTTTTTTTTCATGGCTGATTAATAACTGCACATAAACATTTTCAACCACAGTTACACAGGGCTGTTTATAACAGAATGTGATTATGTCACAGTCTTTTGGGCGAGACAGCTGACTTGATGGTAGAACTCAAAGTTGGATTTTGCAAGAGATTCTTTAAATGCATGTATAAACCAGTATCAGAACCATGGTATCAGAAAAAAAATGAATGTGTGTGTTTTTGAAAAACCACTTTGTGACAACTGCTGATGTATCATCAGGGACCCTTCACATCTATGCTTCAAACTGTTTGCCCTCCAACCATCAGGCAGGTGGTACAGGTCTCTTCTGTCCCGCACCAGCAGGCTCAGGAACAGTTTCTTCCCATCTACTGTAACCCTGCTGAACTCTGTGACCCAGAGAACTCTGTGACCCATCACTTATCACATAACATAAAAATGTGCATATTGATGTTATGCAGAAATGATTGACCTAGTGTGGAACCAGGTAGCATCTGTTGTGTCTCGTGATTTCAGATAAAAACTGGAAACTGTTGGCATTTCAACCAGCTTCAGTGTTTCTGTCATTATTCATACATGTGTAACACCATAATACACATGTTCCCAAACTAGGGGTCGCGGCCCCATGTGGGGTCACCTGATATGAAAATGTGGTCGGGGGAGAGTGTTTTACCATTGACTCTCATAGCCGCAAATAAAAAAATTATGATTATATGATTTTTCTTCACATGGTTGGGGTGGCGAGAATTTTTGATATCGAAATGGGGTCGTTGGCCAAAAAATTTTGGGAACCCCTGCCATAATACCATGGCTGAGTATTGTCCTCCGTAATGAACAGATCCTACTAGTTCTATACCACAGCCCCTCCAGCTTCACTGCGGAAACAGTGGTAAGTATCCTGTCCCACCATAAAGATTTAGTATGTGCTGGTTGCTACAAAAAACATATCTGTATTTAAGGGCACAATATCCTATAAACATTAGCAAATGATTTAACAGAAATACAGCAAAAATCGCACAATTAATATCTGTAAGGGATAATGGTATCCTTTTGGATTAGACGTTAGTAACTTTTGATAATGTTTCTGCAGTTTCAAAGGTGTTACTAGTTGTTTCTACTCTCAAATAGATTTGTTTAACTTTTTTTTGAGAAAGAGCCTTTTTAAAAGACACTAAGGGATCCAGTCCAGGGGAACAGGGGGGCCTCTATAGCATGTTGCTGGGTCAGGGGTTTGAACAATGGAGCTAGAGATTCTTTTGGTTTTGACAGGTATAAAAGCAAGGGTTAAACCAGGCAGGAAGTCAGTTCAGGCCAAACATGACCAACATGAACATGGGCAGGGTAAGTACTGGATAATACATACATGAGAGAACATTACCCCATAGACAGAACCTTAGATATATAAAACCTCATGGTTCTGAAATGTTGATCTAGTTACAGCCTTGAAGTTTTATCTGTCCAGAACATTAACATTTTAATGGAAAGGTAGAAATTAGTTAATTAATGATTCCTTTGTAATCACATCCTGAAATATATGCATTTATGATTAATAAACATACATTATGATCCCTCTACATACACTGACTTCTATTGATAGTGTGTGATGCAATTCAGATGGAACCTTGTAACACCAAGATCAAATAATGTATCCTTAATTTCAGATCACCTTCTACGAGGAGAGGAACTTCCAGGGTCGTTCCTATGATTGCACCAGCGACTGTAGTGATATGAGCTCCTACCTGAGCAGGTGTCAGTCCTGCAGGGTTGAGAGTGGCTGTTGGATGGTCTATGAGCGCAACAACTACATGGGAAACCAGTACTTTCTGAAGAGGGGCGAGTACTCTGACTTCACGCAGCACTTTGGAATGAGTGACAGCATCAGGTCCTGCCGCATGATCCCCATGTACAGAGGAAACTACAGGATGAGGATCTACGAGAGAGAGAGCTTCGGAGGTCAGATGCATGAGATGATGGACGACTGTGAGTCCATCATGGATCGTTACCGCATGTCCAGCTGTATGTCCTGCAACGTGATGGAGGGTCACTGGCTGATGTACGAGCAGCCCCACTTCAGAGGCAAGATGATGTACATGAGGCCTGGAGAGTACAGGAACTTCAGTATGGGTGGAATGAGTGGCATGAAGTTCTTGAGCATGAGGCGTATCATGGACTCCTGGTTTTAAAGATTGCTTGATTTACCTTGAGTAGGAATTTAATAAATTATTCACAAAAAAAAATTATTCATTGTATTTTGTTAATTTAGTTAGGATATATGGAGCACTTTTTGTGGGGTAATCTTTCAACAGAATAAATAATTTAAAAAATCCCTTACAGTTGGGATCCCTGATTCCAAAAAAAATGATATTATCATGCAGTTAAAAGTTAACTAGTAATACCTGTGTAACTACCATTTTCCTACTCGTTATTACGTTGTTAGTTCAATAATGATTAGGCTTTTATAATTTTTATTAACTTAAAACAAAGTCTAACCGAAACAAAGTGATAGCAAGAAAATTTGTTTTTTTTTTGTTTTGTTTTAAAGGACCCATGACTTCACATGTATGCAATAACAGTTGTTGGATAATAGACTCGACTCGTACTCTACTTTCCTGCGTAAAACTTACTTAGGAAGAAATGTGATCTATTTCAACCACTAGATGGCGTTCCTGCAGATTTTTATTGTAAAAAAGAAGTAGGCCTTGGGATAATACAAAATAATGTAGGCCTTTAGTCGAGGGTTGCATTAAATCCTTTTTTATTCAAGTCAAAATTTAAACCAAATTCAAAATGAATATATATAAATATATATAAATATACATATATATATAAATATATATATAAAATTATTTAAGTGAATTTCCAGAGCTGACTAATATTGAAACGGAATTGACTCCAAGCATTAAGTGAGTAGTGTATAGGTATATTCACATATTGACCACAAAGTAACGTATTTGCCTGTTCTATTGTATTATCGCCAGACCTACTATCGTAGGCCTACTATAGGCTATATTTTGTTTTGTGTTGTGATAGAGTTATTTACCAACTAACTAACGGTCTTTGTCTTGACTCAACCTTTGTATGTACACAGTCAATCTCTTTCTACTACCCTATAGCATGGTATGTGATGCATTTGTGGGTAAGAAGGTATCGAAGTCCAACAGTGCCTTCGGCGGGTTTATTGTCATGGTAATTAGGTGGAGGTTTGTTCGATGTTAGCAGGACATTATGGAACTATAGGAAATCCAACACCGCGCCCGACCTCCTCAACTGCAGCTAATAGTAAACAAACGGCCATTACCCCAGTAGCCCAATCGATAAAGGAGAATTCGTGATTACCATTATAATGACAATAAAGTGTTTACTATTTAAGAATGTTTTCTTTAAAGAAATGTATCAGCTTAAATATTAATTCACAATAAAAATTCATTTTCTATTAGGAATACATAAGGAATGGATTTACTTTTGTTTAGGCGTACCACATAGAAAGTTCAGCATGAAAGAGGAGAATGTAAGAACGAAAACGTGAGTTTTGTTTGCTTGCCGTATTCTAGTGTGGATTAATTTGTAGCATAACGCTCCCACTCCTCCAGATGAATGAGTTTTGGGAAAGCAGCATCTCTTGTCCGCTCCAATGAAGTCCTCCTGAACGCCCATTGTCGGTTTCTACTTTTGAAGTGAATGCGTGTGCTCCTCGCGCCTCGACCTGCGGGGGGTGAGATGCTTAAATCAGATTATTGCACAGTGTGAGAGTGTGCAAAAGGGGGATGGGGTGAAGGAGTGGAGAGAGGGTTGAGGGGGGTAGGTAGTAGGTGCGCCGTGCCTCGGTCTGACAGAGATGCTCACAGAAATCTAGCAATACAGCGAGAGCGTAAGTAAGGCTTGAGTTTAGGAAATACCCAGAACACGATAAGGTTTCTGTAGTTTATTCGTGGATTTGGGGACGATCGATACAACGTGGACTTGGACTGCGGTTTCTGAAGAGTGTTGCAACACTCGAATTCCGAACATCGCTGATGGAATCATTTGCATCTGCCGACCAGTGTTTGGAAGTTGCGAGAAGATCTGAACACAGTTGCGAGGAGAAATTCCACCGCTCGTTTCGGGGCACCGGACGCACATTTTAGTTTAGAACCTGTTGCTTTTGCGTGCACACAAGATAATCATTTACGCGCCGTGCATGATCTGCTCGGTTCTGGGCTGTAGACACGGTAAAGTTAAATTGATCAAATAGTGCACGTAAACCCTGCTCGGGGCAAATTGTCAACTACCCTCACGTGTCATGTGAAGCAAATATGAGGGAGATAGAAAGTGTCAGAATCAAGACCACGGCATGATGACATAACTACATAATAACTTAAACGATTCTTCTAACACGTGAAACAACAACACTCAACCTCTGAATGCAATATTACCCAAACATGAGTTCGTCCGGCGGCGGAAAGGCGTGTTTTAGTTATTATTCCCAAGGAGGTGAAATTCGGAAAATAATTTCGGCTATTTCCCTTGGAGGAATTCTCGTTGGGTAGCTTTATTGCAACACGTGAAAATAGCGTGCACGTTTGGAGTTACGATGCTGGTCTCTTGGTTTGCATTTATTCACGCATTCCTAACACTGCTGGTGAAAGGAGCCGACCAGTGGAACCTCCGGGACTCTTCTAACTGCGAGCTAAATAGGAAAGTAAGTACCCCGAACATCCTTCTGTCGGTAATACAATTCTGGTAAATTATATAATTTACTTGTAAATTACAAAAAAAAATATTTTTCATTGATGGGATCACCGGTGTCTAGTTTTTGTTAATGATAATATTTTTTAAATGAAAGACATTTATTATTGTCTTTCATTTAAAGGCCAGTTTATTCACCCGCGAGTGTAGCCTAATAAACAAATAGGTGTCAATCTCTAAAGTAGGCATAAATGTGTTCCTGTAAAGTACCTATTTGGTCAGGGAGCGCGGTCCATTTCAGATGTGTATTGTGTTTCTTCTAGTACCTGTGAAGTGTTCTAATAATAAGACATTATCAGGCCATTAAGAAGCATCAATTAGCCTACCAAATTTTGAATCAACAGTCTCGTCAGGTTAAATGAGTAGCTTACTGTATATCGCAAGACTTTTTTTTAAAGGACTACCAATTACTATTGCTTATTTTAACGTTTTTGTTTAATTTTAGGGGCATACTTGGTGAATGAACACCCACACGGTATTTACATCAGAATTTGGGTTAACGATCTTAAATACAAAATGAATAACACGAACTCCCTCATCTCGCCTTTTGTCTTCCTCGTCGGCAGCAAAGCGATCTGAACTCCTTCCTTTGGACCATCAAACGCGTCCCTCCGTCCTACTTCTACGGCACCATACATGTCCCTTACACCCGAGTCTGGGACTTCATTCCGGAGAACTCCAAGAAGGCCTTTCAGGAGAGCAACATCGTCTACTTTGAGCTGGACCTGACTGACCCCTACACCATCTCAGCCCTCACCAGCTGCCAGCTGCTTCCACAGGGGGAGAACCTGCAGGATGTGCTACCCAGGGACATCTACCGGCGCCTCAAGAGGCACTTGGAGTATGTTAAACTCATGATGCCATCTTGGATGACCCCGGACCAGAGGGGCAAAGGGCTCTACGCTGACTATCTGTTCAACGCGATTGCTGGCAACTGGGAGAGGAAGAGGCCGGTGTGGGTGATGTTGATGGTGAACTCTCTGACGGAGGCGGACATCAAGACGAGGGGGGTGCCTGTGCTGGACCTGTACCTGGCCCAGGAGGCAGAGAGGATGAGGAAGAGGACAGGAGCTGTGGAGAAGGTGGAGGAGCAGTGTCACCCGCTGAATGGACTCAACTTCTCCCAGGTGAGTGGATCTGTTCCGAAACACCAGGGCCGGCACTAGACATAAGCGGTTGCTTAGGGCCCCCAGCCACCCGGCTGCTAGGGAGCCTCCGATCACTAGGGGACAGGGGGCCCAAAATATAATTTTGTGTAGGACCCCCAAAAGGCTAGAGCCGGCACTGTGAAACACCTACGGGCCCCACAGTCTTTTAGGGATGCTCACAAATATCCCCCGGCCCTGTGACTTGGTTGTGTACTACGCCGGAACAGGGCTTTGGGTTCCATATGCCACACTGCTTCTCAACCAAGGCAGAGCCAAGGGGCTCGCTGTTCCTTGGCCCAGAGGTCGGCAACCTGTGGGTCCTGAGGGTGCTGCTTTTCAACTGCCTCTGGTGTAGGTGTGTCAGGCTTTAGGACCGTACAGAAGCCTCGGTGTGCCAGGAAGGCTGTGTGTCAGGCTACGTGCACTGTCTGCTTGCTCAACTCGCACATCGCTCAATCTCTGGCGAGCTGCCGCTGAGCCTTCCCTAGCGTGCCAGTTCGGGCGGGGCGTATCTTACTAACCAGTCAACCAGTATAGGTGAAACATCCGTCTCTGCAAATATTTAGTATTTGCATGATTCCGGCGAGGCCAAGTCAATGATTTCTCAATGTTCAAATGACCATTTACTTTGTTGTATATTATGCATGTATCACCGTGATCCCTACGACCTCTGAAAACTTCCATGCATACATTTTTTTAAATTATGTCTCTGTATGAGATATATATGGTATGTATTATATTGCCATACTTCCCATATCTATAATGTGCAATAACACTACCCATATTATTGCTAGTTTACAGTACTCTATTTAAACTGCTGCTAGTTTGCAGTGTGGTGTATGTTATTGCTTTATATTTTGTTTGGCTATATTCTTGCTTATATATTTTTCTTCTTAATTGTCACTATGTAGTTGTCGGGTGCCATGTCACAATAATTTCATTGTGCAGGATGACGCTGTGTTGTTAGGTGCATTTGACCAATCTACCTTGAAACTTAAAAACTATGAAGCCAGAGAAGCATCATTACACATGGGGAAACCGGAAACCAGAATTATAGGTTTCTCGTAAAAACATTCAGCAAGCGAATAATTTTTTTAGCTAGTGATTAGAAAAGAGAAGGGACTTCAAGATGCAGAGAACATCTGGCCTGCCATTGGTAGTTGCCAAAATCCGTCACTGTCTGATCGCTTTAAATTAGCATAAAGTTGAAAATTTCTCAACTACCAACTGTCGCTGTCACTGGGAGAATTTTTGTCTCAGAGTAGCTCCACCCACTGTCGCTGTGATTCGCTGGCTCTCATTGGAAATGAATGAGAGCGTGCCTCTTTAGTAGCTCTAGCAAGCGGACAGTGTGCACATAGGGTCAGGCTTTAGGACTGCACGTATCCTCGAAGCGCCAGGAAGGCTGTGTGTCAGTACTGAGGCTACAACTGAGAGTGAAAATTGTCACTCGGCATTTGGTGCTCAACGTAACTGCTTTTTGACTTCACATGAAAGTACATTTGAGGTTCTTAATCTTGGTGCTGTATGAAGAGTTTATGGAATGTTGGCTGAGGAGAATAAAGCTACAGTTGCTCAACGATAATGGCTGGATTCATCAATAGCCTTTCAGAGTAAATAGCAATCTGTGGTGCTGCCTATCAGATAGTGGTTCCATTTGTATGGCAACCAGTATATACAAATGGGTGATAAATGCAAGGGAAAACGAACATAGAGTGTCTCAGAAAGGTATAAATATAGTCTCTAGAATTCTACTGGAGGGATGGAAACCATTCTTCCAAAAGATATTCCTTCGTTTGGTGTCCAAAGTCTCCCATAGGCAATCAATTGGGTTGAGATCTGGTGACTTGCCACAGAGCATGATAGGATGTTAATTGCTTAATTGCATCATGCAGTAAACCTGTATGGAAATATCGGTATTTTGTTCCTCCACTCATTTATTCAGGTTTTTCCATAAATTTGTCACCTTCATATTCAGTAGAAACTAATTATGACAAATTCTATAAATTTACAGATTTATAAACACACACACATATATACATATATACACATATTAGGGATGTGCATTGAACAAGATCTGACTATCCGAATAGTTTGTGTCATTATTTGAATAGTACATTCGTTTTTAAAACTACCTATACAACATGAGCGCTATGACATAATGCGCATAGGACTGTCGTTCTCATGTGAAATCGGCTCAATTACCATATGTATGAGAAATGCCGCCATGTGGTTGACATGCATAACTCGGCTACAGAACTAGAAGACAATATTTTTCAACACATAACATTGAGTTTATTGGATGGAAGAGTCTAGAGAAGCTAATTAGCTAAGCTAGCCAGCTATATGCCATTTCCTTAACTCATTGTTTCCTCCACAGCCAAACTTTACATAGTATTTTGTGGCATAATATTTTTTCCATAGGTAACATTAATTCAGTAAAAATATTCTATCTTCCCTTGAATTAGTTAACGTTAATCCACTTGCTAGCAGTAGGCTATGCAGAAAAATATTGCGTCTTTCTGACTGGACCCCACCACACTACTACCGCTTTGATTGACGCCTGTAAACAACAAAATACGTTGCTGCATCCCCAAATGCAAGTTAAAACTTTACCATGCAAAGAAGAAACAAAATATTAACAAAATCCAGAACCACCTCCGCATTCTCTGGGCCCAAGCTCATTTAAGATGGACTGAAGCAAAGTGGAAAACTGTCCTGTGGTCTGACGTTTACAAATGTGAAATAATTTTGGGTAATGGAAGCCGTGTACTCCGGAGTAAAGAGGAGAGGGACCATCCAGCATCTCATCAGAGCACAGTTTGAAAGCCAGCATCTGTGATGGTATTGGGGTGCATTATTGCACATGGTATGGGTGATTTGCACATCTGTGAAGGCACCATTAATACATACAGGTTTTGGAGCAACATGCTGCCTTCCAGACTACGTCTTTTTCAGGGAAGGCCTTGCTCATTTCAGCAAAACAATGCCAAACCACATTTTGCATGTATTACAACAGCATGGCTCTGTAGTAAAAGAGTCTGTCTGCAGACCTGTCATCAATTGAAAATATTTGGCACATTATGAAATAAAAAATATGACAAAGGAGATCCCGAACTGTTGAGCAGCTGCAATCCAATATCAAGCAAGAATGGGAACACATTTCACTTTTAATACTACAGCAATTGGTCTCCTCAGTTCTCAAAAGTTTAAATTTTTAAAAGAAGGGGTGATGCAACACAGTGGTAAACATGCCCCTGTCCCAACTTGTTTTGAAACGTGTAACTGGCATCAAATTCAAAATGGGCATGTATTTTTCCAAAAACAATAAATTTCTCAGTTTCAACACTCAATTTGTTGTCTTCGTATTATTTTCAATTACATATAGGGAATTACAGAATGGTGTTCTGTCCGTCCAGTAGAGGTCCAGAGACTCGTAGAATCCAAGCCAAGGCGTTTTGATGCTGTTCTGGCAACTCGTAGCCCGACATCTCACTGAGACACATTATGTTGGGTTTTCCTTTAATTTGTCATCCGTCCACTTGGATGCGTATTTGTGTCCAAACTTCTGACAGGTATGGTATATATGTACTCCATAGAGGTTGCTGATCCCTGAATTGAGAGCACATCGTAATCTCTTACTTTAGATTTGAAACATCTACACTGGTACAACCAAGAACAATGTTTGGATTTTAAGAAAAAGCACTGTGGTTCTCACTCTGCTGGGGTAGATAGATTTGGCCAGGCAGCATTAGCTGAACAAATAGTCTGCTATTTGACTTTGTCTTCCGTTATTAAGACAAAAATTGAACCTAATGGCTTTCGTCTGAATGTAGCTCAAACCTCCCTTGTTCCCACCCGGGTCTCTGACAGAGCAAATTTGACCCTGCAATTATACGTGTCCTTCAAAGCTTGGAGTTGCTACGAAATCATGTCGAGTATTGTGGAATTTCCACTAATACTCCTTCGGAACTAAAGGGATTACACACGGCGACTCACGTTAGCACCCAGGAGCCAGAGCGCTGTTATTTTAAAGCAGACTGGCCCTCGAAAGCAATTTGTGTCGCCTCCCATGTCTGAAATTTCTCTCATAATAGTGATGACGGTAATAGTAATAATGACATCAAATACCTCTAGGCACATGTGCTGAGATGCCAGTCTATAAAAGGACCATGAAAGTGATTGCACACACACACAAGCACACAGTGAAAAGGTAATAAAACAAATTCCAAAGCTGTGATTTAGTAAACCTGAGTTAGAGAGCACGCTAAAATAGTTCCCTCTCCAGATTTTGTCCATTCCAACTTGCGTACCAGTTCATAGTGGAAGACCAATTTGGAGGGGCCCTTTGACCTTATGTCTTAATTTGATCATCTTTTATTGCAGGAAAATATTAGATATATTACGCTGATTGCTTTAAAGTTGTGATATATGATACTATATACCATGGTTATGTCGGGTATAACAACGTCCTTCTGTTATAAATGCGTTGGTAACTGGTTTATAATCGCAGTGAGGCATCTCAGAGATTTGTGGTATATTGCCAAAATACAACAGCCGAGCGCTGTGTCCCGGAACCCAACAAAGCATCGAGCCTGAGCTCAAAACAGATCTTAGCCACGGTTTATCTGGTGAGATCTGCTCAGTCTCTCCAGGACAGGGCTTCGGTGAAACAATAACTTTGCGGTGAGCCCGGCCCGTTCTACCCATTTTCACCGGAGCCTGTGGGACATTCCACTCCTCAGTGAAACGAAGAGCCTGGTAGTGAAAGTGCTGCCTGGTTCAGTTTCCCCAGTCAGTAGAAGTAATGGAGCATGGAATCGTGATGAATGCCCAGCTGTCTCGTTGAAGCACTTGTGTCAGTGAGTTGAAGGAATGTTTAAACCCTGTTTTCATTCATTGCCGGGCTGAAGACGGGTGTCATGGTGTCATGATGATGTCAGGGCTGTTTAGTGCTCTACTCGCTGTAGGTTCACACTATGCCTAACAAAGGTGTCAGTCTATTTTGTAGACATGTACTGATTTGCTCTCTTTGAATTGAACGTTTAAATTCACTGTTCTCTGTTGTGTAGGTCCAGGTGTACAAAATTAAAAGTGTTATTTGGATAATTCTGATAATCATTTCAACAAAATATAACATCCTATTACTAGCGTTGACACATTTACAGTAAGCTCATATAGTTCTACTGCTTTAAAGGGTAGTAACAACAAACATTCACAAAGTTCATAAATACCTTGAAGTAATTGTTGGACTGTCTCTCTGTGCGCGCAACTCTCTCACTCAGGGAGAGCAGGGTCAAGCTAGCGCGAGTGCAGTGTCATCTGGTTATATTGCTCTCTCCCACTGAAGAGGTGAGACAGAGCTTTGTGAAATAACGATTATCTCCATGAAAAACAAATGCTCTGGCACAGCAAAGACAAACCACTGGGGAACCACAGTCGATTGGGGTACATACCATAAATACATTTTGTGTGATAAATGTCCGCGGTGGGTTTTACATTTTACTTTTAAAAGACGGCTCACTGGTTTGTGCAGTTAGCCCGAGAGCCATCAGGCTTCCCATCTGCACTGTGGCCGTTGACAATGTGACCAGATGAAAGCTCCATTTGACACCCCTCATTCCACTGGGCTTACAGAGTGACAAAACTCTGGGTCATTTACAGCGTAACTACAGTCTGTCAAGTTACCAAATTGTTTATATGCAGGAACAATATATTTCTCCCTTGTTAAATGCAGAGGATCTATTTTGCAATCTGCCAAAATGAATTCATCTCTGACAACAGATGAGCTCTCCTCCACGCACCACAGACTATGTATGGGAATTCCGCATGTGCAGAGACCCCAGGTTTTATGGAGTAAGAAAACAATACTGCATTTCTTGGCGTTAAGTCTTTTCAAACTCTGTGTCATTTCTGTGCTGCTAGAGTTGGCTCTCCTGTGCTCTGTTAACTTTAAATACGTGGCTCATTTGGCTTCATAACAATTAGCAAAGTGCAAATTACTAATGTAAAGGCAAAGAAGTAGTTTCCAATTATGTGAGAGTGGGAAATGGATGTTCAAATAAGTTACATCATACCTGTCAAAATTATGAGATTGCCTGATCTCTTTTTAAAATGACGTTACCCTGATGAAGAAATGCCCTGGAACAATAAGATGCCCTCTCTTTGCTCCTCATTGTTCCAGAAGTGTGGATAAACAATCTTTAATGAAGTATTTTGTAACTTATCAGATTATTATTTTTTGGTCACAATAGTAAGGAAATCATGAAGCCAAATGAACAGCTCCTTTCATTGATGCAGTATGATAAATACAATTTTGATATTTCGGCACATGCCTATAAATAAGTAATCTAAAAAGTGACAGACTTTGTTTTTATAAAGCTGTGAATACAAAAAAATCTGGATTAAATTATCAATCTTTCTTGAATTTTTGATTGCGCTTTAGCATTAAAACATTAAACCGAGCTTGGAGCTTTTCAAGCAGCACTAATTTCAACTTTAATTATAATAATTCCCCGTCTACGATGAAAGCATACTCGCTTTAGGAAGAATGTGTCTCCCTCATGGGGAATACAATAGCTTCAATAATAATATGATTGACGTATGAGGTTTGTGGCTTGATGTGGATGAAACTGTGGCAGATGTGGTTGGGAGTAAGCTGGTCATAAATGGCACCCTTTTCTCTACATAGCGAACTATTTGTCTGATAGCTTGCTCAGGACTGGATTAATTTCCCACAGTCATCACTCACTCAATCCTTCAAAGGATCCCTTTGACATGTTTGACAGAATGGTAGCTCAGAAAATGTTTCCTTCTCACGCACGGTATCATTTCTCCGATATACTGAGGAGCAATTTAAAAAAAATAAAAAAGCCAATGAGGAAATTATTATTCAGTGAATATATTAGCTGAGTGCACTTTCTTGAAGTGGTTCTGCCACATGCCCTGTCACGAACAGTGGCCACAAAAGCCACCCAATAAAGCGTATGGTTCTGGGTTTGATAATTATGTGAGTGGGTCAATAGGCTGGAGTCCCAAATCGCACCCTATGTTTCCCCATGTTGTGTACAATAGTGAATAGGGGGTGATTGGGGCCGCCCCCTAGGAAAGGAAAGTTCTAAGCCCATGTGAACACAATAGGGGTCCTTCTCATCCATTCTGCTTGGGCACTATTTGGGCATCCTGCCATTGATTAGCAGAGTTTATCCACAGAGGAAAATCTGTTGGAACTGCTTGGTAATCAGATTAGATTATTTAATGAGCGATGTCTAAATAATGGAACAAAGACCAACACCCAGCACCCTCGGTCTCATCCTGATTGCAATATTCCACCCATTTCTCCTTACAACTGTAGATCCTCTCTTTGTTTTTTTTTACTTTCACCGTGTTTTTAAATCAGTAGTATTTCCAGATAAATAAAACCATTAGAAGTCCACGTAATGTTGACAGCATGTATTTAGCACTCAGTTTTGCCCAGAGAACCGGAAAACGCCTAATGACATCCTGTAGGTTTAATAACCAGTATGTGACTGGAAATACATTTGAACATAGAATAGTACTGCACTGCACCCTATTTTCCGTTTCGTGCTCTGCCGCTACGTCTTAGTGAATCTGATGAGCTATTCCCTCCTTAATTTACCTGGGGGTTTCATAGTTGTACCCTACAGGTAGCAGTGCTATTGACAGGGGGAACGTACAATTCCCAAATGACAGTCCCATCTGCGGTATCACCATCACATTCTACATTGAAGAGGATGTCTGTGTTCCAAATGTCACCCAGTTCCCTATTTAGTGCACTAGATTTGGTCAGGCTCTGGTTTAATGCAGTGCATTTGGTATGGAATAGGATGCCCTTTGGAACACAGTTGGTGTTATGTCTTCATGTCTTCACAGCTCCCCCTCAGAATAGGTTACATTTCACAGTGTGGTGCCTGGTTTCTTCTGTCTTGTTGACCAAACACACACATATGAGATTCCTGTGAATTCCTCTGGTCTCATTGGTCTTTGGGGATGTCTGTCTGTCTGTGGGGATGTCTGTCTGCTTCTGGGGATGTCTGTCTGCCTCTGGGGATGGCTGTCTGTCTGTTGGGAGGTCTGTCTGTCTGTGGGGATGTCTGTCTGCCTCTGGGGATGGCTGTCTGTCTGTTGGGAGGTCTGTCTGTCTGTGGGGATGTCTGTCTGTGGGGAGGTCTGTCTGTCTGTGGGGATGTCTGTGCTGGTGATTTTTATCTGGGATTCACTAAGACAGTTTTTTTCAGTTCTAATTTCACAAATTTATGGTGACATTGTCATACTGTCAGAAGAGGCATGACGTTTGATCTCCTGATCTCATTTGAACAGGTACCCAACCGAAAGCATCTGTTGTCAGGGAAATCTTGCAATAGAGTTGTGTCCTAAATTCAAATTCCTTGAATATATAACAGTTGTAGCCATAGCTTGGTCATTTAAGCAGCTACAAAACAGAAAGCCTCCAGCGTTTTATGTGATGGATGTCAGATATTGGACATTCACAGTTCCTTATCCTCCAATTGACTCTGTTATTGTGCTGTTGTCAGAGTTTTTTTTTTGTCTCTTGGTGTCATTTGAACTGGTATGCAACAGAGAAGTAGGTAATACTTTTTCAAGCTAGAAGGGCCCAGAGGGCAGGAAGTTCAGTATCTTGTGCTTGTGTGGTATGAGGCATCTTAATGTAGAAGTAAATCCCCTGGACAGGATGCACACATGAAAGAAAGGTGATCAGATGTTATCACCTTTTGAAAACAAGAACCTTTTTCCCCACAATCCTCAGTAGATAGTTAAAGCTCAGCTGAAGCTTGAATACGTCCACAATAACCAGTCTCCTCTTACCCAGAATGCCTCGGGCATTTTTGGGTGCTGTGGATGTCGGTGTTCGTGAGAACAGGCTGATGGATAGTTTTCACTGTTCCATTTATTATAATTTATGCTATTGTCAGAAAATACATAAATAAAATTCAAACACGCAGCTCAAAGGTGATAAGCTATGCTTGCATATGGGATTCCAGGTCCTATTTTCTGGGTTTGAAAAGGTGTCCCTGCTCCTGTTCCTTATGCAGCCGAGGGCCTTTCCGGGTAGCGCAACTCAATGCTTGTTGAGCTCAGATCTGGACATAATAACTTTTTTTGGCACCGGCTCCTGAAGAGTCTCACGGCCTAGGCCTACGGTACCACCGAGACGCGGGGAGTAAGCGGTTATCAGCGCGGTTCACATCAGATGGTGGGAAAACAGATACAGGGAGGGAAAAAGACAGATTGTGGGTGGAAGGGGGGTAGGGTGTCCGGGAGAGCGAAAGGAGGAAATGAACATGTGAAAATGTAAATACCTGCCATACACGGAGACATAATGGACTTACAATGCATGCTGACGCACTTAGTCCTGGCCAAGCCAAATGCCGTGAAGTCGGGTTTTGTTGCTTAGCAGAGTGTGAGAATGGATCCATGGGGGAACAGCCTGTGTTCTATGGGCCTCTCACTTCGGATTCTGCAAAACAACAGTCCTCTAACATATTATGTGTAGTGGGTCTAACTATAGCACCTGGATCCCAGAATCTGATTATTTTCTAGATTAAAATACAGAGCATGTGTCCGCAGCTACGCACACTTTCCACTATATATTGCATTACTTTTGGCAAGAACCCTCTGGCGGCTGGGAGAATGGGTGCACCCAAAAGTGCACAGGGTGTCATTGCTGACGCAGACTGTGATTTTAATGAAGCGGAGCACCATTATGCATGAGCAGATTCTATTCTAGATATATCGCTGGCTTGATTCCTTTCTACTGTAATTAACATTAGAAAATATGTTAAAAGCCTTCAGTAGTTCTGTGTTAAAATGTGTAATGTATAATCATGACATCTTACTTGGTGTTTTAAGTATTCTAATTTAACTGTGGTATTGCTTAGTCAATATTTATTAAAGATGTGCAGGGCTTGGATACAGTGGTTTGGCTTCCCGACAGAGACCAATGTTCAATACCCGTCTCTCCTGTGTGTCTCGACTTGCTACCAATAACAGCCTTGACCTAAAAAATTTAGTCAGGAGAATGTTTGACAAGCTTGACAACGTTTTAATTTGCATCCGTGTGTCATCTAAAAAAGACAAAAGTCTTAATGATGTAATTTCCTGGTAGTACCTGTGGTGAACTTCGTGCAGATTCCATGGGTACCGAGATGTCACTCAGGTTCCATCAGTACCCAGATGACACTCAGGTTCCCGGGTACCCAGATGACACTCAGGTTCCACGGGTACCCAGATGACATTCAGGTTCCATCGGTACCCAGAAACTAAGGTGCCCAGGCTTGACACAGCATGTGCTTCATCAATCTTGTCCACATGTTCAGATGGAGGTAAAATCTTGGATGCAGAACAACTTCCTCCAACTTGATATGCCTCTAAACACAATTAATAAATTAGAGCACATTCACAACATTTCAGTCCTGATCGTGACACATTGGGTCTGCCCATATCACCCACTTCCTTGCCGACCCGGCATGGATTCCCTTCTGAATGATGTCAGAGCTGCCTACCAGTCTGGTCTACTGTACTGGCTTCCCTTCTGAATGGTGTCAGAGCTGCCTACCAGTCTGGTCTACTGTACTGGCTTCCCTTCTGAATGGTGTCAGAGCTGCCTACCAGTCTGGTCTACTGTACTGGCTTCCCTTCTGAATGGTGTCAGAGCTGCCTAAAAGTCTGGTCTACTGTACTGGCTTCCCTTCTGAATGGTGTCAGAGCTGCCTACCAGTCTGGTCTACTGTACTGGCTTCCCTTCTGAATGGTGTCAGAGCTGCCTACCAGTCTGGTCTACTGTACTGGCTTCCCTTCTGAATGGTGTCAGAGCTGCCTACCAGTCTGGTCTACTGTACTGTCTTTTCTGTGAAATTCCATGCACTGGTCAAGCCACAGCAAACAGCTCTCATGCATCTGTGACTGGGCTATGACTGTCTCCAGGCTATTCAATCTGTTTGGGCTTTTAAAAGATGACGCTGAATGATATGATTATATATGTTCTGCTTTATTTCTTTTCGACTATTCTACTATTTCATACTTTCAGATTATCTTTGCACAATGAAATACACTTTACCAGTGTAATACATTTTCTATTATTATAGTGGTAAAGTTACCACTTAATTGTAATGTCTTTATAGCTATATTGTTCTACCGTGGAGCTGTTGGTTAATCCCTTAAAGGGAGTTATTCGTACTCATCTGAAGCCTTATGGCCCTATATTAGCATGTGTATGTAATAGTCCTCAGCCGTTACTTAGTCAAATTGTATCCTAAATAGCACCCTGTTCTAGATTTAGAGTGCATCACTTTCCACAGGACCTATTTGGGCCCAAGTGCACAGGGATTAGTGTATAATTTGGGAGGCGGACTTGTTTAAATTACACATATGAATTGTTAACGTGCTTCACATCATCAACAAGGGCTTGTTAAACAAATTAGATTGAATGTTTAGCATAATGACCCGAGAAGTTAACCAACCACAGTGTTATGTGTTTAATTTAATAACGTTTGAAACGCAGTTTTGTCAACAAAATTATTTCAGTTATGTTTTCTTTCAAATGGAACTTCACTAAATTACTGAAATGCAGCATAAAAACGCTATTTCATGTGCAGATTTTAAAATGCAGTTGTAAAATGTTTTTTTTGATGTCTCCTGATACAAAATTCTGCACAGTTACACACAATTGAAAAGATGAATACGAATTCATTTAAAACCTACCGTAAATGTAGGTAGTTCCTTTCCTCTCCCTCCTGTCAACATCAGGCTTTTCAGCGATGGTTGAAACCTTTCTTGTTCCACATCGTTTTACCAGACGTGTCTTTCACCACACCTGTAGGAGAATATATACAGTGGAGAGAACAAGTATTTGATACACTGCCGATTTTGCAGGTTTTCCCATTTACAAAGCATGTAGAAGTCGGTAATTTTTATCATAGGTACTCAACTTCAACTGTGAGTGACGGAATCTAAAACAAAAATCCAGAAAATCACATTGTATGATTTTTAAGTAATTAATTTGCATTTTATTGCATGACATAAGTATTTGATTCATCAGAAAAGCAGAACTTAATATTTGGTACAGAAACCTTTGTTTGCAATTACAGAGATCATACGTTTCCTGTAGTTCTTGACCAGGTTTGCACACACTGAAACAGGGATTTTGGCCCACTCCTCCATACAGACCTTCTCCAGATCCTTCAGGTTTAGGGGCTTTCGCTGGGCAATATGGACTTTCAGCTCCCTTCAAACATTTTCTATTGGGTTCAGGTCTGGAGACTGGCTAGGCCACTCCAGGATCTTGAGATGCTTCTTACGGAGCCACTCCTTAGTAGCCCTGGCTGTGTGTTTCGGGTCGTTGTAGTGCTGGAAGACCCAGCCACGACAACATCTTCAATGCTCTTACTGAGGGAAGGAGGTTGTTGGCTAAGATCTCGCGATACATGGCGCCATCCATCCTCCCCTCAACACGGTGCAGTCGCCCTTTGTAGAAAAGCATCCCCAAAGAATGATGTTTCCACCTCCATGCTTCACGGTTGGGATAGTGTTCTTGGGGTTGTATTCATCCTTCTTCTTCCTCCAAACACAGCAAATGGAGTTTAGACCAGAAAGCTCTATTTTTGACTCATCAGACCACATGACCAACTCCCATTCCTCCTCTGGATCATCCAGATGGTCATTGGCAAACTTCAGACGGGCCGGGACATGCGCTGGCTTGAGCAGGGGGACCTTGCGTGCACTGCAGGATTTTAATCCATGACGGCATAGTGTGTTACTAATGGTTTTCTTTGAGACTGAGGTCCCAGCTCTCTTCAGATCATTGACCAGGTCCTGCCGTGCAGTTCTGGGCTGATCCCTCACCTTCCTCATGATCATTGATGCCCCACGAGGTGAGATCTTGCATGGAGCCCCAGACCGAGGGAGATTGACCGTCAACTTGAACTTCTTCCATTTTCTAATAATTGCGCCAACAGTTGTTGCCTTCTCACCAAGCTGCTTGCCTATTGTCCTGTAGCCCATCCCAGCCTTGTGCAGGTCTACAATTTTATCTCTGATGTCCTTACACAGCTGTCGTCTTGGCCATTGTGGAGAGGTTGGAGTCTGTTTGATTGAGTGTGTGGACAGGTGTCTTTTATACAGGTAACAAGTTCAAACAGGTACAGTTAATACAGGTAATGATTGGAGAACAGGAGGGCTTCTTAAAGAAAAACTAACAGGTCTGTGAGGGACTGAATTCTTACTGGTTGGTAGGTGATCAAATACTTATGTCATGCAATAAAATGCTAATAAATTATTTTAAATGTATTTTTAAATACTGTATGTGTAATATATATGTGTAATGGAATATATATGTGTATATGTATGAATATTTTCACCTACAGTTAGCCATAGCAATATGTTACAAAGACCAGCAACCATAGTAACTGGGGTGAATTATGTTACATACCAGTCACCCTGGTGATAGTAAGACCAGTTGTTTTAAACACACGAGGAACTCAAGCGTTTCTTCCTCCCTTCCAGGTGAAATTTGTAAGCACCCCAGTGGATTTGTCATGTGACGTTCAGCCTGCCTGGAACCCCCACAGAGTGTGTGTGTGCGTGTGCCTGCGTCTTTGATTGTGTGCGCCCCCATAGCAAATACAGCCACAACATGTCACACTTCACGTACTGCCAAGCTGTTATTCCAGGGTGGGAGCTACGGCGGAACACCCTTCTGACAAATCACCAAGCGGCCCCCCCATCGTGTCTGACTGACTGATGTGTCTCAGGACAACAGGCTATGTGATGGTCCGGTGCTTAGCGTGGATGGGAGCGGGGAGTTATGGTTAGGCACGCAGATTTCGGATGAGTGTTTGTATGCCAGCCAAGTGTACATCGGTCAATATTGTGTGTGTGTGTGTGTGTGTTGTACAGTACTTATAGCACCAGAAGTCACAACGATAGTAAACCATACTATCGTAAACACAGAAGGTTATTAAAGGGTTTGGGGTTCAGTCGTTTACGTCCAACCCCACTATTAGGGTTTGAGATATAGTTTTAATCCCCAATGGCAACCTATTCCTTGTGGTCCCTGGTCAAAAGTAGGGCATTCTGTAGGAAATAGAATGCCATTTGGGAAACAGGAGCAGTGCTTGGTGTAAATCTGATCCATGCGAAAACATTTTTGTTTGTATGAGTTGGCAGACCCTGGCTACCTCAAACATATTTACAGGAGTCACTCTGCTATTTCCATAGAAGGACAATCATAAGTCGTATAATTTGTACAAATGCACCATTTGTTGACATTAGTATGAGACGGCAGAGCCTGGCTGTGGGCTAGCCTGACTATGGGCTAGCTGTGCTATGGGCTAGCCTGGATATGGGCTAGCCTGGATATGGGCTAGCCTGACTATGGGCTAGCTGTGATATGGGCTAGCCTGGATATGGGCTAGCATGGCTATGTGCTAGCTGTGCTAGGGGCTAGCCTGGCTATGTGCTTGTTGTGCTATGGGCTAGCTGTGCTAGGGGCTACCTCAGCCTTTTAGATTGCAGTGTCCTGAAATCTGTGGATGCAGACGAACGCCCAGAGACAGAGAAAAAACACTGCTTTCTAAGATTCAGTATCTTCGAGGCCATGAGCTATGTCACTGGTTCCCGACCAGGGTTACTAGATCCATGGGTGTATGTGACCAATCTAAAGGGGTTTACTGAGGCGAATCATGACACAGTTGACGGTTTCAGGCATATATGGAACCATGGGTGGAACTTTCACTAAAGACATGGGGTCATGACCCTTTCTGAAATCGAATTCATATATATTCACCACAAATCCGCGTAATGATTATAGATGCCTAAAACTAGGACTTATATAACGCATCTAAGATAGACTGTGGCGTCCATAAATGGAGGCTGGGCAGTGTGGTAGCATTTGCTGCTGGCTGAGTTTGCAGACGTCCACAAGCGTAAAACACTTCAACGTGTCCCCAAAAATGATCTCCTTGCCCTTTCAAATTATTTCAGCCGCTGAAGAGCGGGTCAATGTGTTGCGCTCACACACACACACACACACACACAGCATGAGAGAGACCATTCGAGGTATAGACAACCAGACCAGGGAGAGACCAGTAGAGATATAGTGGAATGGTGAGGGCTCCTCATGCTCTAACTCCAGCAGGTTCTGTAGAATACTGTAGGACACATTTTCTCCCTGTTGACTAGGCAACAGCCCCTCCCACTCAGATGTAATGACAGACCGTGTTTTCATTTGCAGCCAACGACTGTCTGTCAAAGGAGCGGAGCTTTCTTCGTCTCACTTTGGTAACTGACATCATAAAAGATGAGGAGAGCTGAGGAAAAGAGCGGTGTTCCTCTCCGTCCTGAGTAACCATGTCCATCTCTTTCTAGCAGTTGCTCGTTCTCTCTCTCTTTCTCACTCCTTTATACTCTCCTCTCTCTTTATATTTCTCTCTCTCTTTGTGATTCCTTTATACTCTTCTCTTTATATTTCTCTCTCATTCTTATTCTCTCTCAACATCTTCTATTCTCAATAAAAGCCTTGATCTACTTTTAACATTTGTACGTACAGCCTCTCCATAAACTGTAAACATATGAAGTTGATTTCTGTGTCAGATAACATTGATACAGATTGGATGTAATTTCTCATCGTTTAATCTTAATCAGGCAATTAAGGCAACATCAAAAACAATTAACTGAAGATACTCATCAGAGGAAACAAAAGTTTTTTTTTTTATTATAATTTTTTCCCATTTGGTTCACCTGTTAATCTTAAATCATTAAAAGTTAAAAGTAACGATTTGTCCGGTAAGTGCCAGATTCTTGAAATCAAAACGCAGAGGGACAGAACTTTGAGCCTTAAAGTCTTGGAGGAATGTTCTGTTAGTGATTTGCATAATGTTCCGGTCTGTGGTGTGGTGGTTGTGGTTTCAACTGAGCTACACCACGACAACGTCTCTGGCTGACTAACCTCTGCTCTCACCGCAGCGCAACCAGAATGCATTTCTCTCTCTGAGGTTTGGAATGGTTCTATCTGCTGCTATTTTCCACTAGATGGACACATTTTTTAGCTTTTCCATTCCTAGTTTTGCACAGTCATACTTTAGATTGAGTCGAACCCTACGGTCAAGGTTTAGGCTTGCCGGGATGTTTGGGTTCAGACCAGGTCTTTGTAGGACTGCTAGAATGGGTTGGTCTATGATTGTGCGTCTCACAGCTAGACATCTCCATGCCAAACCTGTTGTCACTGTTAATGGGTCAAATCTGGCTCCTGTTACTGTGAAGATGGTATGATTTAGACCACCACAGAGAGTTTAGACCATCACGGAGGTTTTAGACCATCACAGAGGGTTTAGACACTTTGAATGTATGAGGTTGTATATGAATGTATAAGTGAGGTTAGATTTGAATGTATTAGTGAAGTTAGATGTGAATATTTCAGTGAGGTTAGATGTGAATGTATCAGTGAGGTTAGATGTGAATGTATCAGTGAGGTTAGATGTGAATGTATCAGTGAGGTTAGATGTGAATATTTCAGTGAGGTTAGATGTGAATGTATCAGTGAGGTTAGATGTGAATGTATCAGTGAGGTTAGATGTGAATGTATCAGTGAGGTTAGATGTGAATGTATCAGTGAGGTTAGATGTGAATGTATGAGGTAAGATTTGAATGTATCAGTGAGGTTAGGGTTAGATATGAAAGTATGAGTTTAGATATGAAGGTATGAGTTTAGATATGACTGTTTAAGGTTAGATTTCAATGTTTGGGGTAGATATGAATGTATGGGTTAGATATGAATGTATGAGGTTAGATATGAATGTATGAGATTAGATATTAATGTATGAGGTTAGTTAGGAAGGTATGAGGTTAGATATGAATGTATGAGGTTAGTTATGAATGTATGAGGTTAGATATCAATGTATGAGGTTAGATATGAAGGTATGAGGTTAGATATGAAGGTATGAGTGAGGTTAAGGTTCTGTCTGAATTCCAGGGAATTGTCTACAGCCCAGAAACACATTGGGTCATGGACTCATTATGGTGTTATACAAACCTTCATTTGTGTGTTGTTCCATTAGTTAAACAAGGTTCCTCCACGATTTGTGACTGTGTTCATTAGAACGCTTTAAGTCAGAAAATGTTTCTGTGACCTCTGATCATGTGTGGTTAAAACAGGAAGTGCATTAGTGACCTTACGGCAGAGCAGATGTAGCCGCTGTTCTTTTGTAGCCTGGTTAGCTAAACATTTGCATCCCAAAAGACAACTTATTCCTTCCATTACCGTGCTCTCTACATCTGACTAGATGGGCTATGATAGGCTCTGGGCAAATGTAGGGCACTATTATATGGAGGGTGCCATTTCCGATTAAGACACCGTCAACTCAATATATAAATAGGCTATATAAGGCAGGACAGGAAGTGGACCTTTAAAGATTATGAGCGTTCAAAAAGTATACCTCAGAGATTCTCAGCGAGGTCGGGAAGTGGACATCAGAGGTTCTGAGCATTACAAAAGAGGTCAGGGAAGTGGACATCAGAGGTTCTGAGCATTACAAAAGAGGTCAGGGAAGTGGACATCAGAGGTTCTGAGCATTACAAAAGAGGTCAGGGAAGTGGACCGGCCACAGTGATTCATTGACAAGGACATACAAAGCAACTCACACTAAGTTGCTGCTATTAAACTGTGTGTGTGTGTGTGCATGTGATTTGCGTTCAAAAAGTGTGTGTGTGTGTTTTCTAGTATTGGGTTTTCACCGGGAAGCAACTAAAGAGCCTCAGAGGCAGTAAAATAACTGGCAACAGCAGACAGTATTAAGACTTACAACATGTCTTGATGGCCCCTTCATAACGATTCTTTGCACAGAGATCAGTGACTAGTATCAGTAGATAAGCTGAAAGCCACGGCTCCCATGTTGTGTTTAACACATGCTGTCCTCGAGATTAACATTATTTCCCAGAGTCAACAGCCAGCCCCAAGATTGATGTGTGTTTTGGTTCTGCTTGTATTTTTTACCCCCACGCTCATGTTTTCTCAATGGACGTCTGAATTGAGTGGCTCCATTATTTTCTTTCTGTTATGAATGGCCTGTGAAGGAGCCCTGTGTCCGCACGCCGACCCAAATGGCATCCTGTTCACTATAAAGTGCACTACCCTGGACCCGTGCCCACAGGGAATCCCACAGGGCTCTGGTGAAAAGTAGTACACCGTGAACAGGGAATAGGGCGCCATTTGGGACGTCCTCTTTTGGACACTGGAGCTCTGTGGAGCCGACACCTATCTGGCCGTCCCGCTGCCCTCCCTCCCCAGCAGGGGCTGTGTTGATGGGCCTCTCTACCAGGGGCCGTGGTGGGCCCGGGAGGGGGCTTGGGGCCCCAGCGCTGCACATGTGATCGGAGACTCACCCGGTCCATTGGCCTCCACCGTCCTCCGGGGCCCTGGGGCTTGAGGCTGATTCTCCCTGACAGGCTAAATATTTGACTGTGGCCACGCACCAAGGTAAACTGGCTCCCACAAGAATGTTATTGCAAAGTGAAGTGAACACACAGGGAGGGGTAGCGGGACCCGCGGGGCAAACGGCACCCTGCACCCTGCATTGGTGACTAGGCTGTTAAGAGCCCTGTGGGGGACAGGGGGCCATTGGGGGCGCAGGCCAGCCCGGGGCAGCACAGGGAGCTGACAGCGAAAAACACGGTTGAGGTTTCTCTGGTTAAGTGGCTGGTGTGATATCAGAAAGGAGATACAAGGATTACACACTGACCTGGATTGGCACCTTTACTGCCCTGGGCTAGGCTGGCCTGGAATGGCCGCCCTGAAGACCCAGGGCTAGGCTGGCCTGGAATGGCCGCCCTGAAGACCCAGGGCTAGGCTGGCCTGGATTGGCCCCCTTCAAGACCCAGGGCTAGGCTGGCCTGGAATGGCCCCCTTCAAGACCCAGGGCTAGGCTGGCCTGGAATGGCCGCCCTGAAGACCCAGGGCTAGGCTGGCCTGGATTGGCCCCCTTCAAGACCCAGGGCTAGGCTGGCCTGGAATGGCCCCCTTCAAGACCCAGGGCTAGGCTGGCCTGGAATGGCCACCCTGAAGACCCAGGGCTAGGCTGGCCTGGATTTGCCCCCTTCAAGACCCTGGTCTCAATCAATATCTTAAGGACACACACACTCACACACACTTACTGACAGACAGGCGTACATTCAGCATGAATGGCTAAAAACCAGGACATCCCTGGACACTGAATCTCTTTATTCTTCTCGTGGTTTACCATGACAGAATACCATCCTCTTATTACTATACATACAAACAACTGTCTCCCATTCCTTTACATACACACAGGCCACCCTCCCATCCCAAGACCTATTGACCTTCTGTCTTCTACATTCTGTTTATTTGTGTGTGGATCACGGACCTCAAGGATTCATTGAACAGGCTGGTAATACAGCTGAATTGACAGGAGATTCTTATAGAACATTCTACAGCACCAGTTGCTGTACAAACCTCCGTTACCTTGTATATTGCAGTTAAACTGTCTACTGTCTTTCTTGTTTTATTTCTCGCATTATAACAAGGCAAATCTGCCATATCACCCCAATATGTTAGCAAGTTGTCAAGTAGGAAATCTGCTATCGTACCCCTGTAATTTCCTAAGTTGTCATATAGGAAACGTGGTCAAGCACCTCTATGTTATTTTGCCCCTTATCCAGGTCTGGATTGGAAAATTAATACAGGACCTTCAAAGGCATGCTTGAGTCAGGCTTGGGTAATCTGTAATGACGAGTTAGGCCCTGCGAGTTGCTGCTCTGTCTACTCATTAGCCCCTGGAGGAATGTGGAGGTCAAATCTCTAGACCTGGATTGCTGTTGGCGTCTCTGCTGGAGCCTGTGAAGGGATCAAAGGGGTAGATGCAGAGTAGCTAGAAGACACTGCAGAGATAACAGGCTTTATTACACAACTTTAAACAGTGTTAGTACATCAACCTAGACTGTCCAGAGTCATTGTCTGGTCAAGACCTGTGCTCCGATAGTAGGCTGTTTTAAATAATTTCAAGTACTTTAACTGTGCTTGAATCAGTTTGCTTGTCTGAACGCTCATAGGAACAGTCCCAGATCGGCAAACACGTGGCCATCAGCCAAGCATGACAGAATAAGCACTAGTTCTGACCACACCTGCTTTACACTCTCCACTCTGGAGCGGACCCAATAATACTGAGGATTTTCGGACTTGCCTGACCACTCAATAAGGGTAGTTATGCTGCTCCGTTCAGTGAATCCTTCAGTCAGAGACAGTCATCGCTGTGGTAATGTGAAAATAAGAGGCACAAAACAGAAAGTAGTCGGCCAATGGATCAACACTAATCACCAATCAGCATATTAAAGACACTTACATGTTTTCAAAACAACATTTTGCTCACATGTTTCCGGGATCATCTGAAAAATGTTGGGAGGGAGTCAGAACCAGACTAATTGCAGATGAGAAACGTTTGTGGGTGCAGCGTTTGGACAGAGAAATGTGGTTGGGTAGTCAGGCAAGAACTAAGTGTTGACAGGCAGTGTTGTTCAAGGCAAAAGGGAAAGCAGAGAACACTCATGCTCTGGTGAAGGATTTATTTGGGGGAGTTGTGGTGAGCGAGTGGGGGCACAGTGCTGAGCAACCTTGTTCCATCTTACTGGTTGACAATGGGATGTGGGGGGATTCTAGGTTTGTCAATAATTCATAGAGATGTAGCAACAGTGTCTGAATAACATTTTGCAATAGTGCTCAATACTAGCTGAAGGGACATTGTCCTGGATCATGTTTTAAGTGTTAGGATTGGTTGACATTAAAGCCTCTACCTTGGTCTGCCAACGAGGTCAAACTGTTCAAACCTTGGTAGTCCCCTCCTTGGTCCACCTCCTCGAACGAACCCTTCCCTGTGGGAGTGAGTGGGCCCACTCCCTCAGGGGACCTCAGTGGGAACATCCTAAAGCCAGGCCAGTCTAAATCCGTCTCTTAAATCCATTCATTTTAATTTACCAACAAAAATACCACAGTCATTTTTCTAGCATTATGATTTAAGTAATTATGGTTCTCTGTACAACACGCTAACATGCACATCAGAGAGAACCCCTTGAGGAACCCCAGTCTATATGGACCAAAGTTAATCCTGTTATGACCATAGACCATTGACAAACTTGCACAGCTTGTCATAGGGAAGGTCCTGTTGTGGGAATGTCCAGAGATCCAGTTTAGTAGCACACAATCATTTTAACGAGTGGACGAGTGGATTTAAATCAACATGCAATAACCTCCCAGACCCATCTGCTTTAATCTTGTCTCCGAGGTCATCCCAAAAGGCACCCAGTTTTGCATACAGTACACTAGCTTTGACCAGGGCCTTGTGCACTACATGGAAAGCGGGCGGAAAGATAGGATGCAGTTTGTGTCTTCACCTCACAGTTCAGTCTGTTTTAAATTATTCTCATGTTTCCTCTGCTGGCATCTTACCGTCCTTTAAACAGAGTTTAACACTCCGCCGTTAAACAGCAGTCCGAGGCCCTCCACACGGTCTTGTTAGATCACGTCCTTTAGATACATGTCTCCACAAAGTACCTCAGCTGTCACTGAATATGTCGGCTACCGTGAACACGGTTTTCTGAGAGATTCCCGTCTGCATTTCCTGTCAAGCTACTGTGCGTTCCAATGGCGATGAAGTCGGAAGGACACATTTGTCATGAGGCCAGAGACCATTCAGCTGGACCGCCCGGCTGGTTGCTGGACTTGTTGTCAACAGCCCAAATGGTACCCCATCCCCACATAGTCCACTACTTTTAACAATAGACTTTGCCTAAAAAGAGTGCACACTGTCTGGAAAAAGGGTCCATTTGAGACACTGCCGTAGTGTGAGGAGGCAAACGGGAGTGTCCCAAAAACGCCGGACAGATGGAGGAGTGACTAAGGGGTTATATACATCACTACTTATTTTGAGTCGTATCGAAGAAGAATCGAGACGCTAGATTATGTTACTATGTTAACTTGCAGATATCGATAGCCGCCTCAGGAGGTAACGTGTTTCTTCTGAGGTAATAAAGTTTCTGTGCAATGCGCATGCATATCGCTCGACTGTTTTTCCACAGTCCTGCCTGGTATGTCTCAAACATGCCAGTGTAAATTCAAAACTAGCATTTTATTCTCTCACAGTATGAACAAACCCTAACTGATGTAGGGATTGCTGAGTTATAAAACCCCTATACGATTATTTAGTGAAAATGAATGGCTTCCATTGATAAGCCATGTCGCTCACTTGCTTGGGCTTTGGCTGTGCAACGCTGCTCATCAGAACCTGAGATCTTAGAACCTTTTGATTGTCCCCGACCGGTTCCGTGTCGTGTTGGGCTCTGGCCCGGCCAGGGCAAGTGTCATCTTGGTTCTGTGTTTCCCCAGTGGCTCGGCCCGATGGCCCAGAGACACTCCCCACAGCTCTGCATCAACTCGCCATTCATCTCAGCACAATGCCCCCCGCCCCCCTGCCCCCCGCGCGCACAGAACAACGCGTTTATTTGTTTCTCAACAGGGAAAGTCAATCAAACGTCCCGGCACGGCGCCCTGTGAACCTGCCGCCATCGCTATGTGATGCACGGATTCGCGCGGTGACGAGGGGGCACATGAATAGATATTTATAGGCACGCCCGCCCGCCACAAACCCCTCTGTTAATGTGCCTACAGTACTCTGATGACACTTCTTCCCTCCGGCGGTCAGCGTATGGGAGAAGAGGGCTCAGCAGATGCCTTCTTGTCTGGTACAAAGGCCCCCCCCCACGTCGGCCTCTCAAGTCCCTGCACTTTCATCAGCCCTTGATCAAAGCAGCACTCTGCATATGAAAAGGGTCCGGCTTTATGCTGCTCAAATTAGCCTATCGCCACCCTGCCAGCCTCCCAGCCCCTCAACAAAACCCTTCACATCTGTTCTGTCCAGGCTTCATCTTCAGGGGCTTTTCTCAGCCTTCGCCTCACAGCCCCTTTAGACCATTACATTATGAGTGTGTGTGTGTGTGTGTGGGGTGTGTGTGGGGAGGGGGGTCTCCCATAAAGAAATAAAAGAGGATAGAGAGGAGGGAGGGAGGGACTGAGAGAGTGGAGAAAGAGAGAGAGAAGGAGAGCTGAACGAATTACATTTCTTCCTGTGATCCCTTCTTTGTAGTGGTCATGCTGTGGGTCAGTGGCGCATTTTCCCCTCACCCTCTCTCCTTTCTTTCTCTCCCTCCCTCTTTCTCTCCTCTCTTTCCCTCCCTCTTTCTCCCTCCCTCTTTTTCTCTCTCCCCCTCCATCCTCCCTACCGTGTCTTTCCTCCCTCTTCTCACTTTGTCGTCTTTCTGTCAATCCTTTCAGTATCACTCGTTAAACTTTTTCTGCACTTTTTAAAATGTGATTGTAGCGTTCTTTGGTGAAATCGACAGCAGAATATGTTTATTAGTTGTAAATAGTAAAGTACAGATCCCATCACAGTTTTTGGGACAGTAAGATTTGAAATCAACTTTGAAGTATAGATTCTCATCTTTCAATTGAAGGCATTTCTGCATATATTGGTTTTACCATTTAAAGGCATTTTAAGACAACTCTTTTTATACATATGTTGACTGACATTAATAGGGGCACTAAGAATTAATGAGGGGTCAATGAAAATTAATGAGGGGTCAATGAGAATTAATGAGGGGACAATGAGAATTAATGAGGGGACAATGAGAATTAATCAGGGGACAATGAGAATTAATCAGGGGACAATGAGAATGAATGAGGGGACAATGAGAATGAATGAGGGGACAATGAAAATTAATCAGGGGACAATGAGAATTAATCAGGGGACAATGAGAATTAATGAGGGGACAATGAGAATTAATCAGGGGACAATGAGAATTAATGAGGGGACAATGAAAGTAAAAAAAAGCTTTACTGACTGAAAAATCTTAAACATGGGCAAAAACAACTTACTACCCCCCCCCCCCCCAAAGGTTTGGAGCCTAATTAAAAAGAAGAAAAGCATGGGTGAGCTCTGCAATTGCAAACAGCATGTTTGGCCCAGAAAGACTTGATGAACCAAGAATTTAACCTTAGGAAAGACAATATAAATCTGACAGGAACAAGGCATGAATGTCAGCCACTACACTGCAAGGTGAAAACCACTAGTTAGCCTCAAAGCACAATGGCCAGGCTACGGTTGGCTGAAAATAATAAAACATAGCCTGCAGTTTTAGGGAAATGCCAAGTAAACAGAAGAGACAAAGATTAATATGTACCAGAGTGATGGAAAGAGGAATGTGTGAAGAAAAAAAGGCAATTTTGTCCAAGAGGGAGACATTTGTTGTTTTAGATATATATCACATTTCTGTGCAAACGCATGTACTGATATACCGTATGCATAAGACAGATACTACACAAAATATATATTATTCTCTTCTGTTGTTCCATGAATTGGATATTTAGTAAATGTATCATATATTTGTGGATGTCTGGTCCCCATCCTCAGGTGGTCTTTGCCCTGAACCAGACTCTTCTACAACAGGAGAGTCTAAGAGCCGGGAGTCTCCAGGTCCCCTATACGACTGAGGATCTCATCAAGCACTACAACTGTGGAGACCTGAACTCCATCATCTTCAACCACGACACCTCACAGGTCAGTTACAATCGCCACAAACTGTCCACTAAACCCAAACAGCTGAACGGTTGAGATAAACCTCAACTCTGTGATCTTCAACCATGTTACCTCATTGGTCTGTCGTGACCTTACCCTGAACCCTTGTGCTGAACCAGTATGTGGGTGTGAGAAAACACTCCTCTCTGACAAGAATGGAGCCAATGGCTTTCCATTAGCCAGCTCTCCATGCTTTATAACGTCAAAATACTTTGAAGGAGGGAACTCTGACCTTCTCCAATTGGTTTTGAAAAAAGATGAGGGGAGTTTAGATGCGAGGAGTGGTAAACTGAGAAGCTTTTCTGAGAACTTTTTTAAAAATCTCTTAGACCTTTTTCTGGAAGTACACACAGGTCTCCTTGCAGTTGTAAATAAAGATAGGTACTCAACCAAACTCATATTTGGTTAGTGACGTATTTTCACATTCTATGGCTTGAAGAGCAGTCTAATGGAGGAGCTGAAGGTACCTGGAGAGTCTCTGCCCACATACTGGTTCACCCCAGTCCTCCTTACTTCATCCTAATCAGTCTTTATCAACCATAACTCCTTCTCCTAACCTCTAACCCCCTAACCATAAAGTCTGTACTCTAAAATCTATATTATAAACATATCCTTACATTTACTAACACTAACTTAAAAGACTCTGCCAAAGCAAGAATGCAAGAATGTTATTGTTCCACGTAATCGTATTACACCAATTTAGACAGTTTATCGCAAGGAGGATTTTTTCCATGTTGTCCAGCTTTATAATCTGTTGCACATCTCTCAAGGTCCCCAACTTCAACAACGTGACGCTGCCCCCCAGCGAGCAGGTTACGGCCCAGGAGATAGACAGCTACTTCAGACAGGAGCTCATCTACAAGAGGAACGAAAGGATGGGAAAAAGAGTCAAAGCTCTGATGGAGGAACACCCAGACAAGAGCTTCTTCTTCGCCTTTGGAGCAGGTCAGTGACGAAGACCAAGCGGTGGCGGAGAGGGATGATTGACGGTTGACCCTGGTGGTGTTTGTGTGAGGGAAAGCAATCCTGGGTCATCTAAGTTCATTGTTTCTGGTTTGTAGGCTCACAATGACATTGTGGTTTGCATGGTTTTATGATTTAGCCACACCCTTTCATTCGTTGTGGAAAGTGAATCATCTCCTCGGTTCTAAACTCACTCTGCAGTGTCTCATCACTCGCTTGGTGGTTGCATTTCTCCAATATGAAATGGGACCCTATTCTTTACTTACTTCAGTTAGAATACTGTATAGTGTCATTTAGAGCCCAGTGTTTGTCTTGGTACATTCGGAAGTACCCTCTAGATCGTGGGTAGAGTCCTGGACAGGTCAGGCATTAAATTAAATGAGTTGAAAATGTAATTTGATTAAATCCACTTCAGTGCAAACATTTTAAATTCTTCTCTTTGTGAGCGTGTCACTCATGCCGAATAGAGAGGGCTCTGCTGGGCTGAAGGGGGTAAAGTTGAAACCCTCCAGAACTGAGAGAGTGTGGCTAATATGTAGCTCTGTAGTCCTCTGTTACTTGGTCTCTACTGGGATCCACACCGCTCTCACATTCAGGAATCCACTTGTTGTCACATTGTCCGCTTGATTTATCAGTGGGACCTGTGAACTGTGGAGAGTTCATTCGGACTGAGCTCTGTTATGGACCAAGTGGCTGAGTGTGGAGCCCTCATCTGCTCCTGCCAAGTCTTATTCATTCAGGAGAGTTAGTGCTCTCACCCCCCCAAGCACACACCCGATTTTAACACACACACATCCCCTCCACCACTACACCACCTCTCCATCACTAACACACCCCCACCCCCACCCCCCCTCCTTTACACCCCTCCCCTTCACCACAACCTCAGCCCATGTTGTATCTCTAACCATGTCTGTTGCAGCTGCATATAAAACACTGTTCTGCTTTAAAACCAGGTGTGACTGCTCAGGGCTTACATCACCGTTATTAATGATGACCTGCACCAGTGTGTCTCTGCGGGTGTGTGTTGGTCTAACCACAGCGCTGTAGCCCTGTGTTCTGTCCTGCCATGGAACAAGTCAGGCTTGGCTGGGGAACAGGCTCAGAGCAAGTCAGGCTTGGCTGGGGAACAGGCTCAGAGCAAGTCAGGCTTGGCTGGGGAACAGGCTCAGACCAAGGAAGTTAAGCTTGATTTAACTGTAGGAGTAAAACATTCATCCTTGGTTTTCCATTGAGATTATACTGTGGCTAACAGCTCCACTGTGAAGGTGGTTCCACCTAATGTGATAGTCTTAGTGTGTGGAATATGATAAGTAATTGTTTAAATCAGCCCGGCTTGGTGAATTTCAAGCAATTCAAATACTGTATGTCTTGATGAAATTATCTAAACAGAAGGACAGTCAGAAGGGAAGGGGTGTATGTTCTGTTAGATGTAGTGGGTGTATGTTCTGTTAGAAGTAGGGGGTGTATGTTCTGTTAGAAGTAGGGGTGTATGTTCTGTTAGAAGTAGGGGTGTATGTTCTGTTAGAAGTAGGGGGTGAAAGTTCTGTTAGAAGTAGTGGATGTATGTTCTGTTAGAAGTAGGGGGTATATGTTCTGTTAGAAGTAGGGGTGTATGTTCTGTTAGAAGTAGGGGGTGTATGTTCTGTTAGAAGTAGGGGTATATGTTCTGTTAGAAGTAGGGGGTGAAAGTTCTGTTAGAAGTAGTGGATGTATGTTCTGTTAGAAGTAGGGGGTATATGTTCTGTTAGAAGTAGGGGTGTATGTTCTGTTAGAAGTAGGGGGTGTATGTTCTGTTAGAAGTAGGGGTATATGTTCTGTTAGAAGTAGGGGGTATATGTTCTGTTAGAAGTAGGGGTGTATGTTCTGTTAGAAGTAGGGGGTGTATGTTCTGTTAGAAGTAGGTGTGAAGTAGGGGTGGATGATTTGTGTGGACTGATTAGAATTATTGGTCGCTAAGCACCACTTCATTAGCTAGACAGAGCTGATGAGGAATTTAAAGGTGAGCAAAGGGATTCATTCAGATAAATGTTATGGGTCTTAATGGTGTTCCTATGCGTCCTGATGGATGTGTGTGGGTGCGTGTGCGTGCGCGTGCGTGTGTGAGGCTACTTCAAGTCACCCAGACTGTCAACACCTGAGATTTAATTAATGGCTGAAGTATTAGCTCTAATTTGATTACCGCTAGCGTTGAATTTGCTCAACCTTGACATTTAAATTGCTATTGTTTTAAGGGGAACTTCAGTTCCAGGCTGAAAGGCTTCTTGTTTCAGTACAATTTAGTTTCATGCTTTGTTACATGATTTATCTTGGTGCTGTTTGTTAACATTTACACACCGCAATGAATTCTCTCTTAAGTAGTGACAAGTTCAAAGATATATTCTGTTTCTGTGTAGCTTTTCATGGAAAGAGTGGGCAGCCTCAGCTAGATGCAGCAAAAAGTTTAGCCTTCACAGTCTGATGATCATGAAGCTCTACAGGAAGTCTGGAAGTGAAAGCAGACGGACTAATAGGTCTGCCTGTCTAAAAAGGACTACATTTCATTACACCCCCCATCCCAGAGGGTTCTTTACAAGGGCCTTGTCCACTACACCAGTGAAACTGATCTGCCTGTTCTGCCCAGGCCATGAGGTGCCGTCCTTAACACTGACAGGGCCGGAATACCGTAATCACTAGCCATCGCCATGACAATCAGTCTGACCGTTGATATCTCACAGGTGTAAATTTACACCCCATAATAACTGAATAAATGTATTATGTTGAAGGGAAACAACGGCAAATATCAAGCTTATACATTTCCTGAAGTAATTGTTGGACATGCAGCTAGCGATTTATGAACCTGGACACACGTTGAGATTTGCAGTTCCCGTTCTAAATTCACCATACGAAAACTCATGATACCAAATGTATTAATATGAACTTAGAATGAACGAGCCCCCTGGTGAACTCTAATAACGGTCTGTGGTGTGGCGACCCAGAGGTGGAACTCCGTAAAGGACCTAGTATTATGGGCACAAAGTTCTAAAGGACAAAGAAAAGCTGGATCTAAAGCCACAGTCATAGTAACACATGGAGTTTGTAGACTAAAAACCAGATGGAATTACCTGATGGGTCATACTGTCACGTCAAACGGAGACTGGAGAGTGATTTCCATTGCAGCGTTTATTGACAAAAAAGGTAAAGGAACTTAAACGGTCCCTCCTACAGAGGTGTGTGCTGGCAATACATTTTGATGGCCCTATCGAGGAAATCTTTATAATGAAACTATTCCTGCCTAATAACTGTCAACATTTGCCAAATAAAACGTTTTTCTTAGAATAATCAGTGCTCAACATGTCCCTCTGGTAATCAACAGGTGGCCACAGAGACATTTGAAAAAAATTGGAATTTTTCTTTTGCTGTTTTCTTTTATTCGCACTGTAAAATATGCCTGTTGACCATAGAGCAGGGGAATACAGGTTTTGAATTTTATGATATTCATCTAAACGTCTGCTAGACTATAAAAAACACATATATTTAGGAGGAGATCCAGTGAGTTTGTAGTTTTATTGAAATTAAATAATTGAAATGACTAACATTGAAAACATTTAGATTGTGAACTACCAACTGACACTCACATCCACTGACACTCACACTCACTGACACTCACACTCACTGACACTCACACCCACTGACACTCACTGACACTCACACCCACTGACACTCACACCCACTGACACTCACTGACACTCACACCCACTGACACTCACACCCACTGACACTCACACCCACTGACACCCACTGACACTCACACCCACTGACACTCACACCCACTGACATTCACACCCACTGACATTCACACCCACTGACATTCACATCCACTGACATTCACATCCACTGACACTCACACTCACTGACACTCACACCCACTGACATTCACATCCACTGACACTCACACTCACTGACACTCACACTCACTGACACTCACACTCACTGACACTCACTGACACTGACACATCCACTGCTCCTTGAACTAGTGACTGCATACATTTACATACTTTTTCTTACTGGTCCCATATTGGAATTGTTCTTACAACCATGAGTCTTACCTATTCAGCTTTAAAACAACCTCTTGTTTTGAAGTGGATTAGACACCTGTCCCTGACTACTCCGGCTCACCTGTTTCAGTTGATGTGTACCTAGTGTTTGTTTCACAACCTGTTTGATATTTAATGGTTCGCTAGGGGCACCCCACCTCTGCAAAAACACACATTCTGGTAATGCTTTTACCGCAATGGCTTAAACCACCTGGTTCGCCTGATTCTGCTGAACACAGGCAAATAAAAAGGGGTGTGGCTTCAACAAACATAACGGAATGAAGCGACACATAATGTCATGACCAAATTCAGTCGCGCCCACGTGATGACAGACTGGTATGGGTTTTAACATAGTGTGTTCACATGAACACCTCACCCAATCATCTCTCATCTTCCCCGTCGTGTTCCATGCAGGAGTCAGGAGGAGCCTCACCGTGCCACATCAGAACCGTTGCTCTTCCGGAGCGGGTCTGTTAACTAATTTTTAATATTAGTCTCTGTCTAGAGTTGCTATGTTGTCAACGGTGCCTTTTCATGTATATCTGGAAAGAGCATTGGTTGTAGCTCAGTTAATTTAACAAGTACATTTCCACAAGAATTTGGTGGATTGGTTTTGGGACGTTTGGAAAATAACACAGAGCCTCACCTATTATGTTTATTTTTAGGATCCTTCTAGAAAATGACACCTTCAGAGATATCCAGCCAGACAGGCCTGGTTCCAAATGACACCCTAACTTTTATGTGGTGTACTGCTTTTGATCATAACCTAGAGACGAGAAAAGGGAGTGCACAATGTGGGGTCTACAGATCCCTTTGGGAGTCTGACAAAGTGCTTTGCTGCAGCCAAAGGGAATAATGAGGAAACTGGCATGTGTTTATCTCTCTCAGTCGTGTGAGAAATATGCCCTAATGTTGTTTGGGTTTCACCGCTTTGCATCTTGGAGCCCGTTTAGTAAAGTCTGCAGGACGACACAGTAAAGCCCAAACTATCACTTGGCCAACCCGCTGTTTATTTATCTTATCAGCCTGTCGGAGACACAAACATGCTGTACATGAGAATGCACACACACCCTTAACCACACAAACTCACACACACAAACACACGCAGTCAATTATACTCCACCCCAGCATGATAAGCCCAAGTAGTGGCAGACGGACCAACAATGGGCCAGAACCGGTCCCAGCGGTGACACAGTGCTATTGGGTTGAGGCCTTTCACGGGCCCCCTGGCCCAGGTTCACCCGGGTGTCAACGCCTGGCGGTGTCATGACTGCTGAGGGGCTGGCAGGTGGAAAGGTAATAAAGTTGAAAGATTTGTGACTGACCACGTTTCCATTCACGGATTCCATGCGAGTAAAGTCATGTCCTAACAGGTTTATAAATAAAAATAAAATACTGACCGAATGATCATTGCGTCGATTGTAATCTTATTATGTTGTCTATGGCGCAGATGCTAAGGTTAGACTGCAAGCTCAGATTTGACACATCTGCCGTTTAATCCGACAGATTTGTTCAGAAACCTGTCAAGAGTTGAAAATAAATGTCTATTCCGTACGTGAAAATGTATGCGAAAGATTACCCAACAACAACACATTATTATCCACAGTTATTTTAGCTGGAAACACACTCTTGGTAGCTTACTTTCACAAAGCAGATTTTGGAATATTTCAATTTGAAAAATCTGTAGCTAATTGGATGGAAACCTGCCTACTTTAACAAACCTGCATTGAATCAAAGAGGATATCTGCTTAGGATCTAATGCTGTTGTCAGAGCGGGAGACACAGAGAGTGCAGTCTGGACTAGCACTGGTATTCATAAAGCGTCTTGAGGAAGGAATGCTGTTTTTTTGTATGTATATGTGGATGTCTCTGTGAGTGAGTGACTGAGTAAGTACATGTGTGTTAAGTTGCAGTGGTCAGAGAGGTTCAGGCGTTGAGCAGTCTGATTGGTTGTAAATACAAACTTAGTCTCTTGGTTTGTTGGTGTCAGACTTTGTGACAAATCCTTTGTTTCGCTGAAGTCGAGGTAAAAGGTTCTGGTACCACAGAACAACAACTTTGCTAAACACTTCCCTGTAGGCTGACCTATTGTTGATTATCATCTGAGGGCTGACTGGAACACCTCTGGGGACCCCCAATGTTGAGAGTCATTGTGGAGGAGGTTTTGTAGCCAGTGCTCACTGCCTGTGGTCGGCCGCCAGGAAGTCCAGGATCCAGTTGCAGAGGGTTTCCAGACCCAATACTTTGAGCTTGCTGATGAGTTTGAAGGAAATTGATGATCTGTGCCCAGTAAATCACATTGTCACATAATGGTGGCGTTCCGCTTGTAATGCTGGTGTTCCTCACATAATGGTGTGGTTCAGCTTGTGATGCTGGTGTTCCTCACATAATGGTGTGGTTCCCCAGCTGTGTTCCACTTATGTGGGTGAAGTTGGAGATGGCATTTACATGGATCTGTTGCAAGTGTTTAATTAGATACAAATTCAGTGCAGTAGCATTTAAATGAACTGTCAACCCTTCTGGAACAAATTAGAGCTTCTCTTAATTGCTGAATATCATATATAATTTACATCCTAATTCCTCATCCTATCGTATTCCTCGAAATATTCCTGACAATATTCAAGTCAAATTATGATTGAGTGAAACTACATTTGGGAAGCCCATATGGAAACAGTTATAGCTCACATGCCAGTCAGTCTAATAAAATGATATGTTTACATATTGTTGAGGGCTGGGCTCTCCAATTCTGCCGGCGTTACAGTTTCTCGGAGTAGCAGGAAAAACAGTTTATGAGCTCACTCAGTGACACCCTATTCCCTATATATCCCTATCAATAGTAGGGCACTATACAGGGAATAGAGTTAAATTTTGAATGCATACATATAGAGGTATATATGCCGCGCACTTCTACAGCTGCTCAGCAAATCACAGACCTCTAAGCCCGAAACCACACATTTAAATATTTGTGGGGTAAGTAATTGCTAAATGTGGTTGACCGCCTCAATGTTTACTTTGAAATGTTTCATTCTTTTTCACAGACAATTAGGTTTGTTTTTGGTATATGGCCTTATAGGCCGTGCTAAGTGAATGAATGGGTGTGGCAGGGGCTACTAGCTAAGCCCCTGCCACAACTAGCTAGGGTTTAGCTAGTAGCGGTAGCAGGGGGTTAGCAAAGCTGTGTCAGGGGGTTAGCTATGTAGCGGGAGCAGGGGGTTAGCGATCTGTGGCAAGGGATAGCTATTTGTGGGACGGTGTAAGCTAACTGTGATAGTGGTTAGCCATGTAGTTGTGACAGGAGGTTAGCTAGCTAGGTGTCGCAATGATTTAGGTAACAGTAGCAGGTGGGGTAGACTAGCCATTACAGGAGTGTGTATAATGCTGTTATGCATGTAGCCATAGTAC
This sequence comes from Esox lucius, assembly GCF_011004845.1. Lineage (NCBI taxonomy): Eukaryota > Metazoa > Chordata > Actinopteri > Esociformes > Esocidae > Esox > Esox lucius. The sequence continues at coordinate 23,658,017 of NC_047591.1, forward strand.
TGGTGTGTACATACAGTACACAAGGTATAGTGTATACTGTACAAAGTGTTTTCTATTAAGTCAGTAAGACGGGGTGTGGTATTGTGCTGCTGTGGCTATGGGCTATTTACCAGAAAGCAACACAGATTGCTTAGCTACAGATCTTAGTCGTGGTATATTTGCTGTGTAACACAAACCCTCTAGGTGCTTTTAAACCAAGACAGGTGCCAGACTGGAAAATGCAACAACAAAAAAAATGTTTTGACAAGAGAAAATAGGTACTCATTAGTTTTGTTTCATGTTTAACAATAGCCTGTCTACTAGTTTAAGATCACAAATTAAACACAGGCCCAAAGAAAACATGCCAAATAAAGGAGACCTAAGGGATATATTTCTGCTTTCTAATGTTGTTCAACTCCCAATATCTGGCTGAACTACAGCAAATGGCAAACAGTGATATTCATGATTTTAAGACATGTTTTGGTACCGGAAATAGCACACCAGAGACAGCACAGCCAGAACATGAATATGATATTTTTTAACACAGTAAAAAATAACTGCCCATTTACTTGTCAACGGTGGTTGGTCACATCAACAGTCTGCCTACATCAGCTCCGTCAGCCTGGTGTGGTCGGCCCCATCCGTGTAAACATGTCAGAAGCAGGGGTACAGAAACCAGACGTCCCACTCGACCAGACTAGACCAGCATTGCTGTAGCCATGGAAATGAGATGGCGGTCACCGTCAGAAATAGCACCCTATTCCCAATTTAGTGCACTACTTTTGAGCACAGCCATACTGGTCCTGTAGTGCAACATCTAGGGAACAGAGAGAAAGGGGAATGTCCCCAGTCATGGAGCCACCATGAACACGCTGTCACAATGAGGAGAAAAATGACTCCGGGAGATACTTCTGGCTCGTACTTTTAGACTTCAATGTCTTAGGTCTGGTTCCTGATTAAATCTCTGGTGCTAACATGCACTGGCTTGTACCTAGTTTGAGATGAGGAATGAGTAAATGGCTAATCTATGTATGCCTGGTGCAAAGTTTACTGGGATCTTACTTGGGCGGGCCAGTATGTCGTTGCTGTCTGATATAAATCCACCCCAATAAGTTCATTTTTTACTCTGACCATTACGTATGTTTTATGATTAGTATCACGAAAAATCAAACTGGCTTCTGAAGTTTAATAAATGTTAAATTTCTTTAATGGTAAAACATTTCTTAATTTTCCTCAAATGTTTTGGAGATTAGGTTTTCCGCTAGAGAACGGCAAAAACAAAATGTAAAAAAATAAAAATAAATGCTCTCACCTCTACTGTATCTGAGTCTGGCGTGCTAGTCACATTTCCCACAGATGCTATAGCCTGTGGACATCCCTCTAGGGTATCATGGAACCATCTAGTAAAAAGTTGTCATAACATCCTAAGTGATTTATCAAAAGAGCTGAACTCACCTGAACTGCGACCTTTGACCCAGAGCCGGTGTTGGTGCACCTGGAATTAGGCTTTACGTCTTTACCCCAAGGCCCGACTCTCGTTTGACCGACAAATACCTCAACTATGAAAGGATAGAAAATGACATATCTAGGATTCGACTGATGTTCCACTGAGGAATTGTTAAGAGAAGCTGTCCTTTTCATTTCATACGGAGGCTGGCCGGAGGGGACAGTCATCGGATACACTAATTCTCGTCAAAAGGAACTCCGACTTCCAAGAGTTGAAAGTCGAGTTTAAAAATTCTCTTTTGTTGGTTTCTTCCTCTCTCATCTTGAATGTATTTGTCTGTTGCTTTTGTAGTTTAGCCGGAGGTTCACCAAGACATTGTAGGTCCTGTTCAACCTTATAAAACAGATATACTTCATACTTTATAAGTATTTCTGTCAAGTAGAAGGCTATTACTCAGCGGTTGTGTATGTTGATATGCGATCAATTGACTGTATTTTGTAGACGGTGCCTAAGGCACGTACAGAGTTTGGTATAAAAGCATTCCAGATTTCTGGCCCTTCTACTTGGAACGAAGTGCAAAAGTGCGTGAAATTGCAGAAGCTTGTCTCTCTGAACGAGTAAAAACGATGATAGACAATAAAGCCAAACCTCCCCAATGAATCTCCTGCATTCCTCTGTATGTAAATATATGCTTTAAATTGAAGCGTTTTAAAAGAGTGTTTTAATATTTTTTATTATTTTATTGGAATGACTTGATTTGTTAAAATTATATAATGTTATAAAGGCAAGTGTACTCTAGTCTCAATGACATGTATTACTAATGTGAAAAAGATGAGTTTGTATTTTTGTATTCAACATCAGATAGTAATTTAGTGAGCTCAAATGGAACTGACTTTATTTCCTTATGTAGCTACATTGCTGAATGTTTACAGGCTTTCTGGGAGGCAAACCGAAGTCTCTTACTGACGTCCCGGGTAGTTAAGATGGGAGATGGGACGGAGAGATGATATTGGACAGAAAGATTGTTCCATAAAGATGAAGGAAAAAGGAAGGATTGAGGAGAAAAAGAGAGAGGAAAAGATAGAGATGGAAGGATGGAGAGGAAAAGAGAGTGCTAGAGAGAGAACAAGTGAGACAGTGATAGAGGGAGGAAAGAATAGGCAATTGAAGGCTGTTGTAGTGGCAGCTAGCCTAGCGATTAGCCTAGCGATTAGAAAATGTTGTCAGTAACTGATAGATCCCTGGTTTGAATCTCTGAGCTGGCCAATGTGAAAAATCTTCTGTTGTGCCCAGATAGTGTCCAGTGACACCCTGGGGGAGTCTACCCCGGTTGCTGACGTGTCTGTGTTGTCTAGCCAATTCCTACTGTAGCACAGCTATATGCATTAGTTATATACAGTACAAACAGATGTGGAACCAGGCCTGTAGGTCTACCATAGGACCCCAAAGGAGGATCTGCCACTATAGTGACTTTCAGCTTATGTTGCTTTAGTGTTTCTTCCAGATATTATTTTGTGAAATCAAATTAGAGCAAGACATAACATGGCAAAGAATCTGAGAGATATCTGACGACTCCACCGTTAAAGGCAGCGATAGCCCATCATGTTTATTTTTCTGAAAACCGCTGAACTTTTACAGGATACTGTACCATTGATATCATTTTCATTGCCTATAGTTAAAGATGTTGGGCCTTGTTCAACTCCCATAATTCCCTTGCTTTGCTTGGCAGGTTGACGACTTCTCCTCCAGCAGCTAGCAATATGTAATCCCCGAAGTAAACCCTTGCCTCCGCAGTAACCAAGACAAGCCTTCACCACCAGTAACTTTGCATCCCAAATACCGCTCTATTCCCCATGTAGTGTATTAAATAGGGAATAGGGTGCCATTTGGGACAGACAACCATTTGGGATTTTCAGGTTTATTTCAGGAATGGCTTCACACCCTCTTTTCCATTCTGTTTCTGCCTTTGCTCCTATGCTCTTGGGTTCATTGTTCCTAGTGGAAGTCCACTAAGCTGTTTGGTATAAACAGTGGTGACTGAGGGTGCCACAGGACCTCGGCTTGACAGCGAGTAGATATTGAGGCCGTGGAGACAACGTTCTTTTGCTGTCTGTCTACTGTGGTCGTCCGATCCACCCTGGGTGCAGCCTGTCAGTGCTCTTCTAGTGGCCATGACCAGTTGGGTGAATAAATGGTCTGTTGTGTAAATGGTCTGTTTAAAATGGCACTATCCTCCCAAAATAGTGAGACCAGAGTGTTATATGTATAAACTAAAGCTATATATAGAATATATATATTTTACCAGGGATATTTTACACATTATTTACAGCAACAACCTGGGAGACATGTGGGCAAACTGTTCAGGGTCAGAACAACTGGGTTTTTCACCTCGGGGATTGGAACCAGCAGTCTTTAGTTTACTGGCCCAAGACTCTTGACCACTGGGACCCTGCCACCCCCAGTACTCTTGACCACTGGGACCCTGCCACCCCAATACTCTTGACCACTGGGACCCTGCCACCCCAATACTCTTGACCACTGGGACCCTGCCACCCCAATACTCTTGACCACTGGGACCCTGCCACCCAAGTACTCTTGACCACTGGGACCCTGCCACCCCAATACTCTTGACCACTGGGACCCTGCCACCCCAATACTCTTGACCACTGGGACCCTGCCACCCAAGTACTCTTGACCACTGGGACCCTGCCACCCCAATACTCTTGACCACTGGGACCCTGCCACCCCAATACTCTTGACCACTGGGACCCTGCCACCCCAATACTCTTGACCACTGGGACCCTGCCACCCCAATACTCTTGACCACTGGGACCCTGCCACCCCAATACTCTTGACCACTGGGACCCTGCCACCCAAGTATTCTTGACCACTGGGACCCTGGCACCCCAATACTCTTGAGCACTGGGACCCTGCCACCCCAATACTCTTGAGCACTGGGACCCTGCCACCCAAGTACTCTTGACCACTGGGACCCTGCCACCCCAATACTCTTGACCACTGGGACCCTGCCACCCAGTATGGTGTCATTTCAGAACCTCTCTGACTGTTCTTCAGGAATGCAAAGCTTATTTGTTTGCTAGTGTCCTTAAACCCTTTTGATTTGTTCAAAGGAGATCTAAGAAAGGCTTGCCAAAAAGTAGTTTTACTTCAGAGCAAAATGTTCACTTAAAATTATATTCAGGGTGGAAATCTATATTCAGCAAACGCTCTTTGGTTACAAAGTCTTTCAGAAACATATCTTATTGGCCAAGTAAAAAAACAAAAAATTTGCTTTGTTTTGAATCTCTAGAATGTTTATTTAGTCATTTCAGTTGACCTGACATGGTAATCCTACCTATTTCTGATTCAAACTGATAACTTTAATTTCCAGGAAATGTATGTTTTCAGACGTTTATGTAAGCGGTGGACAAACACTTCTGTTCTTTTAAGGCAGTTTGGTAGACTTAACACAGACAGACTGATGCAGACAGACTGACGCAGACAGACTTTACACAGGCACCTTCTCCAACTGCAGTAGTCTATGGGGTCTTTTGTCAACTGTTTGATTTGAAGACTCTCCAAGTGCTTTCACCTCTCCCGTGCTATCAGACCTCGCCATCACAGGACTTAACATTCCTCCGTTGTTTGTTTGGCCTTCTCCACAGTCCCCTTATCGCTCTCCCTCCTGTCATGGATGCTAAGAGGTTATCATATGAGCCAGAGGAATGGTGAACAGATTCCTCAACGCCACCTCCTGGCACACTGTAGATGAGAGGACTGACATTTTAACCTGTAGCCTTTAAAACCGGAGGAAATAAGGCCCAGTCTGGTGAGTGAGAGGTTTTTGTTTGGGTGTGTCGCTGAGCTGTCTCGGAGGTGCGCTCTTTTCATTTCCACTCAGCCATGTCAACAGTGGCCTGCCTGCGTGACACAGTACCTGTTGTTCATGGACACACCAAGGTGGTGTTGGCCTGTATAGAAGCTCTGACGCCGTGAGGCTGATCAGATAAGTGTGTCTCACTGTGACTCCTGCAGGATCTGATAGAGGAAATATGTAAGCAGAGAACAAAACTAATGAACGAGTAACTACATTAAACCGAGAGGTTTCCTTGTTATTCAAACTGTCTTTATGATGCTTGCTTATGGTACAGAATAAAATGGTACATTGGCTTATATTTCCACTCTTTTATCTGTCTTTAAAATACTCTTACAAGACACATACACTCCAACACACACAGACACACACACTACAGTAACAGTTCCACTTATTAAATTACCTTTGACCACCTCTGTGCCAACCCATTCCTTCCCTAAAGCCACCACGTATCTCAGACGGTGTGTTTGTGTTGGAGAAATTACATCCCCAAAACTCATTGACTTCTGAACTTCTCTGTTTCCATGGCTTAAAGTCATTTATGACTACACAGGCGAAACACTGAAACAACATGTCGAGGTTACGTTTGGCTCACTGCTTCAGCTGGACTTTAAATAGGCTCCACATCAATCAAGGGAATAAGCTAGGGGACCAGGCCAAAGAGTCCTCCCTGCCAGAGTGGGTACCGTCTATACAGCTGGCTGGAGGTTCTCTGGATGTGACAGTGCATATGGTATAGGACAGCTTCATACACAGATTATTACAGCGCTGGAATTAATTAAATTAAATTCAAAATACTGACACCTTTTGAAAGTGCTTTATAGTGCAGGACTAGCCATGTTACATGTACTCCCTTAACATCTGTTGATGTACCTACGTTTTAAAGGGTTGAATTGTTATTTTTTTACATTATGACCATACAGGTGTGTGGAGGTGGAGGGAGTGACCTGGGAGGGCGGAGGTGGAGGGAGTGACCTGGGAGGGCGGAGGTGGAGGGAGTGACCTGGGAGGGTGGAAGAGGAGGGAGTGGGTAGAGCGACTGACCAGGCAGGGTGGAGATGGAGGAGCTGACCTGGTGGGCTGGAAGGGGAGCGAGTGACCAGGCAGGGTGGAGGTGGAGGGAGTGACCTGTCTGGGTGGAGGTGGAGGGAGTGACCTGTCTGGGTGGAGGTGGAGGGAGTGACCTGTCTGGGTGGAGGTGGAGGGAGTGAGCAGTCTGGGTGGAGGTGGAGGGAGTAAACAGTCTGGGTGGAGGTGGAGGGAGTGAGCAGGCAGGCGGACGGACCGACAGCGCTCCACTAAGCCGTGTGACGGAAGGATCTTGAGGGGCCCAGCTGGCCTTCACCTCCTGTTCCCTGGGGTCACCCTAAGGTCAGGCCGGGAGCCAGCCAGTCCAGGGGAGCTGAGGCTGTTAAATATCAAATGCTGAACCTTTTAAACAAGACCAAGGCCAGCCAAGGCTAAACAGGCTTTCACATATCGGCAATCGTGATGCCTGGCCTCCTCAGCTCAGGGAATAGCAGACGCTTTCTGCTTCAAAGGCCCTGAGTCCTCTATCCCAGCAGTCTAATGGACAATATAAACAAACATTTATTTCTTATTAGTGAACATTTAAAGATGAATAATTAAACTGTACATTAAAACGTTTATAATCAAACTGCCATCCCTGTACTTGCCTTCAAACTAACTGCAGTCCACAGCAAAAGCAGAGCTCATTACCAGGAATTACAGAGGAAAGTCTTTGCTGTCCATCAACTGGGAAGGAATTATGTCTGGAAACTTAAATATAATGATTCCCAAATGGCACACTAGTTCCTCCACAGCTCACTACTGTCAGGGCCGTAACTACATGTGAGGTACCCCGAGGCCCGGACCTCGGTAAAAAAAACAATATTATTTGTTTAAATATTGTCCTGCTCCAAATTGAAAAAAATTGTCCCAGAGCTATGGTTTGCGTTTATCATCTGTAGCCATAGTTCTGTGCTGACACTCATTTTGGACTCCAGGCTGGAGCCACTGGCTTTTTTTGCCATTAAAGTTACGTTATGTAGCTATTGTATTGTAACTAACGAAAAGCCGCCCGGCATTTTATCGTTATTCAACGCAGATGAATAATCGCAGGCCCGGTTCCATGGGGGGGGCAAAACGGGGCATTGCCCCCTCAGGTAGCAAGTCGTGCCCCCTCAGTTTTGTTTCTCCATACACACAGCCAATCATATTTGAATGCGACCCGGCTTGATCATCATAGTCAAGACGTTACGACCAATGTGTTTCGGTCGGCTTTACATGCAGATTTATGTTTCAACATTTTTCATCTGGGTGGGGGGGGGGTTTGCTCAGTGATTAGACATGCCCCTCATAGATACAAAATGCTCCCTCAGTCATCCTGGCGCCAGGATGACTGGTATGGGTGGCAACATTTAACTAACATGTCAGTTTGTTACCAAAGTTTACCAAGCAAAGTGCCATTTTATATGTAAACCCGGTGATTTTGGGTTGTGAACTGGTGACGGTAATTAGATCTACGCAACACACTTTTTGTTTAAAATGAATGTACATGTAATTGAGAACCTAGACAAAGTGTTAAGTATATATTAACATGATACAATAATTAATATATGAATAAATGAGAATCATTAGGATCATGTTGGTAAAGAGGGGTAGTCATTAAAACCTGTTGTATGCGTTGCGTCGCATTAAAAGAAGCAAATAAATCAAGTATTTACACAGGACACCAAGCTGCCGTCTTCAAATCACATTGTATGGGTTTTGAAGTGTGCAGCAAATTTGTTTAAGCTTTCTGAAATGTTGGACCTAGTTAAAACTCACACCCTGGTTACGAGCCTGACTACTGTTAACCAAAGGCCCAAAGGGATCTTGTGAAAAGGGGCACACTGTACAGTAAATAGAGTGTCATTTGAGACTGGCCACTATGTCTGGTCTCTGGCCACTATGTCTGGTCTCTGGCCACTATGTCTGGTCTCTGGCCACTATGTCTGGTCTCTGGCCACTATGTCTGGTCTCTGGCCACTATGTCTGGTCTCTGGCCACTGAACGCAGTCACTGATTTTACAATCTGGAGAAAAAAAACTACTCAGGCTTTGTCAAATCATGACTCCTCTATTTGTAATTTTCTTGTTCAGCATTTTCAGGTTTTTGCTCTCGGTAAGTTGGCTTATAGAACAGCCCCAGAGTGTTTTTAGATTGAAAAGGCAGTTCGAACTAGACGGCTGTGGCAAATACAAATGTATCTCTGTCTTCATTCACCCCATGTTGAATTTTTCGTGCTATACACACACACCTCAGACCTGGATCCATCGCATATACACACACACATACCAGTCCTAGATACACACACACATACACACACACCTACATCAGTCTGTGGGGTCTCAGCACCATAGGAACAGTCCCTGTCTGGCAGTTTGTTCATTTGCGTTCAGACCGACACCCCCCGTCGTTGACAAATAAGAGGACTTACGTAAATAAGACCAGTTGTGGAAAGTGATGCCCTGAGGGACGTTTAGGGACAGGAGGGAGGGTCCCCCTGGTGACCTTTGGCCTAGCCCACCTCCTTGACACACTCGTCTAATGGCCCTTCTTGCTGACCCTGTCTCCGTCTGGATTCCCGGGAGCACGGAGTTCATTTGGCGTCGGCCGTTACTGGAGTTGTTTACCCAGTTGTCAGGAGGCTCCAGGGCCCATAGACCTGCTGGCTGGTGCCATGTCCCCCGGACCCGTCCGCTCCACACACCTCTGGTATCAGACCACACCACAGCCCGTCCGCTCCACATGCCTCTTGCTTCTGTTACTTTCAGCCCCAAGACCTGGGGAACCAGGATCAGACCCGGAGAACTGGTATCAGATCTGGGGAACCAGTATCAAATCCGGAGAACTGGTATCAGATCTGGGGAACCAGTATCAGATCCGGAGAATTGGTTTCAGACCTGGGGAACCAGTCTCAGATCCAGGTAACAGGATTCAGACCCGGGGAACCAGGATCAGAACCGGGATCAGATCTGAGGAACCAGTATCAGACCCTTGGAACAGGATTCAGACCCGGGGAACCTGGATCAGATCCAAGGAACCAGTATCAGACTGAGGAACAGGTATCAGACCTGGGGAACAGGTATCAGATCCGGGGAATAGAAATCAGATCCGGGGAACCGGTATTAGATCTGAGGAACAGATATCAGACATAGAAATATAACGCATAGAAGGGATATGTATCGACGATGGCCATCTACTGATAACTGTGGGATGTTAATGCTGGGTTTATGATAATGTTTGGTTTATGATAACGCTGGGTTTATGCTCACATGACAATAAGTCACTTTGGATCGTTATTATTTCTCTTCTAGTAATTCTATGTTCACGGCAGCAGAAACACCTCAAGTCACTCCTCACAGTTGGAAAGGGAGGCCTTGTCTCAGTAACAGTTGCAGTGTCGTGGTCAACATTTTCACTGTGGCTGGACCGTACGCAGAAAGACCGTTCTGTCTGGGGCTACACACCAGCGATCAGGGGACACGGTCAGGATGGACTGGAGCCTGAAATTCCAGATGGTCAGTCCCCCTGTGGACGTAATGCAAACACAGTTCCATACCTCCGCTCTCTAACTCCATCTAGCTGTGCCTGCTCTCTACAGATGCTGTATTCTAATTTGATATTTACAGATCTTTAGCGGTCATCTTAGTGAATGACAAATTGGTCGCATTTTGGCCTAAACACGAATTAAATAGTCCACGTTACCTGCCAGGCTAGTCTCTGGTGGCTTTTTCACCTGTTGTAGCTGGTCTGATTGAAGGTGCAGGCTGCAATATTTAATAGCCGACATGCCATTTAGGTGAACAAGCATTTGGCTTCCAAACTAAATGAAGGTTTGTGCTGTTAATAGCCAGCCTGCAAGCTGCAGTGATTAGGGGCTGAATGTGTGATGGAATGCCCAGCTAATAAGGCAATGTACACAAACAGATGCACTGGCAGGCAGGTCTTTTACAAACACACACACTCACACACACATAAACATTCTGTGCATTTGCGCACGCGCGCACACACAAGTATATGCCTGTCGTTTGTTTATTCAGGTAGCGCGTAGTGTTTTGGGAACTGCTACACAGCCCAGGTTATAATTTGTAATATAAATATTGTTGCACTGTATAGAAAGTCGATGTGAGGCTTGCCATATGTTCTCATAATTGGTAGCAAGGATTGGTGACAATGGGTGCTTTTTTAGGCTTAGATTTAGTGAAGGGACTGTCAGTACTTGGATTCTGCTACTAGTTAAACACGAACACACACCCACACACACACACACACACACACACACACACATAAACACACAGAGAAATTAAAACAGGAGCAAAAAAACGAAACTGGACAATCAGCAAAAATCCTTCTCCTTTCAGGGAAGTATTGAACAGAGCCTTCAGCCAGCCAGGATCTCACACGAGCGTGACAGCGGAGATGTGGGGTCTTTGTGTGCCATGTCAGACCAACATCAGAATGGTGCTGTATTTTCTGGGTTGACTTTGGCACCGCTTCAACTAGCCACTTAGACTCCAGGCTGGAGGTCAACACAGAGTGGCCTTTCAATGTGTGTGTGTGTGTCTGCGCATTGGTGAGTGGTTGTGCTTGTATATGTGGGTGGGAGGATTATGTGTTTATTGGTGCGTGTTTATGTGTGTGTCACAGTGCTGTTCACTTAATCTGATCTTGTCCATGAAAATCGCCTGTTTCCTCTAAGCCTCAACCAGGGGCCAACAGCTGAGTACAATGTATTGTCATATTGTAGAAGCAGTCTTCTGGGCTCCTGTGATGACAAAGCCAGGCTGAATAACACTTTACGGACGAGAGAGATATAGAGAGACCTTGAATGGATACCTAGAGAGAGAGAGAGAGAGAGAGATAGAGAGAGAGAGAGAGAGAGAGAGAGTGTGAGAGAGAGAGTGAGGGAGTGTGTGTGTGAGAGAGAGAGAGAGAGGCGGGGGGTGGCAGGAAATGGGGCACTTGTTCGAACAGGTGTGTGCCTCCACTGATAAGATAGTCATTCTGAGGTCATGCTAAGCCTCAGGGCAACCTACAGTAGCCAGGGCCTTCTGACCTACCTACTACTCTTTTCCTTTAAACATGATTAACCCTGAACCATCCAGGACATTACTCATCCAGCCTGTCCCCTATGGAGATCTAACCCCGGCCTAGAGATCAATCATGCTGATCTCATTGCTCCTCAGTGGACCTCTCTAGGTCATTTTCTACCTGGAGAAGCTTGTCCTTACAAGCAGCATAGACACTGATACTAGATTGCTCCCCATCGCTCTCGCTCTCTCTCGCTTTCCATCGCTCTGCCTCTCTATATATTGAACTTTCCCTCCTCCTCCACTAGCGCTACTGACCGGATCAAAAGGGGCTTCTGTATGACAGTTTTGTCACAAAGAGCTTGACAGGTCTGGATTCCCATTCTGTAGGATTATGTCTGCCAAAAGCTACGCCTTGTATTCAGCGTCATTTTAGAAGGGAAAAACTAAACCATTAAAACATAATTTTCTGTTTTTCCATCTTCCTCTCTCCAGCCAGAACATCAATCATGATAATTATAAATGTCTATTTTGTTTTTGTTTTTAATTCCAGGTACTCCTTCGGAACAGGCTTGATTTTAATCAGTTTCATATGATCAGAATTGTCGTGAGAAAGACTACATGTAGGCTCCATTTCTCACTAAATAGAAGGTGCCGTAAAGCTGAACGTTTTACCCTTTTCATTACATAGTGAACTACTCACATTTAAGTTGTGGCTGGCTGTTTCACTGTGAAAGAACAAGTACACGTTAAACGCTCTGTGGGTGTTTTCACACTAAAGTGTTGGAAAGACATTGACCTAATGTAGGTAATGTACTGGGGGCTTTGGTGGGGCGGTTTGGGTTGTGGGGTTGGCTGTGTTGTTCTTCAGTCAGATGTCATTAGTGACAGGCATGCAGACATACTGCCGTCCAATACAGAAGGCATTGGCTTCAGTTTGGTTATTGTCGGATTAGGTTCTGGGGGTTGAAACCGGTCCTGGTCTGAGCTTTTCCTTTTCTCCACCTTCCTCTGGGGTTCTCCATGGATGGTTGTCCCAGTCAGGGCGGAGTCATGCGTTGTGGTTAGAGCTCTGTTAGTCAGGACCAGATGAAGGAAAGGTCTTTGTTAACACGCTGCCATGCTACATGGCTGAACACAATGAGGAGACCAGAAGAGGAGAGAGGAGAGAAGGGGGAGGAGAGGAGAGGAGAGAAGGGGGAGGAGAGGAGAGGCAGGTCTTGCTCTCCAGGTCAGAGGGTCCAGACAAGGGCCGAGGGCAAAGTAGTGCGACGACTGGCTACCTCCCTCGCCATCTCTCCCTCCCTCCATCGCTCATTTTCTTCCTCCCTCACTGAAGCTGCTCCTTCCTCTCTTTTTTCCAATATGTTCCGCTGTCTATTGTCAGTTTGTTGTCAGAACACAATTAGTTTAACGCTTCCAGCTAGACTAGATTTTCTTTACATTACATAAACAATTGCAAACTGGGTATTTCTCTTATTTATTAGTCTTTCTCATGGACCACTGTGAGAGGGGGTATTACAGTAGGTAATATCAAGCCTCCAATATGCAACCCTGCGTAAGTTCTAAGTTCTGTGGAACATAGAACTTAGCCCTTTATGTGAAGTAGGGAACCAAATCCTGTTCTACCATTAGAATGGGGTGCTGTGGCTTCAGGGAGACTGAAGGTGTGTTTTATAACACGCCACTTCCTTGGCAACAACAGTGATTGATGTGTTTTATTACAGGTCACTTCCTTGGCAACAACACAGTGATTGATGTGCTGAGGAGTCAGGGTTATGAAGTGGACCACACCCCCGCGGGACAGCCCATTAACAGGTAATAATATACCCTCACTTTTTTAACTACCACTAATATTATAACTAGTACCACCACTACCATAACTACCATTACCATTACTACGGCTACTACTATACTACCACAATTACTACTACAACCACTACTATCATTTCTTTTACTACTACTACTACTACTACTACAACCACTACTATAATTTCTACTACCACCACCATGTTTCAACATTTATAAAAGTCTTATGACAACACTGATCCATTTAGCCCATTTGAGAACATTGCTCTGATTTTCATTTAATCAGCAGAAGTGTAGGTTTACCAGGGTATTTTTGAAGCTAGGCAGCAGCTATCCTCCCAATCAGAAAGCTTACGTGGTTATTTTGATTTCCAGACCTCTGAACCGGTCTTCTGGATATTTATCAGACAGTTCATGAAGTGTTACTGGTGGATTTCATGACCGTCATTTGTTACTACACCTTGTTTCAAGTGGCAGGTTTGTATCAAAGTTTCATTGGGTCATTGTAAAGAGGAACCATTTCCATAGAAACGTTCTCTGCCACTCCTCTCTACTGGCTGTCTTTAATTTGCTGTTGTACAACACAGCGTGTTTGTTGAGAATGTTCCTGAAAACACGTTGTTGTCTGTAACTTTGTGGTGGCCCTCTGACTAATCCTTGCTTTGGAAAAAACGTGTGTTGAAGTGATAAACAACAGCAGACCACTAAAGCCAGCCACGGAGTGTCCTCTGGTCTGGAGCAATGCTGTGGCCAACACAGGAATCTGTTGTGGGACTGGACTCGCCACTTTAAGGATGCCTTGGTTTTCAAAGGAACTGCCATACGGAACCGCCTGACAGCATCACATCACGAGGTTCTAGATTGGAACTCGGCTGAATTCTATAGAGGTTCTAGGCTGTATGCAGTTTAAAATGCTCCTGAAGTGTCATTCTACCTGTAGAGGAATAAGATAATCAAATGAAAAGAAGCAAAAGGAGAAAGAAACTAACACCGCCACAGATTTGTAACTTATGATTTTTCTCCCCAAAAACTTGGCTCTGTAAAATTGGCAGAGCGTATTTGATCATTTAAATGGGTGTAGGGTTTCATGCACCGCTACGATTCTTGGTGCACCCAGCGCCCTGAGGCCGACGTGGGATTTATTTATTTTTGTCTCTCTGTTTCACCGACTGGATTTCAAATGGAAATCATTTTCTAAGTAAGCACACTTGTTGTCGTTGGTGTAATTTCACCCGTAGACCAGAAACAGATGTCCAGCCCAGTTCGGTCTCTGACTTTTTTGAAAAATGTTGTTGTCTGCAAATCATCAGAAAATTCAGCCCGTAATCACCCATTTTATTTAACTTTCCTGAAGACCCACCCTCTGCTAAAATAAGAGAACGTCTACAGCTGGTTATGAGATTAATATTAACCTGTATTAATATCCCAAGATGTACTTAGAAATGGGGGGCATTAGGCTGTTTAGGTAGGAAAGAAATTCACAGTCTCTAGGCGGGAGCAGCTTGAAATCCACTAATCTTGTAAAGCGTCTATTCTGATGTGGATTTTGGGGATTTGAAAAGAAAAATAAATAGCCAGTCAGTGCTAATAGTGACGCTAATAGTGATGTAGCCCCAGTGCTAACCTTATTAGCCTTGTTGCCTTGGCCCTAAGATCTGATCCCTGTTAGCAGCCACCCACTGTGCTAACTTGGCTGGGGTAGATTTCACTCCTACCGCACATTCTAAACATAAAACACATTATATACATTTATAGAGATTTAAAAAAATAAAAAATAACAATCTTTACACATTATATCACAGGCATTATTGAAAATATACCACACAGGCTACTTTATCTCTCTCCTTCTTTGGTTATGATGACATATTAAACCATGTATTACAAATTGTTTTTCATGGGTGTCTCCAAACAATGTAGTTCAACATTATCTACAGTCTGAAAATAATTTGAGATCAGGCACTTGATTTAATCTCCCTGGTGTGTAAAAATATTCCTTATTCACTGGAAATTCAAAGTTAACGTATTAAAGTTTTTTTAAGCATGTCATTTCTAATTCATAATGTCAGACTTGAGTTGTTTTTATAAACCACTACAAAACATTGCCATATTTTATTTGACACAATCATTCTCTGTTGCACCAGGAATATTTACTTGCTGTGAGAAAATGGTCAGATTAGAAACCTACAGCATTACAACACTACTTGAACTCAGTACAATCTGAGGGCATAGCCTGAACAGGCAGCCCTATCCCTGTAACCACATAATCAACTACAGAACATCCCAAGGCTTCTACATTTAAACATTTGCAAACCGAATGGACTCTTTGTGTGAGCAGAGCCGTGCGCTCCGCTCAGACCCTCAACTCCAAACAAGGAGCTGGAATGTTGATTTGCTCTGCTCTTACTCCATGGTAATTGAAGAAAGGTTCTGAGTGGTCCTGGTCCCCTGTGACACGCGTCAGACTGGTGCTAAATCATTCCTGTGTTCTCCTGGGTTCTGTACTCTGTTCTCCTAGGTTCTGTGTTCTCTCTGGTTATTTGACATGAACACATTCCGGAACAGTCCCTTTGCTAAATTGAAGTCAGTCAGTTCAGCGGTGTGATATTGATTATGTTGAATAATTCTCTGCACTATAAAGAGGATTTGCCAAAAGGCGTCACACAAATCTGGCCACATTAAGATTTTATAATTTGCCTGTACAGCAATTATACAACAGAAAGATTCAGTCCTGAATTAAATTTTACACCCCAGGGATCGAGGTGTTTACATATTAACATCTTGATGTTTACATATTAACATCTTGATAAAGGAAATGTATTAAAGATCAAAATCTTTACTGTACGTTGTGTAAATGGTTGAGAACAAAATGACGTAACAGTGGAAACCAAAATCACCAACCAACTGAGGGCTGGATTCAAACTAACACCAAAAATCTAAGTGAACAATTGAAATCACAGGCTGTTCCAAGTTGTGTTAATTTCACCACGGCAACTCATAATGTGACTCAGTAGTGTGTGTGGCCCCCCATGTGCCTGTATGCACTCTCGAACAACATCTGGGCATGCTCCTGATGAGACGGTGGATGGTGTCCTGGGGGATCTCCTCCCAGACATGGATCAGGACATCACTGAGCTCCTGGACAGTCTGTGGCTTGGCAGCACCGGATGCACAGACACATAACATCCGAGAGGTTCTCAATTGGGTTCAGGTCTGGGGAACATGAGGCCCAGTTAATGGCATCAATGCCTTCATCATCCAGGAACTGCCTACACTGGCCACATGAGGCCGGGCATTGTCCTGCACCAGGAGGAACCCAGGGCCCACTGCACCAGTGTAAGGTCTGACGATGGGTCTGAGGATTTCATCCTGGTACCTAACAGCAGTCAGGGTATCGTTGGCTAATATGTGGAGGTCTGTGTGACCCTCCAAGAATATGCCTCCCCAGACCATCACTGACCCACCGCTAAACCGGTCATGCTGGATGATGTTGCAGGCAGCATAACGTTCATCACAGTGTCTCCAGACTCTTTCACGTCTGTCACATGTGCTCAGTGTGAACCTGCTCTCAAAAAGGGAACGTGGCGCCAATGACAGACCTGCCAATTCTGGAGTTCTCTAGTGAATGCCAATCGAGCTGCACAGTGCTGGGCTGAGAGTGTAGGTCCCACTAGAGGATGACGGGCCCTCATGGAGTCTGTTTCTGACAGTTTGGTCAGAAACTTGCACACCAGTAGCCCACAGGAGGTCATTTTGTAGGGCTCTGGCAGTGCTCCTCCTGTTCCTCCTCACACAAAGGAGCAGATACCAGTCCTGATGCTGGGTTGATGCCCTTCTACGACCCTGTCCAGCCCTCCTCGTGTAGCAGCTTGTTTCCTGGTACATCCTCCAAAAAAGATGCAGTGGTCTCTTAATATTTTCCAGAGCTGTAATTGGACATTCTGAACATTCTGTCTTCTAAGTTGATGTTAGAATCAGGAAAAATGTAAGGATCTGAGTGACTTTGACAAGGTCCAAATCGTGATGGCTAGGCGGGGTGTTCCCGGCCTGCAGAGGTCAGTACCTGTCAAAAGTGGTCCAAGGAAGGAAAAGTGGTGAACCGTCGACAGGGTCATGGGCGGCCAAAGCTCCCTGAAGCACGTGGGGAGTTGGATGTGGTCCGATCCAACGAGCAACTGTAAAAGTTAATGCTGGTACTGACAGAAAGGTGTCAGAACACACAGGGCATCGCAGTTTGTTGTGTATGAGGCTGCATAGCTGCAGACCAGTCAAGGTGCCCATGCTGACCCCTGTCCACTGCCGAAAATGCCCACAATGGGCACGTATCAGAATTGGAGAAGAAGAAGGTGGCCTGGTCTGATGAATCACATTTTCTTTTACATCACGTGGATGGTCGGGTGCGTGTGTGTTGCTTACCAGGAGAACACATGGCACCAGGATGCACTATGGGAAGAAGAGGCATTGTGATGCTTTGGGCAGTGTTCTGCTGGGAAACCTTGGGTCCTGCCATTCATGTGGATGTTACTTTGACACGTACCACTTACCTGAGCATTGTTGCAGAACATGTGCACCCTTTCATGGCAACGGTTTTCTCTGATGGCATTGGCCTCTTTCAGCAGGATGATGTCGGACCCTACACGTCCCATGACAAGAACAAGCACATCCCAAATCCCAAACAGGAGATGATAAAGATAGGTCTTACCATAAAGAAAATAACCCTCTCTTATCGTGTTACGATCTACACCATGTCCCTTTGAAATTCAGCTGCGCTTTCTTTCACTCTCTCGCACACTTACTTGCTCGTTACACACACACACACTCACACACACACACTTTGCGTTTCTCTGAAACGCATGAAGCCCAAGATTGGAGTTGACACTGGAAAGCTGGAGGGATCTGAACATTCCGTCATAAATATGCAAAAAAATGGGAACTGATAGCGCTGGATAGGATTTGACTTAGCCAGTTAATTTCCAGCTGTAACAGATTCCTGTAATGTTTGAATCATCATCTGAAGCCACATGTATTTGGCTGTGTGTCTGAACACATCAGGGATAGCACGTGATTCATCCGAAACAGATGTCTGAAGCATTAGCCCTCTGATCTTCCCGTTAGGGTTCAGATCAATCATACCTCCTTGTGCGTGTCACGGAGTGGGGCAACCACGACCCATTGAGTTGTAGCTTAACTGGTAAAATAACCAGTTGTAACAAATCACGCCGCTCATCCACCCTTCTACCTTCCACAATCACCCCTCCATTAGGGGCACTTGCTGTATCCAGTACCAGGTAACCCTTTTGTCTCAATCCTCATCAAGGTCTGTGCGTTCAGGGAAGCCATTCACCAAACTACAGTAGTACAGATTGTTTATCTGTGGTCTTTCTGTGCGCTTGAACGAGTCTCTCTGTCATTAACAAGGTGTTTTCGCTCACAAAACTGCCACTCAGTAGGTGTCTTTTTTCGCACCATTCTCTGTAAACTCAAGAGACTCACCAATCAATGTAAACTGTAGAGTTTACGTTAACAAGCAGGTGTACCTAATAAAGGCTGTGAGTGTATATTGTAATGGTCATGACCTTGAGTAGTTATCAAGCTGGCAGTGGTTCCCTGTGTTTTAATATCGCTCTGTCTTCACCCCCAGCATCAGAAAATCTTCCCCAGACCAGGAGGGTCATTCTCTGGGTCAGGACCTGGAGGATTACCCTCAGCTGGAGCCTTTCCTCCACGAGCTCCATGACGAGGAGCAACAGCGCCCCCTGGAGGACAGTCCCCTGCCCCATCACTTCCACAGCCTGGAGCAGATGGACAGGGTGGACCGCAAGTTGAAGAAGAAACGACGCAACAAACTGAAGAAACACCAGCGACACAGGCAGTTCAATGACCTCTGGGTCCGCATCGAGGAAAGGTGAGCCTGGGGGACATCACGGGGCGTCAGCTGGTTTTCAGTTCTTTCCGCAACCGCAGACTCTTCAGCAAAATCGTAAATTCCTGCATACTGCGCAAGGCTCGCATATTTGAATAGTTCACGCCTCATTATCACATAAAACTGACCAATCGCTGTAGCAGAACCAGAGGGGTTCCAATTCCACTGTACCAGATAAAATGGTTCCAGTGGTTTCCAAGCTGAAGTGTTTTGGAGAACGTCTGCTTCATTGTAGCCGGGAGTTTGAATCCTCGCCACACCATACTAACCACGCCCTTGGGTCCAGCAGATGGCTGCACAAATTGGCTTAGCTCCGCCCAGGGGGGACTGATGAGGCCTTGTCTCATTATGCTTTGGCAACCCCTTGGGATGGATTTGCCACACGCAAGCTTAATCATGGCTGTTGGCAGGGAAATGTACTCTCCCCTGCCATCAACCTGCCAGTGGACACTACCTAGCAGTGTGGTTGTCGAGACACACGTCAGAGGACACAAGTCTTGACAATTTGTTACGATGAGGCAAGTTCATACGCATTAACTGGAAAAAAATTCAGAGGGGAGACAAATTGGTACACTTTTAATTTTTTTTTATGTAATAACTATTGTAAGTGGATATAAGGGGAACTGTATAACACTGTATTTCATGTGTAATTAGCACGCCAGTAGCAGATGGATGTTCCCAATAAAGGGAATTTGAACCACAAGCATGTAGGCAGAACATTACATTCACGTCTCATCACAGTTGGTCCTGAAGTTTTACATTCAACATGTCAAATAAATGTCAAGACAGTTGGTCCAGAAGTTTTAAATTCACATGTCAAGTAGGTCTGGGGTTGAGCTGAGCAAAACTCCGGTAGTAGTATCACTTTTCGGCTCATGTCTAGGCAGCACACACACCCACACACCCATACAAACACTCAAACTGACAGTTCCTTTTAAAACCCTGCAGGGACAACCAAACATCATATTACATTAAATCTGTGAGTGCACGCTTGTGTTTTTGCATGCCTGTATATGTGTGTGTGTGTGTGTGTGAGTGAGAGAGAGAGTGTGTGTGTGTGTGTGTGTGTGTGTGTGAGACAGAACCAACCTGCTAGAAACAACCCGATCGTACCAGTTCTCTGTCTCCTATGATCTGTTTTGAATCCTTTGTGGGGAATTTGTCTAGACTGGTCAGGTACGGAGTTGGCGATATGGATCCTCTGTTTTAGAAGAATGTAATGTTTTTCTAAATATATTATTTTAGTGTTTCATTGAGGCGGGACAGCGAAGACAATTGAACCCAGACGGCTTTGGGTCAGATGGAGACCCAAGCCACCTCGGTCTGCCTGGGCTGTACCTGTCAGGGTCTGGAACTTTAGTCACTGGAACACGCACCACATTTTTGAGAATTTGGAATTTGGCCACGTGTTACTAGTTAACAACAAAGCGTTAATAGTTAAATATGTCTTAAATAATAACGTCACGAGGGGCTTGTGCTGGGGTGGAACACTTACTAGTACAATGGATTAGTAGGTCCATTAAAACAGACATTTAGCTTCATATTAAGGGATTATGGATTGTATTTTTTCCATGTTATTTGTCATGTTATTATAGCTAGGGTTTTTCAGACACAGCTTGACTGTCGTTGTCAAGGCTGACAAAGAGAAGTGAAACAGTTTTGAATAATGTTTTTAATTGACTTCCTTAAGGACATGGCCAGTAGTTGTAATCTGCCCTGAGGCGGTGGGTGGAAACTGGCTCCGGCTTTGAGCCGACCGTCTGTCTGTTGAGCCCCAATGAAGGCGGTCTGTTGACACAGATGTAGGATGTGAATGTCATTTACAATTTCAAACACTGAAACAATTTATTCTAGCTTCCATTTATGTGTTTCTGCCTGCTGAAAGTCTGGGATCTGTCGAACGCTGGGCCCACTCCAGTTCTTTAGGGCCACCTGTCAGGCAGAAACTGCCCTTTTCCAGACTTTATTTATTTATTCTCCATGGTAAATAAATCTGTTTACTATGGCTAGTTTAGTTAGAACATACCATGAACATTTTGTCTGAATCCCAGATGGCACCCTATTCCCTACATAAAATAACGCAATGTCGTCAAAAGTATTGCACAGTAATTGGAATAGGCTGTCATTTGGGACTCCCATGGTAGACAATCCTCCAGGACGCAGTCCTGGAATGAAAATAAGCTGATGTTGCTAGACACATTTCCCCCAAAGTAAACTTCACACATTTGTATATTATGTCTAAATTCCCTTTTTATTATGGTACATTATCATTAATATTCTGGACTTTGATTCGGAAAAGCTGTCCAGTGAGTGTTCCTCCAAACAGACTCCTGCACGGTGAGTTTCCAGCGTTTGGGAGCAGCGAGGAACAGAGGAGAGTCTTTGTGGACGACTGGATGCCAGTCTGAACGTCAGCCCTGATTACAGGTCCTCTACCTGAGCCCACTGGCCGGGCTTCAGGACGCAGGTTTTACCAAAATAAACTCAGTATGCTTCCCAAATGGGGCCCTATTCCATAGGAAGTGCGTCAGTTTGAACCAGAGCAGACTATGCTGGACCCCTGCTAGGAAGCTGAGGGCCATTTGGGACAAACACCTGCTTATAGGCTCAGTCAGACTCCAGGCAATAAAACGTAGCTGAAAAAAATAATTACTACTCTGAATGTAACTTTCTAATATAGGAATATAGCCAACACAGCCCTTGGCTAAATGGGAGACCGGGCCACATGTGATGGCCAATCAATGAAAAGTAAATATTATTAACTACAAGCATATGACCAATGATGAAGGAGTTGTATTCCAGCCTGATCAAATATCATGAGCAATTTAGTCCTCTGGTCTGTCCTACAGACTTGTGACAACTGTACATGGAGGATTTAGAGAACCAATTCTCTCTCATGCTTTCATAACCTATTTTACAACCAGACTAACTATATTACATGGGGTTGCCGCCACCCTCCACCATGTTGTCCTCCAGCACTTCCAAATTATTTCCATTCATTTTTTCTGTTTAATCAACAGACATTTTCCCAAGTGGAACAACAGAGAGCATTTCAGTAGGGCAAAACCTAACCAGTGTTATACAAGAATCCTTCATGCTTTACAATCTTCAGAGATTGGTTTCTGGAAAGGTTTTCTGGCTAATCTGGTTGGACTGATGATTTCCAGAGTTCTGACAAACAAGGGGTTCTGGAGTTCTCCAGTACAGAGTTGGGTCTAGATTTAGCAGTATAATTCATAGACTATCATTTGTTGACGAAAGGCTCTGTCGACAGAACACCTAACAGAGTTTGCAATCCACCATCTTCTCTTTCAGCACCACAGTCGAGGTCCCTGCACCCCCATTGGTCCGCATCCTCAGCGGATACATCACCGAATCGCCACACCACCACCATCACCAGAGAGGCCACGCCCACGGGCATGGCAGAGCTAATCACGGCAGGTCGTCATCAGGCTCCACAAACGTGCCAGTGTCTGTCTTCTTGTTAATAGTTTTGGGTCACGTGTGGACTGCCGCACTAATGTAGGAGGTTGTCGGTTCCAAACCCTTCTCTCCTGCTCATAAATTAGGACTCAATCTATTTCAACAAAATGGAGCAAATCCTAAAGGGCTCTGTTCAATTTGTATCACTGAAGCGTTACAAATTTCGTTATAGAAATGTAAGTAACTTCCAACTGTGCGAACCTATGCAGTGTTTGCCATGTAACGCTAACGCGGGAACATTGACTTTACATTTAAATCACGGTGTAACGCTGAACTTCTTCACTAGATGTTAAAAGGAAGAGTCTTAGAATTTGCACGCAGTCGCGCATTGTTAAAAACGTGACGTCTGTGGATTTCACCCAAATCAGCCTGAGCTGGATATTTGAGCTTTTTATTGTATTTAATTGTATTTGTAATATTTTTGTTAGAACCCAAACAGCTCTTACTCAGTCAAGATCTTTTATTCCTAATTTACTCTTCAGTTTTTGAAGAATGTGTTTTGTATCGCATAATACTGTGGGAATTGTATATATCTACATATTAGATTGTATTTTAGAAATGACAATGATTGAATTGTTTCTTGTTGTTTATAAATAGATACAGTATATTTGTTAGATTGAAGCAGGTGCTAACCACCGTAACACGTATCTGGTAGCCTGGATTCCAAATTGTTTGTGCTGCCTTACAAACTGTTATGGTCATTGTGGCATGACAGCACAATCAGATCTGGAACCAGGCAATGCATTGTTAAACCAGTGTAATCAGCAGATTCCTGTGTGTCTTTGCTGAGAAACATATGTATTTACATAGAGACTATTTGTTTAATTTATTTAACTATATAGTTGTAGGTCATCTAAACACTTCTTTGTGACTGTTGTTCATCCCAGTGTGTTTAAGTTCTCTTCCAACTCCACACCTTTCAGACCAGGAACTGCGTTGCAGATTCATCTTGTTTCGTCTTCATCTGTCTCACTCACATTTCAGCTACGTGGCATGAGATGGTTGTAATACTCCTTGCTATAATTTTGAAAACAATAAAATATTTATCTAGTTAAAATATTTTATCTGCCATTGATGTCATCTGTTTTATACATTTCCGATTATTCAAAGTAGCCAGCACAGTCCGTAATATAAAATTGACTATGGCTGACTGGTTTCTACATGTCACGCTTGCCAATTACTGGCAGTCAAGTTGAGAACACGTCCATTTTTCATTGCTCTATTGGAATGCAGTTTTGTGTGCAGTCCCTGTGGCCTGGTGGCCCTTGCATATGAATGCCAGTCCTCGTGTCAACCCTTTGCTCCTAGTCTGGCTCCCCATTTCAAATCTGACCATGTGAAGTAAAAAAAAAAAAGACTTGTGGATAGGGGCTTTGTGAATCACTGACATGACATTACTGCAGTTGATCTATGAAGGATGATTTGTACAATCATAGCATAAAATATGTCTGTCTCTCTTAACTATTCCATTACTACGTCAAATGGGGAGGTATTTTGTGCAGCATATTCAAAAAGGAGTGGAATTGAATGGACAAAGGCATCATTTTCCCCACTGTGGTGGAAGTATACGCTGTGGGCCCAGATGTTTGGGAACACTCCTTGCCCGATCTCAAATGATCCAGAGGCATGACACCTGGCTGATCTGCTTCGTAATATTTCATTATTTACTTTTCAAAAAACTGCCCATTGTAAAACCCGGGAGGTTTCCGTCTTTGGACAGAAGAGCAGTGATGAGTGTTGTTTGAGGCTGTTGTTAGTCTGTTGCTGCCAGTGCTGGCCCCTCTCTTCTATTGGTCAGGGGGCTCCCTAGCAGTCAGAGGCTCCCTAGCAGTCAGAGGCCCCCTAGCGACCAGGCACCCTAAGCCCCCCCCCATGCTGCATATGCAGGGAGCCGGCCCTGGTTGTTGCCCTACCAAAGTCACTGACTTAAATGTAGAGAAATATACATAGCTGCATCCTGCTAAAACAGGAGTGCTTTTTTTGTGGTAGAGAATCGGTAGCCCCTTTTTTAAATCTAACCCATAAATAGCAAGTTATTTTTTTCTGCAGCGCGGTACAGGAAGAAGCGGTTGTGAATGAAAGACCTGCCCAACTGACTGTGAGTTCATGTGTTTTACAGCATAACAGCGCTGTGCTAACTGTCCCATTACAGCCTGCTTGCTAGATAACCACGTAATACTGGAGGCTTTTGGACGCTGGCACACCACGTGATTTAAGGTTTTATTAGGATCTCCATTAGCCGCTGCCAAAGGCAACACCTACTCTTCCCGGGTTCCGCGCAAAACTTCAAACGTGACATAATGCAGAACATTAATAACCAGACGCAGTACAAAGACAGAACGGCATACATTAAAATAAAAACGCTGCAATCCGTTTTCTCCACTGAGACACCTAACTGCTTTGCGCTACTTCAGTACTGGAATTCATGGCAGGACTGCAAACAGAGGTTTAGGTAATTGTGTTAACACACGTTGTCGTTGAATAATAACTCAGTCACACGTCATATATGCACTGCGTGAACAACCCTGACAGTCTCCATAGGCTTCACCCTATTCCCTATGTAGAGCAAGTCTTTCCTGGGGAAAAATGTCTGATACCCAGCACAGGGGAAGCTGTATAAATATACAGCGGCCTGTTGTGATTTATTAAGTTAGAAATACAAGGCATGAAACCAGGAAACCGTGATGTATGACATGTTTACTACCCATCAAAACACATGGTCTACCGTATGTCCCGAATTACACCCTTCTCCCTGAACAGCTCACTACTTTTTGAGCAGATCCCTACAGACCCATCAGAATTAGTGGACCAAACTGTTGGTGGAATGGGGCGCCATCTGGGACTCGACTGTTGTCGATCCTCGATTAGTGCGGTGATACATTTATTACCTGTTTGTTATCTGCCTGACCCTTTCTTTATAACAAAGTGCTTTAAAGGTTTGGGTCATTTGCAGTCATGTGTTTTTTTAACATAGTGTCCCCAGAACATTTAGCTGTGGGTAGGCACCTGGCCATATAACTGCACATTACAAACTCTGACATCAGTTTCCTGTGCTGTTTTTTTTTTATAGAGGCTAGCTGAGAGGGTAAACTTACTCACCAAATCTCTCTTTCTCTGCAAACATTCATATATAAAAGGACAAAGGCTTTGTGCGCAATAGAACAATCATTTGATTGTGAGAAACGGCAAACCAAAGAACCTAAAAGGAAATGTGAAAGAGGCCGGATGTTTCTATCCAAAAGCGAGTTACATTCACACAAACAAAAAATAAAAATCACCAAATCAACTATTTTTTTTCATTAGTTTTGGGTTGAGTGTTTTCGCTGTACCTTGTTTGCTTGGGCTCAAGTTGTGCCACAACATCAGTGCAACGCGGCGATGTGTTCTTCAGTGCCCAAGACGCATGACAGAAGGTGTTGTGAGATGATTACTTGGTAGACTAAGCTGATTAAACCAATGGGAATTAAATGAAGACCAAGTGGGACAGATTGTACCACCAGAGCTTCCACCCATTTGGGGAACTCGGATTACCATCTGAGTGAGAGGTGGGCTGGCTGTGTTCCCACTCCACCGCTCTCTCTCATACTCTTTCTCTCTTTCTTCCTACCGCTCTCTCTCGCCGTCCTTTCTCTCACTCTGCCTCTTAACCACTGTTTATGTAACATCTATGTAACATCTATGTAACATCTATGTAACATCTATGTAACATCTAGTTCACCTCA
Source organism: Esox lucius (assembly GCF_011004845.1). Classification (NCBI taxonomy): domain Eukaryota; kingdom Metazoa; phylum Chordata; class Actinopteri; order Esociformes; family Esocidae; genus Esox; species Esox lucius. The sequence goes on from NC_047591.1 coordinate 23,684,328, forward strand.
ACCATGGCCTAAATTAGAAACCCTGACGACGATGCTGCGTCTTGAGCTCGTCCGGCCTCAGAACCAGCGGGGTGGATCACCTTTGGTTCTGGGCAAATACGGACAACGGCCTGCGGACCTCTAAAGAGGAACATGTGGCTCGTAATGTTTCCGGCCTGGAGAAACAGCTGGTGCTTCTGTCGTCGCCGCTCTTCAAAGGAATGATGGAGCGCGGGTCGACAGAACGAGGAGATGGCGGGAGTGCACAGAGGCCAGGGTGGAGCTCCCATCACAGGGAGGGATGAGAGAGAAATAAGGAGGAGGGGGAGAGAAGGCATGATGAAGCATAAACCGTTAGTAGGTAAAGGGGGGGTGTACAGAGCACACCTGCAGTCATTCCCAAATTAAAGCCAGACAGGCTTCAGGAGCACATGATTTGTAGAGGCATCTGCACCACTGTGTCAAGCAATACGAGTTTAATGTCTTGCACTCCGCCCATCTCTCTGGTACAAAGCCAAGACAAACTATACGTTAATAGATTGGACTGACGTTATACTGTGGTATACGAATAACAGATCGTCACTGTGGATCGTCACTGTAAATGAGAATCTGAGCTTAATTGTCTTATTGTGTTAACTAAACAAAGGTGAATTTACCTTTTTATTTTTATGCGCTATATGGCAAAACAGCTTACTGCCTAGGGTATTAAAAATACACTTATGTTTGACACAACTAAAAACACATTTCGATTAATTCTACAAAGGGGTTTTCACATGGCATATTTTGCTTCCATTAGAACTGGCTCTACATTTCCACTTTAAAGTGATTTTATTTCAAGAGGATCAAAGGGGGGTTTTATCTTTTCAGGGTATAGAACAAACATTTATAATCCTCAAGCAATCTTATGAATACGTTCCCTAACATTACCTTATTTAAATTACCTTATTTGTTTCCAGTGGCAACAACATAAATTCAGTTTATCCTGTGACTGTGTCGCCCTTATGTTGCGTCTCTGATCTATTCAAATGCATTATGTTGCGTCTCTGATCTATTTACATGCATTATGTTGCATCTCTGATCTATTTACATGCATTATGTTGCGTCTCTTAAGTATTCACATGCATTATGTTGCGTCTCTGATCTATTCAAATGCATTATGTTGCGTCTCTGATCTATTCACATGCATTATGTTGCGTCTCTGATCTATTCACATGCATTATGTTGCGTCTCTGATCTATTCACATGCATTATGTTGCGTCTCTGATCTATTCAAATGCATTATGTTGCGTCTCTTAAGTATTTACATTCATTATGTTGCGTCTCTTAATTATTCACATGCATTATGTTGCGTCTCTTAAGTATTTACATGCATTATGTTGCGTCTCTTAATTATTCACATGCATTATGTTGCGTCTCTTAAGTATTCACATGCATTATGTTGCGTCTCTGATCTATTCACATGCATTATGTTGCGTCTCTGATCTATTCACATGCATTATGTTGCGTCTCTGATCTATTCACATGCATTATGTTGCGTCTCTGATCTATTCACATGCATTATGTTGCGTCTCTGATCTATTCAAATGCATTATGTTGCGTCTCTAATCTATTCACATGCATTATGTTTCGTCTCTAATCTATTCACATGCATTATGTTGCGTCTCTAATCTATTCACATGCATTATGTTGCGTCTCTGATCTTTTCACATGCATTATGGTGATGATGATGAACCTCTACATTGATGCACAGGTCAAAGCAGTAAGTTTATTACTAAATTGTGATTACCTTAAGATAAATTAATACATTTTTCTAATCCATTAGCATAAAAATTTATATAAAGAACGTTAACAAAAAATTGCTAACTACACATCACACAAGGGCTGAAGCTTTCATAGGTAAACTCGCCCACCGCTACCCCTCCATCTTACTATCGATACCGGATGTCCCACATCAAAGAGGTAAGCAGATTACATTAATACCAATTTCCGAATAATTTTAGGAATTTTCATGATGAACAGAAGCTTGTTCTTAGGCTGCAACCTTCTGCCAGGGGGTGAGAACTGAATTGTCCATCTCACTCTGGAAATAGACTCATCAGTGCTCTCCCCTCTGGCAGAAGGTTGAGGTCTATCAGGACAAAAACTTCTCGCCACAAGAACAGTTTCTTTCTTACAGCAGGAGGCCTCAAGAACATGCCCCCAGAACCAAACTGACTATAGTCGCTCCCCACATACACACACAACCCTCAACTGGACAAATCTATAACCCCTCCCCACATACACACACAACCCTCAAATGGACAAAATTTTGCACCTTACATATTTTCTTTAGTAATTGTATCAATGCTCAGTCGATAGTTTTTTATACTCAGTCCGCAGTTCTCATTTGTTTTATTTCCCTTATTACTTCTGTATAAATTTTTGTACCAACGGCCAGAACAAATTCCTTGTTCGCTGTGAAACTTGGCAACAAAACTCGTTCTGATTCTGAATTTAACAATTCGTACCTGTAGTTACAAGGCCTCACCGGATCGTCACCGTGTCCGTGTCGTTCTCATTTGACGCCGCCATGACGCTCCTGCGGTAACTGTGATGTTACCCCTATCTTCTGATGCTGCAGCTCAGCAACTTTACTAAAGACGTTGTCAACGGCACATCTTGTATTTACTCTCATGACGTTTAGACCCATCTCCGTTCCATGATTTGTCACTTCAGCTTGCAATCTTCCACAGCTGAGGTGTTTATCTAACCAGCCCAGAAGATCTGACGTTACCCTTCACCGTCACAGATTGGTCGATCCTAAAAGTACATTATGGAATCATAAAACAATGCAGATGTGTATCAGTTCAGTATAAGTATTCTCTGATCTAAACATCATACAGCAAATCAGCAACAGAATTCATAAATACAATTTTATTTTTCTTGCGGTCCTTTCTTCAACAATAATACAAACGTTTTGTGGGCTCATCTGATTGGTTGTCATTGCACCCATTAAAGCTCAGCCTCTGCGTCACATTATCTTGAATGTAACTGATGATTTCAAATCGTGGAATGAGATTTATTTTCGTTTGGGTTCCATTCACAGCGGGTTGTACTGTAGATCCTACAGCTCTAAAATAACTGCAGCAGCAAGACATTTGAAATGTTATTAATGAATGGACATTTTTTGCGGACTGATACGTTACGAAATTCAGGCTGGCATTTTAAAGTGGACATTAACAACTTTAGAAGCCACAAAAACCTTAACATAAACTACAAGAATTTCCAGCTGTGCAAGAATATTCTCAGCAGCCAAGTCAAATTAGGATCTCACATCTGTAGGGTATAAAGTGAGACTGCTTGCAGATGTTGGTGATTGAGGTCAAATCAAAACTGACACAGCAGGTTGAAATCAGTCGTCTGAGATGATTAATCAGAGGAAAGACACCAGACATTAACTCATGACAACATTTCATGTGAAAATATTCTCACTGCGCTCGCTCTGGTGTGATTATTTCTCCCGTGTCACTATCGCATCATGGATTATGGCTGGCAGACGCTACACAACGTTAAAATATACTCCCCTGTTTTACTCACGGGGTTCTTCAATTGATGAAGAGGATGTTTTTAACTAAGTTCAGAACACTTTCAATATGTTTGCAATTGTAAACATAGAATGCTGTCCGCACCATGAAGAAATAGAGACACAAAGAGAGAGGCCATGTACAGTGGAATCCATGGAAAAAAGGAGTCTGGAGCATGTTACACAAACATGTCTGTTTATCTGTCGTTGTGGGGACCAGGAAAGTAGAAATCTTTGTTCCCGATCCCAGAACCCTATTTCTGGATGTTGAATGGCATAAATCTGTCAAGTACAAGGAAGAAAGATCATCCATCTCCATCACACAGTATTTTGTCTTCAGCAACACTATGGAGAGAAGCAGAGAAAGAAGAGGGGGGGGGACAGAGATTATGGGAGAGGAAGAGAAAAGGGGAGAGATGAGTGAGAAAAGGGAGGACAGAGTAAAAGGTTGGGGAGAAGGAAGTAGGGAGGTTAGAGAGAAAGGGAGAGGAGAAATGGAGAAAGGAAAGAGATAAAGTCAGAGTGGAAGAATAGGTTTGTCTCAGTTCAGACAGCCTGGTGCTGTAATGCCGTAGTTCTGAGTTCACATCCCACGGTGCCAGAACTCACTACTGTCAACTGCTCTGTCTGCTGACTCTACAATTAGAGGGAGAGACAAAAAAACAGACATAATCCTTTCACTTGGATGGAGGCGATTGGAGTGGGGAGAAAGAGAGAGGCTGGAGTATGAGAGAAGATGGTATGATGAGAGGCATTGAGGTTAGACCCTTACACAGATACACTGAATTAACAGGAATCAAACATTCAGACAGCCTGGGTTAGAGGTCCGAAACCTGGTCCTTCTATTTCTATGAGCAAAACAACACCTGTCAATCCATCGTCCTCATTTTCTCCTTCATTAAGATGGTCCTCAATACTGAAGCAATTAGAGCTTCAGCATTCCAATGAAACCTGACGCTAACCAGAGGTGCATTTTGAATCAAAGGATAGTTGTTGATTTTTTTTTATTCACAGTCAGCTCTAACAGCCAGCCCACATTTCAAAATATAATTTTTAACATGGCTTTAATAAATTGCAGGTGAAAAGTGCAACACGGAAACTCAAACCTCATGCCTTGGCTGTTGACACAGAGAGAGATTTTTTTCTTCTTCCCTGAATCGTATTGACCCCGTGAAGCACTGAGTGCTTCTGACAGAGAGACCTTAGAGCAGTCAGTTAGCTATACATGCTAACGTTTTGCTTTCTAACACGGATGGTGGGGCTCTCTTGTATTTCTGTGCTGGCTCTTACACTTAGTCCCAACTCAGCATGTGTTCATTTAGCTAAAACAACCAGGTCTAACAGAACACATGGAGACTATCACAGATTGCCAACAGGCTAACATTGCTAAAATACAATGGAATACAATTTTGGGAAGAATGTGCTTATTTCAGGTGGGTTTAATGTTTAATGGCCCACAGCGGTTTATAACGCAATGGTTCTGTTGTCAACACAAGAAGGGATTTCACCGTAATGTTGCCATTTTCAAAACCTCAGCGGGCTTGGTTACAAAAAAGGGCTTTAATTCTCTATTATTCTGTGTCTTAATGTACGCTGCAGTATCAACCATTATGAATGATTCATTTTAATCTTATTTTACAATAACTTGTGCTGTCAAAGGTTCAAGCCGACACAGCACTTACGGAAACCAATACAAGAAACACATGTTACACCACAGAGACAGAAAGAGGAAGAGGGGGAGGGACAAAGAGATCGGAGACGAAAGTGAGGAAGAGGTAGTGAGAACTAGGAAGAGAAAGAGGCACGGAGAGAAAGATGTGTTTGAGTTATTGTGACATTTCTAGCAAACATCTCGTGACTTGCGCTCTGAGCTCTGTCCAATAAATCAACGGATTGTTTGAACAGCTGGGTGTTTTCTCATGTATTCTGATGCAGTGGATGCATTACTGAGAACAACAGTGATTAATGAATTAAGTCGCCTTGACCTCAGTGGACAGAAGTCTACCAGGCCCCAGACTTTACGGGGACGGAGAGAAGGTGACAGAAAGGGAGTGAGAAACGTCCGGAGGGGTGAAGGGAGAGAGATTAGGTATGAGGGACTACATTTGTTAAATCGACAATTGTCTTTTAAACCCGGACCATTTAAAAGGAGGAGCCTGGTCAGCAGAGATAACCATCTTTCTAAAGGACAGAACTATTTATATATTTTCTTCTCGTAGGGGGGGAAAGTGTGTGAAAGAGAGAAAAAGATGTTGAGGTAGAGACTGACAGAATGTGTCAAAAAGACAGAGAGAAAGACAGTGGGAGATTCTAAGAGGAAGATGAGAAAGTGAGCGGGCTTCTACTAAAGATCGGCTCTACTTGATCAGCTAAGCAGCTTGAGCAGGGGTGATGTTTTCCCAAATCTTGCTATTTTGTTGTGTGTCTGTTAGTGTGTGTGTGTGTGTGTGTGTGTGTGTGTGTGTGTGTGTGTGTGGGACATAGATTGAGGACAGCTCTGTTACACATTAAGATGGTTTGCTGTACTGAAGCCTGAGGTCCGTGGATATGGTCGATGTTCAAAATAATGGCACTGTAATCAGAACACAATGCGGGTGGAACCTCGCAGTCATAACAGAATGAACCGTCTTTGGATAATATGCTTTCGTTCCCTTGACAAATCTGCTGACAGCATGCATCACCACCAATCACAGGAGATCTGAAGATCGAAGGAGTTTTGTCAGCTGAATCAGATGGGTTGAATCAAAGACAACTTATTTTATACATGCCTATGAATTGAAGGAACAAAGACGGCTTTGAAAATTGCTATTTTCAGTCCGCGTTTATTCTGTATTTTTTTACTGGAAGGTTAGTCATCATTGTATTAAACAGGCTTCAAAGAAAGAGAAAAGAAACCATTTTCCATAAACATGATCCCTTTTGGACCAGATGAGAGGAGAGCTCTTTTGGACTGAGGTGGAAGACAGGAGACAGAACCACCAAGGCTGTTGGAACAGCACGGATGGATAGCTCTCTGAATAATATACAAGAGCCAGTTGGATGAAGGGAGTCACGAGATACAACCTTCCAGTAGTACTGTTTTTGTGCCATTTCTATGGTTAAATGCTCTAAGGCAACTCTGGAAGGAATACCCAAACAAGCTTTGTTGCTTACCATTTGTTTCAGAGTCAACAAGGGAAGTAACCCCATCTAGCATATAACATGACTTCCTAGAACAGAACAGCTCGTTTCACATGACCCAGAACCAAACAGGACTCCCCAGAACAGAACAACTGGTTTCACCTGGCTTAGAACAGAACCAGACAATCAACAATGGAAGAGATAGTTGGATATCACTTGACCCCAAACAGAACCAGACTATTGACAACAGAGCAAGTCGTTGTTGTTTTAACCTGATTGTCTCTTGTGTTCAGGCCATCATACTGTGGAAATGACTCTCTGTGGTCCTAATCAGTCTGGCCAGTTAATGTTTTCTTTCATTCCTGGTTAGAAGATTCCTGGAATCACAAGGTAATTCAGGAATCCTCCAAGTGGGTTATCTTATAAAACCTTTGGGGGAAATTTCCAGAATTTTGAAACCCTAGATAGACCTTATCCATGTACAATCACGTGCCAAACCAGGGATTGGAACTGGGCTTTCAGTCTGAAGGATACGCTTTGAACTGGTTGGTAAAGGATGACAGTAATGGTTGGTGAAGGAAGCTATGGCTCATATAACTGTCGATCTGCAAGTCCACTGACTCATTTCCTTGGCTATCAAACCATTCCTTGACTGGAAGCCGTGTCTCATGTGGTTGGCTTCAGGATGACAGAGGCATTAAGCATGTCTATGGAACCAGCTGTGAAGATGTATCAACGCTGTGTGTGAGGAATGAACTCAATATGTACAAAGAGATGGGAAAGGCCCGAAGAGCAGATTCAATCCAAACTATGGTATGTTTTAGTAAACCGCTCCTACATGTCTGAAACTAGATAGAAAGTAGGTAACGGGATGTCACATTGGTTTGGACAATTTGTACTTATGCTGGACAAAGTCACAACAGTCTGTCAGAACAACAACATGACAACTCTGCAACAGCTTTTCATGTAGAGATGTGTCTGTTTCTGTGCTTAACTATTTTCATGAAGGTCGACAATCCATGTTGTTGGATAAATAAGTGGGTTTGACATGTCAATTCATTCATACACTCATTCATTTGACAGGAACTAATGGATGACCACTTTGTTCCTAAAGATTAAGATAAACTTAAAAAATTCTAAATCAGTGGCCATGCATTTTGTATGTATGGTTCATAAGAATGTCTTCTGGTGGAAGTGTTTAGGAACTGTACTCAGCCAACACATTTCTTAAGTTGTTTTTTTGTCTTGAAACAATTCCACTTCAAAGTTTCTATTTCTTGTGTTTTGAGGGTAAAATCAAGGTGATAAATGAATTTAATTCATAACTTTTTTTTTCTCATCTTCACCAAGAGACAATTATTCTGCAGGGCTATGTTTATATAGGCCAGTCTCCTGGTGTTGTATATACAAAGGACTGCCTGTCTAACAGTGTGTACTGTAGACTCCAACCTCTCCTCGGGAACCTGTGGTGAAGGCATTCATCCCCACTCCTCCCTGAACAACCTCCCTAAGAAGCCATGGTTAAATGGCCCTCATCCAGATGTACTGCACTACTTTGACTCTAGTTGAAAGTAGTGTACTACACTGCAATGGAAATAGGGATCCGTTTGAGACACGGACTCTGTCAGAACAGGGACATCAAGCAGGCTGTTATGCTTGTATTATGCTAGTAAGAAGAAACCTCCAGGAACACTAGAAGTATGTTCCTTATCAAGATGAGAACCAGATGACGCTTTTAACTCTCGGCTTAGGTCCGTGAGAATTACAACGTTGTGAGGGAAAATACCACTCAAAAATGATCTTTTGGTATTTGTTTCGTGAGTCCACTGTTGATACAGTCCCAAAAATGTTCTGCAGGTCGGCAAAAACGTTTTCCGCACATAGAAGGTATGAAATAGAGAAAACTCACCACATAATGACGGTCTTGGTATTTTAAAAGTTGTACATCTTAAAAACGTAATTGCCGACCTGCATAACATTGCGACGGTATATCAACAATTTACTAATGCAACAAATAACCAGATCATTCTTGGGTGGTCCATTAAAAAATTGAGGAACAGGGGAAGTTCCTGGTCTGGTAGAACAAGAGCCGTTTCACTGTTGAAGAAATGAAAATAGGCAACTTTAATCGTGTCCGACTACTGGGTTGTATGCATTAGCACACGCATTGCAGAAAAAATACATAATGTTGAGACAATGGCCGCGGGAATATGTTTTGAGCGTGTAGAGCTGATATTGATTGATCGCGTGATAGAAATTAATACCGAACGCGTGGGAGACGCGAGCCCGTCTGCTTGAGACGTATTAATATTCAAACAAATCGGGGGACACCAGTTGATAGCAGTAGACTATCGATGATTTCTGAGGCCCAACTAGCCATCGTGAATATGGGTTATACGTTTCCAGAAATCCAGTCAAGAACAATTATTCAAGACGATGGGACTTTTCAAGGAAAACAGAAAAGTCCCAAAATGTTGTCTGAGAAATAGTCAGATACTGGATGCTGAGGCTGTACCAGAATAAAAGTGTATGGTCTATAAAAACCCCTTACATGTGTAACACTTTCTTCATATCAATGAAAGATTGATTCTGTACGTCAAAATACTCGGTAGACTTAATTTAAACCCTATAATATAAGGCAACGTTCAGAAATTCATGGAGGAAATTCCTCATAGTTATTGCTTAATATTTTTTTCTATATTGCTTTGATTCCTCTCACCAGTGGGCATTCAACATTGTCATTGTATTGGATGCCTTTGTGTGGCTTATTTATGACGGATATGGTTTTAAGTATAATATTTAATATTTAGTGAGAAGTCTGGGGTTCGGTCAATATGGTGTGAGTTTCGAGAAGTGTGTTTACAGTTTTGAGAAAATGCACTATATTCAGAAAACCTGCATTAGCAGTTTTAACACCACACTCCCTGGATAATGACAGAACCCCCCTGCGGAGATCAGAGGTCAACTGGATGTTTCTAGATCATTTAGATCTCATGGAAGTCCATGTACAGTGTTGGAGATGTGTTTGAGCGAGACACAGACCAGTGCACAGGATGGTTTGTTCAATGTGTTTGAATTTGTCAGCATGCAAATAAACCAAACACGACTCACACAAACATAAAATTGGAAGATTTGAGTTTCATACAAGCTTTATTTACAACTTGATTACCAACTGTACACTGTTGTAGCAGAGGAAGCACATTAGTATCGCCACGTGTAAATGAACAGGTAATGAAAAGCCATCTAAGTGAATCATGTTTTATCCCTCAAATCACTATGAACTCACAGCATCTCTTCCCCCCACAGGTATTATGTACATATTGTATACAAGCATCAATAGAAAACTTGGCAACTGGAAGGGCTGTTTTGCTACTTATTTTAATGGAAAATAAAGGTATTCTTCCTATGGATGAAAAAAGACTGCAACCATAAAACCTGGTGATGAATAAACTGAAAAGCATCTGTTTATATATTTTTGTGTCTTATCCACTACAAGACTTCTAATGGCCGAGAGAAATGCTTTGGTTGCATTCCACTGAATACTGCACTCAATCTGGTTCAATCAGGTTTTATGTCCTGTGCAGGACTCTCGCATTCTACCAGATCCCTTTTCAAGACAGCACAAATAGAACCAGGCTAATGCTATATTAGCCCAGTACCAGGTACCTTAGCAAGACAGACAAAACACCTCTGGACCTAGCAGGGGACAAAAACAGGTCTGATCCACTGGGACTGATCCACTGTTATGGACGGTAGTGAAAAAAATATTTGTAACCTTGGTAACTTAACTCAAAGCCTGCAGTTAATGTATTAGGATGCAGTTATAATGTGTAATAGCCCGCTGTAAACACAATATCCTCACATGATGATCAGGGGAAAACATGCCATTTTGAGATAGCTAACAGACATACAGTATTATCCAACTTAGTATCAGCAAAGTTTAAAAGCTCATAGGCTATAACAAGTTATGAAGCATTATAACGTCAGGGTAAAGTGTTGCCGTAATGCTTTCACATTAAGTGGTAACTGGTTCTGATGCTAGGGTTGCATTTCAAATCAAAGCATATTCTATAATAATAAGAAAAATAATATTTATATATAGAGTGCATTACTTTTTACCAGGGTTCATTTGGCTTTGGTGAAAAGTAATGTACTACAAAGAAAATAGGGTATTATTTAGGACACATAAAAGCTTCAGTTAACGGACCACACCGCTGTTACCCCGGAGACAGTCACATTATAAGGTCTTATACACCAGGCGTACATGTCCAACAACGTTCATCAGCTGTATATTAATATGGACAAATCATCTGAAGTCAAAACAACAACGTCAACATTGCTACTGCCCTTCAGCGCCCCTCTCTTCCTCACACTTCTTTCACACCAACGCTGGAAGTAAAAGCACTTTATCGTGATCACGACCGCGAGAAAACGCCAATGACTTGCTGCCTGTCCAGTGATACAAAGCCAGGCTCCAGTTCTTAAGGAAAACTGGCAACGTCCTGCAGGACAAATGAAGCACCTGCTGTGTCCATTGTGATGCGTGTAAGAAACCTTTTAACTCTGTACTGATTACTGTCTTTCTGGGCCAAGTCGCTCTTGCAAAACAGACTGGAAAAAAAATGACCAGGACCCTGTACGTGGCAGTCTCCTTATGGCTTCCCTCTCTGCAGTGGTTTTCTGAAAGGCTGTCTGGGCCAACAGCCTACAGTTTTTACAAAGACTTGTAACCCAATTAAAACAAAAAAATATCTAATTCTTAAAGGCATGGCTACATAGAAGCCTGCAATGTTTCTGTTGCTTCGTCATTTGAAAGACTAAGCGTAACATCGTTCTGCTTAGGGTTATGTAATAAGGTCACAAAACAAGGAAAGCATTCCAAAACAAAAAGCCAGAGGTTATGCCCTTATGAAAAATAAAACATACAGTCAAACTGAAAAATATCTATACATGTGATTAGAGGATCAGATATTAAATAAATATGAAATAGTAACTCATGCATTTGTCTCATCAGTCCAGGGCAGATGCCGTCTTGCCACAGAGAACAAAAAGCCTTGAAACAGAAGACAAACTCATAATAATGAGGACTAAATTTACGGTAACTAGGTTTATATTACAGTACATTGGCGTGTATTGCTAGTTGCTTGATCATAGTCAGTGGAAACGTTCACAGAAAAACATGCTGTCACAATAACACTTCCGGAACCTTGTTGCACTAAAATCTTCCCACGAATTCAGAGAACAAACATTCCCACTGTTTATCAAGGTAGAAGGACCTCACAGAAAATGCAACATTAAAAAAAAAAAAAATCCTTGGACACTTAGTATTTAGATTCCCACCTAAACTAAAATACCAAAAAGAAAACAATTTAATGAGATCATAAGTAATATCTAGTGATGCTGCATAGCTTTCTGGAAAAATAAAAAATAAATAAATGATTAGTAATATTCTCACTCAGGGACACAAATATTATCAAAGTATAGAACATTAAATAAAATTTATGATTTCTTTCCTACTAAACAAATATGGGGAAAAACAATTAACAGTAACAATAAAAATATTACAGATTAACTGTAAGATTTAAAAGTTATGTAAGTGGAATCATTCTTGGTAACAGAACAAAATTGTCACCATTTCATGTGACTGGCAACCGAAATCTTTCTGTTAAACCTCCTGTGATCAACACAGATGAGACTAGCTTGTGCTCATTGACTCACTAAAACTTTCCCTTCAAAAGAGGTGGTTCTCTGTGACCAATTGATGGTGGTCTTGCCTCATTCTATAAAATGTAATAGTATTATTTTATGTTCGGCGCTAGAAATCCACACTTGAACATCACAGATGGATAAAATCCCCACTAGTGCCACATTTGCTAAACTCCCTCACATCGTTTGCTGTATGCCACTAAGAGCAAATGAATGATGCTGATAGGTCAAGAGAGCCAATCAGACACCCTATGCAAATGAAGTCCTGGTCTGCACAGAGAGCACAAGTTTAATACAAACAACGGACACATTTTGGGCAGAAATGCATGCAGATGGACAAACAGCAACCAAGATGATGGTCAGAACCAGTCCAGAACTGCCCCAAGGTCACCTAATGAGTCCCATAGTGGATAGACATTGTCAGCCAATTAACCCCACTAGAGGTCCAAGTCCAAACATGGCAGCGCCACAACAAAGGGTTAAAAGCGCACTCAGCAAGCAGGTTAAGATGTTAAAGATGAGGGGGTCAGGAGTTCAACATTAGACAGGGGGGGGGGGGGGGGGGTAACGGGGCTAGGGAGGCCCTAGAGGGAGGTGCCACCTGGGAGACCACACCTCCCGCTGTCCTGGATATGATCAGGACTCAGCTGCTCGCCGTGCCGTGAGGGGCGGGGCTGATGACAGGTTATTTGCAGGCTCGCCCAGCTCAACATAAAGTCATGCAAATCAACAAACGTCCCACCATGCACCTGCCTGCTGGTCATTCAATTACATCCCTGTTGAAAGGGAGAAGAGGGAGAGAGAGAGGACACACAACAAACCAGTGAGAGGCAGGACAGAGACCTGGAGGAAGCAAATGGCACTAGCAGGCTGGGTTAGTGAAATTAAACTCTGGGTTGTGATTATAGATTAGTCTTGTAGGACCAGATAAGCATTAGACAAGATAAGGAGTAATTATTTCATCATGAAAGCCCAAGCACCTGAAAATGTGATTGTTTATCTACTGGAATGCGTTGCATGAAAAAGTTAAAAACAACATTCTATGTTGCTGTATAAAAACCAATACTGGTTTAGGATCAAATGGAACCAGTGCAACAAACCAGCGCAGCACCCTCAACAGTAGGAACAGCGGCCTGATCTCATTTAATCTGAACATATATTATATTACTGGATAGGAAAATATGATTGCCGGGACGACAACAATGAAAAGAATTTGGAAAAAAACTACAGGCCATTAATAAATCCACTGTTTGTTACAGCTAAAAAACAGGGCAAAAAATTACAAATGAACTCAAAACAGAAATTCTCCAGTGTCTTCCTAGAACATCTTGGTGGTTTTCTGCCGACCCCGGACTGTCCATTGACCTCAGTTTGAAAACTCTTATGATAAGCCAACTAGCATAGTAAAAAACGATGGGTTCAAGTCAGGTCATGGGGTTGTAGAGTTGTTAACAAAGGACTCATACATACACACATGCGCTGGCTAATCAGAAAGAGTAATGAAAAAGTTATTTTTGTTCTTAACAGTCACAAGTTTGAAACATGTTACCCTGATGTTACCCATTCACTAAACAGACAGAAGTACGTGGACACCCCTTCAAATGAGTGGACTCAGCTACTTCAGCCACACCCAGGGCTGACAGGTTCATTCAAATGAGAACACAGACATGCAATCTCCACAGAAGAGCTCAGTGACTTCCAACATGCCTCGGTCATAGGATGACACCTTTTCAACAAGTCAGTTTGTAACATTTCAGCAGCATTTCAGCTGTGAAGCAGAGGGCCACACAAGATCCCAGAACGGGACCACCAAGGGCTGAAGGGTGTGAAACCCGTCTGTCCTCGCTGGCAACACACACTTTTCAAAAAGCCTCTGAGAGCAAAGTCAGCAGAAGAACGATTTCATCTGGAGCGTCGTTTAATTGGTTTGTCCGAGTCGCTGTCCGCTTGCGATCGCCCTGTGTTGGCTTGAGCGGGGTAGAGCCATGGGACTGGCAGTGGAAAGGATTTCTCTGGAACGATGAAGCACGCTTCATTATCTGGCAGTCCAACAGACAAATCTGGGTTTGGCGGTTGCCAGGAGAACACTACATGCCTGAAAGCACAGTGCCAACTGTAGATGTTGATGGGGGGGAAATCTCCACAATACTGTATACAATGACATCTAGACATTCTGTGCCTCCAATGTTGAGGCAACAGGTTTGTCCCTTTCCGATGCCCCTATGCACATACAGAAACTTTTTTTTTTGTCACGACCGCTGTGGAAGAACCGGACTGGCTCGCACAGAGCTCGGACCTGAACCCCATCAAACAGCATCCAGTGGAAGGCCTTCTCACAAGAGTGGAGGCTGCTACATCAGGAAAAGGGGGACTTCATATGAATGGCCATGATTTTGAAAATGTTTGAAGAGCAGGTGTCCAAAGGTGTCCACATACTGTTGTACATAGCACTTTTTATAAAGATGTCAGGGACAAAAATGGTTGTACACATTTTTTTTAAAGAGGTTATATATTGGTATTTCACCAATGGATGGGATAAAGTACACAGACACAGAAGCACAGAAACAAAAAGGATGATTCGCTGATTTGAACAGGAATTCCAATTCTATGTATTGTACTTCTGTGCAGTAAATACTATCCAGTAGGAAAAATTCTCAGGTATAACCTTTGAAAAAAGTTACAAAAGCTCAGATTTTAACTGCAACCTTCAAGTGTGACAAGAGACTTCCTCCCTGGGCAGCTCGAAGATATAAGGCAGTAGCAGTGAATGACAGTAACCAGATACCAGACTGAAATGCAACCCCCCGCACCCAAACTAAATCTGAAGATGTAGACTTTCCAAGCCATTAGCTGGTTGGAGGCAGTGATTCTCCTACCTGGACATGGGTTTGTATTGCAGGTCCATGGATGTATCATGATCCTTCTGGTGTTCCCCATGTGTGTTTATATGTGTGTGTGTGTGTCTGTATGTATGTATGTGTCTGTATGTATGTGTGTCTGTATGTATGTATGTGTGTCTGTATGTATGTATGTATGTATGTGTCTGTATGTATGTGTGTATTGGCACAAAAATGCTGATATGTTTGTTAACTTGTGTTATTTTCTCACACAGGTCATAGAGGAAGGAGAACAGATGGGAATTCCCCAAAACGACACATTACGACACTTGACCAGTAATCAATGAAAACAACACTCAACAAGGACTGCTGGCTGACAAGAGGCCTGTAGAGGTGCTCGGTTTGTTTCAGGATGGTCAATCAATCAAATCAATCTACTGGAGAACACTAAATATGGACACACTCCGGGTTCCCTGGTCAAATCTGAACACCAATGGTGACCAAAGACCACAACATCCTGAAAACTGCGAGAAAACCTTCTGCTACTAACACGGCTGGAACTGCCTCGCCCACAGTCTACGCCAGTCTCTTTTCAACTCACCCTTACAAACATCCCTGGACAGGCCAGGGCAGACTGGCTAAAACAGACCAATAAAACGGACAAACAGAACAGCGTCACGGAACACAGGCTTAGTACTGAGCCACTAAGTCACTGTTCACCACATCATTTCACTCGCTGCAATAGAGGTCCTGGGATTCAAGCTAGCCTGGCTGACCCCCGACCCTTCCATTGATTGGACATCCTCATTTCAAACTGAACGAATCATGATCTGTGTTTTAGCAAAACACAGAGGCAGGAAGCTTGGGGCGCTGTGCATGCAAAAAGCAGGTAAATATGAACCAATCAAAATGCTTGCACACTCTGAGTGAATTCCCTGGTTGCGATAGGCTCCTGCCCAGGCCTATGGGCCACAGCTCTCCCAGCTGTCAGTCACATGGGAGGGGAAACTTCGGTGTGTACAGAAAAAGCCCCCTTACTCACAATCTGCTTATTTTTTTCTTTTCTTTTTTTACATAGAAACTTTAACCATTATTAGACAAAATGACACCTAACAGAAGATGAAACATAACAGAAAGGTTTACAGAAATGTGCATAATTATTATATACTGTATATTCTCCAGGTAGAATGTTGGACTGAAGGACATTTTTGTAGAAGGTTAATCCAATCACTTCAGTGTCCGACAGCCAATGAACTGTGAGCTTCTGTCTTTCTGTCGGTGTGTTGGACACACGTTGGCTCAGGGTCGAGGGGTCAGATTGGGGTGATGGTGCCTTGACTACCTGGCCATAGCAATACCGGACCCCCTGGGACAAAGGTCCGAGTGAAGGGTCAGGTAGGGGTCATGGTGCTATGTCTACCTAGCAGTGGCTGGCTGGACATGTCCAGGGTATGAGCGGCGCGTGCTGGTGGCCTGTCGCTGGCGGGCCAAGAAGGACTGTCCAGAACCGGTGCCAGCCAGGCGTTCCTCTGCTGCCTTCTTCTGTAGGGCCATGCCCTGGAAGGAGACAAGGACCATGAAAAACCACCAGGCCACCAAGACATTATAACTGTTTACACAGGGAGACAACATCTGACCCTACCTGTGTAATTAATATTTATTTAACAATCAAATCAACACTGATATAGATCTTATGTCAAAAGATTAACTGGAAGAAAAAAAAATATTGGACAGTTTATAATATGATATCTCAGGTCAAGTCTCATGAGAAAGTCAACAGCTACCTCTAGTGGCAGTGACAGTTTACAGATGAGAATAATGTAACGTTACTCATCTCGCTGAACCACTCAGAGTTAGAGTAAGCATATTTACCATGTTGTACCAGGCAGATTACAGGGGTTTGAGTAAGCATATTTACCATGCTGTACCAGGCAGATTACAGGGGTTTGAGTAAGCATATTTACCATGCTGTACCAGGCAGATTACAGGGGTTTGAGTAAGCATATTTACCATGCTGTACCAGGCAGATTACAGGGGTTTGAGTAAGCATATTTACCATGCTGTACCAGGCAGACACTATGAGTTTCTCTTCTTGGTCTCGCTGGCTCTTGGTCTTGTCATACTCTTTCTGTGGAGGCAACAGATTTAACAAGATGACAAACATTCAACCATCAGGAATATTAACACTGGGAGATGTTTCAAGACCCTAAGCACACCCGCTCATTCCTCCAGAGAGATGAACTAGGGCCCTAACCAAACCCCCTCATTCCACCAGAGAGATGAACTAGGGCCCCAACCAAACCCTCTCATACCTCCAGAGAGATGAACTAGGGCCCTAACCAAACCCCCTCATTCCACCAGAGAGATGAACTAGGGCCCCAACCAAACCCTCTCATACCTCCAGAGAGATGAACTAGGGCCCCAACCAAACCCTCTCATACCTCTAGAGAGATTAACTAGGGCCCCAACCAAACCCCCCCCCCATTCCTCCATTGAGATGAACTAGGGACCCAACCAAACGCCCTCATACCTCCAGATAGATCAACTAGGGCCCCAACCAAACGCCCTCATACCTCCAGATAGATCAACTAGGGCCCCAACCAAACTCCCTCATACCTCCAGATAGATCAACTAGGGCCCCAACCAAACGCCCTCATACCTCCAGAGAATGCAGCATTCTCTCCCTCTCCTGCAGCTGGTTTTTCAGGGCCTGGACTTCTGGTGCTGATCCTTGGTTCTGTTTTGGGTCCAGGGTCCGGATGACACTCTTCGCCTTCTCCAGGTACTTCTTGTACCTCTCCTCCATCAGTTTCATGTCCTCATCCTTCTTTTTCAACGCATCTTCCAATTCCTCCACTCTCTGGCCTGGAGGACGGTTTTAAATAAAATATGACTTTAAAACTTAAAAGGAGGGTGGAGATCTCCAAACCTTACCCTGGTTTCAATTAATACCCCAACTCCCCCCTCACCTCCCAGCCCTGACTCCTGCCGGTGTTATTGATTGGAAAGCATCTCCAGGGATCCATACTAATACTTTATTAGAGCTCCTAAGGTCTTAAAATGTATGCACTTAATGTAAATGTACACATAGTCACTAAATGAAGACAATTTTAAATACCAATATAAATAATAATTTAAATATTAGCTAAATAATAGTACAGTCCCATGTGTTGGGGGAGCAATCACTAAAAAAATGTTTTAACATTAGAACATACAAAGAAGCAACTTCGCATAAAGCCTTAGCCAAGTTTACATTGTAAAATAGGTTTGAAATTTATCATGAAGTAAAGCTTCCATTGGCTCACAGCTAATGGTGTACTTTGGCTCCAGGTCCTCAATGCAGGCACTCTTCTTCTGCAACTCATTGTTCACTTGGTGCAACTTCTCCCTTTTAGTTACAGGACACAATGCAACATACAGTCTGTAAATATCACATCTGTCAGGTCATAGGCTCACAGTATGCCAAAACCACCAAGCAGCCGGTTTAACTGAACTTTCTTTTTACAGTTTTGATTCAATAGAAACTATTCAAATGTGACTGTGTAGTTAAACTATTACTTACATGTGTTCGTCATATTTCTTCTTAAGAAGGATTGACTAAAAAAGAAAAGATAGAGAAGGTTTGCTCAAGTTATAAGGACGTGACACTACCTTGGCCATCCACTAGAGGCCACTGTAAATCAATAATGAAGTCAGTACAGGCCCACGCGATTCTGAAAATTCACTAACAACCTACTGGAACCCATGGGTGTATTACACACCAGGCTGAATTGGATGCTGGTGTACTGATTTGATTGTTTTGATTTCTGTGAAGAAAACCAAAAATATTTTCTCTATGGGCGAATACGCTTTATAAGAGTAAAAAAAATAATCCTAGTTATTTGAGTCAATTATTTGTTTAATCATGCACCAACTGAAGATGAATTATTGTGGTATGTTTTAAAGTGTTGCAAGGAAACAAAGCAGCCAGCGAGAACAGACATCACCCTGACGACCCAGGCCACCGATAAGACGATTTACTTAAACATGACAACGGTTAGCAGAGAGCTGCTGTGTCTTAACAGATTGATCTTCAGGGCATACGTACAATCGCCTGGGGGGAGGAAGCAGGATTTAAGAGAGAATAGAGGGGATTTAATGCCGGACAAAACCAGGGACCCTCAAAGAGACTCGAGAGAGAGAGAACGAATGGGAGAAGAGTGGGAAGGAGTCATGGTCAGGATCAGTTAGGAGGGTTTATCATGCAGTTGGGAGAAAAAGACGGAATGACGGACGGAAAAAGGAGCTTCTAAACAATGTTACACACATCACTTCTCCTGACGATGTAGATCCATTATCCAATCAGGAGAGCTCTATAAACACGACCTGACCTTTAACCTCCAATGGAATAGGCTGGCAGGAAAACCAAAACGCTACAACAAGTGTGACGACAACAGAGAATGAACACAGACAGACACACACACACACACACACACACACAGTGTTAGAATATTAGTGAGACATGACAACCAACCGGTCCGTGCTGAGTTAAATGTCAACAACAGGATGTAGCGGGTTAAGGAGCACCCACTCAGACAGGTAATGTAATGAACCTCCTTAACTCTGTTCCTCATCAGCACCAGGGTGGGGGCAGGGTGGGGGTTTGGCTGGTCTCTACTCACATCGTCAGCTTTAGATCCCTGTTCCTGGAGGCTCTTCTGGAGCTCTTCCACCTGACTCTGACCCTGGATCAGTCTCTGGTTTACCAGTCTGGAACACACATTCAACATCACTCATCTCTGTGTGTGTGTCTGTCTCTGAGGTGTGTGTGTGTGTGTGTGTGTCTGTCTCTGAGGTGGGTGTGTGTGTGTCTGTCTCTGAGGTGTGTGTGTGTGTGTGTCTGTCTCTGAGGTGGGTGTGTGTGCGGGTGTGTCTGTCTCTGAGGTGGGTGTGTGTGTGTGTGTGTCTGTCTCTGAGGTGGGTGTGTGTGTGGGTGTGTCTGTCTCTGAGGTGGGTGTGTGTGTGTGTGTGTCTGTCTCTGAGGTGTGTGTGTGTGTGTGTCTGTCTCTGAGGTGGGTGTGTGTGCGGGTGTGTCTGTCTCTGAGGTGGGTGTGTGTGTGTGTGTGTCTGTCTCTGAGGTGTGTGTGTGTGTGTGTGTGTCTGTCTCTGAGGTGTGTGTGTGTGTGTGTCTGTCTCTGAGGTGGGTGTGTGTGTGGGTGTGTCTGTCTCTGAGGTGGGTGTGTGTGTGTGTGTGTCTGTCTCTGAGGTGTGTGTGTGTGTGTCTCTGAGGTGTGTGTGTGTGTGTCTCTGAGGTGTGTGTGTGTGTGTGTCTGTCTCTGAGGTGGGTGTGTGTGTGGGTGTGTCTGTCTCTGAGGTGGGTGTGTGTGTGTGTGTGTCTGTCTCTGAGGTGTGTGTGTGTGTGTGTGTGTGTGTCTGTCTCTGAGGTGTGTGTGTGTGTGTGTGTGTGTCTGTCTCTGAGGTGGGTGTGTGTGTGTGTGTGTCTGTCTCTGAGGTGTGTGTGTGTGTGTGTGTGTGTCTGTCTCTGAGGTGGGTGTGTGTGTGTGTGTGTGTCTGTCTCTGAGGTGTGTGTGTGTGTGTGTCTGTCTCTGAGGTGTCTGTCTCTGAGGTGTGTGTGTGTCTGTCTCTGAGGTGTGTGTGTGTCTGTCTCTGAGGTGTGTGTGTGTGTGTGTGTGTGTGTCTCTGAGGTGTGTGTGTGTGTGTGTGTCTGTCTCTGAGGTGTGTGTGTGTCTGTCTCTGAGGTGTGTGTGTGTGTGTGTGTGTGTGTCTGTCTCTGAGGTGTGTGTGTGTGTGTCTGTCTCTGAGGTGTGTGTGTGTGTGTCTGTCTCTGAGGTGTGTGTGTGTGTGTGTGTGTGTGTGTCTGTCTCTGAGGTGTGTGTGTGTGTCTGTCTCTGAGGTGTGTGTGTGTGTCTGTCTCTGAGGTGTGTGTGTGTGTGTCTCTGAGGTGTGTGTGTGTGTGTGTCTGTCTCTGAGGTGTGTGTGTGTCTGTCTCTGAGGTGTGTGTGTGTGTGTCTGTCTCTGAGGTGTGTGTGTGTGTGTCTCTGAGGTGTGTGTGTGTGTGTGTCTGTCTGTCTCTGAGGTGTGTGTGTGTGTGTGTCTGTCTCTGAGGTGTGTGTGTGTGTGTGTGTGTGTCTGTCTCTGAGGTGTGTGTGTGTGTCTGTCTCTGAGGTGTGTGTGTGTCTGTCTCTGAGGTGTGTGTGTGTGTGTGTGTGTGTCTGTCTCTGAGGTGTGTGTGTGTCTGTCTCTGAGGTGTGTGTGTGTGTGTCTGTCTCTGAGGTGTGTGTGTGTCTGTCTCTGAGGTGTGTGTGTGTGTGTCTGTGTGTGTCTCTGAGGTAGCTTTTGTTACCTGTTCTCAGTCTCCAGTTCATTTTTCCTGCTGTTAGCGTCTTCCAAAAGACTCTGAAGCAGGGCAATCTTCTCGTTGTCAGATCCTTCCTGAGCTAACTTCAGCATCTTGTTCTCATGCTGCAGTCTAATCAGCCTTTCACTGAAATGGACAGACACACAAAATAACTTGTTACATCATTCGCTACACCTGCTATCATAAAACCTGTGTACAGACCCAAAAGACTGAGTTGATTTTCGAACACCTTAACGTCTTTAGCAAACATGCTACAGGACACTCATACTGGGTTCTAGTAATGAAGCCCTTTAACCCCATGTTCTCATACTGCAGGGTTCCAGTAATACAGCCCTTTAACAATGTGTTCTCCTACTGCAGGGTTCTAGTAATAGAGCCTTTTAACAATGTGTTCTCATACTGCAGGGTTCTAATAACAGAGCCTTTTAACAATGTGTTCTCCTACTGCAGGGTTCTAGTAATAGAGCCCTTTAACAATGTGTTCTCATACTGCAGGGTTCTAATAATAGAGCCTTTTAACAAAGTGTTCTCCTACTGCAGGGTTCTAATAATAGAGCCTTTTAACAAAGTGTTCTCCTACTGCAGGGTTCTAGTAATAGAGCCCTTTAACAATGTGTTCTCATACTGCAGGGTTCTAATAATAGAGCCTTTTAACAAAGTGTTCTCCTACTGCAGGGTTCTAATAATAGAGCCTTTTAACAATGTGTTCTCATACTGCAGGGTTCTAGTAATAGAGCCCTTTAACAATGTGTTCTCATACTGCAGGGTTCTAATAATAGAGCCCTTTAACAATGTGTTCTCCTACTGCAGGGTTCTAGTAATAGAGCCTTTTAACAATGTGTTCTCATACTGCAGGGTTCTAATAATAGAGCCTTTTAACAAAGTGTTCTCCTACTGCAGGGTTCTAATAATAGAGCCTTTTAACAAGGTGTTCTCATACTGCAGGGTTCTAGTAATACAGCCCTTTAACAATGTGTTCTCATACTGCAGGGTTCTAATAATAGAGCCTTTTTACAATGTTCTCCTAATGCAGGGTTCTAGTAACACAGCCCTTTAACAAGGTGTTCTCATACTGCAGGGTTCTAGTAACACAGCCCTTTAACAAGGTGTTCTCATACTGCAGGGTTCTAGTAACACAGCCCTTTAACAAGGTGTTCTCATACTGCAGGGTTCTAGTAACACAGCCCTTTAACAAGGTGTTCTCATACTGCAGGGTTCTAGTAACACAGCCCTTTAACAAGGTGTTCTCATACTGCAGGGTTCTAGTAACACAGCCCTTTAACAAGGTGTTCTCATACTGCAGTGTTCTAGTAACACAGAGTAATATAGAGCTTTCTAACACTGCTCTCATGCTCCAGTCCATAAGAGGCAGAGAAACGTGTTACAAGGCTTTGTCCGCTAGGCCCATGTCAGACAGACTGGTCCAGTATGACTCCTATCAAATGACCAGTGATTCAGCATTAAAACATTCACCACCAAACATAAACAGGGCTGTTAACAGGAGGCACTGAAGGGCTTAGGAGAAGAGAAACATGGCAGCGCTGAAGGCTACAGACAGAGAGCCCTTCAACAGCTTGTACAATATATTCTTAGTTTTTAGTGGTATACTATAAAACAGTGGTTTAGTAGTAACAATGTCTCCTTCCCACTGTCTTGTCCTGGGGTCTAGCTATTGGCTTTTATAGTTAAGCAGTATTTTATTATTTAACAGGGTGTGGCTAGAGGCTACTTGACTGGACACTAAGTGTTTTTTTTGTGTATATAACAGCAGCAACTACGCTAGGCTAGGCTAGCTCCAGGAAGGTTATGCTAGCTTTGGTTTAGCATGATAGCACAGCAGCCAGGAAGTCTCTTGGAAACCAAACACAGAGATGTGCAAGAACAGGGCTGATGTAAGTCAGCAGCTGAATGACGACATGGTGTCAGTGACTCCCAGTCAACAGCACTTGGGCCTGGGCCTTGATCTGCAGCCTCCACAGGACTCAATTTAACAACACGGCATTTCACCGAAATGCAAATGGTTCACACTAATCTTCTAAACACTAACAGCAGGGTGAGGATTAGGGTAAATAATCAAGAAAATGTTAGTTCTGACCCAACAGGTGTTTACGTTCCTGCAAGCCAACCAGATGTATAGGATATACCAGGAGACATTGTGTACTACTGAATAAAAGGAACATGCATGACACTCTGTGGAATGTTCCGGGGCCTCAACCAATCATACCGGATTTCTGGGGTCACAATTTCTGCAGCCAGCGAATCAGATCCCTCGTTACTGCCGAGCGGAACCATGCCTGGATGAACACAAAGATAACTTTGATAACTGACACACTAAAGTAGATTAACAGAAACCGAGATGGAAGGAAATGACAGCAAACCCGTCACCGCAACAAGGACGGCTCAAACACCTTCTGTCCAGACAAGGACTATGACAGAAGAGTACTCAGAGCAAGGACGGAGTGTGTTCTACCTGTAGAGAGCTGTCCTTCCTGAGCCTGGACACATCGGAGTTCCTCTATAGTCTCCTTCAGGGAGTCTCTCTCTGACCGCATACGCTGGAGAACAAGAGAGAGGCAGGTGAGGGAGACAAACAGACACACACAGAGACAGACAGACAGAAAAGGAGGGAGAGACAGAGGCCACGAGAAAAAGACACACAAAGACAGAGAGACCAAACGAGAAACAGACAGAGGAAGAGAGAGAGCCAGAAATCATCTCAGGACAAGCTGTTAAAGAGTAGACATGTTGTGGTTCAGACAGACTCTGTAGTTGCTGAGGTGAAACAAAGTCCTCTGGTAATACAGATTACAATCAAAAGTCGATATTGTGGTGTATCAGACAGCAATGAACCGCAGATATATTTCAGCCCGTCCTCTGTCTGTCTGGAGGTACAGTGAACAGGGTGGGGTTTGTACAGGCCACTCTGCTGTTGTTGTCCTGGTTACGGTTCCAGGATGATGCTTCCACGACACGGCCTCAGAAGACTGAAGGAATCAGGGAAACATCTGAGCACTCACATCTTTCTCTTTCTGGAGAGAGTCCACTTTCTCCTTGAGTCTCTTGTATTCAAACTCCATCTTGTCGGCCTTCTTAGATTCCTCTGACAGCCTGTTTTGCAGCTCCACTACCTGTGGAGACACGGGTCGGAGTCACTGCGTGTGGGGACACGGGTCGGAGTCACAGCGTGTGGGGACACGGGTCGGAGTCACTGCGTGTGGGGACACGGGTCGGAGTCACTGCGTGTGGGGACACGGGTCGGAGTCACTGCGTGTGGGGACACGGGTCGGAGTCACTGCGTGTGGGGACACGGGTCGGAGTCACTGCGTGTGGGGACACGGGTCGGAGTCACTGCGTGTGGGGACACGGTTCAGAGTCACTGCGTGTGGGGACACGGGTCGGAGTCACTGCGTGTGGGGACACGGGTCGGAGTCACTGCGTGTGGGGACACGGGTCGGAGTCACTGCGTGTGGGGACACGGGTCAGAGTCACTGCGTGTGGGGACACGGGTCAGAGTCACTGCGTGTGGGGACACGGGTCGGAGTCACTGCGTGTGGGGACACGGGTCAGAGTCACTGCATGTGGCAGTGTCCGTTCTGACATGCGTGTGTACCTGTCTCTTGTATGTCTCCAGCTGTCCCTTGGCAGTGTTGGCCTTGCGAAGCTCCTCCTCCAGACTGACTGTGTTCTGCATGTACAGGGTGTTCTTCTCCTCCAGCAGCTTGACCTGCCGCCTCAGGTCTCCAAGATCTTCCAGCTTCTTCTTGTAGGACTCCACCATGCCCTCCAGCTTGGAGACCTTATCAGATGAGTGTCTGCAGGACACGCTCTCAAGTTAGTTATTATCTTACCAATGATGGTGGATAACGCCACACAAAAAATGACAAAGACCCACAATTTGCTGCACCAACAACCCAAGCGCGGCCCCGCCCCATATCATAACCCCACCCCCAGACCCTTTGGTTTTTTGTCAGTCTTAAGGTGTGGACTGGTATCAGCAGTGTATTGATGCCCACCATATTGCTTCCACATTGCATATGTACAACATCAAATGCATTCAATCTAAGTGGGAAGAAACATGGCTAATATTGGGTTCTGAATGGTTCTGAATGGTTTTAAACTGTTCTGAATGGTTCTGACCATCTCATCCTTAGAGTGTTGGCCTGGTCAGCTAGGGTTACTGCGTAGGGTCAGGGGTCAGAGGCTAGGGCGCAATGCGTTTCCTACCTGAGAACGTCCATTTCGTCCTTCAGCGACTGGGCCTCGTCTGCCAGGGAGGTGAGCTCTTCGTTCTGTCCTCGCAGCTCATTCATCTCCTTCTCCAGCTCCTCACAGCGGATACGATAGTCATCCTTGGCAGCCTCCAGCCTAAAACACCACAGACAAAATGAAAAAGAGACAGACAGACAAGGAGACAGGCAAAAAGAGAGACAGGCAAAAAGAGAGACATGGAGAGACAAACAGAGAGACAGACAGGTTAACCATTTATCCTGCACAGCATCCTTGCTGACATCCACACACCCTAAAGCATGGTGATTATGAGCCCTGCTCTAAGCGCTTTAGAGTTGATACCGTCAAAAAGGCATTGATCTCGTAGAAAAGAGAGACTCGAAGACAGTTTGAGGAGGCTACTTAAGGGGCTGCCAGCTGTATTTATAGTTCTTTAATCTGGTGGAAATGAACAGATCCAGAGAGGCGCCGTTGCTAAGGGACAAATCAATAGCTTTTTAAACAATCAATCTCTCACTTTTGGTTGTGGCGCCTCTTTCATCTGAACAGTGTGCAACCAGAGCTCTCACCTGGGCTAACCAAAGACTTTTGCTCAGGCTGAAACACTAAGTCCTGCCCAAGGACCTCCGTATCCTCAAAAAGTCCAGACTGGCGTGCATGAAAGATGATTCCTGTACTTCAAAAACAACCCAGAAACCACTGGGTTGAATCAGAGCCAGACCAAACGTAGGAACAGCAACACTGTCATTGGCTTTGACACCGTGATTGGTTAGAGATGATCCAATCGCTGCTGGCTTTGTGTTGTACAGCGTCTCACATTTTGATGTCCCCCACACGACTACAGTGGATGTCTCAGGCTCAGATGGGAAATAGGGCGGTGGATTATTTCAGCCAGAGGTCAGGGAACCAGATCTCTACCATGGCCGTGTTGGGGTTCTAATGGTGTATTTCTATCACAGCCTTCAGTCAGAGTGGGAGGAGTCAGAGTGGGAGGACGTTGAGGTTCCTGCATTATGAAGCTGTAAAACTGTGTTCCAAGGCCTACCTCCTCTCTCTAGATCCAACCTCCATCTACCTCCTTTCTCCAGATCCAACCTCCATCTACCTCCTCTCACCTGATCCTACCTCCTCTCTCCAGATCCAACCTCCTCCTACCTCCTCTCTCCAGATCCAACCTCCTCCTACCTCCTCTTTCCAGATCCAACCTCCTCCTACCTCCTCTCTCCAGATCCAACCTCCTCCTACCTCCTTTCTCCAGATCCAACCTCCATCTACCTCCTCTCACCTGATCCAACCTCCTCTCTCCTGATCCAACCTCTTCCTACCCCCAGATCCAACCTCTTCCTACCTCCTACCTCCAGATCCAACCTCTTCCTACCCCCAGATCCAACCTCTTCCTACCTCCTACCTCCAGATCCAACCTCCTCTCTCCAGATCCAACCTCCTACCTCCAGATCCAACCTCCTCTCTCCAGATCCAACCTCCTCTCTCCAGATCCAACCTCCTCCTCCTTTCCAGTACCTGAAGGTCTCCTCCTGGAGCTGTTCTAGTTGGGTCTGAAGTTGCAGGTGTCTGCGTCCTGCTGGGCTGTTCAGGTCCTCTATGGAGTCCGACTGATTGAGACGCTCCATGAGGATCTGATTCTCAGCCAGCAGACTGCCTTTCTCCTCCTGTAGCGCTGCTACCTGCCAAGGAGGGGGAGGGACAGGGAGAGGGGTCAATATGGGGACCAGAACAGACAGTGTCACCTCCTAAAATCTTGGATAAACAGCGAGCAAGACCAACCACCCATATATGATTCCACTTGGGTTGTAAAGTTCATGTAACCACCAGAATTCCCAGATTTTCCCAGAAACCCTTGTTGAGGGATTCCACAAGCGTATTCCTTCTTCCCTAATTACAGGATGTTTTCTATCAGGATTTGTAGGAAAAATAGGGAATAATGGGGATTAGATTTTTATTCACTTAAATTTTTTTTTACAAATACATGTCAGTGGTTTTCAAATCAGGAAAAAGCAAGCACATGAAGAAGAGACTAACCAACACACTTCTAATGAGCAGGGCCAACTGGGCGTCATGCTTCAACGTGACCTTAAAACATGATGTGATTAAAGCTCCACATACACGCAAAGCGGCAGCGTTTGAGAAACAGTCACTCTGGTTCTGTGTGATGAAATATTTCATCAGGACACTCAAGTGAAACCTCCCAGATGAAACACACAGACTAGCCTTGAATGCTTCCTGCAGGCTAACCCTTGACCCATAACAACAGTGGTTTTCTATGCCTCCAGAAATGCAGCCTAAGGGTGAAAGTTCACAAACAACTCCCTTCTCCAGTTCCAACAGCTTGCCAGCTTGCCCACATATTACTGGACCTGGACGGATGTGAAACTGGATAGAGCACTGACTCTCCAATGGCCATCTGGTTGTTCTGTGCTCACAGCCCTGTCCACCTGGTAGTTCTGGGGTCAACCTCACAGCCCTGTCCGCCTGGTAGTTCTGGGGTCAACCTCACAGCCCTGTCCACCTGGTAGTTCTGGGGTCAACCTCACAGCCCTGTCCACCTGGTAGTTCTGGGGTCAACCTCACAGCCCTGTCCACCTGGTAGTTCTGGGGTCAACCTCACAGCCCTGTCCACCTGGTAGTTCTGGGGTCAACCTCACAGCCCTGTCCACCTGGTAGTTCTGGGGTCAACCTCACAGCCCTGTCCACCTGGTAGTTCTGGGGTCAACCTCACAGCCCTGTCCACCTGGTAGTTCTGGGGTCAACCTCACAGCCCTGTCCACCTGGTAGTTCTGGGGTCAACCTCACAGCCCTGTCCACATGGTAGTTCTGGGGTCAACTTCACTTCCTGCTGTTGCTGTGGTGATACACACAGGTTATAACACAGGCAGGGGGCGGGCATTAGTCTGGGGTGGCACAGGAGGGGCAAGGTTGGTTGACATACAGCACACAGTTTGGCAGGACAGGACATGACAGCTGACTGATGGGGTAACACAGGCAGCATGTTCAATGGAACCCTATTCCCTTCATAATGCACTACTTCTGGTCCAGGGTATACGGAATAGGGTTACATTTAGGAGCCCGGCCACAGTTAAAGGAGCCTGGATCTCAAACAGGGGGTGCTGTTATCGAAGCAGACAGCAGGCTGCAAACCCAGGGCTTTCAATTCACACGGCAAATGACAAGGACTGAGAGAAATGAGAGATTAAAAGATGTCATTTACCCTCTCTTCTAGTTCAATATAGTCTAATCTCAGCCTATCACGCTCCTCTTGTACATGGAAGGCCTTCCAGGGGAGAGTCATGGTCAGGGTCAGGTCAGGGTCAGGAGAACAGAACAGGTCCATGTCAATCAGAGCCACATGCACAGAGATTCAGACGACTTCAGAACGGACGACACGCTGCTGACGCTCAACCTTCCATTCATCCTCATGACGACAAGGGAGACTCCAATTATAACCGCAGGCGTTCAGTTTCATTGGTTAAAACTGTACTGTGAATGTACACCATGTTACAGAAACCTACCCAAACTCTCTAAATGTACAGCTCTGATGTCAATCAAAATGTAAATCATTCGTAGAGAATATAAATCATAAACGCGACATATCCAATAGTCTGAACGGAACGAAGTCTTACCACGACTGTTCGGGATAGATCAACTGCCAACTTTTGATGGCATACAGGTTTTAAAAAATATTTTTTAATCAGGTTGTTATTATTAATGTCATTTCAAACCAGCCTTGTTTACTGAACACAGCGTGCACACTGTTCAGATGAAATATTATGAGGCAAACCTGCATGTCCAGCTCGTGACATCTCTGAGCAATCTCCTCCTTGGTGGCTAAAGCTTCACTCAGCTCCTCCACAGTCTTCTTCAGCTGGAAAATCAAAAATACAAAATCGGGATTTAGAATAAAAAATCCAAGAGAAGAATATACATCAAATAAACTGTATTTGAATGTGATGTACCAAGAAAGCCTTCTATGAAACGAATCAATTTAGGTACTTTAAAAAAATGATATGAGTTAAAGATGTCAAAAATTAGGGTATTTTGCCATGAGCTCCAGTCAGTGGAAGCGGTAAACGTTCGACGTGAACAGAATCCACCAGCGTATAGGTTACTATTAGAATAGCACGTTAAAGATGCATTCCGCGGTTTTCGCTACACGTGGTGGAAATGGCGGTGTCAAGCAAAAAGAGTCTCCAAAAATTGTGTACAATCATGAGTGTATGAAAGCACATTGTTAACAAACCAGGTCAAATAGGTCATAACAATCTGTTCATGTTCAATTCTGTTGATGACATTAACACTGGTGATGAAGGGGTGCTGACGATAAAGCAGATGGCAGAATAAATAAATTACATCTCATTTACAGAGTAGCTGTTTGGTGTCAAACCTATAGACCACAACCCCAGAGTCGAGGACTGGAAGGACGGTCATTTTTACAGGAGATGCCTGGCAGCAGGGTGAGGGAAGATGTGTTGTGGACGAACAAAGAACAGATTCTGGATTTAACTTTCCACTGAAGGAGAAGATGGAGGTCGATGACATCTAATGCCGCTAAAGGCTGAACAGGGTTCAGTGAGGGGCCAGTTGAATACAGGACAGCGGTACAAAGGTGGATGAGAAAGTAACGTCATTAATACACAAGAACAAAACGTTGAGGAGAACCCAGAGAACATGTTCACCTGTCTGTCGATGTCTGCGTACGAGTCGTTTCCACCCATCACTGGAGTCTCTTTGCTCATCAGCTACAAAACAAGGCAATAGTGAGGAACGCAGTGAGAAACGCAGTGAGGAACGCAGTGAAGCTGATCGGTGTGGTAAATGTATACAAAACACCCACCTCTTGAATGGCTGTCATGACTACATGTTGAACGGATTCCTCCATCATCATTATGGTCTGGATGTATTCTGAAGGGGGGGGGGGGCAGGAGGGGGCACAGACGAATCAACTTCATGTTCAGTCTGAGAGGTAATCTCATACTCATCCTCAAACTCTACGTTCTAGGACAAGGCTGTCAACTAATTACAACTAACCAGTTCTTCAGTGACACAGTCGCCTACAGAGGAAGATGGAGGCAACCAGAGGGTTTAGACTGACCTTGTTTCTGCTCACAGTTGATGGCACATCCCAAGATCAGCTGCAGCATCCTGCCAAGCTCGGCAGCATCAGAGTGTTCTCCAATCAGGTTGATGTCTGGCAGGGTGAAGTCATTGATCTGCTGTTGGAGAACCTCCTGATTGTAGTCCAGGATTCCTTTCAACACCTTCTTTAAGTTGCTGATCTGAACACAAGGGAGGAGAATGTATTTGGGATCAGGACTGCCGCACCGACCAAAAAATGACAGGGGTCTGAGAGCAGAATGTGGAAGGTGAAGAATGTTTCAACACAACCAAAATGACGCAGTGCCTCGTACCTTTAGCCGCCAATTATCTCCAACTTCAGGCTTGATCCTACTTATCCAGTTGTCGGTGAAATACACAATATCTCTGAAAGACAAGAGAAAGTGAGAGGAGAACACAGCCCTGAACGCCAACCAAGTGCTCATCAGTGGACTCCTTGACATTCAGTCCCATCTTTAAAATCTGATGCTCACATTTTCTGCAAGGCCTGAGCCATCACGATCCCACTGGTGAGATCTTCCACCGTTTTGCACGGTGCCTCCACTCCAAACGTTTGGATCTAGGAGAAAAACACAACACATTGAGATTTCTTTTTGGCTTCTTCCACACAGCTAACAGAATGAACGGGAGAAAAATAAGCAGTGAATACAGAACGTGTGTTGGACAGGAAAAAAAAACAGAGCAACACTCTCCAGCTCTGATTTTCCACATCCCTCAGCTGGATGACAGCTAGCAGGGTCCATCCTTTAAATACCCCTGTGACCTCACCACTCAGAGCAGAGAAAATGGCATCCCAAAGCACCTGGACCCCAACGCATCACGGCTGAACTTTAACCAGCGACGGATCTACAAACAATGACTAATGAGACAGGATGATTTGTAAATGAGTGATTCAGAGGTCGTCCTCACAGTCGAACAAGCCCATTCACCGCCGAAACGTTCCACGGAGCGTAGTGTTTGTTACCCAGCAACGAGTGTTTTGTCACTTCCTGATTTACTTTTGAGAAGGTATTTTCTCTGGGAAAGGGAAACACCGCCCACCCCTTTCCAGCCGTTCAATCCATTGCTAATTTAACATGTGTTTATCATCATCACACAGGCTGGAAATCATGGCCCCAGTTTGAACACTGCCTTTTCCCAAGTCCAAATAATCCAAACCCAAAACCAGGAACTACTCCCTCCCTCCCTCCCTCATCATCCAGTCCCTTCCTCACCCTCTAGCTCTCTCACTCTATTGTCCTCTCGCTCTGCCTAGTAGCAATTTGGTTTGGACAACCTCTCTTCTGCTGATTTGGGGCTGAAATAATTTTGTTAACACATGTTGAGTGACATCATGTTCCAATAGCAGAAGAACGTTTGGAATGTGTGTGCGGAGAAACGCACAGCGCCCAGTACTCAGACCTGTACTCTGTTGACAAGCCAGTCGGTCGGTCAGGTGGCGCGACAGAGAGTGAAGCCTGTCATGTTGACTGTGACCAGCGCTGAAACAAGCATGACTGAATCAACCGGGCAGGACACAGAGGTGACTAGCATGTATTCAGCCACACAGGCAGAGCAGACACACACTGATGTTAACATCACTCACTGAAAAAAAACCTTAAGCGTTTCTCCTCTCCACAAATCCGCTTAAAAAAACGATTTTTAAGAGGTGGTTCATAATTTGTAAGTCTTATTGGACCAACAGCAACCACACAAACTCCCAGCCCTTCACCCTCGTGCACTCCCAGCCCTTCACCCTCGTGCACTCCCAGCCCTTCACCCTCGTGCACTCCCAGCCCTTCACCCTCGTGCACTCCCAGCCCTTCACCCTCGTGCACTCCCAGCCCTTCACGCTCGTGCACTCCCAGCCCTTCACCCTCGTGCACTCCCAGCCCTTCACCCTCGTGCACTCCCAGCCCTTCACCCTCGTGCACTCCCAGCCCTTCACCCTCGTGCACTCCCAGCTCTTCACGCTCGTGCACTCCCAGCCCTTCACGCTCGTGCACTCCCAGCCCTTCACCCTTGTGCACTCCCAGCTCTTCACGCTCGTGCACTCCCAGCCCTTCACGCTCGTGCACTCCCAGCCCTTCACGCTCGTGCACTCCCAGCCCTTCACGCTCGTGCACTCCCAGCCCTGTAGCAGACAAGCAGAGAGCCAGTAGAAACATGGGTGATGCAGGTCCTCTGTACCAACCCTCATCTGATCCTGGCAGGGATCAAGCAGAACAGAGTGACCTGCTCACGTTACACCCTTTGCCTCACTGCCTGAATAACACAGCCACAGCCACACAGAACTAGACCAATCCCAGACAGTGTTCTATAGATTTTCCACAGAGCTAGACCAATCCCAGACAGTGTTCTATAGAGCTTCTCCACAGAGCTAGACCAATCCCAGACAGTGTTCTATAGAGCTTCTCCACAGAGCTAGACCAATCCCAGACAGTGTTCTATAGAGCTTCTCCACAAAGCTAGACCAATCCCAGACAGTGTTCTATAGAGCATCCACACAGAACTAGACCAATCCCAAACAGTGTTCTATAGAGCATCTACACAGAGCTAGACCAATCCCAGACAGTGATCTACAGAGCTTCTCCACAGAGCTAGACCAATCCCAGACATTGATCTATAGAGCATCCACACAGGGCTAGACCTACAAAACAGACCTACTCTGTGTTGTCGCAGGCTCCTCTGAAAGGCCCCGCCCCGGTTTCTAATGACAGCATGCCAGTCAGGGAACCCCAGTAGATAGCGGACATATTTCATATGCACACTGCCACGTCATAGAACATCCAGGGCTAGCTAAACCACTCAGTCCCAAATGGCACACTACTACCTGTGTAGTGCCCTAGGGCCTGGACATGTGGCAGAATACAGAGGGAACAGGGTAGCATTTGGAGCAGCCCGAGGCCCTGGGCTTGGGGCCAAGGGAAGGGTTACACGGCTACAGTTACCCAGCGGCGAGGGAGGAGCGGTCCACTTGACAAGCTGAGACAGACCGCAGTGTCTTCCACACGAGAACAATGCTGCTGCTGGCCTGTGGGAAGACACTGTAGTGGCGTGTGGCATGACATGGAGGGGAGTGTCTGCCCATACGTGCACGTGCCTGAAGGAGTGTCTGCCCATACGTGCACGTGCCTGAAGGAGAGTCTGCTCATATTTTCCCATGTGTGAAGGAGAGTCTGCTCATATGTTCCTGTGTGTGAAGGAGAGTCTGCTCATATGTTCCTGTGTGTGAAGGAGAGTCTGCTCATATGTTCCTGTGTGTGAAGGAGAGTCTGCTCATATGTTCCCGTGTGTGAAGGAGTCTTTTCCTATGTCCAGGACCACATGAATGACATCCGGAAGTCAGCAAATGTGGTTTCAATAAACCACAGAGATTCCGGTTCTTTCTACAAAATGTTTCTCTAGCATTTTAGGGCCTATTTCTACCATTCTGTTTTCCTTAGACTGGGCTGAAGAGGACCTAGCAGTAAGTCAGACCTGTGGGGAAAGCAACAAGCGACCGTTAAACAGCTAGTTAAAACTACAGCTGGTTTTCCAAGAGAGCACAGATCCTGTTTCTCCACTGGGAGAAGTGCCTTGATAGGTACAATACGATTCAGAAGTCAGCAGATCCAGCCCAACCCTGAAAGGCTGGAGAAGTCTGATTCATCTAATTCACATTTATGACAGGGCGTCTAAATAGTTTGACCTGCACCAGCTGTTCTCAGATCAGTTCACTCCCCAGGATGTTGACAACCAACTGTGCCTGCAGTTCAGGGACACACCTTGAAGTGAACACTGCCAGTGGCCAGGGATGAGTGAACACTGCCAGTGGCCAGGGATGAGTGAACACTGCCAGTGGCCAGGGATGAGTGAACACTGCCAGTGGCCAGGGATGAGTGAACACTGCCAGTGGCCAGGGATGAGTGAACACTGCCAGTGGCCAGGGATGAGTGAACACTGCCAGTGGCCAGGGATGAGTGAACACTGCCAGTGGCCAGGGATGAGTGAACACTGCCAGTGGCCAGGGATGAGTGAACACTGCCAGTGGCCAGGGATGACTTGATGAAGACAGTGAGGAATGGGAGAAAGTCTGCAGAGATGGTCTGGCAAGTGGAAGATGGGATTGAGATCCTTTTTTCTACTCCCTTTTACTTCCAGACGTCAAAGACTTGGAGGCCTGTGTGGCTGGCATGAGTCTGGACCTGCATGTCTTCTTTTCAGGCTGCTCCTCTGGCTTGAAAAATACACAGCAATCTGAACTATCTGAGAAGGAGAAAAGACCAGTAGACACTGGCAGGAGGGTGCAGATGAAAATGGTCACTCCTTCCTGCACCATTTGACTTGTCGGTTTAATAGAGGCAGTGTTTTAGAATTTTCAACGGGCAAAAAAAAGCCTCCGCTACAGTTTTTGATAGGCTAACCTTTCATTGATTTCACAAAACTGCCATGAAAAGCTGAGTCAAACTATAAATACTCAACAGCCATTAGAAGACCGGGAGATCTACATTTCTAAAGAGGAAACGGAAGTGATACAGCAATTCAGGCATAAAGGCTATATTAAGTGCTTATGACATGTTGACAGGCAGACCTAGCTAACCCTAATCCCTACCAATCAGATCATCACTAGGGCCATTAGTTAGGCTGTTCCTCAGACATCTCTCCTAAGAGCTACTTACCAAGGACATAGTATATCTACGTGAGGGAGGGGGATAAACAAATTGCCAAACTCAACTGACCCTTCCAGAGCCTTTTAAAGCAACCGAGGCATTACGCAACAAAACGTGACGCGCTGGCTGCAAATATTTCTAAACCAGCTCATGCTGGCAGAGTTTTAGGTAACAAGATAATTTGCTGCTTATGTTGTGGCCAGAGATTAGCTCAATAACGCTGCTTGTCTGGGTACATTACGTCTCTGGGGAGAAGAGTGACAGCCGTCTGACCAGAAGACTGTTGACGGAGCTGGTGTGGCTTTAAATATAGTCTTGTCTAGGAAACCCAACCCTGGCTGTGACGCTGTGGTGCTGAGCTCTGTGTACTAGCAGTCCTCAGAAGCCTGTCAGCACAGCAGAGACATGGACCAGATCAAAGTCCATATACTTCCTCATTATAATAACACTCAATCAGATCCAATCCCAATTAATCTGCAAGTCTTAGAATGATTCTTACATAATTCAAGACCTGGAGCCTTAAGGAGCTCGCTTTAACAGACAGAAGCAGTTATTTCAAAATGTTGCCGTCAGTCTCTGTTTGTGCCGTGTTTGGTTTTGCCTACTTCATTCCTGACAAAAAAAAAAAGAGGAAATCCACACCCGCCTGCACACTCTTCAGAATGACAGGAAACAGATGGGGAGGGTGCAGAAAGACCTTGATCTCCCAGGAAGAACACCACAATAAAGACTGCATTTAGGGAAAGGCAGGTGGTTTGGTGTCAGATGGGTGCACACGGTCTAGTTAGAACCTCTAAGGGCTTGGATTCAAAAATAAAAAAGCACCAAAAGCATTTAACCAGTGACTGTACATAAGAGTACAGTAGGTCCGGACTAATGTAGAACCAAGTTTAAATAGAGGGGAAAGTTTGGATTGTTTTAAGCCCACAGCACATAGAAAGACAGTCTAGAAGGATCCACGCAGCGTCGGTGGAGGGAGGGGTTTGTCAACAGGGCATGATGAGCAGGTCATCTGTTGTCAGGCGGGCAGCACAGATCACTCTCCATTTAAGGCGTCTCACTGGCATCTTGGCGCAAGATTTCTGAGGTCCTGATCAAAATCAAACATCCCAGGATACAGACTTCATCAGCAAGACGCTGGCCACTGTGTGTGCCTGCATGTGTGGAACAATGCTTTGTTGACAGGGTAAAGCGAGGCTGTCGTTATTAGTGCTTGTGTGCAGGCCCTCTTCAGTGTATTTTAGCATGAGTGCTAACAGCTATGTAAGGAATGTAACCCTAAACATCATATCCAGAGGATCAGGAGTGGCATTTCTCTGTCTTTAAATACACCGTGCACAGCTTCTGAAATACTGCCCAGTGGCCAGTAACATTTCGTGGACCAGTAGCATCAAGCATTGGAGCTAGTGACAGTAGATAGTCTCAGGGTTTGAGCATGTTAGCAGTGACTGGAAAGATTGGTCAAATCCATGGGCCAACAAGGGGAAAATCAGTCTTTCTGTCCCTGAGCAAGACAGTTAACCTCAATCACTTCCAGGTTTTCACTGAAAACAGCAGTGTTCTTAGTCATACTTACATGGTAATATAACAGGGGAAAATAAGATGATGCATTTCAAACTGTGATAATAAAATAATATGGAGAACTGATCTCAACAAATGCTGGAGCAAAGAAACTAAGGAAGAACACCTTCAGAACGGCATAGATCAACAGACATGAGAGGATTCAATGTCAAGCTTCTGGACTAATAAACCAAGCAAGTAGAAAAAAAAAAAATAAGGATTTGTGTTGGATTGTTAAAAGGATCTTGTAGATTAGTGTTAAGCTTAGTTGACTTGTTTGGGCTCTTATAGCTGCATTGTACCTGATTTGTCTAGATACAAAAAACTATCAATTAAACAAGGTAACCAAACCACTCTCTCAATGCAACACCTGACCTTTCAATGCAACACCTGACCTTTCAATGCAACACCTGACCTTTCAATGCAACACCTGACCAACACGAGATCGTTCCAGAGAACTGTTGTCAAAACAGTTATTACTGGAACATTGTTGTTGTCCGGTGTCTGACAAACGTTTGTTGTGAAAGCTTTTAACAGACTGCCAAAAGGAAAGCTAGGTCATCTTTCAAATTCCTGTCAATTCATAATTCCAATATTGTCATATGGATGACCTGTTGGACGGAAGGTTATGACGGAGGTAATGAGACAGCTTCGCAACCACTGGACCAATTAGAACAACCTCCACTAGTTCCAAAATTATGTTGTAGTCCTAAACTAGCCCAACCAAATCAATAAGGTTTTGATGATTATTATACAAGTTTTATGAGGGGGACCTGAAAAACAGTGCCAGTCAAAAGTTCGGACACACCGACTCATTCAAGGGTCTTTCTTTAGTTTTACTATTTTCCACATTGTAGAATCATAGTGAAGACATCAAAACTATCAAATTACACATATGGAATCACATAGTAACCAAAAAGTATTAGACAGATCAAAATACATTTCTATTTTAATATAATTCAACATTGTGAAAAATAGTAAAACTAAAGAAATACCTTTGAATGAGAAGGTGTGTCCAAACTTTTGGCTGGTACTGTAGGTCACAAACCTAGGAGAGGATCTGTGATCCACTGATTTAGAAAATACCTTCCAAAAGTAGCAGAGAAACACTCATACATATTTGAACTGGAGTGTAGAAATGACCAGTGTTAGATGGATTTTATAGCTCATTCCTCAACTCGAGATGAATGAAGAACGAGATGAGAATACTTAACTACTTTAAAAGGGAAGATGATGTACAATGTTGTTATTCGACAGATCCTGTGTACCGTTACAATTTGTTGATCACTGGGGTACAGTAACTAGCTGCGTTTCTTGGGCTGGTAGCTACAGTACTGTACACTAACTATTGTCTAAAATAAATAGCATTGCTGTATGGTACCTTCATTTTATTTCTTACGCTAGCACCATGCTACTGAACTACTGTACTGAACTGAACTACTGTACAGTAGCAGGGTTTTGTGTATTAGTACTCGATATGGCAGACTTGACTTTAGCGGCAGCAAGCTAGCCACCCAACACAAGCGATCAACATTCCGTATAAATGAACTGTTCAACACATCGGGTTAAGTCTTTCTCGGCGACCGGAAGAATTATTTGTATACACACCCATGTCAAAAGGCTCTCGCACAGTTCAACTCGATCCACGGAATCCAAGGTACTCATCGTAGTGTAGCTTGAGCAAGTAATCCACTGGGATCGCCGTTCTTTATCCGAAAATGGCTAGCCAGCCAACTACTGTAGGCGAGATGAAATTAACAAGACCGAGACGTCTGATCAGCTGGATAACAAACGAGGAATTAATTCAACGTAAAGCACTGGCTAGAAAAACCGGTTTCCGACAGGACAGATACGGCCCCACCAACCTTTTCAATGGCATAAATACATACAGGTTCGAAGGTAAATGTTATATACTCATAAACCAAGATGAAAAGACACACATCCACCCGTCTCTCGCCTCTGTCAAGCTTTTTCCAACCAGCTGGGGGGGAAATGCCACCCTGTAGGACCAGAAAGAAAATCTTGAGCCTGAAAAATATATGCGGTATCAACCTTCTTATACTAATATATGTTAGTATATACATGATACCCCGAACGAGTAATTATACTTATATCTAAGGAAGTACAAATTTATATTAAAATGTTTTCCATGATAATTCGAATAAACACGTTTGATTGAATTTAGAGCAGGCAATGTTGGGCACTCTATGTGTACGTACGCAAGAAAAAGGACCCTTCTAAGATTGCGGAAGTGGAGCAACTAATTCCTATTGATAGGGTGAGAGTTTTGGATTACAAACATATATGTTTCTTAACCATTTTCTGAAATATTGTCCACATTGGCTAGATTTT
Organism: Esox lucius; assembly: GCF_011004845.1. Lineage (NCBI taxonomy): Eukaryota > Metazoa > Chordata > Actinopteri > Esociformes > Esocidae > Esox > Esox lucius. The sequence continues at coordinate 23,723,790 of NC_047591.1, forward strand.
AGCAATATTAAAGATATTAACTATAAACTTACTCTAGGATTCTACGTTGTATGGTTTGCGTTATGTAGCTAGCTGAAGTAGCCTCGCTGTACCTCTGAATAGGAGAAGAGTTGGTTGGATGTTTCTGACCCACCCTTTCAATGTCTTTATTCGAACACAGTTCTGTAGAATGATTAAGTGGGATGGATGAAAACAATGGCTGTGGGGAAGTGGACTATTTGCTGCAAGATGAAGACTCACTCATAGAAGGTGTCAGCAACCCAGTCCTCTTCGTGGTCGTTCTCAGTGTCACGTTCCTGTGTGGTCTGGTAACTCTGCTCTGCAGGTATGTAGTGATAGTTGAAATCTTGATTTTTTTTTACCCATTGTTTTATAACTATTTTATAAATGGAACATGTTTTGTTGTCAACAGATGTGTGCATTTGACTGTTCTAGTTAGCAAGTTAGTAGTGGCCGTGTTAATCCATACACCTGTCTAAATGCAGAAATGAGCAGCAGAACATCCATCCAGAGAACCAGGAACATGTACGCGCCGTCCGGCAGCAGCTGCAGTCTGAATTACAGGTGAGAAGATCTGTCACTTAGTTGCTCTTTGCACTGCACCTTCTGGGTCACGTTCAGTAGGTTGAGAATGAAATAACACATACTATTATAGAGTGTGAATGCCGGGACTTGACCAATAAGAAATTAGCCCAATTGAAGTCAAAACGTCTTCTGTGTGCTCTAATTAACAGGAGGTTGATATTGCATTTCTGTAGCTTGTTCCTACCAAACACACCTCTTTCCCCGTCCCTCAGGAAGGAGAATCGGCAGAGCCTAGGCAACAGTTCTACACAGACATGTCCTGCCCTGTCTGTCTGCAGCAAGCAGTGCTGCCTGTGGAAACCAACTGTGGACACCTGTTCTGTGGTAAGTGTGGCTGCCGCTCCTGTCCCAGAACCCAAGTGTTTATTAGGGAAAAGGCATCTGAACCAACTATTACAAATCAATAGAACTGATTGATTAAACACAACTGCGTATTATTTATTTACCCCCTTTTTTTTTTTGGAAGGTTCTTGTATAATTGCTTATTGGAGATACGGGACTTGGCTTGGTGCAATTAACTGTCCCATCTGCAGACAAATGGTGAGACACTAAATAATATTTTGTAACTTTCTAGCATAGTGGCATCCTACTTATCCATAGTTTAGTGGTTGCGGGGATGGTATCCCTTGGTGTTCCCGGGGATGGTATCCCTCGGTGGTCGCGGGGATGGTATCCCTCAGTGGGATGTAAGGGTATGGTAGGTAAACTGCCAGCCTGTTGGGATTGGCCTGCTGATGCAACTCTGGAGCATCAGCAGACCCCCCCCCCCACCACCACCATAGAACTAATTAGAATATGCATGTACTTTCAGGATTGTTTGGTGTGTTACTATTGGTGGTCTGCAAGCTACCGATGGCGATGTTACTAGTAGTGGAATATGGACTTTTGAGAGCAGAGTACAGCAGTAATTCTCTTTAGGAAACGAGAGACTTGGCTTCCACCTTTTACCCTACCCCTTTGAATCTAAGAGGTGCAGGGCACTGATACACAGTGCCCGGGAAGCATCTCAGCAACAGAAATTACACCCCCCCCCCCCCCCCCCCCCTTTTCTTTTTCCCTTGTGGACTCCGTGACCCTGTCTCTCACCTTTGTGTCCAGGTCACACTGCTGTTCCCACTCTTCCATGAGCATGCCTCTCCGCAGCAGGTTCAGGATGGAACCGTGGAACCCCTCCTCATCCTCCGGGATCTCAACGATTACAACCGCAGGTTCTCCGGACAGCCCAGATCTGTGAGTTTAGCAAACCACATCTTTTTGTACTTGAAGAGAATAATAATAATAATTTACTAATTTAAATTTTGGTTAAACAGAGAATGTATTAATTTCTCATTATTATTCATTATGTGACTCAAACACAATGTCATGTCACCTAGTCAAAGACTACTAATGTCATGTTACCTAGTCAAAGACTACTAATGTCATGTCACCTAGTCAAACCCTGCTAATGTCATGTCACCTAGTCAAACCCTGCTAATGTCATGTCACCTAGTCAAACCCTGCTAATGTCATGTCACCTAGTCAAACCCTGCTAATGTCATGTCACCTAGTCAAACCCTGCTAATGTCATGTCACCTAGTCAAACCCTGCTAATGTCATGTCACCTAGTCAAACCCTGCTAATGTCATGTCACCTAGTCTAACCCTGCTAATGTCATGTCACCTAGTCAAACCCTGCTAATGTCATGTCACCTAGTCAAACCCTGCTAATGTCATGTCACCTAGTCAAACCCTGCTAATGTCATGTCACCTAGTCAAACCCTGCTAATGTCATGTCACCTAGTCAAACCCTGCTAATGTCATGTCACCTAGTCAAACCCTGCTAATGTCATGTCACCTAGTCAAACCCTGCTAATGCCATGTCACCTAGTCAAAGACCTGTTTGTATCATTTTACCAGACTCTGTGACATGTCTATGTTTATACGAGTTGGCATGATGGCACGAAAAGGTTTGTGACCTGGCAGCTATTGTTCGTCCCTAACACGGACTTCTCTGTCTCAGCTGATGGACCGATTACGTGATGTTCCCACATTGCTGCGCCACCTCTTCAGGGAGATGTTCTCCGTGGGGGGGCTTTTCTGGATGTTCCGTATACGTATTCTGCTGTGTCTGTTTGGGGCCCTCGCCTACCTGGCCTCGCCACTGGACTTCATCCCTGAGGCTCTGTTTGGCCTCCTGGGGTTCATGGACGACTTCTTTGTCATCCTCCTCCTCTTCATCTACATCTCCATCATGTATCGAGAGGTGGTGACCCAGAGGCTGGCTGGGTGATTCTGTGACACCCGTTTAGCTCTATTCAAACTTTGTCTGCTCGAACCGCAGAGACCGAGGTGTTTTCCTTTATGCGAGAACAAAATGTCTAGAGTGTCTGATAATGACGTTTTAGGTTTATAACCCTCTGTGAGGACTGTGCTCTCTGTTGCTATGGACTGGATTTCCACCACTGGAGTGGGGACTAAATTCTGGGTCTACTGGTATAATGACATCTATTGGCAATAGTCCTGTAGTTTTGAAATATTGAGATTAATGCCACAATGTCTTATTGTTTCATCTGTTAAAATGGGAACCTATTTTATCCACTAATCCAAAAATGTTTTGAGAAATTGGCTTACCAAGCACGATTGTATGCTGTTCTAGTTTTATATACTGTCCTTTGTCCAGTTTGCGCGTGTAGGGGTGTAGGGGGCGTGTAGGGGTGTAGGGGGCGTGTAGGGGTGTAGGGGGCGTGTAGGGGTGTAGGGGGCGTGTAGGGGTGTAGGGGGCGTGTAGGGGTGTAGGGGGCGTGTAGGGGTGTAGGGGGCGTGTAGGGGTGTAGGGGGCGTGTAGGGGTGTAGGGGGCGTGTAGGGGTGTAGGGGGCGTGTAGGGGTGTAGGGGGCGTGTAGGGGTGTAGGGGGCGTGTAGGGGTGTAGGGGGCGTGTAGGGGTGTAGGGGGCGTGTAGGGGTGTAGGGGGCGTGTAGGGGTGTAGGGGGCGTGTAGGGGTGTAGGGGGCGTGTAGGGGTGTAGGGGGCGTGTAGGGGTGTAGGGGGCGTGTAGGGGTGTAGGGGGCGTGTAGGGGTGTAGGGGGCGTGTAGGGGTGTAGGGGGCGTGTAGGGGTGTAGGGGGCGTGTAGGGGTGTAGGGGGCGTGTAGGGGTGTAGGGGGCGTGTAGGGGTGTAGGGGGCGTGTAGGGGTGTAGGGGGCGTGTAGGGGTGTAGGGGGCGTGTAGGGGTGTAGGGGGCGTGTAGGGGTGTAGGGGGCGTGTAGGGGTGTAGGGGGCGTGTAGGGGTGTAGGGGGCGTGTAGGGGTGTAGGGGGCGTGTAGGGGTGTAGGGGGCGTGTAGGGGTGTAGGGGGCGTGTAGGGGTGTAGGGGGCGTGTAGGAGTCTGAAGCACGGCTGTGGCATCTAAAATGTGATATTTCAAGCAGGCTTTAATGTGCTGTGTATAATGTGAAATAATATTGTTATTAAGGTAAGAAAACCATAAACAACTTTCAATATCTGTACTTTCTCTGAATACAGTTATTCTGTGTTCTCTAATGTACCATCCGAAACATCCTGATTACAGCCGTGCAGTTGTTCTCAGAGAAACAAACATTTCAATTTGCTGACCGAAGTTGAATCCCTCATGTGAAATCAACAGAAATCTGTTTCATGAGTCATGTACCTTTTTATTTTTAACGTTATACCCCCTTATATACAGAAGATCTACACTTCGACATGCTGTCATTTTAATTTCTTGATCTTTATGCTCAATATTTTCTCAGCTTGATTACTCACAGGTCTAAAGCCTGACTTGAAAATCAGCATGGTGAAGTGTACTCTCATTCAAATCATGCATTTAAGTCAATGTTACAGTTGCATACAAAAATTTATTGCATGCAAGGATTTCAAGTTAATGATGATGTTCCCCAAAAATGTGTATGGCTTAATGCAGACCTCAGGTTTATGGTTGGCTAGTCCTGGCAGAGGGATGAAACTAGTCTCCAGGCGTTTGTCTGGTGCTTGAATTGGTAACTTAAAGGTTACATTTGTCCGTCTTAAAGGGTCATGTCTAGAAGGAAAGCCACTTATGTCAAATTGATGTTAAGGTTTTAGTTTTTGTGCATTTCAGCTAAACCATACTCTTTTACTTCTGTAACCTAACTATCCTATCCAGCTGCATTAATTATCCTTACATGCTGCATTAATTATCCTTACATGCTGCATTAATTGTCCTTACATGCTCTGAAAAGTCAATTCTGACATAAGTAGCATTCCATCTACTCAAAGTCATATCAAAGCTGTGGTACCAATGGGTTCTCCTTAATGACAGAAATGTCAGATCTTTGCACCAGTGCAACTTGTTATCTGAATAAAGATCTATTGTAATGTTATTCAGTGGAGGGCACATATTTTGATTTCACCTGAAATTCCTTGCTTCTTTGGCCTGGCACTGGTTTACTTCGTCTTAATGAAACTGGTGCCTGGATTTTCTTGTCATTGTTACATGTCAGAAATGTATGTTTTGGTTCTGTGGGTGGGGAGCCAGACTAGCTCAATGTTGCAGGCTTCGACATGGTTAGAGGACAGAATCAGGAGAAAAGCTTTAATAAAATGTAAATACTGTAGAAGTAGTGATGGCCATTTCAGCCTTCATAAGTGTTATTTTAGCAGCAGGATATTATGCTGGCAGCCCTCCGATTTTCTTTATCACAGTAAAAGCCATAATTGAAATGTGTAAAGCAATATAGTAAAAAGTCTAGTCTGTGAAAAAGAACAGACAAGAATAACATTGAAATGGACATTAAACATAAAATGTACAGATTAGATTGTTAACTATATGACCTTATATATTTCAATGATGGCTTTTATTTTGGAAAAATAAATCTGAGTTAGCACTGCTAGCATAATATCCTGCTGCTTGAAGAACGGTAATGAGGCCTTGAATGGCCATCACTATGTAGAATGCACCCATTACTAATAAACTAGTCACCTGGGCGGGACATCTAACGTGTGATCCAGGTCTATCTGTATGTGGGGAGCTGGAGAACATTCATTTCAGGGTTGGGATTATGTTTCAGGTCCCCACACGGACCGCTAAACAAACGTGTGTGTACTGAATATCTGTGGGCCCTGGCCGCTCACATCTCAAGGGCAGAGCAGATTACTATAACCACCCCCTATCCTCTTATGGTTTTGCTACTGTTATTAGAGCTTTTGTTGATCGGCAGTTGACCTCTTCTGTGTGGCTGGGTTGATCAAGTCAAAGCAAAGGACAATTACTGGCACTAGTGTTTTTGTCTATTCACTGCAATGTTTATTTCCATGAGAATACGCATTTGCTTGTTTTTCTACTTTCCGTGCTTTGGTGTGCATTCTTTAAAGCAACTGACAAGTCTACCAGCTGTAGTGTCTTGTAATCGCGAGTGAGCACCAGGTGGCAGTGTTGTCCAGTTTACTATGAGAAGACTAGCTGATAATCTGAAAGTACGAGAGAAGCTTGCGAAGGTTGACCGACACAGCGTATTATTTGCTTTACCCCACGTTTCCTCTGATGTGTGACTTCCTGTTAATTTTAGTAGTATTTTACTTATTCACACAACTGACAAGAATCCAGAGTAAAATCCATTATAGTGGAAAGTATAGAGATGTACAGGGGACAGAATTTGGAAGCAAAACCCAGGATGGACATTGAGGGTTTCCACCACTTCAGAGTAGTTAACATATTTGGACCTCCAACAGGTAAAGCATTGTTAGGACTGCATGACAGTCAATCAATGCTATTTGCACAGAAGAATATGAAGAATTTGGAAAACTTGAAATGGCTTTGTTGGTGCTGCCACAGACACCACGATAAGACAGATGAAGAGATGCAATGTTTCTTTATAATTCCATCCTCCCTGTATATTTAAAAATAATTAGAAAAACAGGAAGAAACAACATGTACCCATAATGATTATCCCACCAATGCCTTTGACACTCCCACCAATTAATCGACCCTCCTACCAATGCCTACACCCTCCCAGCAATGCTTTTGACCCTCCCAGCAATTAATTGACCCTCCTACCAATGCCTACACCCTCCCAGCAATGCTTTTGACCCTCCCAGCAATGCTTTCAGCATTTTCTCACTAAAGAAACACGCAAATTCACAGTGGACATGAGTTCTGATGCTATCTGCTTAATTGGGTTTGTATGCTTGTCGACCATGACAAATAGATTGTGGGGATTGTTGATATTTTTGTTGATCATTCCTGATAAATGTTGCTGTCTGGCCCTGCGTAACTCATTGTTGAAGATACCAAGTGTCAAAGTGAATTTGAAGTTTAGTTTTCCTCCACTTACGTTCTGCTTTCCTACATTCTCTTTTCAGGGTTCTTACCATCATGGTGGTTCTCCATGGTGTTTTCTGTTTGCTCATAGTTTTCTTTACCTTTACCGGTGCAACAAGATCCATGACATTTAATATTTTGCTGTTAAAATTATCCAGGAGTACATCAACTGACTCAGCACTTATTGTTGGAGAGATAGCTATGGCTTCCATAAACTGAGCATTGGTACTCTCATTAATGTACCTTGTCTTAACAGAAACAGAGTTTACTGGAACATTCGGGGTGATCAGTGATTCAAAAAAGACACAGAAATGATCAGATAGAGCCAAGTCTTTAACCATGACAGAGGAAATATCTAGACCTTTAGAGATAAACCGATCTAGAATGTGGCCTTGAGTGTGTGTACACTTTCACATGTTGAGTGAGATCAAAAGTGTCAAGTAGTGCAAAAAGTTATTTGGTGTTGTTGTCTGTGTTATTATCTATGTGGATGTTAAAATACCCTGTAATAATAAACAAGTTTTAGTCAGCTGATATAACAGAGTAGTTCAGCAAAATCATCAATACAATTTGCAGAATATCATGGAGTGCTGTAAATGGTTAAAAACAACATTTTGAAGGTACCCTTCAATGTAAAACAGGGTCATTCAGAATAGTGTGTTTTCTTTGCACTGGAATGTATCTTTTAATAGGGCAGCCACTCCTCCTTTCCTACCAGTTTGACACATTCATATAGCCACATTTTTCGGGTGCTGTCTCGTTAAGAATAGTAGCACTATAATATTCTGTTAGCCACGTTTCAGTGAGAAACATAAAATCAAGGTTGTAGGATATTATAATGTCATTTACCAAGAATTATTTGCTGGTGAGAGATCTGATATTAAGCAAAGCCAGCTTAATAGATATAGCAGAGGTTCCTGGACTAGTAAGTTGACATGTTAAAGTTAACAGATTAGACAGGTTTAACTTCATAAGTTGCATGCACTTGATTGATTCCTTCTATTTCTAATCAACACAGGAATAGAGATACTGGGTCCTAGCTTGTTCCCTAAACAGTCGGCATTGCTATTTCCACAATAGCAGGGACCTGAAGCACATCAGAGTATATTCTGTGCTCTGTGTAAATAAAGGACAAGGTTGTTGACGATGTGGCAGTTGTCTAAGCAATCGTTTTAGACGGGGGGAGGAGTGGGACACGGGGAAAGAGGAGCTCTGCTCTCTTTGAGTAGAACTAGCTCCCTGATTGGTGAGTGTGGTGGAGGGGGGCTTTTCGCTCGTACTGAGTAGCCCTACATTACCGTGCTGGCACTGGTGCTAGAGCGTGAGCGAGGAGGTATGGTAAAAAAAATAATTGTGCAACACATATCCACCATTTCTAATACCAATATTATTGACCTTTCTTACCTGTAATGGAATATTTACCAGACACAAATGTTTGTGACGAAGCTGGGTTCCACAGGTTCTGATGCCTGCCTCACCTTTGTGGTTCTGCTTTTTTTTTTTTTTGCGCAAAAAAAACTTCTGGGTTTTTGCACTCATTGGAGTTACACATTTCTTTGGGCATTTTCTTTGTTATCTGACCACTTCAAAAAGAGCACTGAAAGGACGATTTGAGTTTCCGCCAAACGATGGGTGGGGCTCTATGTTCTGCCTGTGTCAGTTTATTAGTATTTATTTTTTTATGTTATTCATTTGGTTATGTTGTTTTGACATCTTGCAGTTGAATGCCTTTGGCTAGTTCAACAATTTGGATTGATTCTCAACTGACTACCCTGGTTAAATAACGGCAAAAAAATTCTAATGTATACATTTACTTCTAATAGAGAAAAATGTACCTTTCATTTGGGCAACTATCAACTGAAGAGCATTATTGATGTTTCTCTCCGCCTACATCTGGTTTCCTCTAAAGAGAAGGGATTTTTACAGATAGTCTGAGATTACATATGAAACCAGTTTCATCAGTTTCACATTTGGCATTTTTCCATAGAAACATAGAACCAGGCGGAACTGTAATAAAAGCCTGCTAAATTATGCCAAGTTCTATTCTCTTTGAAGTATAGGGAACATGGTTGGTTGGAATGGACGGGAGTATGTTTTTGTATACTCTATGATGACTAATAGCCACAAAAGGGGTAAACTATGCCAGTTATGTTTCACATCCAACCAGCACATATCTGAGTAACTATTTATAGTTTAAAAGAGTTCCTGTATGTTTCTCTCTCTGGTGTAAACTTGTTGTAGTCCAGTACTTACTTCAATGAGGAAGAGGACTGATGGCTTTTAATTCCCTGAAAGGGTTTAACAGAAAACACAAATAATATTTATGGAACTCATGGAAATTGATATATTTCAGTGCAGGTTTCTAGGTAATAATATTCACTCACCTAAAGGATTATTAGGAACACCTGTTCAATTTCTCATTAATGCAATTATCTAATCAACCAATCACACGGCAGTTGCTTCAATGCATTTAGGGGTGTGGTCCTGGTCAAGACAATCTCCTGAACTGAATGTCAGAATGGGAAAGAAAGGTGATTTAAGCAATTTTGATTGGTTGTTGGTGCCAGACGGGCCGGTCTGAGTATTTCACAATCTGCTCAGTTACTGGGATTTTCACTCACAACCATTTCTAGGGTTTACAAAGAATGGTGTGAAAAAGGAAAAACATCCAGTATGTGGCAGTCCTGTGGGCAAAAATGCCTTGTTGATGCTAGAGGTCAGAGGAGAATGGGCCGACTGATTCAAGCTGATAGAAGAGCAACTTTGACTGAAATAACCACTCGTTACAACCGAGGTATGCAGCAAAGCATTTGTGAAGCCACAACACGCACAACCTTGAGGCGGATGGGCTACAACAGCAGAAGACCCCACCGGGTACCACTCATCTCCACTACAAATAGGAAAAAGAGGCTACAATTTGCACGAGCTCACCAAAACTGGACAGTTGAAGACTGGAAGAATGTTGCCTGGTCTGATGAGTCTCGATTTCTGTTGAGACATTCAGATGGTAGAGTCAGAATTTGGCGTAAACAGAATGAGAACATGGATCCATCATGCCTTGTTACCACTGTGCAGGCTGCTGGTGGTGGTGTAATGGTGTGGAGGATGTTTTCTTGGCACACTTTAGGCCCCTTAGTGCCAATTGGGCATGGTTTAAATACCACGGCCTACCTGAGCATTGTTTCTGACCATGTCCATCCCTTTATGACCACCATGTACCCATCCTCTGATGGCTACTTCCAGCAGGATAATGCACCATGTCACAAAGCTCGAATCATTTCAAATTGGTTTCTTCAACATGACAATGAGTTCACTGTACTGAAATGGCCCCCACAGTCACCAGATCTCAACCCAATAGAGCATCTTTGGGATGTGGTGGAACGGGAGCTTCGTGCCCTGGATGTGCATCCCACAAATGTCCATCAACTGCAAGATGCTATCCTATCAATATGGGCCAACATTTCTAAAGAATGCTTTCAGCATCTTGTTGAATCAATGCCACGTAGAATTAAGGCAGTTCTGAAGGCGAAAGGGGGTCAAACACAGTATTAGTATGGTGTTCCTAATAATCCTTTAGGTGAGTGTATATCTTGATGAAATAACCCTTGTCCCGAGTTGTTGTATTCCTCTAAATAATGTTTTCGTTGTCGCTATATAAATCTTGTTTTCAACTGAAATGATACTTCCTTTTCCAATTAGTTTTGTTCACAATGGGAATCAATACGCGTTTTTTAAAGTATTGACATATGGACCATAAATGCAATATAAACATACCTGCCCACGGGCCTCGGTGGCGATGAAGGTCTCATAGACTTTCAATTGGAATAGGGTAGCAAATTTCACAAGTGGAAATGTGTGGGTCTCTTGAAGACCCCCTGCCCATGTCGACCAATGAACAGTGTTCATCTTGTCAACCAATTAAACGCTCATTCATTGACAACATCGACATTTGACAGGAAAAAAAGAGGATCTGCTTACCTAGATAAGTATGTTTTTTTAAAATGAACACAGGAAAAAAAGACAATTTGCTTGGCATTCATTTGTACTTCAGTTACAAAAACATACAACAGTAATTTTTACAGAACAACCCAAACCTAGCTTCGCCAGAGCATTGTTGTTACTATGGTAACCAACGCAAAGTCAGCGGTGATGTTCTATCGTGTGTAGACTCCGATAAGGGCTTATTAAACACACTCCCTCTCTTCCAATTCATTCCTCATCGCTTCTTCATCATTCTTTTGGACTACTTCCTTGTTCTACCGGTCGCAGTAGCCAAAATGACCGAGTCAAAGAATTTTGTTTATTTACATTGCCAGCTTAGATTGTTTATCGACAGCACAGATTGCATATCCAATGCCCCTATATTTTCCTATATCAGTAATTTTTCCTAATATAATACTAGTGTATACTACTGAACAATTTTGCTTGGTTAGAGAGGTGATAACTCTAGTGTCAAAGTCACTTAATTAGTTACACTGGACGAAGCAGCCTATGAATAGCAGAATCATTGTAAGATTTGAGCCACAGAATTGGGGTGTAACTTTGAGGCACTGTAACATGACAGCTTTTCCCCCCTGACCCATGACCTTTCACCTGAATGCATGCTTTTAAATATGAATTACAGTTGCCTTTAGATCCCAGTAACCTATTTTACTTGCCAAAGTTACTTCAGGTTGAGAATACCATAAACTACATAAAGAAATGTCCAGTCCTGATGTCCAGTCCTGGGCAATATTGTTGTTCATCAAATGTAAACAATTATGAAGATAAAACATGCTTATCTGGCCAAACCATATCTTGTAAATTTGTTAGCATTTCAAATCGTTTAATGTCAGTGATTGAGGAATAATTCTAGTCATGACAAGGCCTTGACATACATTTTCTGCCTCTGTTGCCAAACTATGCTGTCATGTTCCTGTACAGCTCCCCATCTGGCCTCAAGGGTCTGGGAGGGAGCCCAGACTTTGACTGGAAATCTGATGTGACTTGTTCATCACTGTTATTTGGAGAAAAATACATTCATACTGTGTATTATTGCTGATGTGTGCTTGCATGTGTTTCTGGGTGTTGAGTGCTATACTGTCTTTCTGTGTGCGTCTATTTCTCTTTTACTGTTTTACTACCTTTATGATTGTAAAACAAGGAAAATCCAACCACGTTAGGGCATTTGTCTGGTTTACCTGACTTGAGGTTAAGGTTAGGCTTAGGATTAAGGCTGTGTTTAAGTTTAGGCATTACGGGGTTATGTTCAGGGGTAAAGGTTAACTTAAGTTTAAGCAGAAAGGTTATTGATATTAAGGTTAGGGTAAGGGTCAGGGGTTACAGGTTTAATTGCCGGTCCTTTGATAGTAAAACCAACAAGTGTGTGTGTGTGTGTGTGTGTGTGTGTGTGCGTGTGTGTGCATGTATGTGTGTGTGTGTGTGCGTGTGTGCGTGTGTGCGTGTGTGTGTGTGTGTGTGTGTGTGTGTGTGCATGTGCGCGTGCATGTGTGTGTGTGTGTGTGTGTGCGTGCATGTATGTATGTGTGTGTGTGTGTGCGTGCATGTATGTGTATGTGTGTGTGTGTATGTGTGTGTGTAGTGCCCTGTTTAAAGATTGTGCACTTATGCCGGGGATAAGGAGTCCTTTTGGACTTTTCTCTGGCTGTAGAGTGACCTATTGTGCATTCAATAGGCTGAAATAAGGGTCACATATTCCAAGAGGAGCAAAAACACACAGGTTGATATCCTGTCAAACCACACACAGCTGTTTCACAACTGCCAGGCAGCGCATGAGTAAGACCAAGGAGGCGTGCGGTGCATTGTGGGTAATGAGAATCAGTCAGTCTTGTAATGTGTCCGGGTTGTCGAGGAGTGAGCTGCTGGCCACATCACTCGCATCCCAAATGATACCACGTTTTGTATTTAGTGCCCTTGCTCTAGACCCGAGCCCAGTGCAGTAGATGGGGGACAGGGTGTAATTTGGGACACATCCACAGAGATATCATAATGTGGAGCTCACTTCTACAGGCAGACATCCCAGTGTCCACAGTGCTGACTGATTATGACATCCTCAACCCTGGTGATGTGTCCTCGCATCCTAACGGCAGCATGGGATGTGTTGCATATGATAGAGTATCTGACACTCGGCTGGGTATAGACCTGGTAGATGTGGATAGTATTGCAACAGACCATTACTGTAGTTGACCTTTTACAGAGCTAGTATAACATAGATCTCCATGTTCTGTATTGCAACATTGTAGTGTGGTACTGACAGCGAGTTTCTATGACCTGTGCTGTTATTTGCCTTGAACATTTCAGATGTGTTGACTTTTTTAACCAAATTGAAATGCTCATTTAAATTTACACTCACTGTTGAGAACAGAGGTGATTGGGATTTAGATGAGCTGCCGTGCAAAGCTTTGTGTCTAACAAATGGGAAGTGCTTATATTTTCCTGTTTCAAACATTTTCCATGTCAACATTTCCTCCTCAGTGTTCCCGGAATCGTTTCACGGCCCACAATCAGCCATTACTCATGATGACCCTGTAGCAATAAGGGTGCTCATGTGCAGATGTAACCTACCTGCCGTAACCATGAAGATTGCGTGTATCTGTATGTACTGTGTGTGTATGTGTGTTGTCTTCTCTCTGACGGGGCCTGCTCCCCCAGTTCAACATGTGTTCCTGTTTTATTTTTTCTGCATTTCCTAAGATGCAGGAAGTCCTGATGCTGTCATCCTGTCAACAGCCTTGACACAGACCAGACACCTGTCATAAATGCTGTAGGTCCTTTGGTTGTTCTATAACAAAAGAAATATGGCGTGTGGAAAACAGACCAAATAATGAATGTGTGAAAAAGCGGAAGGATCTCTGTGCTTTCTCTGATAGCAGTAAAAGTTCTCTGTGGTTTTGGGCGTCTTCAGCTGGACAGAAGTGGAACCCCGCGGAGGACTTGCTGAACAGTATCATCTCTCCTGCCCATCATTCCTTGCTTTTAGTTTTTCTTTCTCCCTCTCCCATAATGTTGGCCTGACATGCAAACCCTCTCAATGCTAATATCACTCATTTGGAGTAACTTGCTCTTTTGACAGATGACAAACTTGGTTTCCCTTCTGCCTGTGTGACTCATTCAGATGTTTTAGCCCCTCTTTTTGGTAAGGTCATCAGCCATAAAAGAATGTTCTAAATATAAGATTTCTCCTAAATTAAATTAGAACTCAATGAGGTCATTTTGCTCCAGAGGAAACAAACATTCCATTCCAGAACCCACTTATACCTTCTTTATCCGTTTTTAATTGTGCAATACTGTCCTTCTCTGTGGGGAATGAGACACTATAATGTAACCACTCTGGAGTCTTGGCAAGTCTTCTTATTTTACGGCAACGATGGATTTGTCAGACTTGGGAGTGTAACGTTTCTTCTGTTCAAAACAAAGTAGTCGTCCATCTATGCCATTCTTCCCCTTCTTTCATTCCTCATAAAATTGCGATAATATCTAACTGGAGAAATGAATGCTGAAGTTAAAGTGTGATTATCCAATTTATCCCTATGTTACCTCAGAATTAAGAATGGCAGGAATGTTAAAAGCAGTTCTATAAGTCGGAAGATAAAACCTGTGTAATATTATCTTTGTGGTGTACGTGGCTTTAAAACAATTTGCATTCCAAATGGCACCCTGATCTCTTCATAGAGAAAGGTCAAAAGTAGTGTGCTAGGAAATGGGGTGCTGTTTGAGAGGCTTCCATTGTCATATTGTCTTAGTGGCGTGGCTTTAATTCATAGCAGTCCCTCAGTCTGTGACATCATCTCCTTAGAAACAGTTTGGTCAACGTGGAGCGTTCTCCAAACAAACACAGAGATGGATTGATCAAAGCCATGTGACATCAACCAGCCTGAGCAGTCTGATAGGGTGATTAGTTCACCAATTTCCAAAACAAATAGAAGCCCCTCCCCTGTTCTGTTGGGTCTTAAGTGTCAAGCAGGATTCCTGCTGAGAAAATAATAACATTTTCAAAGTCTTCTCAACCAGAAAGACGTCTTGTGCTTGTAGGATTGAATGGATGTGAGGCAGCCTTCTCCCAACACAAAGACAGAATCAGCCTTGCATTTTGCAGCTGTTTAGTATTAAGTAGTAGATGGTGGTCAGAAAGGGCATACTGGATGTTCTTAAAGCTAGGTTATATTTGCCTAGCATCCAAATTCTGGAAATCAGTGCTAGGCATTTTTTGTGGTTCACTTCTAAAATGACAAGCCTGCCAGTGGTGTTCAGAGTTTAGTGGGGGGAATGAAGAGGGAAATGGGAATTTCACTAAGGACTAGTCCTAATCCTGCCAACTGGCATGGCTCATTGGAGGCCTCGCCCCAGGCTTCAACCCGGACCAGGGACTGACAGGCAGTCTTCCTCCTTCTTTGGGCAGTTGTCTTGGTCAGAATGCAGCATAGCTGTAGGTGTTTCTATCTCGCTCTTTCTGTCTCGCTGTCTCTCCCTCAGTCCATCCGCCCAGAGCAATGGTGGCCATGAAGAAATGTCTTCGTTAATAAAGCAGGAAACCCCAGACTGGAAGTTGCGCTTCCGTACTGAAGCATTCAAATCACAGTAACAGATATGAAGTCAGCAAGCAGCACAGGAAGCCCAAATGTTTCAGCTAGTTTCTTGTTAATGTTCTGCTGTGTGAATAATGACATGGAAGCCCAGATGTTTCAGCTAGTTTGTTGTTATTGTTCTGCTGTGTGTATAATGAAATGGTTCAGTGAGCTGATATGGAGGCTCTCACATTCTTCCCATTTAGCATCTGAATATCCTTTAACCTCTAAGTAAATGTACACATATTCAGAATGTATTGTGAAGGTGCTGAAGACCATGATGATGAGTGTAGAGGGGGGTCAGAGTGTAAAGGTCAAGATGTTAACTTTAGAAGGGGGTCGGAGTGTAAAGGTCAAGATGTTGCCTGTAGAAAGGAGTCAGAATGTAAAGGTCAGTGTGGTGAATGGTGAAGGGGGTCAGAGTGTAATGGTCATGGTGGTGAGTGTTGTTTGGGGTCAAATTGTAAAGGGCACAGTGGTTGGTGTTGTTGGGGGTCGGAGTGTAAAGGTCACTTTGTTGAGTGTTAATTGGGGTCAGAGTGTAAAGGTCATAGTGATGAGTGCAGAAGGAGGTCAGAATGATATGCATATGGAATCTATTGAGGAGTAGCGGTCCAGCCAGGGGGTACCAGGGTATCTGTTGGTGTCTACTCATTCAGGCTGTGCCAGGTTGTTGAGGGTGCAGCCAGGTTGAGGTTGGTCTGCAAAGGCATGTTTGGATGTTCTCAAAGCTAGGTTTCAGCGTGGACAGCACAGTATTCAGTGAAGGGTCAGTTGTATATTGGATAGTTTTTAGTCATAGATTTAGTCTTGCATTACCAGACTATAGAGATCTTTGCCCGTTCTGACATAGGTAGTCATTAGTCTGGTATTTTCAAAATAATGGCTCAAAGCCTGTGAGCAACAAGCCACAACAAGCCTTCTCCCACTGCTTTGGAAACCGACACCCCGTTGCTCATGGGAAAATGTGTCGTCACCACGCCACTATGACGGCCCGTCCCAAAAACATTGGTCCCAGAGACAGTGGATGGCCTGTTGGTCACTCTGGGATCGCCCCACTCTAGCAACACATCTTAGACTTACAAGTTTGTTGCTATTTTCTGGAGTGAAGTGTTGAGTCTGGCTTTGGAGTCTACCATAAAGGTGGAGGAAGTGGCAGAACCAATCCCTGAAGTGTCTACCTTGACAGTGGACGATGGAGTAAACAGCACCAACTGTAGCATTATTAGTATACACAGGGAACCGAGTTGGACCCATAATCAGACAGTGACAGAACCTCCGTGAATACAGCCAGAGGTTTATTACTGTCGTTATTTTTAGACAGGCAGGACAAGATGGAAATAATGCAACAGTAGTCTAGCTTGTCACCCTATTTGAAAAGTGGAATGACATCAGCAGCTTTCAGTCCTGTGCAATTTAAGATGTTTGTAGGGAGAACAAAATCAGAAAAGGGTGGTGGGGGCGGGGGGTAAATAGAGCAGGTTATAGCGCCCAGCTGTTTTGTAAGGTTCCAGTATAAGCATCTTGCCTGCACCTCATTCACTGCTACTGGATGAAAGGTAAAACGGGGCTCCTCTCAGGGGGAACTCCGAAGGCCAACCGCAGTGGAAGTGGTTGGGGCATACTCAAATGTGTTTCACCAGTCCTGAGAAATGGCCTGTTGCTCTCAACCATTCTGACTTTGTCTGAGGTGACAGTGTTCTCAAGTTGCAGTGTCGTAGGCAGCTAAGAGGAAGAGTTTTTATTTCCCTGTACTTGTTCCAAAATGTTTTCGGTAAAAACCACAGGCAGTATATTGTTTATAAAATCCTGACTTCGGTTTCCTGGCTGCCTGAGTAAACTATTATTATTTTTTGCTTCCCAGAAGTGTTTCCAGCCAGGGGGCTTGTGGAGGCCAGCTGTCCTTGCGAAGTCCTGACTTATGACTGCTCCTTGCCACATGGGGATCCAAGTTCTTCATGCTTTAATTTTGTTTTCACAAAAGGTGGTTACATTTCTATGCAAAAATAAAGGTGTGTAAACTGTCATGCAAAATCTAAAAGTGGTTATAGCCCGAACCACTCACACACACACACACACACACACACACACACACACATGTTTATTTAGTTATCTAAATCAGGACACCAAAGTGGATCGCTTTTGAAAGATCCTAAACCTAATCTAGCCCTAACCTTAACCTCAACCTAACCTTAACCTAAAATAACCTAACATTTATGCCTAAACTTAACTTAACCCTAATGCCTAACCCTTAACATCACCGGAAATGCCTAAACCCAATTATAACCCTAACCCCAATTGTAAATGTGGCCCTAAACCTAACACCTAAGCCAAATGTCACCATTAGCCATCTTTCTGATTTAACAACAATTTGTGGCCATTTTTGTTCCTGTTATGCAGAGATATACAAACACACAAACACACGTTAAAAACCCAATTATCTAGTCTTGCATGGAAATGATATGGTTGTCTCCCTAATGCTTGTAAAAAGTTACAGTAGATTAGTGTTCGGACAAAAGCGCAGGTTTTTGTTGCTCTTGCAGTCTTTTCAGCTGGTAAACAATATTATCATAATGAATGAAGAGAGAGAATAAGGAAGAGTAACGCGCTGCAGGTTTCTGTCAACTCAAATTACTACTGTAAAAACATCTTGTTCTCTAAGACGCCACAGCCTGCAAATTAATCACACCCTTTTGTGTCCAACAATGAAAACCATTTCATTGCAGCAGATGCATGTGTCTTGGAATAATATCCCCGTATTCTGTCAGTATATACCAGTCATGCAAAGCTGTAGGTTTAGATCCCATCTGATAGACAATCTTAAATTAAGCTACACATTCAGTCTACCCTGGTATGTCATTTATGAGAGCATTAATGTTTACCGCTACACCATTCGTGATTCACTGAGTCGAACGAACACAAGAGTCCATGTACAGTCGGATACAAATACGTCCATGCGGACTTGATCATCTCCCAGTAACAATGTGGGATCTACCCACCCCAGGCCTCCCCCTCTGCTTTAGTTAAATTTTGCATAAGAATTCATTATCCACAGCAGTGGTTCTCATGGTTATTAAATCATGGCTTTACACGGCGGTTGGGGGTCAATTGCTTATTGACTGGAAAGACATCCAGTCCGCCTCTTCGTGTAACGGTCTAATGAAGCGGACGGGAGTTTGACTGCATAGTTTTTATCATCCTCTGTTGTGCCTCTCCTCGTCAGGCCACCCACCCAGGGAGGACGGCATCGCGGCCCTGTTGACACCGCATGTCCCGTTAGAGAAATCCAGACGCCGCCCACGTCTCTGATCTCTTCACACCGCATGGCCTAAGGGCTGAGCCTTTGAGTACAGGATGAGGTCAGATCACTGGGTGGTGCAGTGGCAAAGTGAGGAGGCAGAACCTTCCAGGGGGGGTCTATTGGAATGATTATGGACCAAATAGAGCATATCAGAAAAAGAGCCTCAGCCTGTTCCTTCTAGGACGCACAAATGCAGTTTGAGACATTCTGTTTTCATGAGTTAGATGTATATATTATGTAGAACTAACTGTGTATCTACTCAACGGTTATTATTGTAAAATGCTCTTTAGGGAACTCCCACTGCTCTCAGTCCTCCAAACCATATGGGCAGAACTTAGCACAAAGACTGCTGTACATAAATGTATTTAGACCGAAGCAATTTTCAGGTATGTAGGCTGTGTAATATCACTCTACAGTAAACACTCTCCTATATTTTTTGTGCACTACCAACAGCACCCATAAATCAAGGATACCGTTTTTGTAAATGAGATTTGGGTTCTGATCGGTATGTTCATATTGTACCTGCTCCAGTAGAAACATTACTGCACCCAGGGCTGTGGTCTACGTTTCCCCCTGCCTCACACCTACCCCACCACCCCCACCCCACCATCCTACTCCTCTCCTCCAGACCAGGAAGTTGTGTCACTGAAAATTCTGACAGTGGGGGCAGCCGCTCCATTTCATAACCATTTCTCTCTCTGATGCAGACGTCCCGGCGACTACGACAGAACCACTTCTTGTGTTTGGTGGACTGGTGGAGCAGCTTGCCGAACGGAGCGGTGTGTGGGAGACTGACTAATCTCCAGGTGGGCAGAAAGGGGGGAGAGAGGGAGGAGAGAGATAGGGAGAGGAGAGGGAAGGAGGGGAAGGGAGAATCACTGAGTCATCGGAGGGACTGCCTGTTTGGTGCCAAACCTCCTTCCAGTCCAACTTAAACCCAGCGTCTCACCACTCCATACTGGGGCTCAGGGGGGGAGGGGGGGAGATAACATCACTATGGAAGACATGGAAGCAGACTTGAATACGTCAACAACCTTTTTAATCTCCTCAGAAATCGTCATGTAATATAACGTGTGACGTTTAATTATGTGTGGAAATGCGTGTCCGCTTGGCAACATCACGTGTTGTTGTCATTGCTTTCCTGTATTGTTCTTTACGGTTTTCTCAAAGGCGATCTCAATGGTACTCAAGCATGTCACACTGCAGCTGTTACTGAGTGCCATGTTAACGCCCTGACCCCTGGTGCTGGCAGAGGAAACCGACACCGGTACCCTAATTAGACACCGTGAACTAAACGGTTGTAAGGCCTGACGTGGCTGGTTCCGCCGGCAGTGCGTACTCCTCCGTTGTCCCATTTTTGAGTCCTTTGAGCGGGCTCACTTTGACACCTGGCTCCGGCTGGAGCTAGCCGCTCCGGCGTGTGATTGTCTGTAGAGGAATGTCCATGGGAAAACATAAAACTGTCTCTTTGGATACAGAGAATAAATAGCTTTTGAGCCCGGCCAAGAGTGTTATGAAAACCAACTTTGCTGGTCTAATAAGGTTACCTATATTGACCTCCTACACCCTGTCACCCTTTTTCTCTCACACATCCTCTTTCAATTACACACATCCTCTTTCAGAACCCCCCTGCCACAAGCACTTATAGACACGCAGACACGCAGACCCAACACACCGGCCTACCTTGAAAGCATCTCATTGAGTAGCCTGTTTCAGTTCTTCCTGTGCGTTCCAAATCTGTGCACATCCTAGTCAATGTTCAGGCTATGACCTTGCAGTCGTTCTGGGCTAGTTCTGACCGACATTCCTGTGTACGGCACGTGCTGTAAATGGCGCACCAACAAATCCTAGATGCTGACTGGATCTGAGAAACCTTGCCATTCAGCGCTTATTGTCTCCTTTAGCTCAGCCCTTTTAGCCTTGTATCACAATGTAATTTGAAATGTTGTTTCCGCTATCGGTTTGAAATGTGACAAGTTTGTAATGGGCAGCCTGTCGTTAGAGATGTCATTTATTTTGGGTGATTGCTAAATATATCCTCTTAATATTTTTAAAGCTGTGTGTGAATGTTCTTAATTCTGACTGTAGTTGTAGTGGACTACGCCACCATTCATAAGCTTATTGCACTGATGTATCTAGAATATTCAATAACTATTGATTGCTGCTAGGTCACACTGCCATTCTAGCCCTTGTTTATTTTGTATTGTATTGTGATTATTTTGTACTTTTTCACATTAAAATACTGTAATTTTACTATATCTGATGCTGGACATGTTTTCTTGCACTATTTAGAAAAACCTTTTCACATTAAAATACTGTCATTTTATTATATCTGATGCTGGGCACGTTTTCTTGCACTATTTGAAAAATGTATTTAAATTCATTTGCAAATTGTTTAGATTTTATTCAGTTCGTTGTCATTTGTGATATGACCAAAATGAATCTAAAGGATCCATCCATCCATCCATCTTCTTCCGCTTATCCGGGGCCGGGTCGCGGGGGCAGCAGTCTAAAGGATTATTATAAATAAAACCTAATATTGGGGCGTGAGGCGTCCCGCTGGGTTTAGTGCATAAAAGCGGCTAGCCGCCTTCGAGCCGCTGATCAGGGCATTGTCATGAAAGCGGCCCACCGGTGACTCGACTACTATGCGCGCTATAAGAAAAAGAAATATCACCTTTTCATTCAGTATAAACCGTTTAATCACCAATGAAGAAGTATAGACGTTTCAATGGAATTTTCACTCACCAGGGAAATTACGTTATTGTCCCTACTAACCTTCCGGTCGAAACATTGCAGTCATAGTAATCCATCCATCCATCTTCTTCCGCTTATCCGGGGACGGGTGGCGGGGGCAGCAGTCTAAGCAGGGATGCCCAGACTTCCCTCTCCCCAGACACTTCCTCTAGCTCTTCCGGGGGGACACCGAGGCGTTCCCAGGCCAGCCGGGAGACATAGTCCCTCCAGCGTGTCCTAGGTCTTCCCCGGGGTCTCCTCCCGGTGGGACGGGACCGGAACACCTTCCCAGGAAGGCGTTCCGGAGGCATCCGAAACAGATGCCCAAGCCACCTCAGCTGACCCCTCTCGATGTGGAGGAGCAGCGGCTCTACTCTGAGCTCCTCCCGGGTGACCGAGCTTCTCACCCTATCTCTAAGGGATCGCCCGGCCACCCTGCGGAGAAAGCTCATTTTGGCCGCCTGTATCTGGGATCTTGTCCTTTCGGTCATGACCCAAAGCTCATGACCATAGGTGAGAGTAGGAACGTAGATTGACTGGTAAATCGAGAGCCTCGCCTTGCGGCTCAGCTCTTTCTTCACCACGACAGACCGATACATCGACTGCATTACTGCAGAAGCTGCACCGATCCGTCTGTCAATCTCCCGTTCCATCCTTCCCTCACTCGTGAACAAGACCCCTAGATACTTAAACTCCTCCACTTGAGGCAGGCACTCTCCACCAACCTGAAGTGGGCAAGCCACCCTTTTCCGACTGAGGACCATGGCCTCGGATTTGGAGGTGCTGATTCTCATCCCCACCGCTTCACACTCGGCTGCAAACCGTCCCAGTGCATGCTGAAGGTCCTGGTTAGAAGGGGCCAACACAACAACATCATCTGCAAAGAGCAGAGATTAAATTGTGTGGTCCCCAAACCTGACACCCTCCGGCCCCTGGCTGCGCCTAGAAATTCTGTCCATAAAAATTACGAACAGAACCGGCGACAAAGGGCAGCCCTGCCGGAGTCCAACATGCACTGGGAACAAGTCTGACTTACTGCCGGCAATGCGGACCAAGCTCCTGCTTCGGTTGTACAGGGACCTGACAGCCCTTAGCAAAGGACCCAGGACCCCATATTCCCGAAGCACCCTCCACAAGATGCCGCGAGGGACACAGTCGAATGGCTTCTCCAAATCCACAAAACACATGTGGATTGGTTGGGCAAACTCCCATGAACCCTCCAACACCCCGTAGAGGGTATAGAGCTGGTCCAGTGTTCCACGGCCCGGACGAAAACCACACTGCTCCTCCTGAATCCGAGGTTCTAGAACCTCAGTCATAGTAACGTTAGTACTATTCAAAATGTACTTTCAAACAGAGCTAGCTATAAGTATTTAAACTATTAAACATGTCAAAACTCCCTTTGGTTCCATGCTGTTCAGAATTTAGATGTTTCCCTTCGACCGGGAACAAATCTCATGTCGGAAATCAACGTTTTTATATTCCCTAAACAAAGAAGCTTCTCAGCGCGAAGCCGGGTTGCAACACTCAAACGTGAAGGATGGGTGCCAAATGCCATCTCTAGGTCTGTAGTACCCATCGGTAAGTGGTTGGCTACTTATAAGACTTCATTATCCTTAGCTATGTAGCTAGCTAATAATAACCATCATTTACAAATGTCGATAACGTGACTCTAACGTTAACCAATGTATAGGATGACCACATTTTCAAACCCCCAAACTTAGCATAGAAAGCATGGGGTGGGCTAAAGGTACAGTCTGGAGTTCCATCTGATAATCAAAAACTAACTTATCATCACAACAACCTAAAGCTGGAGACACCATCATTAATATAGTATTTATAGGAATGGGTAGGAGTTATCTCATCAAGCCAAAAACATTGACAGACTCTCACTGACGACAACGCAAATTTGGAAACATTTCAAAGTATGCAGCATCCGATTCGCAATGGAGACGTCATTTGCTATTGGGCATTGCGATGAAATGCGATTAAATGTGACATTTATCTATCTTTGGTTCTTTGAAACAGTGCCAATTCTGTACTGTCACTAAATATGATAATATTTTACAGCCTGAAAGGTGAAATCTTACCTCAAGTCTGTTATAGTTTGATTGTTACATTATTGGAAAAGCCTTTCAATCGTTTCTAGCCTGATTCCATTTTATGTTGAAATGGTGAAAAATGTATATATTTAATGTTTTCATAATATTTGTACCATATACTGGAGCTTGTTTCCTCCTAAGCACTTCATTGAAAACATTACCAGTTATTGTTTATGGCAAAAAAAAAATGAAAAAAAGTTTATTTTGGGCATGTCTATTTGAACACATCTTCTGTACATTTTTGCAATTCGTTTCGGAAATCCAATGTGCTTAATTTAAACTAGTTGATAGAAGGAGCAGAAAATCTGTCACAGAGAGGCAAACCATATCAGCAGTGATATTGACATACAAACATGTTTAAGGTTCCGTGCAGTGAAGACCTGGATATGTGAAAGGCTTTAAAACAAAATAATTTAATGTCATGTATAAACGTGGCATTACCTTGTTACCATGTTAGTACTACTTTTACCAAAAACATCAGAAGGACAGTTACCAGAGGAACCTACATAGATAGAGTTTACCTACCTCTACATAAGCTATGCATTCTAGTGACACAAAGTATTCAAACAAGCCACAGTCCACTGGACCCCCAGGTCCCTTGGCACTGATCAGATGTCCTGTAGTCAAGCCCTGTCAGTAACATTACTAATGGAGTGTTATTTGAGCTGTATAATACAGATTTTGAATAAGGAACCTTACAAGAATATGATGTAAAGGCTTCATATTAATTTGATAATGGGATTTTAGCCTGTCCCTTAATTTACCCTGTACCAAAGATTAATATATCCTGTCTTTAAGATTAATTTACCCAGTCCTTCAGATTAATTTACCCAGTACCAGGACTTCACCATACCAGCAGTACACCATACCAGGAGCCAGGCCAAGGTATGTTTTCAGAACTGTAATGCTGACATTATTTCTGATTATTATATATCTCTGTTATTTGAAAAAAGACTATCTCCCTTAAAGGAGCAATGTTGAATGTAAATTTTTCAGATCCTCATAGCAAATGTGAGGTGAAATTGTATAAAGATGCCAGGACATTTACATAACATTGTCTACAGATAGTTAGACCAACCATTATGCTCTGACTTGTCAAGTCTCCTTATTCTCCCCTAAGACATCATCTCATTGGACATTTTACTAGCCAATGGGCTGTTGGATCGGTTACTATGACGATGGCCCTCCACAGGTACAACGGTAAAAGAGTAATCATTCAGACAGGAGCTCTGCGTCCCAAATGGCACCATATTATCCATGCCGTGAATTACTTTTGACAATGATCCTAAGGTTAAAACTAGTGCAGTATGTAGAAAAGAGGGTTCTATTTTGGATACTGGCGCGGCCATCTAAACACTGGTTGTTTCAATAGCCTGGCTCCCTACCAAGGTCACCTCATACCACCACAGAGCCTTTTTAGCCTGGAATTAGTGTCAACCCTGCGTCTCAAATGGCAACCCATGAAGTGCGTTACCTTCATCAAACAGGGCCCTGTCCTTGCGTATACAAACACACACATATACACACACAGAAATACACAGGCATGCTGAAATTAACTTTGCATGGATGGTCATCACGTACTGTAATGCGTCCCAATGAGTGAAAAAACACACACCCACACACACTTTTGGTCCCAAAAGAAGTGCACTCTGGTTGGGAGCAGAGAGCCATTTCAGAAGTATTCCGTGCTCTGCCTCTAGCCCAGGGTGAGCTAGTTATTTGCATTAACCTTTTGCTTTAGATTTGGAGCCCTGTGTGGCCTCATGTTGTCTCCAGCCGAGGGCCATATTTTCACAAAACACTGATTGCATGAGCAGAAAATGGCACCAGGGGAGGTTTTATTCAATTAGCAGTACGAAGGGTTATTATGATATTATCTAAACGTCGTGGTCTAGGAGATGACTTGGATAACAGAAAAAGGTTTTGGAGGAGCTTCCACTACTGCCATGGATTGTAATTTATCTTTGTCTGTTGACATAAATTTTTTCACGTTGTCGTGGCGAGGAAGGGTGCTTAATGGTGCCAAAAAACATTTTCAAGAACAAAAAAAGTCGACTGTACAAAAAGGGAAGTATATATATATTTTTAAATACAGTGAAAATATGGTAAATACAATAAATTACCCACCATTTTTATAAAGCTGCATTATTGTGATTTTTGGAGTTTAAACACACAACCTCTTGGTTGCCAGGGACTTGAATATCCTGCTATGCCGTAAGGTCTGTGGGTATGAGAGATCAGAACCAATAGACCATATGTCATTTGCCCCTTTTAGGGAACTTTTTTGGATGGCGGGGAGACTTTTTGAAAGTCCACCTGGTTGTGATGCACTAAGAGATGAGCAGATGTTTGAATACAGCTATTTCGTTAATAATTTAGAGTTTGGAGGTGTCTTGTTGTGGTGCGTATAGTTTTATAAGAATCTGTAGAACAAATGGACGTTTCTGGAGGTCCCCACTTTGGTATCTGTTTGGGCAACCTTCCCCCTGCTGGAGGAGGCATGGGATTATTTACGATCCCTGTTCATCGATGGGCAAATCCACAGTTGAACCGGTTTGTTCAGTAACTGGGGCCTTGGGTTTGTTCAACAACTGGGACCCTTTAAACTGATCCGAACACCTCAAACTTTGTCCATGACACTTTTTTCCAATCTTCCTCTGTCCAGTGTCTGTGTTCTTTTGCCCAGTCTATGATGTGGCATTTTCTTTGCAACTCTTTGCCTAGAAAGCCAACATCTGCCTCTTCATTGTTGACATTGAAACTGGTGTTTTGCAGGGTACTATTTAATGAAGCTGCCAGTTGAGGACCTGGCGTCTTCAAACTAGACACTAAATATATTCGTCCTCTTGCTTAGTTGTGCACTGGGGCCTCCCAGTCCTATTTCTATTTTGATTAGAGCAAGTTTGCGCTGTCCTATGAAGGGAGTTGTACACAGCGTTGTACGAGATGGTGAAATGCATTTAGTCTACGTATCACCAAATCAGCAGAACGTCTGTTCCCTATACAATCTATATGTTTGTTTTAATCATTTAATTCGTTGCCGTTCTGCAGTCCAACACAACCATGCCCTTTCTCATGGCCGTTCCCTAAAGAGAACCTAGTTTATAGTGTGCACTATGTAGGTGTTAGCATGCCGTTTGGGTCCCGGGCTTCAATGAGGTTCTCTGCAGCGTTTGTTCACACCTCAGTGAGTCTGTTCTGTTTCAGTGTCGTTGGACATGTTTCCGTGTGTATGGAGATAGCTGGCCTAGTTTTCTGTTTCACAATTACAACAGTGACATGTTGACACAGGAGAGAAACAGAAGATGTTTTTTGTATTTTAACTTAACAAACACAGTGCTGGACACACAACCCCTCCATCTATCCATTCCTTGCTCACTCCCTGCGCTGCTGCTATGTACTTGAATTTATGTTTTGGGGTGAAACCTTTACAGTGCAATTCTCACTTCTTTTTTCGCCTTTACACAATGCACTTCTCACACACTAAATATACTTGTATATATCAGTACCTACTTCTCTAACATTACCAGACCCGAAACTTGACTTACCTATTGTTAATGCGGTGGACTGGGCTCAGAGCAAAGCTCTGGCATTTCTAGCACCGGCCCATTTTGAGACCCCCATTGTCTTTTGAGCCCCCCATTGTAAACCAGATGAGTATAATAAAAAAAAGTCAGCAAAAAATGTTAAAAACAAAATCTGCCAGATTTCCCCAGACCCTCAAGAGGTCTGATAAATGTTGTTTTAGCTAAATCAAATTGGATGGACTGCTTATTCCCAGGGGCATGATTTTTATTGGATGTTACAGTTGTAGAACCCTCCCCCCACATTCCCAGTGGGCCCACGTGTAGGGGTCATCACCGCGGTCTGACCAGGCCCACACATTCTGCAGAATTGTTTCATGTTCTGGTTTGTAATGTTCCGGAAAATGGAGACAAAAAAAACCCAAAGGTTAAATATAATTTTGTTTGCATAAGTGTGTGCTTTTAAAAAAATTTCTTACTTGTTTTGAGGTTTTAATTTGCGATTCCTAGTCATCCTCAATCACTGTTGCACCTGCTACTCTAATGTCGCGAGCGTCATCGGAGCGCTGCCCAAGCAACGTTTCTGATTGGTTGGACATGGCGTAGCGCCCAATTAAGCTTAACACCACTTATCCATGCATCACGTTAGGGAAGGCTTTTTTCATAGTGCGAGACATAAACTGCATACAGGACAGGAATTCACATTCCAAGCCATGATGTGTAGAGACATCAGTTTGGAAACTGCGACACACTGAGCTTCTCTCTGTTTTTCTCTCCATTGTCAGAGCCAATAGTTCCATCTTGAGGAGTGCTGTTATTTTTTTAATGGGGATAGAGATCCATCCACGGACAGGGCAGTGAACGTAATGTGATTTTTAGGCATGTCCTGAAGCATCTTCCATTGTTCCTCAAACAGCTCGTCCGTCTTTCTGTCTGTACTACACACAATCTGGCGCCCCACTCAAGCAGCATGTAATAAATTACAAAAGAAACGACCTGTAATCTCTTGTTTCCAGCTAAAATATTGTATCCTTTTTTTTTTTTTATAAAAAGTGCAATTATGACGCGTTCAATGTTATTATTATTTCTTTTTTAACATTTTTATTCAAACCCGAAAGTTGTGCGTCTCAGGTGATAATCATGCGCGTGAAGGTGGGCGCGCATAACACGATGATTGACTGACGAAGCACCTTTTTAATTTTCTCCGTTTTGTCTGGTAAAATCTGACACTGCCAACGTTAATATTAGCCTACCCCTAGAAAAGCTGGTTGAGTAATGTAGCTACTACCGACGCCACAGAACAATAACAGGTACCTGGTAATGTTTTTAGAGGCTGATATATGCGGTCGCCGGTTAGCCTGCCCTTTCGATTTGTCAGGCGATATCTACAGTATAGAGACATAAATGCCATAAATATTGTATGGAGGAAGATTTCACCCGATATTCGGCTACAATGTAAGTCATTTTAACTTGTTGGCTATACAAAAGTTCTGAACATTTTGTTATGCTAGCAACTGCACGTTTGTCAGCGAATGTCTGACACTTGGGATAACTTGCTAGCTATACAAACTCTGTTCTAGCTACAGAAGCTGTATGTAGTTGGAGTGTATTTGGGCAGCTTTTAGTTCGTTTCAGTCATTACAATTATGCAGGCCATACTTTTTTTGAGATTAGATGCATAACGTATTTATAAATAGATAAATTATAAATTTCCAGTTTTATTAACGCACACGTTTTGGCGCAGGAGAAGGAAAAACCCAACGCATCCCACACCCCTAACGCGCTGCATCCGCGAAGGGTACGCATAATGTTACAGTATGTCTTTGCATCAAAACACACTTAAGTCATTTGAAATGAATGAACTTCCGTTGTTACGCGTATTGCATGAGGGATTTGTTCTGGCCAAGGCGTAATTATCGCAGGTTACGTAAGCGCGGTGAAACGTATTTGTGTGCGGGTTTTAACGTTTACGAACGTGCATACGTGTACCACGGTTTTTCTCGAGCTTTCAACAATGTTGTCGCTTGTGGGGCAAAACCTCAGACAATGTAATGTATATTCCAAAAACTACAGATATCTTGATTTTTATATTCACTGATATGAATTTCCTTTTTGATAACTTACCATTTATTTTTTTTATAATGTTTTGAAGCAATGAAAAGCACAAATAATAGACATAATAAGAAACATTTCAAGGACAATCCAAGGACACAGGATGCATCTGAGCTCAAATTGAAGTGTTGTGGAAAAGTGTCTGAATACTCATGTACATGACATTTAAAAAAAATTATTTTCGCTTTTTGTGTCGATTTAAGTTGTTTTTAAATGCATTTCATTGATTATAAATTAGTCCACAACACAACAAAATGTGGAGAAAGTCAAGTGGGTCTGAATGCATTCCAAAGGCACTGTACAGAACAGAGTAATATATATCTTGAGTTATCTAAGAGTTATATTACTGATGACAATTGCGTGCAGGTAACTTGCAAGTGTAATGGATTACATTTAGTAAGTAACCTACCCAATCCTGCCTGGCAGACAGACTGATAACCACGCAGCAGCCCAGCCTGTCTTCTTCCAATTTCTTCTATTCCCCCACCCCCACCTCCACCTCGATTCCTTTCTCCTCTTCCTCCTTTTATTCCTCCTCCTGCTCTTTCTCTTGTTTTCTTCTCTTTCTCCTTTAAAGGTTCTGACTCGAGCTGGCTGGACTAATTGCTAAATATGCACCCAGAAGTTCAACCCAGTGTTTAACCTTATAGCAGAAAGAGATGGGCTAATGAGTCACATTCTCCATTAACTACATACTTTCAGTTGCTGTTCCTTGTTGTTTGATTTTCCACCAGTGTTAAAATGTAATCCACTCCATTAATACCAGTTGTGATCAAGATGTATCTTCTAATTGTTGTTTTGTCATTAGCGCTTCACAACCTGCTTTGAGCGCCTAATAAATATAGACTGTGTCCGTCATCTTTTTCCACAACAACAGTTAACACTTCAGACCTTTAAATGACCTCATTACTGTCAGCGGTCGTACGGCGTTGAGCCTATCCTGACGCGTGAAACCCGACCACGCATGATTAATCCTCATTAAGGTGATCAGAAGAGCAGACTGTGGACTGGCTGCCCTTGAGAAGCGTTATGAGTTCACATGACGTCCTCGTCTTCATGTCTGCCCCGCTGAATGCCGTCATCCCCACGTCATCCTAACTAACGAGCGTAACAGTCAGTCCTGTCCAGACGTGGTGAACACTAGCTATATCACAAGGTCTCTTTACGCTTTGTTGCTATTCACTCAAGTATGTGGTATTATTTTAACACTAGTACAAAAAACACAAAAACACAATCATCAAAAAATAAAAAAAATTTACAACTCTAAGTACATCTGACAAAAAACCTTTATATATATATATATATATATATATATATATATATATTCATACAAAGTACAAGCATAACTTTTGATAAGATTTTCTCTGTTTTTAAAATAACCTTTACTATCACTATGCTCATTGTTACTAATTGATCATCACGCAACCATTTGGTGAATATACTGTATGAATTTTACATTGTTTTGCCCGCCATGTTCAGATTAAAAAATGCAGAGTCACCACCCTAAGGCCATAGATTTGTATGTTGCCTCAGTGGGATTCAAACCCACAACCTTGGTGTTTTTATAAACCGAGCAGGGCTCTTAGATCCATGAACACAGGTCAGCAAGTAGTGCCCAGAGTCCCAACTAAATATGGAGAAGCTGCGTTTAGCGCTTATGCTGTACACAACTGGAATAAACTACCAGAAGATCTTAGACGTGCCCCAAATGCATAAATTTTTTTATCCAGGTTAAAAACACTTTTTTTTCACGTGCCTATGACTGAGTACTTAAACTTAAACACACTGTTTAGCCTTATAGCTTCCTATGTTTTTAAACCCCTTTTTTAATCTTTATATGTTTTCTTATTGTATTTTTTCTTATTTGTTTTAATTTGTTTTGATGTTTTCATTTGAGTATTTGTTTTTTATGTTATTGTACTTTCATATATTAACCCTTTGTAAAGCACATTGAATTGCTTCAATGTATGAATTGTGCTATATAAATAAACTTGCTTGCTTGCTAGTGTGAGCCACAAAAGACCACTGCATTGCCTATGTAAAATAGAATACTGTTATAAACAAGACTTGATTGTCATCCATAGTAGTAACTAGGGTTGCATGATATTGGAAATAACTGACATTGCGATATTTTGTTTTTCTGTGATATATATTGTGATATGAAAAAGCAGAGGATGTCTTCAGAAAGAGCTTTGGCTATCAACCTGACAGTCTGTATCCTTCATTATTCCCCAGCCCCATCCTCAACAATTAAAACTTATTTCAGAACAGGTTGCTAGGTAATAATATGTAACAGTAATAGTATAGCAATAGCTACAGTAGTAAAATAGAATGCGCAATTGGGCATAACTTACCACACTGGAATCTGGTCCACTTGTTAAGGTGCTGCCTTCACCATGTTCGCGGCATTGTCGTAATACAGACTAGATGACTCCTATCTAGGCCCCAATCAGCTAAAGCTTCTCTCATCCCTGTTGCGATGTTCTTACTTGTATGATCCTTTGGGAAAAATGCAGTTTGCAGACAGCAACTTTTCAGGTGGAAGTCCTCATCAATAAAATCTCTTTCAACATGGAGCAGGATAGACAGCAAGGCAGAGGAATAAATGTGTGTATCCTTATCTGAAGATGGGCTGGGAGGACATAAGTCACTGTGGCTGTACACCTTTTTGAGTTCCTCAATTAAATTGTGTGATGATGATGTTCGGTTCTACCACTCAGGGGTGATTCAGGAATGGTTTTGGGCCAATCCTTGATTCCTCTAGACCTCTAGACCTGCCCCATAATCTCCTATTTATTATGGAGGTGGCGGGTCTATGACCACCGTACCCATGATAATGTCACCCTCCTACAGCTCATGGATAAGACATGTCATGACATCACTGGTGACCAATGTCACGTTTGGATTTGCCAAGCCGAAAAGTTATTCCCACAGATCATTAAAAAAAACTAAAATATTCATTGTGATATGGACAAGATATCATGGCCAAATGCCGAAGACAGAACTGACGAATTAGTGTAATGTCTGCTACACCTTATGGGATAGAAATTATGGAAATTTGTTTTTGTCAGTTGTGTTGCCTAATGTGAAAACAGTGGAAAAAGGCTAACAGTCATTGTGAAACATGTGCCATTGTTTGGTCTTCCACTATGTTATGTTTTGGTGACTTAATGAATGTACTCATTGTATTTCACCAAGAACTTGGTGGTTGAATTACTAATCCCGTAGAGAAAGATGTTCACTAACCAAATGAAAGTAAAATCTGTTTTTAATGCCAGATTGAATGGTGTTCTGTGAAAGACAGTCTGAATAGATTTCATACGTTGGCATAATTGTGATAGTGGGATTGTTGCCTTGGTTATCCAATCAGGATGGACTCTTCTGTTTTCCTTGAGCTGAAACATTGTTGAAGTCTGAAGGACTGACTAATTGACACATGATTTGGAGTACAGGGAGAGGAACATTAGATGACGTGACTGGTAAACACTCCTCAGCTAATGCCGTGGGGGTGGATGGTGGCACTGTTTTCCCCAACTGCAGATTCTGTCTGTAAGGCTTTCATGTTTTGTTTAGCTTTCTGTCAATAGTCAAATGTATTAACTGCAAATTCAATAACAACACACAGTTGTAAGTGTATAAACATCTATTATGAGTTTATTCCTAACAGGTCAATCATGCATAAATATGTAAAGTGTTGTTTCTTCATGCTTATGAATATCCAGAACGTATTTAACACAACAGTTACAGATAATATACTGTTAGTCATAGGTATGAAATTTTACATTTCAGTGACTGAGAAAACATTACATAACCAGAGCGAATTACTACAGTGAGGGTAAACCCTCTCATTCTTTTTGTCAAGCAGTTGATTGCGATAGTATGAACATTTACAAACAATATGCATTAACTCTATCGTTCTAAAGTGACCATGTATCATACATACGAGCTCCTGTACTGTATTATTCTAAAGCCTTAAATATACTAGTTAGGTTTAGGTCTGTTAAATATGTGGTTCATGTTTGTGGATATTTATATACTCCATTTCCTGTGTTTCCTGTCTAACAGACATCAAGGGGAAATGTCTTAGTGGCAGCAGGCTGGGGGCGTTACACAGTCACACAGAGACAGTCCTGAACACAGCCACATTGATTCAGACAATTCCTGAAGACAGACACACAGAGACCGACAACTCCTGAATACCGACACTGCTGAATACAGACGCTTGTGAATACAGACACTCCTGATTTAGACAACCCCCGATGACAGACAACTCCTGCATTTAAGTTATGTAGGGCAATATGAAACTATGTAAGCCCATTTATCTGTTACAATAACCTTTGAGCCTTTATCTTATGAATGACTGTGTTCATGTAATCTGTTTTAGACACAGCAGAAATTAAACTGCATTTTGAATGTAGCATGCAATATGGTCCCAAAGTTGATGAACTAAAAAGTTAAGGGCTACATATAATGATGATAGAAACCCACATTGCCTCAGGAGTAGTTGGATGATGAGCAATATTTATCACTGATGTAATAGTTCCGACGTAGCTCTCGTCTCCCGGGCAACACTGACATCTGCAAAGAGAAGACAACGTTCATCAGGGAGGGCAGGATCTCTTGTGAGCCTTTTGTTTCCCGGAACATACTGGAGTTTAGTTGCAAAACCCTTCATCTAGGTTCAAGGCATTTACTTTGCAAATAAACTCCTGAATTCAATAACACTGTTCTAAGACTGCCTGCTTGGCCTCTGTCAATCTGCCCAACCCGTGAAGCTGCTCAAAATTAAACACTGATAGGAAGTAGAAATCTCTTTTGTCTGTCACGAAACAAACATGAAGAAACCATTTCCTTCCTTCTAAAGATCTCGGTACTACTGGCAGGTATCGCTACCCGACTAGAAGTGGAAGTTTCCTGTTCTGTAAAGGTTCCCAAGACACCAGCAAGCTCTATGTTCTCAAAGGCAGCCACTTGAGAGGACATTAAAAACAATGAGGACGTGACATACGCTGGGACCAGGATCTTTATATTAGAATATAAGGTTATGGTTTCCTCCTTTTTAGGACTCTCTGGGTTGGGTGTCTCATTTGACAGTATGTTAGGTAGAACTCCCCAGGAGCCCACAACCTCAGGTTGCCTAGAGGAAGATTTAGGGGGAATTAGTTCTGTAGAACATTGAGATATCGCTGTATTTAAACCAGGGGGCACATGATTTATAAGGTTTCCGTCTGTTGCATTTTTTTAATTCTCCCCAAATTAACAAAGGTTTTGAAAAATCTAGAAAGAAGAATGTGTATCAACATTCTCCATCAGTATTCTGGGTCAGAGAGGAGATTTCTCGTGTAGCCAGATTGTGGTGGAGTATAACATCCTGACCTATCGACCTCAGTCTCTGTGAGTACGGGACCAGGGGCAGAAATACATTTGATGTGTCCGGGGGTGACTGTTCCACTATGTGCAGCAGCCGAGACAAGATGAGCAAAGCTCCTGCCTCCTGCGAGCTGAGCAACATGTTCATTTCCAGTGATAAACAAGTCACATCATCAAACGCTGATACTGTCTGACATTGTCCAGGTCCCAAATGGCACCCTATTCCCATTTAGTACACTGCGTTTGACCGGGACAAGGGCCCATAGGGCTTCAGTCAAAAGTAGTGCACTAGCTGAGGAGTAGGGTGTAATTTAGGGTGCAGCCATTGTTCTGCCTGCACCTGCCATGCTCCCTTAATGATGAAGAGATATAAGAACAGGAATCAAAGAACGATTTCAAACGACTAAATAACTTTATGTAACTTGCATCGCAGCAGCAGGATGAATGCACAAAACAAATGTCACCGAGATCGAAGTGAGGGAGTGGAATGAGGAATGAACAGCAAAGGAAACAAAGTGCATTTGGATAAAACAAAGTCACATCGGGACAATATGGGATCGGCAGTCGTAGTGTATGAAAGATGTCCTCAGGACTTGGACACACCCGTTATTGACATGGACCTTTAGAGTACGTCGTAGTTTGACCCTGATCTCAGCTGAATGAGTATCTGAAGTAGCAGATGATCATATTGATCTTGCAGGTGTTATCCCTTAGCAGCACCTAGTCAGAACCAGTTTTGCATTCTGAACCACTCCAATTCAGAACCATGTCGCTGTCTGGACCTGAGTCTTTACAGAATAAATAAATACATTTGAAATTCAGGTGTCGATTGCACACATTGAACTGAAGTAAACCGTTGCCGTTTCCAATTTACCGCTGTCTGGAAGTCGTGAGAGAAATCAGACAGACATCCAACCGTGTGTGTTGCCCAACGCATTCAGACGCGGGAGTGTTGACTGGTTACAGTATTTTGCGGAGGAGCACACAGTTCTGCCGCAACACAGGCCACCCCTCCCTCAAACTCCCCCAACACTCGCTCCCCAGCCCTCCCTCCTCATTCCCTCCCTCAACCTACCCCAAGCCTCGTCCCTCCCCCCGTCCCTCAACCTCCCCCAGCCTCCCTCCTCATTCCCTCTCTCAACCTCCTCTAGCACTCCCTTGCTTCCCTCCTCAGTCCCTCCCTCAACCTCCCCCAGCCTCCCTCCTCAGTCCCTCCCCCAGCCTCCCTCCTCAGTCCCTCCCCCAGCCTCCCTCCTCAGTCCCACCCTCCAGCCTCCCCTCCTTAGACTCTCCTCCATCTCTTCTCCAACCCTCACTCCATCAGACGCCACCAGCCCACAGCCTGGCAGCCAGCCAGCGCCCACCCCCCCCAGCACACACCCCCAGCCTCCGGGCGGGTCTGCGCTCCAGCTCTCAGGTCCGATCAGGCTCCTCCTCACAGGCTGCTCCCCCTCACTGCTCCCGACACTGACTGACGGCCTCCATGATGTTGGCTACCGTCTCACCTGGACCTTTAAACTGGCTCTGACATCCCGTGGCAGAATGATTCCTTCATCTCTCACACCTCGGTATGGCCTGGCTAGTTGTCCCAGTGTAGATACTAGTGGGGGGGGGGGGGGGGTGCGTGTATATAAGAGTAGGCAGCCGGACAATGTTAATTATATGACTTTTTCCTCTGTTGGTTGTACTGAATCCGCTCCAACTAAAGGCGTGTTGCTGTTTTAGGCTCCAGCTGTTTGCCCTGTGGCAGCCCTAATAAATTACCACAAAATACTTTGCAAGAAAATATACATTTTTATGTTTGTTTTTTGGGATTTAGTGGATTCCTCTCCCTGTCAGTAACACTGGCACCAGTCTTTATCGCTTCACATTAGCAATGGTTTATCTTTTTATAATTAATCCAATCCAACGCTTATCTAAAATGCATGTTCTGGATTGGCTTGAGAGGCTTATTCAAATTTTCAACTAAAGGCTCCAATAAATTATTGGCAGGCAACACCAAACAGGAAGAGATGATATTTGTCTTTGCTTTTGATTAAAGCAGATGTCCCAGTATTGATTAAAGTCCAGGAGTGAAAGCTGGTCGAGGTTTCAAAGATGTTAATCCGAACATATAAAAACGTATGACTACAAAGTTTTTTTCAAATCCTTAAACAACAAATATTATTAAATAACACTAATTGGGGACATTTATTTTGAGAGTAACCCCTAGTTATGATCGTATAAATTCAGTAAAATTCTCGATTTCTGATGTAAGGTCTGTGTAACTTTATAACATTTGATTTCCAATTTACAGAAGCAAAACCAGCAATGTAAAAACTGTTTGTTGTTTCAATTTCATATTTTTTGCATACTAAACCAAAAACATACTTCTCCCCGCATTTGTAAGACGTTGTTTTTTAAGTAAGGTCCAAAATTAGGAAGAAGCCTAGAGAGGAACCAGACTCTGAGGGTTGGCCAGTCCTCTTCTGGCTGTGCGAGTTGAAGTAAACAGTTATACAATCTCTATATATTTAAATATCCATTGATAGGCATTAATTTATTATGCTTTATAAGGTTGGTACATTTTCTTTGAGTAATTTTTTTTTAAATAAACGTATTATAAATGATTAATTAGCAACTGAGATTATTAATACAGTAGTTGTCAATGGCCAGTGAATGGTTTCACTCACCATTTACATATGTGTATGAATGTCGTTAAATGTCATGAAGGCCGTATTGATTTGGTGGTCAGGAGTACATGGCAGCCTATTAGTCCAGAGCGTTTGGCCAGTAAACAAGGCGTTTCTGCTTCTGAAACCTGAGCTGGCAAGATGAAAAGTTAACTTGAGCACAACTGTATATAGTTTTCATACCCTGGTCATGTGTTTTGCCTGCTCACTCATGTTTTCTTTACAAATGGTACATACAGCTCCAGAAAAAATTAAGAGACCACTGCACCTTTTTCTTTCCATTCCAAAAAAGTTGACAAGGAAGGTTTTGAGTGAGGAACGTTCAATTTGCAGTGGTCTCTTAATTTTAACACTTCTGTTCCTCACTCAAAACCTTCCTTTTTGACTTTTTTGGAAAGGAAAAAAAAGGTGCAGTGGTCTCTTAATTTTAATATAAGTATATATTGTTCATTACCAACTCTCCAAAGGGTATGCAAACTTTTGTGCACAACTGGTATATACCAATAATGAGAAGTACATGACACGATGGGTAATGACCTCGGATAATTTAGGATTATTACTGTTGTACAATGATTACTGTATCATTGATCACATGAACATGCAATTCTGCCTATTCAGACCAGTATCCCTATGTGAAATACTGGTGTTTTACGACCTAAAAACCTGCCAGCGTGTCTTTACGTACAGACAATGAAGTGAGCATCTTCTGCAGGAGTTTACGGCTCCCAGAAGGATAATCCTTGAATTTAGGTTAAAATTCCAGAAAACGAGGGAGTGGATTAAGTCGGCGATTCAGACCCAGTAGAACAATCATCACAACAGCAGGATGAAGTGTATTTATAGATGGTGCAAGTTCCTGGACCATCCGGATCCATGCATCTGCCTGCGTCTCCAATGACAACACTGCCCCCTAAATAGAGTATGCCGGTTAAAAGTAGTGCCCAAAATATAAGAGACTGGCGCCTTTGCCAGGATGGCTCCCTATCTCTGTACGTTTTGTTCAGTCATTTTATCCAGAGGGAATTCAGAGCAAATGTTTCTTTGATCTGTCTTCTCTAGTGCCTTCTGTGCACTGGTGGGCAAAACACTGGCATGAGATTTGGGCCGTGGAACAAGGAGCTTAAGAAAAGCGTCAACTTGGAAAAGAGTGGATGTGAAGCTCTACGCTGAGAACGCTCCAGTTTCTTTGTGTGTAACAAATCCAGTCTTCCTTTGTTTTAATGTCTGAGGTTTCAAAGGAAGGAGAAGCCATGTAGAAAATAAAAGAAACTGATAAATCCTGTGGTTACCTATTCCACGCTTTCCCTGGAATGTGTTTGGAATGACTTACTGTTTATTAATTAATATTTTAAAACTGTCTATTCATTGCACTTGTATAGAAATGTATAGAAAATTGTGCAATTAAACAGATTTATTTTTAAGTTGTAAACACGTCAAACCCCTTCAAGTAAATGAATGAACCTAAATGCATTTGAAGCTGTCCTTCTCTATGACTGCATAAAGAGGAACGTACTTCCCGTGTGTTCTGGTTTTTGGGCGGTATTCATCGGTTCATTAACTATGCATGAGCAGTCACCTGAGGGTGGTTGGGAATGGTTGGAAGAGGCTTGTCAGGTCACCCAGGGATTGACCTGACCTGACCAGACAGTGCAGGGAGACAGAGAAAGATCCAGGGCATATTGAACAGACATCCTTGACGTCTACCTGAATCGGATTACCATAACTTTACTGTGGTTTATGTCTGTGAGGAGGCAGGCTTCTCGTTACGCCTTCACCTGCATGCCATTACTACATGGCATGCCTTAGATGTCATGTCCTCATGAGAAGCCTCTAGTGAATCTATTCAGGCGTATGGTTACATGGCTTGGGGGTGGGGGGGTTGGTGGGGGGGCTGCGGTCTGGGTGGTTGGCCTCCAGGGCACATGTACTGCTGCCGTATGGGTTCGAATCTGTCCCACTGCTCTGTCAGCAAAAACCGCACAAATAAATAACAAATCCTGAAACATTTCTTTTAAATTAATAAAATAAATATGTCTGTCTAATTTGTCCCAGAGTGTAACCAGGGTAACCGCATGCTTTTACATCTTGTAGTCCTCAATGGTAACCTCTTCACTCCGGAGTGCCAGCCAGGCCTATGGTGCCTGGTTGAAAGAAGAGCACTTGGAAATGGATTCCGTTTGGGATGAATGTAATAGGCATCATGAGTGTAATGTTTCCAAAGCAACATATGCTGTGTATTAACAGTTGGCCACAGCTTTCTCAGCTGTTCATGTTTAAAAGTGGATTTGTTTTCTTTTAGTTATATCACATTGACCAACGGACATACAATAAGATGTGTGCCATTATCTACACAAAGGAGATCAATGGACAATGGGGACAAAAGCCAGCTGACAACCAATTCACGTTTTCATTGATGACCTGGCCAAAGGCTTTCACCTGGAGGAGGGTAAGATGCACATGAATATGTAAGAATGTATAAATAAAAATAAACGTTATACAAATTTGCTGACCTTACTGTACCTACCTTTAATTAATGGGACAATCCTTTGTTAGGAACTGTATGAGATCAGTTTGGTTCTCAGTCTCGCGATATAATTATGTTAATCATGTTCAGTCTCGTGATATAATTAGTGATTGGAGGGGTTTCAGATAGAATTATGTGTGATTGAAGGTGATTCAGACATAATTATGAGTGATTGAAGGTGATTCAGACATAATTATGAGTGATTATGCGCCAAACCTGTGTTCCATAATTTCATGCCAGGACAGATCAACAAACATAGTTGCAGTTACTGTGGCCTTTGTGTTTCACCAATTGCTCGATCACACAAGCGTTGTACAGATATGTTTGTTCAATGGAGCCATAGGACTTTCTGGATATTGCGTTTTTTCTTTGAAACCTGGAATATAGAAGGCAAATTTCTGTCAGTGAAATGCAGGAAGACTTGTATTTACATTACGATTTCTATTGCTCATACGACATGTTGATACCATTTTAATGGACATACAGGTAAAAAGAGCAGTGGTGAAATGTCCCTTTAACTTACTGATCTTTACTCCATTTCTGCAGTAACTAGAAGTGTCCATGAGATACATCGGCTGTCACTAATTAAGTAGCATCTCTTACAGCCTGTAACACCACCACATATCAGAGGTGATTCATTGCATTTTTTCACTAAACTGGGTTCATTCCACGTACAGTAATGACAAGACAAGCTTCTGGAACAATGCATGGATGAAATAATAAGGATGGGATTTCGGATGACTCTGAGATTTAATAGCATTTCAGAGTTAATATTTCAGCTAGTAGTTTGTTTTTTAAGACTGTATTAAAATACTGTTGATGAGAGAGAGAGAGACAGAGCGAAAGTAAGATGGAGAGAGCGAGATGGGGGGGGGGGATTATGAGCTATCCTAGTGTCTGTGGAGACTTTGGGCTGTATTGTGTGATGAGCTCGACACAGAGCAGCTTTGAGACACATCCCGTCAAACAGGTTTATATCCAACACTCTGCTTTCACCTCGTGCCTGGCCTGTAATTATGCAGAGATAATGCCACAGACACTGGGCACCTTTGGATGTTAGTCAAAGTCAATAAAACAAACTGCCTGGTACTGGATCCGGTTTTCACTGCTCCTCCCTAACCCTGGCTGTATAGATCCTGGACGGTTCGGCACAGAATTCCCCCGGGCCCTATGGAGACGCTCGAACGTCTTTGGTGCAGTCTGTGATGCTGCTCACTTGGACGTGTACAACCCACTTGGTTATTTTGACTGGTAACAATCAGAAAACTTAAGCGTAACAGGCTACTTGGGCATCTTATGAAACACACTGCCTAAATAGCGGTTTAAGATCCTATTTTTAAATTTGTTTCAAAAATGCGAATGAGCGCAGACCGACCAAACCGTACGGAATGAATTTTCCTACTGTCACATTTGATTAAAGGCACCTATAGATTGTCTGTCCAGAGGTGGAACTCCAGCGAATTACAATCATGTGCCGTCCATCAAATGTTGTGGCGGCATGCTTCCATACTCATTTCAAACATTGGCAAAGCTGACAAGCTGTCAAAGTCGTTTTTCTACTCAGATTATGATCCGGCAGCATAACCTTTTCCTCGTCACAAATATGGCATTTTAACTTCTAACATGGTACTGCCGTGATACCTCTTATACTGTGACATGACAAATAAAAGAACGGTTGTGTATCATGAAAACAACGTGGTTTTAGCTTTGGAATTTGATGGTACCACAATCGACCTACTACCGTAACCAAATAACCATGGCTTTCCGTAACTTTCCGTAACACTAAACCGTGGCACAGTCTGAACTGTGGGGTTCATTGAATCTTGTACTGTGGTTTTAGCCTTGAAGCAGGAGGCTTTAGGATAGCAGAGGTGTGTTAGGGGGGTGCAGGGGTGGGGGGGGGGTGCCTTGAATCAACTTCTAAGTAAAAATAAATAAATAAAAAGAAGCCATTGAAAGTATCCAGGTGTTTTACTCTCTGTATCTGCTGATGTGTTTTCTGTTAAACCACAGCAACCATGGTTTGACCATTTTACCGTCCATCCATTATACCAAGGTATACAATAGATCTGAATCATGGAAATGGACCATATGGTTTTACCTCTGAAGTCTGATAGACAAAAAATTTATTGAGATTCTCTTTAAACCGCTCTGTCTTGAAACCACTAGTATTTATTGCAACACTTTTTTCCCCTATGCAACATGTTAATTTTGCTCAGAAAAGAATAGAGAAGAGAAACAGTGACTGAATCACTACCCCTCATTTTTGGGATCAAAATAAAAATGTTTTTCCACTGAAAGTGTAAAGAAGCTATTTTTAAACGTGAGGCCCGGTCCTGACTATTACTGAACCTGACTTCCCCTGGGTTACTGAACCTGACCTCCCCTGGGTTACTGAACCTGACCTCCCCTGGGTTACTGAACCTGACCTCCCCTGGGTTACTGAACCTGACCCCCCCTGGGTTACTGAACCTGACCCCCCCTGGGTTACTGAACCTGACCCCCCCTGGGTTACTGAACCTGACCTCCCCTGGGTTACTGAACCTGACCCCCCCTGGGTTACTGAACCTGACCTCCCCTGGGTTACTGAACCTGACCTCCCCTGGGTTACTGAACCTGACCTCCCCTGGGTTACTGAACCTGACCTCCCCTGGGTTACTGAACCTGACTTGGACATCTGGTCCTTACAAGGGTAGTATTATGCCTAGAAAACTGTCTAACACACACACACACTCTCACTCTCTCACTCACACACACACACTCACACACACACACACACACACACAAACTCACACAAACTTCTACAAATGCACACACCCATGCCCAGAATCCTGCACAAACCTGCACACACATACATACACACACATACACACACACAAAATGTTTTGCTTTTCTGGGAAAATGAAATCCTCGAAGCGATGCCTAACTAAGGCAAGACAAACCAAACGCTTAACAAGCCATTAAAAGTTAAATTACTGAACTGCAGTGGCCTCCATCTGACAGGCACACACAGACTCACACACACACACACACACACACACACACACAGACACACAGACACACACACACACACACAGACACACACACACACACACACACACTCACACACACACACACAGACAGACTCACACACACACACACAGACTCACACACACACAGACACACACACACAGACACACACACAGACACACACACACACACACACGTCTGACCACAGCATACAGGATCTTACTGTGGAAATCAAAGAGAAGCTGCTGCAATAAATAAAGATAATTCTCTTGTTGTAATGCTGCAATACTGCAGATTTCACTTGCTTCTTAGATCAGTTTATTTCCACCCACACACAGCAGTCAATACAATCTGTCTGTATCCATATAAATGTCAGACATCATTTGAATAGAGTGGTGGTCAGCCATGACTTGACAGCAGAAATGTTACACTACTGGAAGATGTGCGGTTTCCTAACATGGAGGAACATTTTCTCATCTCAAGTGAGCAGAAACCAGTTACTGTCCTCCAGAGTAAAGTTTGGCGCTCGTTCTCCACCAATACAATGTATGTGAGAGCGAGGGAGAGACCGAGAGAGATAGAAAGGAACAGGGATAAAAGAGTGCATGTTGGAGAGAGAGAGAGATGGGTATTCCTCTTGATATTATTGAAATGTATATTATTCCTGAGACAGCCACACTTAACATTATTTCTTGATTTTTAAGATACTTTTAATGAAACTGGGGTCCATTTGATCTCAACTATAACCACATGAGCACAGCAGTGTTCTTGTTCTGCAAAACAGTAATTTCTCATTGCATTCACACACAATGTCAATGCTAAGCACAGAACAGTAAACACAAATCTCCTAAAGATGCGAAACTCAGTTGAGGAAATCATGTCAAACAAAATTAAAACATTTAGTCACAGTTGTTACAAACTGCTCCCTTTGAATGTGAGCCTCTTCACACGTATACAAGTCCTTATTCATGCATAAAAGAGGTCACCTTCGAGTTGCTCTTGGCAAGAATGAACGAACAAACCAAGCAAGGGTAAGGGGGAGGAGTTCAGATAGGTGGTTGTAGCGGAGTAAGGGGGGGGGGGTTCAGATAGTGGTGGAGTAAGGGGAAGGGGGGAAGTTCAGATAGTGGCGGAGTAAGGGGAGGGGGGGGAGTTCAGATAGTGGCGGAGTAAGGGGGGGGGGTTCATATAGGTGGTAGTAGTAGCGGAGTAAGGGGGGGGTTCATATAGGTAGTAGTAGTAGTGGAGTAAGGGGGGGAGGGTTCATATAGGTGGTAGTAGTAGCGGAGTAAGGTGGGGGTTCATATAGGTTGTAGTAGTAGTGGAGTAAGGGGGGGGTTCATATAGGTGGTAGTAGTAGTGGAGTAAGGGGGGGGGTTCATATAGGTGGTAGTAGTGGTAGAGTAAGGGGGGGGGTTCATATAGGTGGTAGTAGTAGTGGAGTAAGGGGGGGGTTCATATAGGTGGTAGAAGTAGTGGAGTAAGGTGGGGGTTCATATAGGTTGTAGTAGTAGTGGAGTAGGTGGGGGTTCATATAGGTGGTAGAAGTAGCGGAGTAAGGGGGGGGGGGGTTCATATAGGTAGTAGTAGTAGTAGTGGAGTAAGGGGGGGGGGTTCATATAGGTGGTAGTAGTAGCGGAGTAAGGGGGGGGTTCATATAGGTAGTAGTAGTAGTGGAGTAAGGGGGGGAGGGTTCATATAGGTGGTAGTAGTAGCGGAGCAAGGTGGGGGTTCATATAGGTTGTAGTAGTAGTGGAGTAGGTGGGGGTTCATATAGGTGGTAGAAGTAGTGGAGTAGCTCAATGGGGAATAGAAAAGAACTACA
Source organism: Esox lucius (assembly GCF_011004845.1). Taxonomy (NCBI): domain Eukaryota; kingdom Metazoa; phylum Chordata; class Actinopteri; order Esociformes; family Esocidae; genus Esox; species Esox lucius. The sequence goes on from NC_047591.1 coordinate 23,768,401, forward strand.
AAAGTTTTAGTGCCACAATCACTGAACATATTGTCAATTATTGGTTTCCCAATTTCAGTAGATCAAATGTGGTATTAATAGAGAGACTTTGTACTGCAGTGTAACTCTAATGTAAAATAAACATGTAAAATAAATTTTTGCAGTGATTGCAGCAATTGCATTTTTAAATTGATATATTTCATTTTTATTCTGTGTATATACAGCATGATTTAATTTGTAATGCGCAAAATGTTAAAAGGTCAAATAAAGCCTTTTGGATATTTACTGTGTGACATTCATTCTCCATTGGTCAATTTTGGTAAAATAATTTTAAGGAAAAATAAGATTTTTCTTAACAGCTAATACACATTTTAGTCAAAAAATTCACAACGTATTGATTAAAACCAAGGCTGCTCACAAATGAAAAAATATACTCAAATATACTTTTTTTTGCTAATTTCTCCAAGCAGAATTCTAAATTCCGTTCACTGATCCAAAAATGATATATTTTATTTGCAAAATACACTAAGATATTCAATACATGACACAAAATAAACTACTTGCATTGAAACTTACAGCTTGTTGATTCATTGGAAGCTAGTTCAATCAATCATTACACAATGGTCTAATAAATCCTAAATACAACTTTTAATATATCCTAACATAGTTAACCCACTGATTTGTCGGTGTCATTTGTTGATACTATAATTACAGCATGTACCGTAAAAGGCAAGTTAACATTTCAGTTTTGAAACATAGTAAACACACTTAAGCCGGGTAAATAAATATTATGCCCAAATAAGTTCCAATAGGAAGACCATTTCCCCAACGTAGAAACCAACAGGTGACAAGTCACAAATCTGTTCTCTTCCTGCTGTTTTGCAAAACCCGACACACAGCTCTCTGTAAAGCATAATTGTCCAAAACACTGCTAAAATATATAAACTCGAATCATTGCAGTTCTAAGACGTTCAACACACAGTTGTCAAAGTGTGAACATGATCAATCATATTTATTCAACAAGCAATAAAGATTTTGGCCTGACCACAAAGGGACCAGATGTAAGCTCATCTGGGTTTTGGAAAAATAGATGACAACATCAGAGAGAGAGGAAGAACCTGAGAAGGGGAGCGAGTGAGAGGAGGACGAACAATGCTCTCTAATGACATTTGTGACACTGCACTTGCGCTGTGATTACTGTTGTACTGTTGCATCTGTCGTCCAGACATTTAGAAATTAAAAGGGGGTAACTTACTGTGAAGTTATATGACTACTGGGCTGACCACTCTGTCCTCTGTACTCTGAATGTGTAGGTATGTGCACACGCAGGACAGAATATATCATTTTGGCCAACAATGTTTCAGTTGTGGCTGGATTCGAACCGTGGCCTGGTCGGCTGTGGTCTGTCTGTTAACTGTTGAGGACAGAAGTTCTAAAGCAATTAAGAAAAACTGTAGAAGACTCAACCCCTGTCTATAATTACTGTCTATAATTCGTTTTCTATAATAACGTTTTTAGCCATGAACCTGAGCTTTTGTAGATCGCATCAATCACAATCAAAATCGACCTAAAACGGACGAACATGCTTGTCGAGATATCTATCGTCCGGTTGTTTTGGCAGAGGTACAAAATGACACCTCCGAAGCGTGATTCATCTAGAACCATGTGCTACCCTTTAGGAGAGTGTGTGAAAAAAATGTTGGTAGCTGCTGTTTCAGATCACACCCTGACATTCTGACGCGATCTTTCTCAGGTTCATCAGGTCTGAGAGAACATACGTACATAACACTCCCCACACACACACACACACACACATCTGAAAGTACAGAACACTTTCTAATGAGCAGACATCACTTCACCACACGGACTGTGGGTCCCATTCAGCTCCCTATCCTCTCTGTTGACTGGGACTCAAGCGTCTCAAAGCGGTTCCCTCAAAGTATTCGTGGTGCATTTTGGGCCGTGGACAGAATGACTCAGGCTTTCTGGGGGTGGAATACTGTACCTGACTCATCACAAACCGACACCAATAACAATCAACCTCTCCCACCTTAAACAACTCCAGCAGGGTTGTGTTCAAAATGACCCTGTGTCGTCCACTGAGATATCTATGTTTGAAATTGAGACACGAAAAAACGGTTGTGCAAAACCAGAGAAAGCGTGTTGAACAAGTAGGTTATGTACACCCTCAGTACGTCCACCCGATTTGTTGTGTGTTTATTTGTGTTTCTCAACACATGCGCGCGAGCGCTGTAAGTTCTGTGTATAGTTCTGTTATTAGTTGCTGAAAACGTGTTTGCATTATCACACCAATGTGTTTCACGGTGTTTGGGTGAAGTGGTCAGGGTAATGCTCTTATAAAATCAATATTATTACATTGTGCCAAGCGCAGCATTCAGCAGACCTGCCCCGCTTAGAAGGACATCGCCATGGCAGCACTGGCTACAACAAAAACACAGCTGAAAACTTTCACTTCAACAGTGGGTTCTGTGTTCTTGTTTTTATGTTTTTTTGTGTGTGTGTGTTTTGCGTTCTCTGTTTTGTAGATGGAAGGTATTGTGTTGTTTAGGATATAGAAACATCTTCACAGCAACTCTCAGCTGACTGGCATTTTAGACCTGTCTCTAACCCATCCTAATTATCTTCTTATATCTCTAACACCTCTTAATTATCAACTTATGTCCAGACATATCTCTAACACCTCTTAATTATCAACTTATGTCCAGACATATCTCTAACACCTCTTAATTATCAACTTATGTCCAGACATATCTCTAACACCTCTTAATTATCAACTTATGTCCAGACATATCTCTAACACCTCTTAATTATCAACTTATGTCCAGACATATCTCTAACACCTCTTAATTATCAACTTATGTCCAGACATATCTCTAACACCTCTTAATTATCAACTTATGTCCAGACATATCTCTAACACCTCTTAATTATCAACTTATGTCCAGACATATCTCTAACACCTCTTAATTATCAACTTATGTCCAGACATATCTCTAACACCTCTTAATTATCAACTTATGTCCAGACATATCTCTAACACCTCTTAATTATCAACTTATGTCCAGACATATCTCTGATCCCCAATCAAAACACAGCTTATAGAGCAGGATCTGGTTGAATCACAGCTTTAATTGAAATGTTTTCAAAACCAAAACATAAATATGGTAAATAGAAATATTAAGCACTAAAAAACTCACACACATTTACTTCTAAATGGGAAAATCTAAGTTGATTGCCCTTAAATCCCTGAACCTAAACTGTAGCCACACCCTAAAACTCACCTTAACCTGACGTTAATAACTATACTGATACCTAAACTTAATCTAGCCCTCATGCCTAACCTAGCTGGAAATGGTTTAAACCTAAACCTAGCTGGAAATGTATAGCCCTAACTCTAACCCTAATTGTAACTTTTGCCCTAAACCTAATGCTGGAGCCAAAACACTTTTTTGCTTTTTTTTTTTTAACATGGGAACAGATTTATTTTCCCCTGTTTGTCAACTTTTTAAAATGTAACCACAGTTTGGTGATATTTTTGTCCCTGTTATATAATTTTATCAGACATCACCACATACAATTAAACCAAAATCATGAATGCTAAAGCATCCCATGAAACCAGCCTGGTCCACTGTGTGAGTCGGTGCTGTTTTATATTGCCATGCCTGTCTGCTTATCGTTAAATGCCTAAATGGATTCTGTCAGCCAAGCAACCTGTGGGGTAAATACTTAAGAATTCCTCCTTCTCCCCCTATTGGAATGACATAGGGTATTAGGCAGGCTCTGCCTCTAGCGCAGCTCTGTTCTGCTCTAAACACACACACACACGTGCACACACACGCACACACACACACACACACACCAGGCCCGTGTGGGTGAATATTGTGGCAGTGTTATTTAACTGCCTGAAGCTCCTTCGTGTCTTCTGACATTCTCTTGATTTTAAATAAAAAAAAGTCTGACCCATTTTATGCATTTTAAGCCCCCACAGAAATGCAGTTATACAATGTAACGGACCAATATGCAGTTATACAATGTAACGGACAGAAATGCACTTATACCATGTAACAGAGTAAATAAATAGAAGTGGTATGATATAGATATAATATGTTGTGATTCATTCTGTCAATAATTCATTTAGAAAGACATTTGAAAATAAAGGTTATATGACATAAATGTCAAGTGTTTCTACATTTTGCTATTATCTGTACTTAGTGATATTTGTCTGAGGTTAATTAAGTGTCTAAAGTCTATTTATAACATTAGAAATATAAAACGTAAAAGCTAATAATTAATTGCATAGTTAGAAAAACAGGTATTGCAGAAATTAATATCTGTTGTGTACTTACTAAAAGAAATAATCCCCCAAATATCTTTTAATTCTAAACTGTTATTAGAATTATTAGCATATTGAGAAAACCTAAAGAAAATTCATTCTAGACACATCGTGACCATAGCCGAACATTACATAATGACACGTAATCAAATGCAAAACAACAAACAATGATAAAGTATTTACCTTTCAGGCCAAACACTCCGCCTGCTATATCAGAGTTAAATCTGGAAGGCCTCCAACTTACAGGGAGAGATGAAAGAAACCAGGACAAGGAGGAATATAAAGAGGAGAAAACGGGAGGAGAAAGGAGAGCGAAGAATCGAGAGACACAAGGAGGAAAAAGAGGAGAGAGAGAGAGAGAGAGAGAGAGGGAGGAGAAAAGAGGGGAGAGGAGAAAAGGAAAGAGAAGACTGGAGGGAACAAGACAGGAGCAGAGGATAGAGGAGAGAGCCCACAGAGAAGAGAGCTCTAGAATGAATGAATGCATACCACAGCAAGTCTTATTTATCTGTTCGACTAAATGACTAAAAGGTGAGTGTACTGCTGGCTGGTGAATCAGCAGGTATCAGATCTGAGCTCATGTTCTTTGTTGGAGGTGTTGTTTGCCCACGTAACAGAGGTACGACACAACTGCAACTCCCTCGTCGCTACTGGTGAAGCTAAACGAGAAGACAGTTTATCGAGCCATTTAAAAAGTCCATGAAGATGGAACACCCATCTACTTACTACAGAAGTCCCATTTTGACTTTACACTCAAAGGAGATAAACTGTACCGAAGCTAATCATAGAAATATATAGTTAGCCACAATTGCTTTGAAAAAATTATGTTGTATTTTTTGCAAAAGGGGGATCTCTGTGGTCATATTAAACATTTTGTAATTTAGCACAAAATAGAGGAAGAGTAGTAATTGTTCTTTCTCTTTATATCTTATTTTATTTCTCCCTCAGTTTCTCTGCTTTTCCTTCTTTTTTCCCAGCTTTCTCTCTTTCATTTTATTTATTTATATCACTACACTGGTGCTGGAGACATTTGTTTAGCAAGTGGAAAATAAGAAAAAAATACAAGTGGAAGAATATAAATCTTAGAAATTCAAAGTTAACATTACCAAGACAACCATTGCATAATGATTAATGAATTTAAAATGATCTATTAATAAAATGATTACATTTCTCTCAATTTCTACTCATCCTTCTCTCTCCTGTCTCCATCCCACTCCTACTCTGATGAGCTTGAATGGCTCTATGGTGTATTTGGTTGGGTCTTTTGCTGTTTTGTAGCTCTGTGGGGTCACCTTGTATTGGGAAACAGCCCCAGGATTGGCTGGCATTGGGAGCTCATCCTAGGTTCATCTCTCCACAGACATGGTCTTTGTTAGTGCAAGTTTGAGAATCACTTTTCCTTTGGTGAATGCAAAATTCAATGTCTTCTATAATTAGTGTGTATTCTTCTGTGTATTTGTTTTTCAGAGTTGTGTGTTTCACTCTGAAGAGTGTGGAGACACGTAATATTGTTTGTCATTTCCTGAGTTGTGGGTTGGTAAGTGGACACCAGACCTCACAACCGTTGTTTTCCCATGCAGATCCTGATTTGTATGTATGTTTTATGATCTTCGGACGGTGTAGAAGGCCCTCCTTGCCCTGCCTCTCAGGTCATTCTCAGACTTTATTGAAGTTACCTGTGGCGTTGACCTTTAGAGTGAGATAGTTCTCATTTATTTGCTGGAGCAGTGGTGTCAATACACGTTCACTGTCGCGGAATCTGAACCTTTCTTGGAACACCATGATTTTTGTGTTAGTGGGATTCACTGGACCCAAGTCAGGGGACATTTGATGTTTTTACACCCCCCCACCCCCACCCCCCCCACACACACACACACCACACATACACAAACACACAAATTAACACACATAAATACACACACACACACAAAATCTATGAAAATAAACTGTGATCTAAACATGTTGTTTGCTGACGTCTTTCTAAGTGAGACAGAAGGACACCAAGCTGCTTCCAAGCCTTGCTTAGATGAGAGTGATTAAACTGTGTTTCATAGGGAGAGTGACACACACACACACACACACACACACACACACATACACACAGGGTGTGTGACGCACGATCCTGGCTCGCTGTGGGCTAAGCTCAGAGGTAAGCTCATGGCCAAAAATCTGAGGGGGCTCTGACACACACACACTCACCCACCACACAAACGCGCAAGTGTTTTGCTTGTCTTCTGGCTGATACCATAGAAGCTGTTAGAACAACCTTGTTACAGGCTGATCTATAATGTTGTTTTCATTCTTGGGTAACAGTGTGATAATGTTGAAATAATGTTCGGAAAACATTGATAGTTGCAATAAAACCGTAAATAATGTTGTGGCAGTATTGTAATAATGTTTTGATCATGCTGTGGTAATGAAGTGATCATGCTGTAATAATCCTTGAAAAGTTGTAATGGTCTGATCCGGGCGGACCATGTAGAATAAGGCTCAGCCGTCAATCTGTTATAAGACAGAATATAGATAAATGAAGCAAGTTGTAGCTATGTTGTTCACAGTAATGTGATAAAGCAAAATTATTTAATGGTAATTCATTGTTCAATTACAGTTTTTTCACAACTAACCACACATTTTCAAAACTATAAACACAGTTCTTGAAACTCACACCATATTGATGTTGCCGCAGACTTCCCACACAGAATTAAATATTGTACTCAAAACCATGTTATATGTCATGTAGTTGAAACTTTGCCCTGAAAAGCCTCACAGAAACATCAAACACAATGACACCACTGAATCTCCAATGCACACAGTGACACCACTCAGTCTGCACTGCACACAATGACACCACTCAGTCTGCACTGCACACAATGACACCACTCAGTCTGCACTGCACACAATGACAACACTCAGTCTGCACTGCACACAATGACACCACTCAGTCTGCACTGCACACAATGACAACACTCAGTCTGCACTGCACACAATGACACCACTCAGTCTGCACTGCACACAATGACACCACTCAGTCTGCACTGCACACAATGACACCACTCAGTCTGCACTGCACACAATGACAACACTCAGTCTGCACTGCACACAATGACACCACTCAGTCTGCACTGCACACAATGACACCACACAGTCTGCACTGCACACAATGACACCACTCAGTCTGCACTGCACACAATGACACCACTCAGTCTGCACTGCACACAATGACACCACTCAGTCTGCACTGCACACAATGACACCACTCAGTCTGCACTGCACACAATGACACCACTGAGTCTCCACTGCACACTGGTGAGAGGAACTGAAAAAACAATTCTAAGGTGAATCAATATTCATTATGAGCTCCAGAATTCCCCCTATGGATTTAGCATTTTGTATAACGTTATAGATAGTAAATTGTCTAGAGAAAATACCGAAATACCATAATTCTTCTTTTTGTGGGGCATTTTGCACTGTAATTGTTGTTCGACAAAGCGTTGTTAGATAAGAAGGGTTACCGTCATAAAAATAAATGTTTATTCTGTCTCAGCATCCTGTATCTGTCCTGGGCAGGGAGTTTCACCTCTCAGGTTATATTTCTCTAAATGCATATAATGTCTGGTTGTTGTTTCTCAGAAATAATCTGTGGTCTTCCACTATCAACTGTTCTCTCTCAATTCTACAGAAATAAGAAGAATTGTATTTTATAGAAGTCCATGTTATTTTCCTGTGTCATGATTTAGGGAACAGGATATCAGGTGCAGAGTTAAAGAAACAGGTAAAATATAAGAAAATGGTAGAAACACCGGAACAAGGCAAACAGGCAGAAACACACAATAACTCAAAAAGGGCTGAACAAAGCTGGGCAGACTAAATAGTCAGCAAACGAGACACAGGTAAAAACTAAAATGACGAAAGGACAGGCTGCATTAATGAACGAAGGACGAAAACCAAACAGAACAAAAACAGAACCTGACCCCCTGCACTGTCCTGCGTGTGCTAAGGCTTAGAGGTTCAGAGTACAGAGAACATGGCGGTCAGCACTTTAGTCAGATAAGTTTACTGTAAGTTACTCATTTCAATATCTGAAAGCCCAGTCAATTGAAGCAAAACTGAAACAATCGCGTTTTGTCTGGACTCTCAGCCCTGCTTCCCTTATTGTCATGCAATCTACAAGAACAAGGTTAAGTTCAGTGTCACAAATGTCATTAGAGGTCATTGTTTGTCTTCCTCGTCCACCTCTTGTTCTTCCTCTATCTCCTTGATGTTGTCATCCATTGTTCTAAAACACAGGATAGCTCATCTGTGGCCCTTTATATTCATGCCAGCGTACTGATTGATTGTTGACTAATTATGCTTGTTAGTGTTCACACTTCGACAACTGTTGAAAGCGTTAGAATTGTGGTGATCTGTGTTTAGTTATTGAATGGCCATGTTTCCTATATGACAACATGGGGACAATTATGCTTTACAAAGAGGGTTGTGTGTACAGTTTTTCAAAAAAGTGTGAATGGAACTGAGATGTATGACAACAGGTAAATAAAGCTCATGTGCTGGGGTGAAGGTTCTTCCTTCTGGAATTTAGCAAAAGCACTTGGTCTACACTCACCTAAAGGATTGTTAGGAACACCATACTAATACTTTCACCTTCAGAACTGCCTTAATTCTACATGGCATTGATTCAACAAGCATTGAAAGCATTCTTTAGAAATGTTGGCCCATATTGATAGGATAGCATCTTGCAGTTGATGGACATTTGTGGGATGCACATCCAGGGCACGAAGCTCCCGTTCCACCACATCCCAAAGATGCTCTATTGGGTTGAGATCTGGTGACTGTGGGGGCCATTTCAGTACAGTGAACTCATTGTCATGTTCAAGAAAGCAATTTGAAATGATTCGAGCTTTGTGACATGGTGCATTATCCTGCTGGAAGTAGCCATCAGAGGATGGGTACATGGTTGTCATAAAGGGATGGACATGGTCAGAAACAATGCGCAGGTAGGCCGTGGCATTTAAACGATGCCCAATTGGCACTAGGGGCCTAAAGTGTGCCAAGAAAACATCCCCCCACACCATTACACAACCACCACCAGCCTGCACAGTGGTAACAAGGCATGATGGATCCATGTTCTCATTCTGTTTACGCCAAATTCTGACTCTACCATCTGAATGTCTCAACAGAAATCGAGACTCATCAGACCAGGCAACATTCTTCCAGTCTTCAACTGTCCAATTTTGGTGAGCTCGTGCAAATTGTAGCCTCTTTTTCCTATTTGTAGTGGAGATGAGTGGTACCCGGTGGGGTCTTCTGCTGTTGTAGCACATCCGCCTCAAGGTTGTGCGTGTTGTGGCTTCACAAATGCTTTGCTGCATACCTTGGTTGTAACGAGTGGTTATTTCAGTCAAAGTTGCTCTTCTATCAGCTTGAATCAGTCGGCCCATTCTCCTCTGACCTCTAGCATCAACAAGGCATTTTTCGCACACAGGACTGCGGCATACTGGATGTTTTTCCCTTTTCACACCATTCTTTGTAAACCCTAGATATGGTTGTGCGTGAAAATCCCAGTAACTGAGCAGATTGTGAAATACTCAGACCGGCCCGTCTGGCACCAACAACCATGCCACGCTCAAAATTGCTTAAATCACCTTTCTTTCCCATTCTGACATTCAATTTGGAGTTCAGGAGATTGTCTTGACCAGGACCACACCCCTAAATGCATTGAAGCAACTGCCGTGTGATTGGTTGATTAGATAATTGCATTAATGAGAAATAGAACAGGTGTTCCTAATAATCCTTTAGGTGAGTGTATATTGTTCATAGTTCCAGTTTTATTGCTTTTGCGATTGTGAAAAACTGTAATAACACATCTGCAACATCTCCCCTAACCAGCCTCTTAGCGTCATATAGTTAGCCTGCAGTAATGAAACTCCTCTGGAACTGCCAGGCTGTCCTCCAACACACACACACACACACACACTCTCGGGGTGCTTTTAAAAAATCTAAGATGATCGCCGTAACGCCACTCCAACATTTCATGAAAACTCAGCAAGAGGAAAAAGCAATACCGCAACAAACATGGAGCGTTGCTAGGCAGGGAAAATAAAGTCAGAACCGAATACTTGTGGAGCTAGCGCATGACCACTAGATAATTGCCTCAGTGCGGGGATGAACTGGGGCTGTCCGTCAGGCCCTTTCGTGTTTAATGTACCCTAACTCTGCTGATTGGCTGGGCTAGGCTACTATAATAGTATGCCACTTTGGACACATTCATGGCTTATACCTACCAGCTAGGATGTGGAGCTGAGCAGAGGGATGCTCAGTTAGAATTGATCACTATTGCATAAGTCCTTTAGCGGACACTCTTTCCCATAGGGATTTACAGGACTGAGTGCATAAATTTTTCCTGTTTTCAGCATACCGACCCGCCTCTGGAGTCAAAGCCACAACCCCATCTTTACAAATGCCCTGGTCTTACATACTGAGCTACAGCACACGGGACTATGTGTTGACTATCATTTTGCTTGGGTATTTTGTTATTAATGGACTTTTATTCTGCCTGTATATTCTGTAGGGTCATGGAGACCCAGGACCTAGTTGGAAATTATGGGCAAAGCTGTTGGTTGTTGTCACACAGAATCAATCTTTACTGACATGAAAATCTCTGCTCGGAGAGACCCACCTATTCCGTTCTGAGACCTGTGAAGTCATTGCTTTGATGTTTGATCCACTGCTGTTGAACACATCTGTAGTGTTTTCGAAATACACCATTTTTCATTCCAGCAACATCACGTCAGCAATTCGCCAAGGATGAGGATAACAACACTTAAAACCTAATTTCATGAAAGCCTTCGTCCATCGTTCAAGCCAACCCCAATCTAGAAAATGCGGGACTACGAATTTAAATTAAAACCAGGTTACAGACAAAAATATAGACCATAGAGAATGGTAGAAGACTGTAGAGTCAAAAAGCCAGTTTCAGCATGGGCAGCTGCACTGACGACTGAGCCCATGTTGGAGTGGCCACCAGGGTAAGACTTCTTATGTTTTAACAAAAGGTCACATGACTACATCCAGATCATCAGGATGGATCAGTCGATTGACTGTAGTCCATAACAGATTCCAGTAAACAGTCCATATCTGAAACTGTCAGGAAATGTCCAACCCTGGCTTTATAGCTGTTCAAACAACAGATTCAAGGTGGTAGTATTCATTCTTTATTACCTTTTATTCAATTCATAAAAGTGTTAGTAGAAGAACATTTTAAATGGAGATGTTCTGTCTCTGACCTCACAGATGCCTCCGTCATTCTCTATGATATGATCATCCTAACCCTAAACAGCTCCGGAGAACATGAAGAGACCACTGCACCTTCTTCGTTCCTTTCCAAAAAAGTTGAAAAGGAAGGTTTTGAGTGAGGAACAGAGTGAGGAACAGAGTGAGGAACAGAGTGAGGAACAGAGTGAGGAATAGGGGTCTCTTAATGTAAATATTCAAACCCTTCCTTTTCGACATTTTGGTAACTTTGGTAAATTGTACATCTATGACGCCAACATAGTCAGTATCGGCATCACATCATAGAGTACAGCCATCACGCAAAGCCACGGCCACGTGGGTGAAACTATCCAGTTTGTCCCTAACAGCCATTCAAAATTGCGGTCTTTCAACGTTCTTTTTATATGGTCAGATAAGTTATAAAATGCCTGAGGTTGTTGGGTCCCGTGTGTAGCACTAACAAGCACAAATACCCAGACCTTATAAAAAACTGAACCAAGAAGCCGAGTGCTGTTGCTTCAGGCCATCAGACATGATTACGTAATGTACTCAGTCCGAGCGGAAAAGCTACATTTAACATCAGCTAACGTTACTGTCATTAACTCAAGTCCAACATTGTGATAAATTAAAGTTTAGAGTGAAACCCATCATGGAGCATATTTTGAAAGTAATAAATAATGGATTTGACTGTTGACCGTGACTTGTGCATGTCAATTGTATGGTAATAAACACTGGGAAGACACCTTTGACAAAACATTCAGCCATTTTGTCAAGTCTCCTTTTACTTCATTCTGTTCTACTTTTGTCATGTCAACATGTCCTTTCTACATATCCAATTTTAAAATCAGTCTCACAAATAGATGTGTTTTTTCTGTATATTCATTTTAAAATAAAATATACAAAACCTAACCAAAACAGGAATGGTATGGAAATTAAAACAAATAAATTGAAGATAGAGTTAAAGTTAAGAATGCCAAGAATGTGCAAAGCTGTCATCATGGCAAAGCCTGGCTACTTTGAACAATGTAAAATATAAATGTATTCATGAGCCTCCACACCCTCCACTGATAGCAAACACAGGACTGGTGTAGGCTAGAGGGAGTTTCCATGTACCAGTGATTTCTTAGGAAATCCATTCTCCTTGGCTGTTCTCTGCTCTTCTCCACCTCTCCTGGAGGGTAAGGTTAGTAGATGGGAATTATGTCATTCGGCCTCGCCTGTTTAGGTGTCACACCCCAGTGAGAAGCTGTTTCCTGGGAGGAGAAGGGAGGAGGCCCTGAGGCTCTGACCCCGTCGTCCCTACCTCATCCCGTTTCCTCTCCTGCCTCCTTCCATTTCTCATCCAGTACCTCCTCTCACAGTGGTTCATTTCGTCTGACTTCCATGAGGTGGTTATGATTTCACCAGGAATGCACCGATATATCGGTCTCCAGTCATTATCAGGCGATTAAAGGCAAAATGTATACAGCTCCGGAAGAAATTAAGAGACCACTGCACCTTATTCTTTCCTTTCTGGATCAGGGCATCAGTGAGCTCCTGGACTGTCTGTGGCATTATATGGCAGTGTCGGATGCACTGATACATAACATCCCAGAGGTTCTCAATTGGATTCAGGTCTGGGGAACGTGAGGGCCAGTTAATGGCATCAATGCCATTAACTGGCATTGATTCTGGAGCAGGAACTGCCAACACACTCTGGCCACATGAGGCTGGTCATTGTCCTGCACCAGTGTAAGGTCTGACGATGGGTCTGAGGATTTCATCCCGGTACCTAATAGCAGTCAGGGTACCGTTGACTAGCATGTGGAGGTCTGTGCGACCCTCCAAGGATATGCCTCCCCAGACCATCACTGACCCACTGCCAAACCAGTAATGCTGGATGATGTTGCAGGCATAATGTTCACCACAGTGTTTCCAGACTCTTTCACGTCTGTCACATGTGCTTTAGTGAATGCCAATTGAGCTGCACGGTGCTTGGCTGTGAGCACATGTCCCACTAGAGGATGTCTGGCCCTCATGCCACCCTCATGGAGTCTGTTTCTGATAGTTTAGACAGAAACATGCACACCAGTAGCCTGCTGGAGGTAATTTTTTTAGGGCTCTGGTAGTGCTCCTCATGTTCCTCCTCACACAAATGAGCAGATACTGGTCCAGCTGCAGGGTTGATGCCCTTCTACGGCCCTGTCCAGCTCTCCTCGTTTAACGGCCAGTCTCCTGGTATTTGCTCCATGCTCTTGAAACTGTACTGGGTGACACAGCAAACCTTGTGACGACACGTATGGATGTGCCATCCTGGAGAAGCTGGACTACCTGTGCAACCTAAATGGGTTGCAGGTACTCATGCTACCAGTAGTGACTACTAATGCAAAACTAGAGAAGAATCAGTCAGGAAGGAATAAGACACAGCATTTGTCTGTGGCCACCACCTGCAAAACCATTCCCTTTTTTGGAGTTGTCTTGCCTCTCCAGTGTACCTGTTGTCACTTTCATTTGCTCCAAAACAGGTGACATTGATTCACAATCACTTATACTTCCTAACTGGACAGATATCCCTGAAGTTTAATTGACTTGGGGTTATACTATGATGATTACGGGTTCCTTTCATTTTTTTGAGCAGTGTATATTGACGCATCTCACCTTGTCCAAATGAAATTGATGCTGTTGTCAAAACGCCTAGCCGCATAAATGAAACACAGGCTTTATTTGAAGCGATTCTAAAATTCCTCATCGTATAAAAGAACCAGTTTCACATTTAGCTGCCAGGCTTTATGGGGACCATAACTTGTTGACTGACCCATGTTATGGGTTAATAGAAATACTTTTCTCAAATCATTACACAGCACACTTGTTCGTTCTGTGTTTTATGGTATAAAGGCATGGGGGTGGGTTGCCAAAATCAGTGGCTGGTAGATTTTGAGTACCTGGCACATTTGCTGGTCAACCAAAAAGTAAACTTGATGTCCTGCATTGAAGAATGAAGTGCTTTTAAGGCTGAAAACGATTTGTTTTGTTTAATTGATGCCAGGGTACACAGGGACAGAAATGCCAAAACATCTGGATCACCCGATTGTGTTATTTGAATTTTGGCTATTGGTATCAGCAATAGTTTTCTTATGAGTGCATCCCTTCTTTTCACAAGAGTCGTGGTGACATACAGGAAAGAGTCTTTAGGCTATCGGCTGTTCCTCAAAACAAACATGGTGAAGGCATGATTTGAATCCCAGATGCCCCTTTATAATATCAAATACTCTAGTATAGACAATAATCCTATTAGGGGTCAGCAGAGTGGCAGCTGGAATCGTCAGGTATCGTCTTGATCTGCAACACAACCTGGAGGACTTTGGACAGGGGCTGCAACAGGTCTTTCAAGCCTGGTACTCCGGAGGTGTGGGCCAAGGCCTCATGTCCTCTTAAGTTTAAAACGGCAGGAGACAGGGAACATTTAGAAAATGCATTCCTCATATCTACAAGGATTTACAGTGGAGAAGGAGAACTGACCCTACTCCCCCAGAACAATAATGTAGCAGTGTAAAACCTTGGGGCTGAGACATCATAACCAGTGACATCATTGCATCACACAGTGTGAGTAAAGCTTCCTCCAGTTCTTAGTAAACCTGGGATGTCTGACCAGAAGTTGTTCATGAGTAAGAACATCTAGGAATTCAGCAATGCACAGAAAAGGTCATCTTCCAGAAAATGAGGAAGGAATTTAGTTATGCTTCTCGTCAGTTACAGTTCCAGGGTTGGATATGTGCAATAGCATCTAAATATTATCTGAAAGCATACATAATTGTCTCATGAATGAAACCATGCTAAATTCCCAGAATGCTGTCATATGCTGATTTTCTACAAGCTTATGCAACCTAATCAGTCGTGTTGCCTGTAGTTGAATACACTCATTACAAGACACCTTTTATGATGGCATTTGTTAAATTACCAAAATGTAATTCCCCTCTGAAACCTGTGAAGGCTCCAGCATGTCATGCCAGTTGCCAGGGAGACTATCTGCATTTAGTGAAGGTGTTTCGTCCCACTTCCTGTTGTGTAGGTCACACATATTGTAGTAACCGCTACAGAACCTGGTTTGTCATTTCCAGCTGTGTAAAAGAAGAATCTGTGTGTTTCGTCCGGGCGGGCACAGACTGTTTAGGATGAGCTACGTACACAGGTTGCGAATAGAGCAATGGTCTGAGGTTTGACCTTAATTTCACTGCCACACCGACGTGAGTCCATCTAGTGCCATAGAGCTCTGGGCCGGGCCTGCTACTCATCATCTAACAACCGGGTTCGAACTGGTCATCAGCCCAGCTTGGTCATCGTCTCTAAAGGTGTCATCTGTCTGTCCGTAATGACATGAGCCACATTCTCCCAGTGGGCAGGCACTCCTGCAGAGATGAGGTTTCCAAGGTGTCGGAGGAATTGTGTTATTTTGTTTCTGGGCAAAGCACTGTTAATACATTCTGCTTCCCTCGTCCTGATCTTCTCCCAGTATTGTCTGTGGACACTCATAAGATTAGATCACAGGGTCTTTAATATCTTGGATCTTTAATTTTTCGTCTCTTTAATTCTTCGGCTCTTCAAATTCTTTACGTCTTCACGTTTCACTCCTGCTCAACATCACAACAGTGACAAATATAACATATTTTCAGCATAACCTAGGGAATTAACCACATACGAATGTATGTATATTTTATATTCACATTTTAGACATATGTCAGACTTACAGAAGCAATACATTTTAATCATTTAGAAACATGCACATGTCATTACACACAACTACAGGGTTTTTGTCCTTGTTGTTTGAGAGGCTTATTTTGTTTTGTTCACAAAAAATGACCAAAGTGTAATCAATGAAGCTGCAGCTCCAGTTGGGAAAATAATTAGTCTTATATTACTGGACTCGTATGAGTCTCAGTGAAATATTACATATGTAATAATATACAATGCATAGTCTATGTCGTTCCTATCATGTGTCATTTTCACCCTGAATCATCTTGCCAGTGATTGATCTACGAAAACCGTCTCTCTTTCTCTCTCACTCTCACCCTCTCACTCTCTCGCTCGTATCTCTAGCAACAGTCTGCCTGGGAGGGGACACACTAAAGCTGATTAGGAAAACATTATTTTGAATCAGGGAAAAAGAAATACAAAGCTCTTCGTCTGCTATCTGGCCTTCACTTCAAAGTGGTCCAATAAGCAGAGTGAGTGAAGGGTTTTGAAAGCAGCTGCTGTAGGTTGGCTGGTCTGACTGAATGCTTAGTGCTTCTGTGTAGGAGTTTGGAGTGTTTCCATCACGTTAAGGAACGATGCAATTCCATGGAAAACCTCCTCAATGCACATCAACACTCTTACAGAGATCTAAAACTACATTTGGAAAAACTATACTGGAAAATAAGAAAAGTATAATTGAAAGCGAATCTTACCCATTTTTACAAATGTCTTTATTGTCATTCTTTATGTGCCCCCAAATAATATATATTTTTAACATTTAGTTTTTTTAATTAGAACCCAACAAAAAGTTGTGACGCTGCGTAAAATTAAAATAGAAACAGAATGCAGTTATGTGCAAATCATCTTATCCCTGTATTTAATTGGAAATAGTACAGAGACATCATAACAAACGTTGAATTTGATGCCAGCAACACATTGCAAAAAAAGTTGGGATGGGGCATCTTTACCATTGTGTTGCATCATCTCTTCTTTAAAAAATACTCTGTAAGCGTTTGGGAACTGAGGAGACCAATTGCTGTCATTTTGAAAGTGGAATGTTTTCCCATTATTGCTTGACATTGGATTGCAGCTGCTCAACATTTCTGGGTCTCCTTTCCTGAATTTGTCATTTCATAATGCTCCATATGTTTTCAATGGGGGGCAGGTCTGGATTCACAGAGCCATGCTGTTGTGATACAGTACATGCAGAATGTGGTTTGGCATTGTCCTGCTGAAATAAGCAAGGCCTTCCCTGAAAAATACATAGTCTGGATGGCAGCATATGCTGCTCCAAAACCTGTACATATTACTTATTGTTCATTATTTATGGTGCCTTCACAGAAGTGAAGTCCATCTAAATGAGCTCGGGCCCAGAGAAGGCACTGGTGTTTCTGGATGCCCATGCAGTGATGTCCACTACAGCATTGTGTTTTTAATGCAGTGCCATCTGTGGACCCAAAGATCACAGCCATCCAATATTGGTTTTCGCCCTTTTCCCTTGCATACAGAGATTGCTCCAGATTCTCTGAATCTTTTATTGATATTGTGTACCATAGATGATGAGATACCCAAACTCTTTGCAATTTGACATTGTGATACATTGTTCTTGAATTCTGGCACTGTTTGTCCACAGAGTGGTGAACCCCTCCCCATCCTCACTTCTGACAGTCCCATCCTCTCTGGAATGATCTTTAAATACCCAATCATGTAACTGACCTGTTGCCAATTTACCTAATTATTTGTGTAATATTCCACCTGGTTTAGTTTTTTAGCATTACACAACATTTCCAGTCTTTTGATGTCTCTGTTCCAGCTTTTTTGAAACATGTTTCTAACATCAAATTCAAAGTAAGCATGTATTTTTCAACAATATTTCAACAATATTTCTCAGTTTCAATATTTGATATGTTGTGTTGGTACTATTTTATATTTAATATAGGGTTTAAATGATTTTCACATCATTGCTTTCTGTTTTTCTTGACATTTTACACAGAGTCCCAAATTGTTGGGAAACCGTGTTATATATTTTTTTTATCATTTAATAAAATGCCTAATTGATTGATTTTAAGTCAGTATACATTTCTGTGTAATTTGTTATTTTATTATGATAGATAAGTAATGATCTACAAAAGGAAAGTACGTAATATTACTGATCTATATACAGTAAAATAGATTACTCCAGTCCCATTCGAATATGGCAATGCCATAATCATGAATCACAAAATTGACAGGGAAAAAAATATTAGAACATAGAAGTTGTCACACTGAAAAATCTCAATCTTGTTCACAGTATAAAGGATTTTTAATGTCGCTTTGTTGTCCAGTTAAGACCAGTGACAAAGCCAAAAAATTATTGACACCTTTAGCTAGACTACTCTAATGGCGTTGGAAGGATAATCCCTATGGTTGCATAATGACGTTCCTAGAAGTTTGTGTGACTGCTCATAACATTATGTCATGTCTGACACATAAATGATATGTCATGCTCTGGCACTGTGTAGCCATTCATAAGCTGTGTCATTTCCATTGCCGTCTGGGAGCCAGCCACTCTCCAAACCACAATGTCTGCCTCTTTACACGGTGCAACATGGAAACGCGCTGTAATTTAACGTAAAGTAGGTTGGCTTCTATGGGGTTGCGTATGGAAACATGCTCAAGATGGAGACCTTATCTGACAACCTAAACATAAACTTCTGACCTACTCAATAAAAAAGGGCGGTTTGCATTAACTGTCATGCTGTATTTGAGATGTTAAAAGATAACCAGACGATCATTTGAAAATGTGGAAAGTGGATGAATTGAAGAGCCACTTTAAATCTTTTAAAACACTTTCAGAAACATGTTGCCTATTACAACTGTGAGACAGCCCTGTTACCACTGGTGCTGTAAAAGGAACATGTCTTTTTTGAAGCCTCTGTTATTGAGTTAATTCTAGAGTCATTGAGGAGACCCGACATGGATGTTATGAAGTCATGGAGAATGAAAGGAGCGAGGACACCACCCCCGTATGTCAAGTAACAGGAAGGGTGACAGGGTGACTGAACACTGTGATATCACAGCTCACGTCAAGCTTCAACGTTTGTCCTATTGGTTAAATGACAGTGAACCTCTAAAGAAGGGATAACCTAGGGTTAAGTGTCATTGTTAGGTATTGGGTTAAGGGTCATTGTTAGGTATTGGGTTAAGGGTCATCGTTAGGGTTAGGTATTGGGTTAAGGGTCATCGTTAGGGTTAGGTATTGGGTTAAGGTTCATCATTAGGGTTAGGTATTGGGTTAAGGTTCATCGTTAGGGTTAGGTATTGGGTTTAGGTTCATTGTTAGGGTTAGGTATTGGGTTAAGGTTCATTGTTAGGGTTAGGTATTGGGTTTAGGTTCATCGTTAGGGTTAGGTTTTGGGTTAAGGTTCATCGTTAGGGTTAGGAATTAGGGTTACATTTAGGGTTTTGGTAAGGGATTGTAAATTATTCTGGGTTTGAAATGTGAAGAGGTATGGTTTTCTGAAAGCCTTCATCGAAAAAATACACAGTAACATGTATAGAAACAATCTCTAATGGTAGAAGTTCATAAAAAGTAAAAGATAGCCGCTTTTACATTAACCAGTCTATTAAAAAAGAAGCTCCTACTTGGTTCTATTGGGCCAGTTTTTAAGTGACAAATACAAACTATTGCTGCCTGGACAAGCGTCTAATGAAGACGGTCTCATGAGAAGTGTCTCTAGTAAAGCTATGGCTGCATCCAGATACATTGACACAGTGACAGCAAGATGATGAGCCTCCAGTGTCATTCTCTCTGCTATCTGTCTGTAAGTCTAGATTATATTAGTTTGCAGTGCAACCTAATGGGGGGTATGTGAAACACTGCTTTTGCAATATCGTATTCAAGCTAATAAGCAATCTGTCAACTTGAGAGCAAGAGAGACAGACAGAAAGGGAGAGTAGTGGAGGACAGGAAGAATGTTTACTTCCTATAAACAATTGATAAAACTGTCTTTGTCCTGCTCCACCTATTACAGGAAGCTGTGTCCCTGTAGACCACAGCAGACCTACACCTGTAGACCACAGTAGACTTATACCAGTATACCACAGTAGACCTACACCTGTAGACTACAGCAGACCTACACCTGTAGACCACAGTAGACCTACACCTGTAGACCACAGTATACTTACACCAGTATACCACAGTAGACCTACACCTGTAGACTACAGCAGACCTACACCTGTAGACCACAGTAGACCTACACCTGTAGACCACAGTAGACCTACACTTGTAGACCTACACCTGTAGACCACAGTAGACTTACACCAGTATACCACAGTAGACTTACACCAGTATACCACAGTAGACCTACACCTGTAGACTACAGTAGACCTACACCAGTTGACCCCTGTAGACCTACACCAGTAGACCACAGTAGACCTACAACTGCAGACCTACACCAGTAGACCACAATAGACCAACACCTGTAGACCACAGTAGACCTACACCAGTAGACCTACACCTGTAGACCTACACTTGTAGACCACAGTAGACCTACACTTGTAGACCACAGTAGATCTACACCTGTAGACCTACACCTGTAGTCATACACCTGTAGTCATACACCTGTAGACCACATTAGACCTACACCTGCATTCATACACCTGTACAGAAGTTTAATGATGGTTATAGAGAGATACCAGTTATCTCTGTCTCTCAAACCCTTTCCTTTCTCTGTCTCTTCATTTCTCTCTCCCTCTCCTCTTTTTCTGTCTGTGGGTGGATCCTGAAGCTAAAAAAAGAATTGGAGAAAAAAAACAAATGTACAGGAGAGGAGGAAAAACAAGCACACGATGAACAGAAATGGGAATGGTGAGAAATGACACACTTCTACTCTACATTCAGTATGACGGATCATTCCGGTTTTCCTCTCACCCTTTGAGATGATACGTCACATCGTTTCCATCTAACAACAAGCTCAGATGTTGAACTGCATGCATTTCAGGCCTAATTAATCCTCTCCGTGAATTCCCCGGTCACTCAGCACCAGTTTGTGTGATTGATGTCCCCTCCGACATGTCTGTCTCCATGTGTTATTTCCAAAATGGCATTTTTATAGTTGACTAAGCATTTGTTTCTAGGCAGTGCCAGTGTACCTCAGGCTGGCTGCTGCTGGTATCTGTGTTGTGGTTAGCCTTCTCATCACCAGCCTCTGGGATTAACATGGACACAAACATGTTGGTAAACACCAGATGAGTTTTAAAGGCAGTTTGCTCATAGACAAATATTCAGTAGTGCTTATAATGTGGCAGTATTTTCCAATATCAATAATGGCCAATATCAATAGGAGCTGATTTAAAATTGGCGTATGTTTAGTTTATTTTGTCGTTTCAATTAACTGTCATTGCATTCATTTAGATATCACTGATTCAATTGTTTTTTGGGTCAGTGACTTTAAAGAAGTAAAAGCATGAAAAGGAGACAATGACCTTTCAGTGAGATGTTGAGGAGTGTGCGTCTCTATTTATAGATCCACCGCCAGTTCAGTATGCAATTAGGTTACGGATGCATGAGTACGTCGCTGCCATTCCCCGTGCCCAGACGCCTCTCCAGCAGAACCCACATCTCAGAGGCCTCAGATCCTATCTGATCATGCCTTGCTTAACTCTCAACAACAAGAAACAAAACCCTGCAGACGCCGCAGCGTGGAGCACGGATCAAACAGCTCAAGCCAGGGGTGTGTGGTCAGACGAAGGCAAACTCCAAAGGCTTGATTTTCACGTGCACCGTTGAAGGATGTCAGCGCACGTGTGCTGACTGAATTACTTGGATTTGTCTGCAGTGCTCCAACGACGGCCTGGATATTGATGTGTTCGCCTGTGACAAATTAATCCAATCTGTTTCACTGATCTGGCGTGTTTAACTGCGGAGATCAATGCTGAGAGGCAGGCGATGCGTCAATGCAATTCCTCCACAGGAAGATTGAGCTCATTCAGTTGTTCCTCTTTCTTAGCTTGTAACCAACCGTACAGTATTCCTTTCATCTAGAAACGCTTTATGAACACCATTTGGTGTAATTGGTGATTTATTGCGTGTTCTCAATGTATTCTGATTTGCCATGTCCATCTTTTTTTTTAATAATATTTTATTTAGAAGCAAAGGGTTAAATAAACCAAAAATGTGCCGTGTTTAAGTGGGAGTAGAAAATAAGCAGGCATAGAAATAGCATGTTAACTGTTAGCAAAACATGGGCTTGTGCTGTCTGAAATTGATCACAGTAGCTCCGGTTCTATTTAACCTACTTAGCGGTGCATGTGTGTTAAACCCCAGAGGATTTAACATTTCCAACTGTCAACATGAATTAACCGTCACAAATACTACTTAAATCCTCAGCATTTTTCAAACAAGTGACTGGTGTATGCAGCACACCAAGAAAAGTTTCACCATTTTATTTTGGATTTACAGGTTTTAGGAAGTTGAGTAATTTTATGTCTTTTTCGTCTGGTATCCACTCTGATCCCCATTTGCTTTTGCCAAAGAAGCTGATATTCCCAGGGTCATATAAAAAAATAACGCCAGGCTATAAAATAGACCTTTTTAAATACAAATTCATGCAGTAACTAAATACAAACTATGCAAATAATTAATAATTTGTTGGTGCATGTAGATTGTGTTGTAGCATGTGTATCTCTTCACTTTACTTGCTGTGTGTAGATTGATTATTATGGAGTGCGTGTCTCATCACAGTAGCTGTTGTGTGTAGATTTAGTTGGAGTATGTGTGTCTCTTCACAGTAGCTGTTGTGTGTAGATTTAGTTGGAGTATGTGTGTCTCTTCACAGTAGCTGTTGTGTGTAGATTTAGTTGGAGTATGTGTGTCTCTTCACAGTAGCTGTTGTGTGTAGATTTAGTTGGAGTAAGTGTGTCTCTTCACAGTAGCTGTTGTGTGTAGATTTAGTTGGAGTATGTGTGTCTCTTCACAGTAGCTGTTGTGTGTAGATTTAGTTGGAGTATGTGTGTCTCTTAACAGTAGCTGTTGTGTGTAGATTTAGTTGGAGTATGTGTGTCT
This sequence comes from Esox lucius, assembly GCF_011004845.1. NCBI lineage: Eukaryota > Metazoa > Chordata > Actinopteri > Esociformes > Esocidae > Esox > Esox lucius. Next base: position 23,791,758 of record NC_047591.1, read on the forward strand.
CTTCACAGTAGCTGTTGTGTGTAGATTTAGTTGGAGTATGTGTGTCTCTTCACAGTAGCTGTTGTGTGTAGATTTAGTTGGAGTATGTGTGTCTTTTTACAGTACCTGTTCCGTCCTGACATGTTACTGAATACATTTGTAACTGTAAACAGACATTACATTCAGTTCTATCTCTGTGTAATACTGTGGGTTGCCATGAACCTGTTTTGGCTTTGGGGGCGGTGTGAGGGCGTTCTACATGTTTGGCTATCTGAACTGTATGTTAATCCGACACTTTTCAATTAGTAGACATATTCAGTGTTTACCATCAACGGAGCGTCTGCCAAAACAGGAACATTGTCTTTAAATGCCGGAATGCATGTAACTAGCTATCAGATTGGATGCAGGCCTTAGATATTTCACAATGTTTGGTACCAGATTAAATGTTTTGGTTTGGTTGTTTTTCCCCCATTTTGATGCTGACTCTTACTCCTTGTTAACAGTCTACAAGAGCTCACTGTCACTGAGCGTGGGCATTTACAGTGTGGATTTACCAGCATACGTTGTCATTCTGGCTTCTTGTAGGACAAACAATGAGTGACAGGCCGAGACAGTTACCGTGAGGGACAGTGGACTGGACACCAGAAGTCTCCTCTGAGGAACGATCACTGTAAACACTAAAAATGTAGCTTCCATCCACACCTGCTTAGGCTTTTTTAATTGTAAAATACTAATCACATTTATGGTAACATAACAACAATAATAATATCGTAGTAATATTATTGTGATGGTATCATAATGACAGAGGTGCTTCAAAATGAATAATGTGGCTGCCTGTTTTTTTAAGGACTATTAAACAGCCTGCATGTAGGCAACCGGTGGTCCTTAATGCAACCAGTGGTCCTTAATGGTACCAGTGGTCCTTAATTTAACCAGTGGTCCTTAATGCGACCAGTGGTCCTAAATGCAACCAGTGGTCCTTAATGCAACCAGTGGTCCTAAATGCAACCGGTGGTCCTTAATGTAACCAGTGGTCCTTAATGTAACCAGTGGTCCTTAATGTAACCAGTGGTCCTTAATGCAACCAGTGGTCCTAAATGCAACCAGTGGTCCTAAATGCAACAGGTGCTTCAACATTGACGATGGGCTTAAGACAAGTTATACGTGAATATGTCATGTTTTTTGCTCTAAGCTCCCTCTTAACATCAACCCTTTATATAGAACTCTGGTCCTACTGGGGGTGGTTTATATGGGACTTTCAACCACTGTACTATCCACAGAATGGGCCAACCTGGTTTTCAGGACCTGAACACATTCCCAGAAGCATTACAGTCAGGCTTATGTCACCTAACCATAAACCGTCGGTAAATTCTTCATTTAACCATAATTTAACCAGGTAGGTTGATTAAGAACCAGTTCTCATTGTCAAAGACAACTTGGGCAAAGGCATTATTTGCAAGACCAGACAAGTACACAGAAAGTTAATACTGTGAAATCACAGAAGGACAAACAGAACCTAGATACACGTGTTGTTGTGGCGTGTGGTGTGTATTTACAGTGTCAACACCTTCCCAGTGAAACACTGAAAAGGTGTTTTATGGATGAACCCAAAAATGTTGGTTGACTTAGAAGGATCAATATGTAGGCCATCTTAATAATAAATGTATGTTTGACCTTTTACAGTGGTTTACAGCCAGACATATGAGAGGGTAAGACTCATGCCAAACCTTCTGGTAAAATGCACACAAAGACGAACTTCAAGGGTACTCACGACAGAGCCAGACCCACTTGGTTGTACTATAAACATAAAAGGTTGGGAACCACTTGTTTAGATAGATCTGTCTTGTTCAGACAAGAACATTATCTAAATATGTGGTACCTCACCTTGAAACCTGGTAACAAAAATCTAGTATTTGGCCTAAAGCAACAACTGGCAAGGGGCAATTATGCGTTGAAAAAGTTCAAGTCAAATAACACCAATCACACCAGTTTGCTGTCTATTTTAGATGTTTGTCCATGTGGGGAGAATGGTGAGCGATTTAGCGTTGACTGTGGTCGACTGTTGGTTGTCAAGGGCTTTGTGGACAGAGATTGTGTTTTATATTTGTTTCCCAAAAAGGGTAACCTTTAACCTACAGTTGTGCTCTAAAGTTTGGTACCCTTGGAGAATTGGTAATATATGTACCATATAAACATGAGTGAGCAGGCAAAACACAAGACGTGTTATTTCTTATGGGATTCACATTCAAGTGTAGGTCATAACAGAATGGCTCAATCATAAAACAAAACATGGCAACAAAGAGAAAACTTAACCAAACTGACCCCTGTTAAAAAGTCTGCATGCCCCTCTGTTCTTAATACTGTGTATTGCCCCCTTTAGCATCAATAGCTGCCCATTCGTCTTGGCAAAATCCATCCAGGACATGCAAAGTCTTTGGTCGTCTTGCATGAACTGAACGTTTGAGATCTCTCCAGAGTGGCTTGATGATATTAAGGTCAGGAGACTGTGATGGCCACTCCAGAACCTTCACCTTTTCTGCTGTAACCACTGGAGGGTCAACTTGGTCTTGTGCTTAGGGTCACTGTCATGCTGGAAAGTCCAAGAGCGTCCCATGTGCAGCTTTCGTGCAGAAGAATGCAAATTGTCTGTCGGTATTTTCTGATAACATGCTGCATTCATCTTGCCATATATTTTCACATGATTCCCCGTGCCTTTAGAGCTCACACACCCCCAAAGCATCAGTGAGCCACCACCATGCTTCACAGTGGGGATGGTATTCTGTTCACTATAGGCCTTGTTGACCCCTCTCCAAACATAGCGTTTATGGTTGTGACCATAAACCTCTTTTTTGGTCACGTCACTCAAAATTAGTGTGCCAGAGGCTGTAAAGCGTGTCCAGGTGTTGTTAGGCATATTGGAACTGGTTTTATTTGTGGCACTGGCGCAGTAAAGGCTTCTTTCTGGCATCTTGACCATGTAAGTCATTTTTGTTCGGGTATCCTCGTATTGTGCTACTTGAAACAACCACACCATCTTTTTCCAGAGAAACCAGTATGTCTCCTGAGGTTACCTGTGAGTTTTTCTTTCTATCCTGAACAATTCTTCTGGCAGTTTTGGCTGAAATCTTTCTTGGTCTACCTGACCTTGGCTTGGTATCAAGAGATCCCTGAATTGTCCAGTTCTTAATAGGTGATTGAACAGTACTGACTGGCATTTGCAAGACTTTGGATATCTTTTTATATCCTTTTCCATCTTTATAAAGTTCCATTACCATGTTACGCAGGTCTTTTGACAGTTATTTTCTGCTCCCCATGGCTCAGTATCTAACTTGCTCAGTGCATCCATGTGAGAGCTAACAAACTCATTGACTATTTATACACAGACACTAATTGCAATTTAAAAAGCCACAGGTGCGGGAAATTCACCTTTAATTGCCATTTTCATCTGTGTGTGTCACTTTGTGTCTGTAATCAGGCCAAACATTCAAGGGTATGTAAACTTTTGATCAAGGCCATTTGGGTGTTTTCAGTTATCATTATGATTTCAAAAGGAGCCAAACAGCTATGTCATAATAAATGGCTTAATATGATCACTATTCTTAAATAACATTTCTGCCAGGGTATGCAAACTTATGAGCACAACTGTAAGTATCTAAAACTAACCTTAACCCATCACCTTAATTCCTAATAATAACCATCAATCTTAACCTTTTTGAGTTTTAATTTTCCCTATAACTCTTTGCCTGTCGATTATTTCAAGTTTTTACTTCACCTATAGACGTTTGTCTCCCCTTGACATGAAATGCTAATGTGACCAATGAGATCACGTCTGGAAACCAAGTCTTAGCTTTTGTCACATACTTAAATTTTATTAGAGTGGAGAACATTCACAACCATTTCATATGTTCATATTTCAACATGAAAAAAGTGCTGCAGTGTTTTTGGAAAGGACTAAAAAGCTGACTCAATATACCACTCCGTCTTGACCTAATAAATAAGTACTAATAATAAGTTATTTTTGAATTTCAGATTTGCATTTTAGCAATTCAGCAGACAATCTTATCCAGGACCACTGAGTTAGTTAATCCATTTGGAGATAAAGTAGCTAGGTCATGTTCAGTACACCTCACTCAATGAAATTCATCATTGTAGAGCCCAGTGGTGCCAAAATCTGATGATGAGTCATTTTTCTAATGGAAACAGATACACTGTTCATTTCTAGAGATTCCAATCATAACAGGCAGTTGACCAAGCTTGAATGAGTCTATCAGAAGATTTTATATTCATAACCGCAAATAACTACTGCTGTTCAAATCAAACATTACTCTCATTCTGGAAACATGCCTTCAGATTATCTTAAATTTCACATGTAGATTGCTCAGCTACAATGGTCTCAGTCTGCCTGGTCCAGTGTGCAGAGCTGTCCAGGCTGAGCTCTGAGTCTCTGGGCTGTCTGAACTATATAGCCTGGATCCTGCCGTGGGAGTAATAGGGGTTGTGTGGGGGATCTGCATGTATTGTTCTCTGGGCTACCGGGCTGAGTCTGAAATAGTGTCCCATCCCCTCTGTAGGGCACTACATACTGCATACTAACCCCAGACATTTAACATGACTTGGTCATTTTTCCATATGACATTAGTGGGCCACGTTAGAGTGGCACCTTATCCCCTAACTCTATGAAAACTACACTGGCATAGAACTGACATCACTGGCATATAACTGACATCACTGGCTTAAAACTACACTGGCAAAGAACTGACATTAGTGGCATAGAACTACACTGACATAGAACTGAAATCACTGGCATAGAACTACACTGGCAAAGAACTGACATCACTGGCAAAGAATTACACTGGCATAGAACTACATTGGCAAAGAACTGACATTAGTGGCATAGAACTACACTGACATAGAACTGAAATCACTGGCATAGAACTACACTGGCATAGAACTACACTGGCAAAGAACTGACATTAGTGGCATAGAACTACACTGTCATAGAACTGACCATTGGCCTAGAACTACACTGGCATAGAACTGACATCAGTGGCATAGAACTAGACTGACAAAGAACTGACCATTGGCATAGAACTGACATTACTGGCATATAACACTGGCATGGTGAGAGGCGGCGGGCTGGTGTGGGTTTGCTTATAGCTCCCCAGCTCTGCCGCCATGTGTTGGAGTTTACCCCGGTGAACGAGAGGGTCGTTTCCCTGCGCCTACGGGTCGGGGATAGGTCTCTCACTGTTGTTTGTGCCTACGGGCCGAACGACAGTGCAGAGTACCCGACCTTCTTGGAGTCTCTGGGAGGGGTGCTGGAAAGTGCTCCGACTGGGGACTCTATTGTTCTACTGGGGGACTTCAACGCCCACGTGGGCAACGACAGTGACACCTGGAGGGGCGTGATTGGGAGGAACGGCCCCCCTGATCTGAACCCGAGTGGTGTTCAGTTATTGGACTTCTGTGCTAGTCACAGTTTGTCCATAACGAACACCATGTTCAAGCATAAGGGTGTCCATCAGTGCACGTGGCACCAGGACACCCTAGGCCGCAGGTCGATGATCGACTTTGTTGTCGTCTCATCTGACCTGCGGTCTTATGTCTTGGACACTCGGGTGAAGAGAGGGGCGGAGCTGTCAACTGATCACCACCTGGTGGTGAGTTGGATCCGATGGCGGGGGAAGAAGCTGGACAGACTCGGCAGGCCCAAGCGTACTGTAAGGGTCTGCTGGGAACGTCTGGCCGAGTCTCCTGTCAGAGAGATCTTCAACTCCCACCTCCGGCAGAGCTTCGACTGGATCCCGAGGGAGGCTGGAGATATTGAGTCCGAGTGGACCATGTTCTCCACCGCCATTGTCGAAGCGGCCGCTGGGAGCTGTGGCCGTAAGGTCTCCGGTGCCTGTCGAGGCGGCAATCCCCGAACCCGGTGGTGGACACCGGAAGTAAGGGATGCCGTCAAGCTGAAGAAGGAATCCTATCAGGCCTGGTTGGCTTGTGGGACTCCTGACGCAGCTGACGGGTACCGGCAGGCCAAGCGGGCTGCAGCCCGGGTGGTTGTGGAGGCAAAAACTCGGGCCTGGGAGGAGTTCGGTGAGGCCATGGAGAAGGACTATCGGCTGGCCTCGAAGAGATTCTGGCAAACCATCCGGCGCCTCAGGAGAGGGAAACAGTGCCCTACCAACGCTGTTTACAGTAGAGGTGGGCAGCTGTTGACCTCAACTGAGGATGTCGTCGGGCGGTGGAAGGAGTACTTCGAGGATCTCCTCAATCCCGCTGTCACTTCTTCCATTGAGGAAGCAGAGGATGAGGTATCAGAGGTGGACTCGTCCATCACCCGGGCTGAAGTCACCGAGGTGGTCAAGAAACTCCTCGGTGGCAAGGCACCGGGGGTGGATGAGATCCGCCCTGAGTACCTCAAGTCTCTGGATGTTGTGGGGCTGTCTTGGTTGACACGCCTGTGCAACATCGCGTGGCGGTCGGGGACAGTGCCTCTGGGATGGCAGACCGGGGTGGTGGTCCCTCTTTTTAAGAAGGGGGACCGGAGGGTGTGTTCCAACTATAGGGGGATCACACTTCTCAGCCTCCCCGGGAAAGTCTATGCCAGGGTTCTGGAGAGGAGAATACGGCCGATAGTAGAACCTCGGATTCAGGAGGAACAGTGTGGTTTTCGTCCGGGCTGTGGAACACTGGACCAGCTCTATACCCTCTACAGGGTGTTGGAGGGTTCATGGGAGTTTGCCCAACCAATCCACATGTGTTTTGTGGATTTGGAGAAGGCATTCGACTGTGTCCCTCGCGGCATCTTGTGGAGGGTGCTTCGGGAATATGGGGTCCTGGGTCCTTTGCTAAGGGCTGTCAGGTCCCTGTACAACCGAAGCAGGAGCTTGGTCCGCATTGCCGGCAGTAAGTCAGACTTGTTCCCAGTGCATGTTGGACTCCGGCAGGGCTGCCCTTTGTCACCGGTTCTGTTCCTAATTTTTATGGACAGAATTTCTAGGCGCAGCCAGGGGCCGGAGGGTGTCAGGTTTGGGGACCACACAATTTCGTCTCTGCTCTTTGCAGATGATGTTGTCGTGTTGGCCCCTTCTAACCAGGACCTTCAGCATGCACTGGGACGGTTTGCAGCCGAGTGTGAAGTGGTGGGGATGAAAATCAGTACCTCCAAATCCGAGGCCATGGTCCTCAGTCGGAAAAGGGTGGTTTGCCCACTTCAGGTTGGTGGAGAGTGCCTGCCTCAAGTGGAGGAGTTTAAGTATCTAGGGGTCTTGTTCACGAGTGAGGGAAGGATGGAACGGGAGATTGACAGACGGATCGGTGCAGCTTCTGCAGTAATGCAGTCGATGTATCGGTCTGTCGTGGTGAAGAAAGAGCTGAGCCGCAAGGCGAAGCTCTCGATTTACCAGTCAATCTACGTTCCTACTCTCACCTATGGTCATGAGCTTTGGGTCATGACCGAAAGGACAAGATCCCGGATACAGGCGGCCGAAATGAGCTTTCTCCGCAGGGTGGCCGGGCGATCCCTTAGAGATAGGGTGAGAAGCTCGGTCACCCGGGAGGAGCTCAGAGTAGAGCCGCTGCTCCTCCACATCGAGAGGGGTCAGCTGAGGTGGCTTGGGCATCTTTTTCGGATGCCTCCGGAACGCCTTCCTGGGAAGGTGTTCCGGTCCCGTCCCACCGGGAGGAGACCCCGGGGAAGACCTAGGACACGCTGGAGGGACTATGTCTCCCGGCTGGCCTGGGAACGCCTCGGTGTCCCCCCGGAAGAGCTGGAGGAAGTGTCTGGGGAGAGGGAAGTCTGGGCATCCCTGCTTAGACTGCTGCCCCCGCGACCCGGCCCCGGATAAGCGGAAGAAGATGACATGACATGACATGACATAACACTGGCATAGAACTGACATTACTGGCTTAGAACACTGGCATAGGACTGACATTACTGGCATAGAACACTGGCATAGAACTGACATCACTGGCATATAACTACACTGATATAGAACTACACTGGCAGCCCACAGAATAGCATCAGTGGGTTAAAGAGTTGACCATTAGTCACGTGAATTTGAGTACTAGTTTTATTACCCATAATCAGCCCCGTGGCCCACAGCTCTACCCTGCCTTCAACCACTCAGCCCAGGCCAGTGGCCCACAGCTCTACCCTGCCTTCAACCACTCAGCCCAGGCCAGTGGCCCACAGCTCTACCCTGCCTTCAACCACTCAGCCCAGGCCAGTGGCCCACAGCTCCACCCCGCCTTCAACCAGTCAGCCCAGCCCAGTGGCCCACAGCTCCACCCCGCCTTCAACCAGTCAGCCCAGCCCAGTGGCCCACAGCTCCACCCTCCTGTCAGTCTGGATCTGGCCAGAACCCAGAATCTACTCAAAGAGCTCCACAAATAAATGTTTACTCTGTGTTTTCAGACACTACCTCATGATCTGTTTGTTCAAACCTCTCTTGTCCTCAATACGCTCTATAATTTATTCCACTAATATCTGTAGCTGTGTAGCTACCCAACACTTGGTAAATAAACACTGTCTCAGGGGAAAAGAGGCCAACTTAGATTTTTCTCTACATTATTTACATCTCTCTCTCCCTCTCTCTCTCTCACACTCTCTCTCTCACACTCTCTGTCTTTCACTCTGTCTCTCGCTCTCTGACATGGTTTTCAGATGTTTGAGTGAGTTTTTTCTGGCTTTTTCATATAGTTACGGTTCCTAGACTTCATGGCGCGGACTAGATGTTACATTTCATTAGCAGACCAAACCAACGCATTTCATCACCATAATGGGTCAAAATACCTACACTAATATTACAAAGTGGCTTATTTTCACTGTTTTGATACATATAAATATTGTGAGGCATGTTGTTTTTGAAGCAGAAATTACTCATGCCAATAAATAAATAAATAGATAGATAGACAGGATTTCTATAGAGGTCATACTGTAAAATTGGTTATGTTAAAATGTGAAGTGTGAATATACATTCATTTCCTATTTCAAAGTGACTCATTATCACAATCACTTTACCGTGAAGGTTCTTCAGAATTCTGATTATTTACGTATATATTTCACAGGAAATCAAAGGGATGGAAATTAATGACTTTTATCTTCCTTAGATGTGATATTTTCTAAATATCAACCCCCCACACACTCACACACACTCTCACACACACACACACATTTTAAGGATTTTTTTTTTAAATACAAGTCACATAAGTCACGCTGCACTGCAACGGATTCGAACATTTCAAGGTCATTGTAATAGGGACCCATGGAGATGCAAAAAGCCAATACACACAGATACATGCGCACACACACACACACACACACACAGATTCTGTCAGATTTATTCCCTCCTCGGCTGAGTTCCGTCTCTTAATGTGCTACAAGCAACATCCAAGGTGAGTCCAATGGCACTATTTATTTCCGATCATCTTCATCGTCTGAACCTGGAAACCGCGTCTGTCATCTTGACTAACCTCGAAGGGGAAAGCAAAGCATAGGTGGAATCCTAAAGCGCCCCTACATTTCACCAGGGCCCAGAAGGGGGTGCCATTTGGGATACGACCAAAACGTTTCCTTCAAGGTCAGTCAAGAGGCCAGAGGTGCTGGGGCTGATGTAGGGCCTTTGTCTACGGTGGTGAACTTAGCAGAGAATAAGGGTGCCATTTGGGACTCGACCTGGCTGATCATTATAAATGCAGTCCTGTCCTGAATTCACTGCCTCACAAAGGTTGAATAATAACCCAGAGCACTTCACCTTCAGACCGTCTCACTAATGCAGTGGGACTGGCCAACCACACAATGCTTTGCTTTGAAATGGCACCCTATTTCTTGAAGTGTGCACTACTTTTTTATCAGAGCCCTATGGGATCTCTTATGGGTCCTCAATAATAGTAGTGCATTACAGTGGGAATAGGTAGCCGTTTCGGACACAGCCAGGCAGGCGGGAGGCATGGCCCCCTGGGTCCGTCTGCAGTCTGGAGCCAGCGTAGGATAGGAGAACAGAGGGCATCTGTTTGTTCGGCCCAATTGGCACCCTATTCCATTTCAAGTGCACTACTGTAGACTTAAGTCCTGTGGTCCTGTGGGGACCTGGGTCCACAGTGGTGCCCTAGGCAGGGAATAGAGTGGCATTTGGACGTTGGCAGTGTTTTTGCCAACAGCATCGTCGGTATCCTCCTCGTTGTGGGCTCCGCAGCCTCGAGAAAAATACCCTCTTCCACACAGAGCCACAGGCTGTGGGTCTGAACCAGGGGCAAGACCATTCCTATAGAGTACATTACAGAAGGATAGACCTGACATGGAGGAAACGGATGCTACAGTGGCTCTCTCTGTGTAGATGCAGCTATTAGGTTTGTTTGTTTACCGTAAAGTCTATCTGAAATGTTGTGTGTGCCACTTAAGTAGACAGCCTGTTCACCAATGGGAAGAAAGCTTTGATCTGTAGTAACCCTAATTGGATTGTAATGTCAAATAAGGGTTGGTTGTGAGGGGTGGATTGTATAAATATTCAAATGATGATAATTAAAAATTATAGTCGGCTATACGTGGATATTGTAAATAACTTCACACCAATATAAATAAAGTCAATTTTAATCGTTTTTAAGCAGTGTAAATTGTCACAGGGCTCAAGCGAAGGGTTATCGCATGGTGGATCTGGAAAGTCAGGAAACTTTCTACACGTGTATTGCACAGCGCGCTTAGCAGTGCTTTCAAACACAGATTTCAAATGACCAATAAAATAGAAATAAACCTTCGAGCGGCGTGGCTTGTGAGAAGAGAGTAGGCGTGACAGTAACATCTATGCAGAGTAGATTCAGGAACTAGAGAGAGAGAGAAAAGGGCGTGTAGTATTAGTAATCGGCCAAGCAAAAAACCCCACAGTACAACTGACAGCGGTGAGCGGCAAGCGGTAGCGCAGACAAGGAAACAGTGGTGCAAGAAGCGCCAAGGCTCGATTTCTCTTATTTATTCAGCACCGTGAAATAAACGCGGCATAATCGGGATTATATGACTATTGTATGCAGATTTTTTTGGGTGGAACATTTTTGTTTTGACGCACGGATATCATATACATTTTTAATAGACCATCTGTGAACACACATTCGACCGGCTCGCAGCGACGTGCGTGGGTAACGTGTACCGTACGATGGATGGTATTCTGTGTCACTGTTGGTCGGTCTGACTAACTCGAGTCACCGGGGACCGTTGAGTCACTGGATAGTTTTACGGGAAGGTAATTTCTCGAAACGTAACGTTAGTAGGCTAATCAACACTGAACGGGTTTTCCTGTCCTCTCTGACTTATCGTTGGAAGACGTTTGTTTATCGTAAGTATAGGCTATTAAATAAAAGTATGATATTACATAGTTATGGAGACTAAGCATTTAGCCTAAAGCTACTGTACTAAATTATAAATATGGTGACGGCTATGTTGTTCATAATGAAGACCAACGACAACCATACGAAAACAACCTGATATTATACTAAAATGTAATTGTAGTTTAAACATTGTCTATACAATATTATGATTACAATAAATAGCCTATGCAATGTCAAGTCGTACCAAAACTGATTCAATTATTATGGCATGTAAATGTAGTCTATATAATACACTTATTGTATTAAGTTGTTATAGTTTAGATTCATTACCATTCGATACGGTCTTCACTTTAATTTATGATTTATCCGCTTCATAAAAGCTTATGCTCAACAATTACAACCGCATCATGTGCAAGAGAATACCCGACTAGATAGACGTTCCGATTATTAAATTCTGCTTGTTCTGACAGATGAACAAATCGGAAACTAGTCCATGGGCAATAATTGATGTAGCCACATGAATAAGTAATATAACTTATCTGTTTGATTTTCAAATGATATCATATCACATTAAAAATATCTATTCTAATTCTATTCTAATAGGTGGCAGAAATCAATTTGGAGTGTTTTAAACGGAACACTTACGCGATAATCTCAACGTGGAACATACAACCTCTCTACTATACATGATAATCTCAACGTGGAACATACAACCTCTCTACTATACATGATAATCTCAACGTGGAACATACAACCTCTCTACTATACATGATAATCTCAACGTGGAACATACAACCTCTCTACTATACATGATAATCAGATTATGAAGAGTCTGTCTCCCCGTGTCAATGACGGGTAAAATGGAAACCCCTTTCTACCACGATGAAGCTCCAGGTATTCCTCACAACTTCGGACATCATGCAGATTACGAGCGTTACCAGGGCCACAAGATGGTGAGTAAGAAAGCCATGGCGGTTCATAACTTCTCAAGTAATTCCCACGGCAGCTTGAAACTGCTGCAAGGCCAGGCGGGGAACAGTGGAAACATGAACCCCAATAATCTGGGCGGGATTAACCTCAACGGGAACAGTTCCTTAATGCCCAGCGTTTCGTCCGACATGAACCTTCTGAAGCTGGCCTCGCCCGATCTGGAGCAGCTGATCAATCAGTCCAACCAAGGCCTGGTGACGACCAGCCCGGTCCCAAACCCGAGCGGAGCCAACCCGTTCATGTACCGGAACAACGCAACCAATGAACAGGAGGGTTTTGCCGACGGGTTTGTCAAAGCCCTGGCGGATCTACACAAGCAGAACCAGCTTGTCGGTGCCCCCATGTCCCCATCGGGCTCAGTCCAAGGGCCCTACCAGAGGAACATCATATCTACTGGGGACATGCCCATCTATACCAACCTCAGCAGCTACAACCCTAACCACCCCAATCATATGTCCTCACCCTACCCTGGGGGCCAGATCCCAGGGGGGTATCCAAGTCACGGCCCCCATGGAGCAGGGGGCCACGGCCCCCACCATGCTCAAAGCAGGGGGATGGATGCCCCTCAGACTGTGCCCGAGGTACCACACCCCCCCGGGGACCCCACATCGTCCCCCCCCTCCCTCTCCCCCATCGACTTGGAGACCCAGGAGAGGATCAAGGCGGAGAGGAAAAAACTGCGCAACCGGATCGCGGCGTCCAAATGCCGCAAGAGGAAGCTGGAGAGGATCTCGCGCCTGGAGGAGAAGGTGAAGGTGTTGAAGACGCAGAACTCTGACCTGGCGTCCACCGCGTCCGTCTTGCGGGAACAGGTGGCCCAGCTCAAACAGAAAGTCATGAATCACGTCAGCAACGGGTGCCAGATAGCAGTCGGCTCAGCCGCCATGCAGGCCAAGACCGGCGCCGAGAGGGAGAGCACCAGCTGCTGATCAGTGGACAGGACAGTACAGTGATGATGACGAGGGTGGTTTTTCTGCCATGGCTCTGAGTCAGTGCTCTCTCTGTAATGAAAGTAGTTCCTCTGCTAAGTGAGGGGTTGTGATGATGGTAAGTGAAGTGTGCTAACCGTGAGGGGGGGGGGGGCTAAGGGAGAATCCCACCTGACTCGCCACACATACTTTGGCCAATCACAACAAGAGTTCTAGTGGTAACACAACTACACACAGTAAGAGGACTCACACGTTGGTACCTGAACTCCTTGCATTTTCACGGGTGCATCCAAATGACAGAGCGCCTCCCGTTTCGACACTCGGAGACCAAAGCTGCACCCATTCTCTGTGACAGTGAGACATTGTGAAGGGAAATAAAGCACCCAGGGGTGGCTGATAACCTGGGGCTTAGAATGCTGATAACCAGTTGGCTGCTGGTTCGAATCCAACAGCCGACAGAGTCTAACTGGGCCCGTAACTCTCTGCTAAATGTCTCAAACGTGAACACAGACCTTTTATAGACTGAAGACCGGGCATCACGACACTGCCTGCCCCTCATACTCAGCCCGGGCACTATACAGGAATAGGAGAGCGTTGCGTTTCCACATTATACTTCACATTAGATGGCTGGAGAGGCAGGGTGCATAAAACAGGAAGTCAAATGTAAATGTTTTAAGTGATTGAGTGTGAAACAAGTCAGGGATCCCAGGGGAGTGTGGGTAATCATATGTCACCTCAGAACGGGAATTCCTACATTCTCTAAGGTAATCTCGATTACTTCACGAAAAAGTCCAGACGGTATGCAGTGGTCTTTTTAATTGGCGCTGCTTTAGTGTCGCCAGCTTTCCATTTGAATCAGATGAAGAGTGTATGTTCACTTAACAGGATCTGCAGTGAATTGAACTTTTTTGAGAAGTGACTACATTACAAGTGATGGTACAGTGAGACCAAGTGTTTCCTCACGGCAGACTGTAGTTTGAATTTATGCGAAATTAAGCCCTTTTGGGCTTTTTCCAAAAAGCATTTGGTCAAAGTATCACACTGCTGTTTATCAAATCCCTTGGTTGTAATAATGTGCTGTAGACCAGAGTGCAGAATTTATTTCTTTGAGTCACTTTAGTCTCAGCTGTGTATTTGAGCTTGTCTGTCTGATTAATATGCTGCCGTGCGTGTGAGGTCACAGCAAAGCAAACCTCTGGAAAATACACACCTGAATCATTGAAGTCATTGTGTTTTATTGAAACAACTTGTGAAAACTATGTGAAACAGACGGAAGCTTCAGCTGATTGACAAATCTTTTAAAAAGAATTAAACTAATAACAAGTTTGTGTGATAACCTTTATAGTTACACAGATTACTGTTGGTTACTTTCCCATTGGAACCTGGGCAATTCATTTTAAAGCTTTGGTAATTAATTTTAAAGCCTTGGTAATTAATTTTGTAACCTAGTTAATTAAGTTTCAAAACCTTGGAAATTCTGACAGATTTCCTGCATTCCAAGCAAAATCCCCTTTGCACTGTACTTTTTCTAATTATGCTGGAGGATAATTTATAGTGATGGCTGTGTTTCAGTGCTGTGTTTAAATGAACTACTCTGTGTCAGACACTTTCAAAGGCCTTTTAGATCAATGTGTTGTGTTAGAGACAACATTACGCTTGGACAATGGAAGAGGAAGAACGATGCTTCTTGAGATCGCAGCAAGCTAGACTGCAGAAACAACACAAGGGCTTTTGATCAAAAGAAGATTATGACTTTTTATTTCTTGTTTTAAAACATTTTTGAGCAATTTATTTATGCAACTGTATCTCTGATATTTATGTTTTCTGTAGAAAGAAACTGCACAGGATGGATTTAATGTCTTGTTGACATTTTGGGGAAATACGATATATTGCACATAAATCAAAACAATAAATCATGTTCTAATATTTATCTGTCGTCTCAACATGGAAACTATTTGATACTTCATTTTATTCTTACAGTGCAAGTAAAATATGATTGTCTATATAGTGTGTAAATCAGATCATAGGCATTCAAATTTCCTCAAGCTAAAACAAAAACATACTGCCATGACCAAACAAGGATTTGTTGATCCTACAAGTTTTGGAAAAATTCCTAAAATCTGAATACTTTATGTTCAATTATATATGCGGTGCACTGAAACTTTTTTAATATAATTATATATATATAATGTCTCATGATGATAATGTATGTCTTTAGCTTACATCAGTCTGGAGAGAAAAAAATCAAAGTAGACAGATATTAAATCTGTCCAATACTTTTTGGGAACGTCAAGGGAAATATTTATTTTTTAAACTTGAATAAGGCTTTTGATGTCACTAATGGTAATGATTATATTTTTGTATAAAATGTATTCAAAGTTCTTAAAGTACAAAATTGATGATAGAGTAGTAGAACCCCCTGACATGTTGGTTTAGTGTTTTATAGTGCATAATATACATTATTTATTCAGGTGGATTTTGAAGTGGGGCAGGTAAATATTATTTTGTATACTGTAGTTTGTGTACTTAAGAACACTACTCTTTGTTGTGTAAATTTGTTTGTGTCGATATATGTGAAATAATATTTCTGCCTTGTTTATATATTTTTTTTTTCAGTGTAAGATAAAAACGTTTCTATGGGACCACAGAGAGTGTGTCTAAATTAATTTAACCCTCAGTTTGGATCTTAAATTCCTGCCTCTTCTGTTTGGGGCAATGGCTTGATGTGTTCCTGAGACTTTTCAGTAACTAAGCCTATGTGAGGGACGTGTTTTTATACATGTTACTGAAGGAATGTCAAGCAGTAGAACGTACAAGCACTGTGATTTGCTGCTGCGTTGGGTTGAAACGTTCCAGTTTACCATGTGATTAGTTAGGATGAGGTGATATAGTAAACCAGGATATTTCTCCCAGGTATTGAGTGCAAATGACCCAACGATCACGATCAAGCCAAAGATAAGCATTTATCAGCACATGCCATTGTACGTGGAGAGCTCCCTTGCCTAATTGGGCTCTGTAGGACACCCCTGCCTAAATTAACGTTCACAAAAAATGGGTTACATTGTTGATTTGAGACCACATGTAAACATTGTAGTGTGCTTGTCTGGGCTTTTTGGTGATGCCATCAGACACTCGCCTTGGCCCATTTCTGCCGTGGTCAAGGCACCAGAAATTGCTGCGTTTTCTGACAACCAGTTAAACAGGCAGTTGCAGATCAACAAGAAGCCACATCTGAATAAGTTGACAAAAAATGGAAGATATGCTGTGATTACACCCTGTGATGATTATCAGCTTCATAATAAATCAATAAAGGTTTTAAAGGCAAGCCACAGTGTATGAGGTCACATCCTGTTTACTAGTGAACACGGCTGTTGGTATATACACTAGGGAAATGTCCATGTCTGAGGGCGTGGCCCAAATAGCACCCTAATCCCTGTGCCATTCAGTGCACTACATCTGACCAGGCCCAATAGGGACTGGTTAAAACTAACGCATTTTAGGGAGCTGTAAGGTGCCATTTGGGACGCACAGAAGTCCCTGTGTAAAAAAAAAGGACCCATATTGATTGCTGGGCGACTTGCCTGGCTTTAACTGTTGCTTTGACTGAATTGTGTTGGTTTACAATATGCTGTCTTCTTGAAAAGAAAGTGTTCAATGTTTCCTTGAATGTTTTTTAATAAACCAACAATAAAAATGTTGTATGTCACTGAAACGAGGCATATTTGACTTGTTTCCCCGTTTTGGGGCGGCCATTCTACACAGGACTCTCTGCGAATTGTCAAATACAGGATTTAGACAAAGTGACAAACAGACAGTCTTTGTTTTCAATCGAGACTACGTAGCAATTTCCCAACATGATAAAACTTAAAAGGATTCTGTGGGAAGATGTCATACAACTATGAGTCCGACGTGTGGTTCTCTAACGCCAAACCAGATCCTCTGGGGGGGGGGGTCAGAGGGTGTTTTACAGTGTTTTGCAAATCTTGTCAAAGAACTATTTCTCAAGTCATTGTGTACTAGATGTGAGAAATTATGGCCAAAAGATGTGAACGTGGCTTTCCTTGGTGTGACCTCTACAGCTTGGTTTATTCTCGGTATTGTCATTGGTGATGTCCCTACAACATGCTGAGAGAAATGAATTTGAGGAAATCATGATGACAAGTCTAAGGAATTATCACATGGGTCAATGACTGAGGGCTTGTTGGGAAATAAAGAAAAAAAGTACAACGTATTTCACTATCAATTATAGTCACTGGTTAATTCTGAATCAGAAATTGTATGTCTTAATGGGGAACATGCCTAAACTGGTGAACATAGCAAAGTACTTTTCCTTTGTTCTTTTAAAACCACTGGTAACATATCTGGAAGACATTTTTACAATCCCTCTTCTCTATCGATATGTCCAGTGGCATTTCTGGCAGGTGAGAACCTGTTCTGACTTATGGAATGGTAGCACTGTACTGCCACTGTCCATGGAATCTACTCCCTGGGGGTCAGTGCTCTACAGCGCCCCCCACAGGTCAACCATGCTGACAACCTCTTCCCCTCAACCCCGCCAGCACTTCCTGTAAACCACATGATGGAATGAGACTGGGTCATTGTGAAAATAAAAGTTCCAAACTTCGGTCCCTGTTTACTGACACCTTCACTTAAGACACATTACCAACAAAGGGAAGTGTATAGGTGGGTCATTGTGAAAGTAAAAGTCAGCCATAGCTACTGTTTACAGTCCAAAGACTGACAAGGGATATTTAAAGTGAAGCCTACTTCGTAGGACAGAGTCAGTGGATTCCCAACACCAAAGATCCAGTCCTGCTGAGTAGAAACCCCTTTAAAAAGAACTAGCTTATATGTAATGTAATTTAATCCCTGAATGACATCCAACACAATGTGCACTAATGTTGACCACAGCCACATTGGCCAAAGGTTGCACACTGTCTGGAAATTTGGTGTGACCAGTGTCCCACAACATGTGATCCAGGACACATTCTGATTTGCAGTTACATCATGCCTCAGCAAGGGAGTGAGCCAGACACACAATCAATATTAAATCACCTCTACAATTGAATGTATTTAAGAGTTACAGGTTATTTGTTCTCTTTTAGAAAAAAAGCTGTTTTTTGGTTCCACAAACCAAACCATTTTGGGTTACATGTAGAACCCTATGTAGAACACAAAGTTCTTCTATCTGAGATCCAAAAAAGTTATTGAAAGTTCCCAAATGAAAACAGCCAAATACACATTTGGGAACCTTTTTGTAAGTAAGGTATGGTAAAATAGTTTTCTTTTTCTCACATTGATGTCTAACCCTAAACTACCTTCATGTCCATCCCTGTTAGATGATTGTGTTGAGAGAAGAGTGCTTGTTTCCTGTGTTTGGAAATTGGTCTCTCTGCTTTGGTCTCTCTGCCATTCTTCTGAAGTGTGCGTTGGGTTAATGTGTTATAAAAGCTATTAATAATGTGATGTGTGTATTCTATAAACAGACGAGAGCTTTTTGTATTGGTTTTGGTGTTTTGGAATACAAAGGGCCGGTCCTCTGCTCAGCAACGGCCAATATACATGACTCCAGCTACAGTGGTTCTGTGTGACATTTTGCTGAAGTTGGTGGTAGTTTGTTTGTCTGGAAAGCTATTACCATAGATCTACAGATCAGTTTCCCACAGGCAGATGGTGGCGAATGGAGATTGGTAATTGTTTTGGCGTGTTGGAGTTAAAGGTGACTCTGCGGGCTTATCGGCCTGTTGTGTTATTAAAGCTATTAATAAGTCGTGTTGTGTAGTCCGTAAACATACGCTAGTGTTGGCGCGGGAATGGGCGGGTGCTCAACCATGGAGGGCCGTTCTTCTCCCGAGGCTTGTGGTGGCCATGACACAGCACCAACCTACCTGGTTCCACCTACGTCACAAGCCTACGTCACACACCCACGTCACACACCCACGGAAGACTGCGGGCCAACCGCAACCACTAGCTGCTATTTACTATTGCCGTGGCAACCCCCCGACACATCTTCAGCTTGGCTTCCTTGTCCCCGGAGAACGGGGCACGGAGACCTTGCTCAGGATTCAAGCCAGCGAGGGAAATGTGTAACAAAGTAAGGAGTCTGTTGAACGCTTGTGTACAACTTCTGTGGCAAGTTGTTTTCTGTTCACCGGCGCTTTAATCCGAGAATACCCAGAGCGCGTACATTTTGGGTGCCTCAGCTGGAGAAAACCCTTGAGTAGAAAGCAGTGGAATTTGACCCCTATGGTAAAACTGATTCATAGTCATTATTCATTCTATCCAGAGCAGTGGACACCAGGTTGACATACATTGTTAGGGAAATGTATTTTGGTCTTGTGTAACACTGCTCCATACTCCAACAGTGAGTCAGCTAGTATGGAATCACACAGGCCTAATTAATTTGCGAAATAGACCCTCTGACACTCTTACCATCCACCTCTGCTTGAGGGCAGGAAGTAGAAGGATGACACTGTGAATTTCTCTCTGAATAATCATTCACTAATCATATGTCTGACAGTCTGTGGGTCAAACAGCTCCCTATCTCCTGCATACAGAACCACTTTGAACCAGGGCTCGAAGTAGTGTGCTACGAAGGGAATAGGCTGCTACTTGGAACGTGCCCACATCCGTTATCTCATGGTTCAGTGAGGAGGACTGCATGACTCTCATGACACAAAGGATTTCCAGTACAAACCAAAAACCAAGACTGAGATGGAGAGATAGAGGGTATTTAGTATCTTATTAGTAGAGAGAAAAATGGAGTGAGAAACATGGAGAGGTGGTGATAGAGAGAATGTGGGAGGAAGAGAGAAATCAATGCTTTGTGTTTGCCAGGGGAGTGTCTGGGTGTGCTTTAAAACTCACAAGACATCCAGTGTTTTAATCAGAAGTATGAGTGGAGGCCCAGCACCAACACGCTGGATCTTTAAACCCTTCGAGACACAGGGAAAGCCTCCACTTCACGCCAAACGTGGTCAGAAGGGTTTCACCAAACAACCCTCAGGCATCACCGTATTTGACATTTGTCTTTGAGGTCAACTCAAATGGAATGCAGGGTTTCATTTTAGGCCGACATAACAGGAGCTGTGAGAAACTAAGCAACAACTTCCGGCATTTTGTTGCTCAACCAGTTTGTGAGTGGAAGGGAGCAGGGCCGCTTTCATGACACAGCCTTGGGTCTTCCACTTTGTTCGCTAAATCAGGACAAAAATATTCACTGATAATAATACACAAAATGAAATATGAAAGAGGATGAATCCTTTTTCACAGCAAATCTCCAAATACTTCCAGAAACTGAATTTCAGGGGTACAGTGGGAGAACCTTCTAGATTTCAGGGCTGTTCTTAGCCAGCGTGGCAATATACCAAAAAAACCACAAGCTGATTACTAAACCTGTTACCAATGCAATTGGATCAGTAAATATAACTGCTTTCAGCCAATCAGCATTTAGGACTCATACAGTTTAAAAGGGGCAGAGATATTATCTATTCAGGCCTATTAAATAAATGTGATTCTTCCTACCAGTGGTGGTTCTGTCCATCACATAACTCAGTGGCTGGTCATGCCTGTTAAACAGGTCACAGCAACTGTCTCGGTCCTGCTGAGACACGACATAATTACTCATGTTAATTGTATTGCAGAGATTTGTCCAACTGCTGTTTCATCAGATTGCAGACACAGCCACAGTGCATGTTTTTACATGTCACATGGATGGAAAGAGATTTCTGAGATTCTGAACAGCCACATTTAGAAGCAAGCTAAGATGTTAGCAGATTCGATGTCATCAGTAATTATCATGATATACAATCTGGCTCAGACAAATAAATAGAAGACCAAGCTTCTCCTGACTTCTATGTTTAATTTAGCAGATGTTTTTATTCCGCTAAATCCTGGCATTTTCATGGTTCCTTGGGTAGAGAGAGAGGCCAGAGGTTTTGCCGGTTTTGCTGAAATAGCAAGGGGTCAGATTCTAACCAATGCCGCAGCAATTCATGAACCCTGGAGGGACCACTCTACCACAGGACTAACCAGGCCTGACTAACCAGGCCTGACTAACCAGGCCTGACTAACCACGCCTGACTAACCAGTCCAATGTGGTTTCCACTACCAAACATAAAAGACTATCAGAGATATATGTTGTGCTGTAGTTGTTATTTGGTTAGATTGTTTAAGGATCATCCCCTGGTTCTGGGATCCCAACATCACGAAGAGCAGAGCTCTCTTTCTCACACTGTGTACTTAAGTCGAATTTAGCTTGGCCAGTTGATGTATGACAAGACAGCTTGTCATAAGCGATTAGCTGGCTGTCACATCTTGTTATAGCAATGGCTTACAAAATGTTGTGGTTGACAAACTGACAACAAATCCTATCTACCCAAGACCAGTAGGATCAGACTCACCCTATTTACACAAGACCAGGATGTTACAACCCACACGTTTATTTTTTAAATTTAATTTGTTAGAGTACAGAAGCCTGTGGTTTTCCAACTGATTATTACTTTTATTGTGGAAGAAATATCTGCTTTCACACTCATTTACTGTGCTCAACAATGACTTTAAACTTGCTAAATGTCAGACTTGCTAGCTGGAAAATGCAATTTCCGTGCTACAGTCCGCCTGTTCGTGCAATGTAGTGAAAGCTTGCGCCGTGCTGGATAGGTCTTCTTGAGTCTAGTTCTCCACACACAGGTCATGTCCTCTGCTCTTTTGACGAGGTAGAAATCGTGCTTGCTAGTCATGTTGCGTGCCTGCAACATTGTAGTTGTTTTAATGTGGCTATTGTGGTGGTTTGGATGCTGAATATCAAATGTGTGTGACATGGGCAGTGTTTGACATTGACAGCAATATGACACAGCTCCTGATAAGAATCAGACAGCCCCAGAGGATGAGGGGAACCCCACAGCCAAACCAACACATGTCATTTCTATCCCAGTAATCAAATCAGCATTTCTCTCATTGACATGGCTCATTTAAGTTCTTGCTGTCCCAATCTCATGCACTCCCCCGTTTCAGATCATTTACATTTCAGTCACTTGGCAGATACTTATCCACAACCTTGAAGATAGGTGCTGCATACGCAAAAGGAATCTGGTGAATCATGTAGCTGGCCATATTCCTCTGAATCCGATGTTAGAAAACATGGCCTCACTAAATGTGCTTTTATTTTTTCACTAAATGTGCCAAAATTGTTGTTGGTGCTATTTAGTTACCTTCCACAAGTGGGGACAAATGAGCACTATAGCCTTTAAAGCAATCTATTTCTACAGGTACTTGTGATCAAGCCAAAGACTTAGATTTTTATAAGATGGAACTTGTTCATAATTTCTGCATTAAGTCTGAATTGTGAGACCTAGAAAATATTTGGCACTAATTTAAGATCTTAGAGTGACTTCTGCAATGCTTGGAAGTCAGACTGTATGTAGACTGAGTTATGAGCAGCGGAATACACAATGTCACAATTTCATAGTACCACCAATGTCATTTATATACAGCATGAACAACAGTTGGCCCAGAACTGAGCCCTAGTGTACTCCAGTCACAGCGAGAGTTCATTCATGAAGACAATCCTGAAACTACAAGCAGAAATCATCCCCACTAATTATATCAATTTTACACTGAATGATACCCAATGCACATTCAACAGGAAAGTGGTCACTCATAACCAGAAGAGAATAGAAACACCAAAGGCAGTAAATCTCTCTGTTGTATTAGTCAGTATGAAATTAATCATAGGTGACTTCAACGAATCTTTTACTATTGGCACAGTGGGCTTTGTTATGAAATGGGTCAAGTTCAGATCAACACAGAAATCCTTTATAGGAATCTAGTCCGACAAGCACCTGCCTCCTGCCAGCCAACAAGCACCTGCCTCCTGCCAGCCAACAAGCACCTGCCTCCTGCCAGCCAACAAGCACCTGCCTCCTGCCAGCCAACAAGCTCCGCAGAATATTCAACCAAAGTTGCAGTGCCTACTTATGACCTTTGACCCCTAAGAGCTGTGTGTTTCACATTTGTCATTGAAACAGGCCAGGTACCGGAGACGAGACGCCAGCGAGGATGAGGTTGGTGAGGCCGTCCGGGAGAGTGGCAACTGGGAGGTCCAGTACTTAGTCCTCAAAGCCCTCGTCCTAATGTCGCTCCTCCTTGGTGAGGTCCAGCATTTTTTTAAATGCTCTTATTGGCTAATGAAGGCCAAGTTTGATGTATTGTTCTAGACTTTCCAGGATTTTGGGGGTGAGCTGTTTCCCTGCAGGATTAGCTAGCTAATGAGCTTGTTCAAAAATACAATACAGCTGGATACAACAGATAGTTTGTGCATTTTGACAGAAATAAGTGATGTGGTTTTACTGTGTATGTTGCTTCATGGCACAAGTGTACAGAGCTGTCAGTATCACCAACAAATCTGTGTCAATTATGCTGATCCATGAAAAGCTTTTCTGATTGGTCACAAGAGTGTTCATTCTGGTGCGCTTGCTGTCTGTCTTCGTGTTGCACATCTATAAATCTCTTTGTCAGAGTAGTGCACACAAGCCCTGCCAACAGTTTTCACATGCAATTATTGCCTGCAAATATTAAGTTACATGCTTGGGAATCTGATGAGAATTATACAATTGTATTTCATATGTTTCAGCTTCACAACTCGCCAGTTTCATGCTTGTAAATTTAATTTCCATGTACTTATCTTATCTGCCTGATCAAGGCTTTGTGTCAGGGGTTAAACTTCATAGATTGTCCATTGCATAAAATCATGGTCATTTTTCTTAGATTGTTTCGTTCTCATTGACGACCATTCAGAGCTCATTCTCTTGGGGAATTCTCCATCAGTATCCGCCCTGTGTTCCAGCCACTTTAGTGAGGTTGTGTTTTGATAGAAAAGGTCACATCCTTAACCTTTAGCATCTCACAGCTCCATCCAGAATGACATCCTGTTCGCTGTGTTTTGCCCAACTTTTGGACTCTGGTCAAAAGCAATGCACCACACTGGCTAAGCCATGTCATTTAATACGCATGTTACTGTGTGTTTTAATCTTTCGTTCCAAAAATCTGTTTCTTACTTGCTCAGGAATGCTGTTCCAAGATCATGTTTTTAAACTGAGGGTCCGTGAGGGACACTGGTTTAACAGATGTGGGTATTTTAGCGCAACCTAAATCACACCCTTTTCACTGCATACTTCACTGATTTCACTAGAGCAACACAGGGTCAACAGAAGTGTGCTGTACATGGAAAAGGGTGCTAGTTGGAACACACCTCTGTGGTACTTGACCTCTTCAGGGGTTTGATTCTGAGGGAAATGTTTTTCATATGGCCATGTAGAGTTGTAAAGTATTGGTCAGGATATTATGGCTCACCTCACTTGACATTTGTTATTGGTGTTGAAAGAAATGACCTCTCACTAAATCCATATAATATTACCTCAAACGTTATTCCCGATGTGCACCGCCATCATTCGGACGCGTCCTCGCCATGGTAAGAAACATTCTATAGACATCGCAGCCTTAATGACCAATTGAAGGGGGACTAATTACCACTTCTTCCAAGTTACACTCTAGGGTCTTGCTATTAGCTAGCAACGTCAGTCAATAATAGCTAGCATTACTAACATTAGCTAGCAATGATATTAACTATCTAGTTAATGTTTTACTGAAAAATCTAAATTATAGTGAAAGGTTTAGCTATCTCCAAATATTTCTTTTGAAATTGTATCATGTTTTCAGCATTTAAGACCAAATCTTCATCAGCTCCCATTGAGGATGTATTGAGTAGAAATTCTCTGCCATATAAAGAATGTTCAAAACACAGTTGCAACATAATGTGTAACTTATGAATAGCCTAAGGAATATGAGAATTTTGGAAAAGGATTATGGCTTCAATAATTTATTACCTTTAATATTGAATCTTATCTCAAAGATATGATGGTTTACATTTAATATCTTAAAATGTTTAATATTACATTCAAAAGGCCTGTAATGTTGTTAAAATTACAGGCCTTTTTAATGTAACAAAATGTAGTTTTACCATAAAAATTATGTTTCAATGGTATATAAATCAACCTAAAGTAGTGAGGTCAAGTAACATTCAGCCCTTGACAAGAAAAAAATAAATAATGTCCCCATTCTACCAAATGGTGTGGCGGTCTAAATCAGTCTTTAATTCCAGATAGATGACCACCTGAGTCTAGGTGGATGCCATCAGCTTAGGAGTGGCTGGAAAGTCCCCTGGACGATGCAACTTGGCCAACATTAACCAGTAAGGGGGATGCCAGCAGGGATTTTCACTGTGCTCTAGTGACTCAAAGCTAACTGAGGTTGCCAGGTATGTGAACTGTCCCTTGCACACGTAGAACCACATGACTTCCTGGTTGGATGTGTTGTCTGGGGAGAAAAAGCAAAATAGCTGCGTGTGGATGCCTAGAAGGAAGGCTTGCCTTGATGTTGAACTTCGTGAGTTGTTGCGATGAGACAATGCTGTAGATACAAATGGACAAAATTGGGAATGTAGGAAATGGGGGTGAAAAGGGGGTATAATTAAATAATTGGTAGTATAATTAAAAAATTGGTAGTTATAACCAATCAAAAAAAGGAGTATACCTTAAGTGTATTATTTTGGAACTGCTGTTGTATGGAGATGTACAACTCTACATGACCATACACTAACTAGTATTAACATGGTATCGAAGTACTATTTAAATAGTAAACATTATACTTCAGTGTGTTAAGATTAACCCACTCATTTCCTATTTTAGTATTCTTACAAAACATGATTGGAAATAGCATTTTAGTACAGTTATAATGTACTTCTATTATATTTGAAAATGTGAGTATATGTGTGAGTATAAGTACTAAAATGTTTTTGCTATGACAATTGATTCAAGTTTGAAAATCTTGGGTCTCATTTAACAAACTGAAGTATACTAATCACTATTTAAATAGTACTTAAATACTATATTCAAACTATTTGGTGTACTGAAGTACAAACTAAGTGGTTCCAAATTAATACACTATAAAGTATAAAGTATACAGTTTTTTTGGCTTAGGTGTAAAATAAAGCTTAATGGCTTTTTTTGAAAAACAGCATCCATTAAAGGCAGGGGAAGAGAGGCATATTGGTCTAGCTCTGACAGGAATTACATGAGATAATCTTCCATGAAGGTGAATGAAGACAGTGGCCAGCTCTGACTGAGTAGCTCCAACATAATCTCTGATGTAATCCAATTGTCTGAATGTGACAGCAACACCTATTGTCTCGTGCGTCTAGGAACATCAAGGTCATTCACATCTTAGTCCTGCTGACACGCATTTATCGAGAATACAGGTAAATATCTACAACTTCAAAATACGTTGAATAATTCATTTAGATGAAAACAAATGCATATAGTAAATGAGATTCTGTTTTGTTTTTAGTTGATTTTAACTATTTTATAAAAGGCATTAAAAAGAATTCACAGAGCATTGTAGTAGCGTAAGGTACACTAGAGCCACAGAAAGAGTGAAAATAAAGCCAGAGTTAAAAATGGGCCCTCTTGCTCTTTAAGCTGTAATTATTACAACAATGTAACAACAATGTAATCCTCTAGTTTCCTTGTACTTATATTGGCCCAAAACATGTCAGTCACATCTGGAAATAATTTAGAACTTAACAGTACCACATAACCCTTAGAGGCAGGCTTAACATTGTATATTTTATCTCTAACTCCTTCTTGCAATGTAGGTTGACTTTGAAATGAGAATCCTTCCCTTTGTCTGTGTGTGTGTGAGTTCAATAGTAATTCATATTTGTTTTAAGAATAAGGTTTGAATTAAGGCTTGGATCATGACATCACAATGCTAATGAAGTCAGCAGGCCTGTATTTATGAAGAGCCTTTGGGTTGTCATAAATGACACCCTATTCCCTACAATTATGCACCTTCAACCGTGTAAAGTAGTGAAAAGTAGTGTGTATGAAACAGAGGTAGATTTGGTTTGGCTACGTGTTGCAGTTTGAAAACCTGGTTGTGAAATGAAGGAGAAAAAGAATAAACAAGTAAATAAATAGGTTTTTTTATAGGATTAGAGTAGCACCTAATTGCAGGATTCGAGTGGTACATCATATCTATGTTATCATGCTTATGTTTGAACACATTACAACCCTGTGTCCACATTAGTTGGGACGCTGTGTAAAATGGAAATAAAAACAGAATGCAAAGATGTGCAAATCATTCAAACACGATGTTCAATAGAAAATAGCACAGAGACAACATATCAAATGTTGACATATCAACAATGCTATTGTTCCTTGTAAAATACATGCCCATTTTCAAGTTGATGCCAGCAACAAGTGCCAAAAAGGTGTGACAGGGGGCAACAAAAGACTGGAAAAGTATAATCTGCTGGAATGTCTCACAACTAAATTAGGTCAATTGGCAACAGATCAGTAACATGATTGGGTATAAAAAGAGCAACCCAGAGAGGATGAGTCTTTCAGAAGTAAAGATGGAGAGGGATTCACCACTCTGTGAATGACTGTGCGGTCAAATAATTTAAGAATAAAGTTTCTGAATGTAAAATTGCTGAGAGTTTGGGGATCTCATAATCTACAGAAAATAATGTCATGAAAATATTAAGAGAATCCAGAGAAATATCTGTACTCATGACAAGGACGAAAAAACAATATTGGATGGCTGTGATCTTCGGGCCCTCAGGCGGCACTGCATTAAAAACAGACAGGATTCTGTTGTGGAAATCACTGCATTGGATCAGGAACACTTCTGAAAACCATTGTCTATGAACACAGTACGTCCCTGCATCCACATATGCAAGTTAAACCTCGACCATGCAAAGAGGAAACAATATATAAACAAGATCCAGAAATGCTGCTGCCCTCTCGGATCCAAACTCATTTGGAAAACTGTCCTGTGGTCTGACAAAGCAAAATGTGAAATTATTTTTGGGAATCATTGACGCCACGTCCTCCGGGCTAAAAAGGAAAGGGACCATCCGGCTTGTTATCAGCACACAGATCAAAAGCCAACATCCGTGATGATATGGGTGTGCATGAGTGCACATGGCATGGGTGACTTGCACTTCTGTGAAGGCACCATTAATGCTGAACAGTCTCTAATGGTTTTGGAGCAACATTCTTCAGGGAATGCCTTGCTTATTTCAGCAAGACAATGCAAAACCACAATCTGCACGTATTACAACAGCATGGCTCCGTAGTAAAAGAGTCCGGGTGCTAAACTGGCCTGCCTGTCATCCATTGAAAACATTTGGCGCATTTTGAAATGAAAAATATGACAATGAAGACCCCGAACTGCTGAGCAGCTGAAATCCTTTTTCAAACGAGATATTTCACTTTCAAAACTAGAGCACGTGGTCTCCTCAGTTCCCAAACACTTACAGAGTATTGTCAAACAAAAAGCTGATGCAACACAGTGGTAAACAAGCCCCTGTCCCAACTTTTTGGAAACATGTTGCTGGTATCAAATTCAAAACGGGCATATATTTTTCCAAAAACTATAAAATGTCTCAGTTTGAACATTTTATATGTTGTCTTTGTACTATTTTTTATAAAAAAGTATGGATGAAATGATTTGCACATAATTGCATTCTGTTTATATTTATCGGTTGGAATTTAAAGAGTCATATTAATCAGGCACTTCAAAAATGAATGTTTTGACTTAATTTATATAAATATACAACTCAAGGAATAAATGAATAATGTCATCATGTTCCAGGTTGGACCAAACATGGACCCAGCTATAAATCCAAAAAACATTATCTGTGTGTAAATTGTTACAGTTACAGTAGATTGCCATATAAAGTGTTTTCTGTTACTGACCAATATTACAGAGGATTTCGGTAATATACCAAAGTTAGTAGCTCCACCACTCTGACCTCTGGAACCCTACTACTGATATGATGTGTGAGACTACAACTTCAGGCGAGTGACTTCTTGGCACTGCCTTGTGTTGTTTCAGCATCTAACCCAACACACACATTCATTGTGACATCACTGGGAGATTATTTGGCAGGCGCCGGGGCGGTCCACTCCACGGATGTCTCTACGCTGGGTAATGGAACAAGCCGAGTGCCCTAGCATTGGCTGGCTGGCCGCAGACAGAGCACAGGGCTGAGAAACATCTGAAAGCTGTTATCAGCTGCTATGACATCAGATTATCTTGGCCAGGGCTGCACTGAGCTCATTCTACTAGGCTGGACTGTCGAGAGAGAGAAAGAGATGCAGAGAGAGCGAGAAAGATAGAGGGACCAGCAGATGGAGGGAAGCGAGTTAGAGACAATTGAATACATTTTTTTCCCCTATGAGACCAGATAGTGCTTATAGCAGCTTGGAGCTGTTGGCCCTATTGGTTGTTTTATCTTTCCTCCGCTTGTCGTTCCCATTCTAATAGCTAAACTCGTTTCTCATTGAAAAACAAGGGACTTGGAGCCAGAGCACCATATGTGAACACAGAGTGACGTGGAGGAAATGTCATCCACAGGCCAAAGTCTTGTCCGCCTAGGTAGCGTTCAATAAGCTGGAGCTGTCATGGCCACAGTAGGACCAAGGTGTTACCCAGCAACGCGATCCTGGTTCCCGTCTGCAGTCCCAGAAGGACTCAGTAGAATAAACATGCTTGGTCGGGAAAATGTTGCTTATTCATTTGGGATTGCCGGGTGGATGTTCACTTCGCGGGGAACCTCCATACACAGCATTCTGAGCTGTAGAAGTTTTTTTTTCTGTCGGTCTGGCAATGAGACAGTAAATGATGACCTTGTAATAGCTGTCATGTCTTGTCCACCTTGATTATAATGTACTGGACAAAACAGTACTACACCTAAACCCTCAGGAGGAAAACAGTTATTACCAGTCTCGTTTACCCGTCCTTGGCAGGAATATAAGTAGAACCCCTTATTATTGGCATATCCAACAGCAGTTTTGAAATATATCCTCTTATTAGGAGTAATAATTTGATCATATCGCAAATGTTTTGTGTTTATTAGTGACATAAAAATGTTAGCTAGCATGTCATCAGAAAGCATTTCTGAAATTTCAGTAGAAATATTGTTATTTTCAGTTAGTTGGTCAGCGACATAGCTAGAAAATATGACCCCTATTGGCCAGTTATTGGAAGGCTGACAATTTTGTTCAGTAACTTTATATACATTTTTTACTTTTGCTACAAATTACGCATAGGCTTCTCTGAAGTGTTTAATGGAAAGTTGCAGCTTAAATGGCTTGCCTTCCGGTAAAGAAAAACAGTAAAACAAATAATTTAACCTCCACGTAGGTGTATACCTCCACGTATGGTGGTGGGCTAGCGGAAACAGTATTTATTATTAAAATGTAAAGTTGATTTCCAGCGCATTTAAATGTTTCAGCTTGAGACGATTTAGTTCTCATTCTGCTAGAACCAGCTGATAATAGGGAACGGTAGCTGTCAGGTTAGGATTGTGTCAGGTAGAAAGAAGGGTTCCAAAAATGTTTTTCACTTGTCAACATAGGTACAGTTTAAAGAATGGGTTCCTTAAAGGGTTACAAAACTCTTATTCTGAGAGTAGGACACAGACTGCCTATTCCTAACCCTGAGTAAGTCTGAGTCAGAGGTTACTGGCGAAGCAGTAGTGTAGGGAAGGAGTTGGTGTCAAAGAACTGCCTCACCCAGTGGGTGGCGAATTCAGCTACTTGGTTGAGTTTCCCAATTTTTCTGTCACATAGTCG
The DNA here is from genome assembly GCF_011004845.1 of Esox lucius. Classification (NCBI taxonomy): domain Eukaryota; kingdom Metazoa; phylum Chordata; class Actinopteri; order Esociformes; family Esocidae; genus Esox; species Esox lucius. The sequence goes on from NC_047591.1 coordinate 23,822,677, forward strand.
GGGAATCCCCCACTCATACATCACAGTGTTTTTGGCTTATGTTGCGACTCCAGTTGGACCCATTGATGCTATGGCTTTGGCAACACGGTGTGTTCCCATTGTTTCAATGGACAAACTGGGAGCTACCTGGATCTGGACTCACTCTGCCTGGAGTGCACGGAGGGTTTTTCCTTAGATATATGGAGAAATATGGAGGAAGCCAGATGCTAGTTAGCTACGTACCTAGTCTGTGCCCACACAAAAACTGAGGCTAATCGCAGCCCCTCCTTCCCTACCAAACAATGTTGTTTATCTGCACACCAGCTTCTGTGAGGAAACGAACAAGGAATAACACCTAGGGTGACAATCTAAAATAACAAGGTGCAGTCAAAATAACCAGGAACACAGACGAAACATTTGGTGGTTGACTCCAAGAAACTTCCCCAACCCCTTCCCATTGAGTTTGAGGGTCCAGCTGTTAGTTCAGCTGAATCATAAACATTTCCAGAGATGGTCCTCTCCCACAATCCCAGGTGAAAGAACCAATTCACTGCAGATCACCAAGAGGGCACGACTGTGGATGTACCACTTGTGGCAACTGAAAAAACACAAAAGAAATCTCAGAGTCAAACCTGATACAGCTTTATGCGTCAATCATCAGCCCATCCTCACCTCCATCATTGTGGTTCGGGTGAACTGCAGAATCATCATGGCACTGTAAATGTGTACATCAAATGGAAATCATCAAATGGAAATCCATGTACAGGTACGGCCAAAAATGTCACACCCTTGCCCTAGATTAAAAATAATTTTCTGTTGTTCTCGCAGCTACACAGGACCAAGAAAAAAGTATCTATATCAAAATTGTTGTTTACTGTCGTTTATTTTCCTCATTTATGTTACATTCCAGATGCCTATGGGTTGCCTCTCAACAGGGTTTGAGAGAGAGAACCAAACATTCTGCTCCCCGTTCAACTGTGAAGACTTTGCAGACCAAAGAATTCTCTGAAGATCTCAAACGGTGACATTCCTTTTTTGAGTCAATCTCCCATGACCTTAGAATTCCTGCTAGCAAAGTCTACAGTATTATCAAGAGGTTTGTGGCTCATGGAACTCTGGTCAATTGCCCAGGACGTGGCCAGAAGTAGATACTCAACCTTAGATGTTTTGAAAGTTAGTTCAAACAGTTCACAACGCACAAGTGGTAAAGATCTACAAGAGGGAAACAAAAAAGCCCAACTGAACAGTGAAAAAACCATCAAACAAGCCAAAACTCCTTCTGGGAAAATGTCCTGTGGACCGATGAAACAAAATCTTAGCTCTTTGGCAGTGCAAATCAGCACTATGTTTACAGACAACCAAATGAAGTGTTCAGGGAAAAGAACATCGTGCCTGCAGTCAAATGTGGGGGAGATTCCATAATGCTGTTGGGTTGCTTTTTTGTCTGTGGTCCTGGGGAACATGAACATGGATCAATGGTGTCTCATAACTGGGATTGTGTATTTAGCAGCCGGAGTTGTTCCAGGGACTCACCACTCAGCAGTGGGAAGCAGCGTTGGTTGGGCTCAATTCAATTCAGGAAATCCACTGAGATCCCAATTGCAATTCTCAGCAATGACTTCCAATGAGGAACCTTTTCAATTTGAATTGGAGTGTGGTTCACATTTTGAATTGACTGAAATTTAAATGGAACTTGCCCTAATCTCAGTGGGATGGGTTGCATGATTGCAGATTTCCTAAAGTATGGCAGTCAACGTTTTGGCTGGATAGGTTTGAAGTAACATTTTGTTAGCATTTAATCGAAACCTAACCCTCTTCTTAACCTTAGCCAAATTTTCCAGCCACAGTAATTTTAGCCATCCTAACCTGTTGTGTGAATGATCCTACCCCGCTATGAAAAGTGGCTTCTGCCAGTGAAAACCAGCAGGTGTGTCCTGAGAGCACTCAGCATTACCACCAATGTAATGCTCCCACATAGGGCAACAATGCCACTGCCAAATAATGAGCATGGAGAAAATGGATAACTTGTGATTTTGCACATGCAACTGTGGACACACACACACATCTGTAGGCCTACTTCACACAATCATGTTTTGACATGACAGAATATAGAGATTCTCAGTTAAATTATTCCTTTCTGTATTATTTATTTTCTAGAGTGTGTGTACAGTGTGTGCCTGGAAGGAAGCATATTTCTGGGGTGTTGTAGCTAATCAAATTAAGAAGGGCTTAAAACCCTTGGCTTGCCAGCCAGCCCAAATTTACAACAGATACGCCCAGAGGGTTCAGGCACAAATAGGCATGAAAGTGTGGGAATTGGAAAATGCTCATTATTGCATGTGGAGATTTGTAAACCTCAGTTTGTTTTACCACCAGCAGCAAATCTGTAAGCTGTCGAATAGAAGTAAAAGGTTTTAGAAAACCATTGGGACAAGTGAACCCCGCCTGGCTTCGATTTTATGGCTGAATCTGAATTGTGGATTACTTGGTCAAGGCCTGGGAAATAGCCTGTGCCACTATAAGTTCACATTGTAATCATGGCCTTCATTAAGATTTGTATAATATTTTTAATAATACTAATGTTTATTTATAAAGTAATTTTTTCAAACCCAATGCACTGATTATTATAACAATGAACTAATAATTTGAATAAAATAAAGAGTAATAATAAATACAAATCCGAACTACATGAACAGAGACTGTAATCACAGCTATAAAGCAGGTGTCCAGATCAAGTGGACAGGAAGCAACACTGACACTATACAACAGCCAATAGGAGCCGGTCTCTAGGCCAGCTGCTGCTGAATGGAGTACCAACTGGTGGAGCCTGGTATTCAGCCACACCCAGGGTGTGATATACCTGACAAAGAAATATGGTTTTACAGACTTCTTTTTTGATAGAATAGCCTGTGGCCAAGAAGATGAAGAACTTCCTGTGTTACAGTGAGCCGGGGCGCGACCAAAATTGCCCCATATTCCCTATGGGGTCTGGTCCAAATTAGTGCACTATGTAGGAAATAGGGCACTGTTTGGGACTCCACCGGAATGTACTCCTGTTTTTCCTCAGAACCACATTCGGAGGGTGTGAAGCCTTGAGTGAGGAGGAATTAATACGTTTGTGGTTTGGTCAGTTTGTTGCTCAATACGAAGCCTTTCTCAAAAATACTTCCTGGAATCATGGTTTTTCCTGTTTAGTGTCACTCCTACTTCAGGTATTATATTATGCCAGAGTGAGATTAGATTGTGTGTCTGTTTACCGCACTACAGTTTGCCTATAGCAGTAGTTGTGTTTATTGTAGATTTAGCACAGCACAAAGGAAAAGTGGCAAACAAAACAATACTCATTGCAGTGTTTATCAGATTTATTACAGAAGTTGTTAAGCATGAAAATATCATGTTAAACTCCAGGACACTAAAAAAAGAAAAGGTTCCTAGAGAATCTTTTATGGGTTCTTTAAATTTAAACTACAGGGGAATTCCTACATTTTCTGTGAAGAACCATTTGAAAGGGTTCTTCATAGAACCCCTTATTAATGGTTCCTCAAAAACCTTTTGAGTGTGGGGGTTTTATCTAATGGTTCTTTGAAGAACCATTCAAATGTGTCTCTCTTTTAATAACTTATCAAGGCTCACCTCTACAGTTTCAATCTCAAAAGGATCCACAAGGTTGATTTTGTTTTCAGAGTGTATTGACTACTGTTCTTGCAACTCTTGGCCTGATATCTAACAATCAGTGAAGGTTTGGCTGCCAAACAAAACTGTAAAACACACTGCACTCTCAGGAAACTAAAAAAGGTTCCAAAACCCCTTTGAGTTCTACCTGGAACTACAACGGATTCTACCTAGAATATAGAGAAGGGCTTTTCCCTGGAACCAAAAGAAGATATATTCAGAGAGTGTACTGCGCCAGGATCGTGGTTAAGGGGCTGGTGCGGGTGCTATGTGAAGCTGTTATCTCCGCTAACTCTTGGTACGTATCCAAATGGCATCCTATTCACTATGAAGTGTACTCCTTAGGAGCAGTGCCCATGTGCTTGTGCCATATAGAACACATCAGTTATCTGTGGTAATTCCTCTCTGGTGTAGGTGGGTATTAGTGTAATGATATGGCAATACACAAGCATGCAAATTAATGTGAGGAGAAAACACAGCAGAAATAGCTTTGGTAAGCAGTTAAGCTTCTCTGTTCGTCGAGGTAATTGGAAATTGCATGGATTTTAAGATTCTCTGTACCTCAAGGTAATTTGACATTACATGGATTTGGGCCTTTAAAGTATTTATAGACGGATTAAAAATGTTTCGTTGTCAACACTGAAGTATAATTTCATATTTAAAGTACTGTAAATTTTGTCTTGGAAACTTTACAGAAATAACAGCGTAACTGTTTTGGCCGAATTTTTTTCCATTGCTGCGCTGACACTTGACAAGTCTTCAGGTTGTGCGTTAATGCTAAGTACAGTACCAGCTCACTTATTGCAGTTTGTCACATAGCTTGGAGTACAAGGAATATGTCTTTGCATGTGGTCATTTTGGTTTTGTGGAACCATATGCTGTTCAGGTAAAAATGCTCACACAAATGCTCTTCGGATGAAGAGGGTACATGGTGATATCACAATGACATCCATGGAGAAGTACAATATTAAAAGACGGATTTAGAATAAGACATTTAGCTGTATCGATGTTTAGAGTTTTACCGCCGTCCAGCGGACAAATGGGACAGCGCATCTCATCATCTTTACGAATCAAAGACAGAAACCTCTCTGCGAATCACAGCTGAGTAGTCATGACACATGACCAACTGTAATGAAGCCATTGAGGGAACTGGAAAGAACCTCGCCAAGAAAACGACCAAAAAAAGCGTGGAAAGCCAAAGAGAAAAGGACAAGACAGCAACTGTTAAATCTGTCAGTAACTCGCAATTGTAGAGATGGTCCAGTCTTGTTCGGCTTACGGATGTAAAAACAGATATCATAAAGACAAAAACATTTCATTTCACAAGTAAGTTCAACTTTGACAGCACCATGATCGCACTCTACGGTTGGCTAGCATGGTCATGCACGAGCTGTCTAGGTACGAAAACGACTCTAATCTCGCATGTTAGCTAGCCGGTGTTTTAGCTGTGCAACAGCTAATGGTACAATATTCCCAAATTACCTAGTCATGGCTAGTAAAGTCGTTGCTATTAGCTAGCTGTCTCGGTATTCGTCATTACGTTGAACGCGTGGCAGTAGAGCAGGTATAGCTCCTTGCAAGACTGTTACGACCATATGCTGCGATGTTTTAGGAACGCTGTCTTTTACCATTGTCTTGGCTTGTCATCGTTTCCTATTTACCATCCTCTGGGTGTGCTTCCGAATCACACTGGATTGGCTTGTTTATTTACTCAGCAGCAACGTATGTATCCAGTTGGAGTGATGACTTGATGATACTGTAGCAAAAGTGCTGCATCTAAATGGGATCTAATTGGCATTAGGTAAACGTACTGCAATAAATAGCAATACAGTAAAACGGTATTTGTGACCTTGTATCCGTAAGGAAGTTTTAGCATATGCCATTCGGCTGTTCCCACTGCATCCTATGTGGCTTGTCTAAATTGGAGGGGGTTGAAAATAGTTGTTTAGCTAGTAAAGTGGGACTCGAATGGAAGGATACAGCCAGTGTTGTGAACCCTAGACAATAAATGGACCTTTGTTTGAAGAATGCCTGTGAATTCTGGTTCTTCCCTATCCATAATGAAATGCAACAGTAGTTTCAACAATTGCTTTCCTTTATTGCAGGTTCCCGCTTGCACGGCCAGATGTGTGTGGAAAATGGGTTGCAGCCATGAGGAGAAACAACTTCAAACCCACCAAATACAGCAATATCTGCTCTCAACATTTCACTAAGGACTGCTTTAAACGGGAGTGCAACAACAGAGTCCTGAAGGAGAATGCTGTGCCTTCACTGTTCTGTTTCAACAAATTACAAATGGTAACAAGATTTATGATTGTGCCATGCTTTTATTGATGTGTAGGCTACAGCCTGGTCCCTGATCAGTTTCTACAACCCTTTATCAAACATACCTATCACCTCTGGTGTGACAGTTGGTATGGCAATGTTGACAAGATGTGTAAAAATTTCAAGCCAGACTAGGGAGCTTTACTAAACATACTAACAAACTGTCCTAAATCAAATTTTTGTTTTATTTTAAACATTTTGTTCCTCACTGTAGGCGGAGTCGTTGGTTGACCCGTTCCCTCCTGAGATGGAGTTCCCCTTGCCCTCGCTCCCCCTCTCCGACACGGAGGAGACCCAGGAGGTGCAGCCAGCCGAGGAGCCGCCGATGGTCCCGACACCTCGCGCTGCCGTCCCCCTGTCACCCCAGGAGGCCTTGGACCTCCCTCACAGCGCGTCCGTCTCCTGTGACCACAACTACACCGTGGAGGACACGGTTCAGCAGAAGAAGAGGGTGGAGCAGCTGGAGGAACAGCTGGAAAAGCTGAGGAAGAAGCTGAAGACAGTGCAGCAGAAGTGTCGGAGGCAGGAGAGACAGTTGAAAAGGTTCAAGGCTGTCGGGGAATTCCAGAGGGCGTACAAGGACCCGGCTCTCGGGGAGGGTTATGTGATCCTACCCAAACAGCTCTACGATGTCCTCAAAGGGATTGAACCAGTGGACGGCCTGTAGGCAAGGTGGAAGTCGCCTGGGAGACCGTGTGCGAAGGTGTGCATGGGACCTGGCTTGGGGCCAATGCACAGTCTGTTAAAACAAGCAGATGTCCTGAACATCTCACGCGTTTGACTGTGTGGTTTTAGCCGGTCTGGCTCCAGTGTACTGGGCTCGTCCCAAGGTTCACAACTTATGGAACCCCAAGTCTGGAGGTGGTAAAAGGGCCCCTGTGCCCCTTTCCAAAAACAGGCAACCACCTACACAATCATTTGGTATACTGTTTTTGTTGTTTTGGGTGGGGGGTGGGAATGTACAAGAACAGTGGTTTGCCAATCACCACAGCTGATTCAGCCGGTCACCAACACCTTGATCTGCATGTCTGGTTTTCTAGTTCGGAAGCAACATTGTTGTGTAAACTCGGGGTTCTCCTGTGGGCGGGTTCTAAAACCACTGCCTTAGAGTTTCTGTGATTGTCCCAAATACACACAGCGGCAGTCTGGCCGTGGCAAACAGCGGCAGTCTGGCCGTGGCAAACAGCGGCTTGGCAAAGGCCAGTGGAGTTTGGCGTGAGCACACACATTTGGGACCGCCAATTTAAAATATGCTGGGATAAGAACCCACGCTGGTGTTTCCCGGGGTTTCCAGAGGCGTATTTGGGTTGTCTCAGGTTATCAGAACATAGGCCCTGAGGGTACGCGTTTGGATTTTAGCCCTGGAAAATCACGCCTGATTCAACTTGTCAGCTAATCCTCAGGCCCTCAACAGAGTGGAATTTGGAATTCATCCAGAGCTACAACGAAAATATGTGCTATACTTTTTGGGAACCTGTGCTTTAGAAGGCCTGAGAAAGGGCTCCCCAAAACCCTTCTTAATATGGGTGTGCTGAAGGCCAGGGGCAGGCAACTCTGTTCCTGGGGCGCCAAAAGCGTTTTATTTTTCTTATTAGTCAGTTAATTGCACTTGCTTGGTGTCCCAGGTCTCATTCTCCGATTACACAGAGAGGATAAAACCAGACGTGTCTTGGCCATCCAGGAGAGGATTGTGTTATTCCTACTCCAGTGGCTTCAGGGTTGGGGAAACACATGTAGGAGCCAAATCCAAATTCTGACATTGATAAAATCAAGAGTTGGAAAGAACGCAAATACCTGCTTCCACCTTTCCAGCACCATTTTAACATACATCATGTGTCCTCGTAACCTACTGCAATGACAGCTTGAGGTGGCAACCAAAAAATTGCAATTTGGTCCAAATCAACTCGCTACTTTAGTAATCTGATGTTCGGCCGGCTGCTGTCTGTGAGCGGAGTTAAACTTTGACTCCCCTCTTCTCAGGCCTGGGGCACAACAGGATAATGAAATCATTGGCCATTATGTGGAATTAGCTAAAACCACAAGTCCAAAGCAATCCATGGCTATTTAGGAAAGGGTACCTTTTAGCTAGCTGGCCTCAAGGAGAACATTTCCTGAATAGTTAAATTGTTTTCTGTCAGTGATGTTTTGATGTGATTGGTGTTATACCTGATCCGTACAGACTTTCCTTGGGGGGTGTTTCTCGCCCAAAGGGTTTCCTAAAATTGAGCTCAGCTTAAAGTTAGCTGGTTAATCATTTTATAATTCTTTTCGTGAAGGGTTTCTAAACACCACTTGGCCTCAGTTAGTTAAGTGTAATGGTGGTTGGATTCCTTTCTACAGAGGTTTAGTCACTTGCAAAATTTGAAGGAAAATTTATGAAAAGATTAACCAAATTAAAAATGAATCCTTAATTCTTTGTTTTTATTGGTCATGTTTTTGGGGCTCTGGCTCCTGTGAATACACACTCCAGCTCCATTCCCTTGCTGAGACCTAAAGACCCATTTCCCAGATCCACAAAGGTCTTGTCCAGATCTGTAGGGTTGATGGTGCTTCTTGACCACGTTGTGTCACATATGCAACCATCAAAAGCACACTTGAGGGTTTTGATTTTGTTTTCTGATCTGTTAACTGTTACAGGCAGTCCTGCTGAAAGTCTGATCCAACTATTTGGGGAGTTTATTCTCGTCACTGCTTTTGTGGCATATAAATACTGTAGACCTACTCTGACTTTCAGTATTTTGTAATTTAGTCATGTACGCCAAATCTTGGATAAAACGAAAAGGAGATGATGGTTGATATTTCTTTTCTCTTGTGTACTGGTTGTCAACCAGATTGTCCACTCGGTGCTCACTGTTGTTTCAGTTGAAGATGGATTCCAGGCTGGATTATCAAACCGAGGGCAGAGGTGTCACGATGAACATCCCATTGGTCCTGCAGCCGATAAACCTGTGGAGCTCAAAGCTCAACTGTGTCCTATGATCAAAGGACTGGGCGGTTCAATATTTTGCATAAACCCCCGTTCTTTACTTTTAGAAAACGTATACTGTCTCAAGGGCAAAAAAAAAGAACTGTCTCAAGGGCAACGTCACCGTTGACCTGTGAAGACGATCTTGGCGGAGCGTTGTATTGTATGGGTGATGAGGAAAATACAAATGGTCATAAGCGTTATGTTGGAGCTATGACTGTCAATAATATTTAAAGCCATATTAGCTGAGGGAAAATGGACCTTAAATTTTACATATGTTTTTGCAAAAATGTAATTGCCTTAATTTACTGTGGGTTGCCTGATGGCAATCAGAAATAACTTGTTTCTCAAAGTCAAAAATGACACACTTCCACGTCCATACTCCATTGAAGTCGGTATCTGAACTACAGTGGCTTCAAAAGGTGTTCAGACTACTTTCTTAATATTTGATTTTAGACTGAATTTATAGTTGATCATACTTTTTGCCATCAGTCTACATGCAATACCCATACTGACATGACAAAACAGGTTTTTTGAGATCTTTGACAATAAAAAAAAAAAATGTACTTAAGTATTCAGAACTTTAATTCAGTACTTTGTTGAACAAATCCAAGCTTTTAGTCTTCTGGGTTATGCCTTTACCAGCATTGCACTCCTATATTTGGGCAGTTTCTCCCATTCCTTGCTTACACTTTTTGTAAGTAAGGACCCTTGGTCAGATGGGATTGGAACTGTGAACTTCAGGTCTTTCCACAGATTTTCAATGGGGTTCAAGTCTAGGCTTTGGCTGAGCCACTCAAGGACATTTACAGACATGTCCCAAAGCCACTCCAGCATTGTCTTTGCTGTGTGCTTTTTTTTTTATCTTGCTGAAAGATGGATCTTTGCCTTCCATGTTTGCAGAGAAATTCTGAAGCTCTGTTAGACCATGTGATACTTGGTCATCTCCTTGATGAAGCCTCTGTTACTCAGTTTGGCAAGAGGGACAACTCTAGGAAATGTCTTGTGGGGGGTTTCAGACTTCTTTTTAACTTTCCTCGGATCTACAGTACGACTCAACACACTGGTTCTACGGGGAGGCATCTGCGCGTGAAGAGTGGGACCTTATATAGGCAGGAGTGCCTTTCTAAATCCTGTCCAGTCAAATTAATTTTCCACAGATGGACTCTGATAAAGTTCTAGAAGTATCTCAAGGCTGATCGAAGGACCCTTTTGCACATGAGATATTTTTATATTTTCAATACATATCTACTTACCAGAAATTGTTTTCGCTGTGTGTGTGTTTGTGTGTGTGTGTGTGTGTTAATGGCAACACTTGTTTAATTTAATCAATTCTAAATTCAGTCTAACACAACAAAATGTGGAGAAAGTGAAGGGGTCTGAATTTTTTCTGAAGCCACTCTATATTGTTTTCATTTCTGCTATTGATTAGCTTGTGAAGCTTGATTTTTTTTTTTTCATGGAGCCCACTTGAACGTTGTTCATATTGGCAGAATCTTAACCACTGTGGTGATAGTTGATGCACTTGATAAATTATGGATTGCTCATTTTTGTCGGCAGCACAGTCAATAATCATGACTGATAATCACTTCTTTAAGCCACAAATACTGTCTGGCACCTTTAAAACTTTGCAATGAAGGAATATCTTGGCATAACTTTTGTACAATTGTCTGTGTGGTGTAATTATTGCATCTTGAGTCACTCAGAGTTCACTGTTAATTGATTTCAACTGCAACTACTTAATTCCTAGACTGTTTTTATATATTATCCCAGATTATTAAGGCACAAACCCATTTACCAACTTGGATGAGTTAAATGTGTTAAATGTACATAGTCTCGAAGTGGTGCTGCAACGTTAAGGCCACATACAGTTTAACTATCTTCCTTTTTCCAGCTTTTATCCATTCCTCAAAATAGTTTGTAGAGGAGTAAAGGGAGTGAAGAAAGGAAATGGGTAAAGTTAAATAGGAAATACAATTACTAAAGTTTGGTAGGAAAGGATTTTTGGAGGCCGCAGGTCTGGTTGGAGCATCTGATCAATAACCGAAAAGTAGCAAGAGCAGATTCCTGGGCTGGAAAGTTGAAATACTAACTGGTACTCAAAGTACTGTATTTCCTCACATCCCCAGTAGATGGCACCATATTCTTCCATAACTAGAATAGATGGACATCTTCAAGCATTGTAATCAAGCACCTCTAGGAAGCCCAACTGATTAAGAAAATGCTGGCGATAGAATAGCAACTCTATGATTATTATATTTATTTTTTTAAAGATGTCTACTTTCTGCGAAGAAATACATAAGAATATACAGCTCCGGAAAACATTTAAAGACCACTGCACCTTTTTCTTTCCTTTCCAAAAAAGTCGAAAAGGAAAGTTTTGAGTAAGGAATAGAAGCGTTCAATTTCACTGGTCTCTTAATTTTAAGCTTTCTCTTACTCAAAACCTTCCATTTCAACCTTTCTGGAAAGGAAAGAAAAAGGTGCAGCGGTCTCTTAATTTCTTCCGGAGCTGTATCGGCACCGTCATAGGCAGCAGTCCATTATATCCCCAGTGGATGGCACTGTTGTCACGAAGTTACTACACTATTCATTGTTGCCCTTAGGCTACTTCGTAACGAGAGCATTTCGAAAAAATTTAATACTGCGTGTACAACAGTAATGAATATATATCGTAACTTTATTTCCATCAGCTGTTATTGTGGCATAACTTAAAAAGGTACAGGAGAAACCTTTTCGGGCGGGTCTTGCATGAACCCTAATGGGCTATCCCCCACAGGGCCGTTTCAATTGGCTCTTGTATTCTTGGCTGTGTTACAGCACGAGCGGGATACAGGAATTCTTGTGTGGGAATTCAAGCCGAACGACCACAGGAGAGCATATGGTTGGAAATATAGCTGATGTTCCGGTAAGCACGACATGCGCTGAACTATATATTATGAATGAACTGTTTTTCTGTTTATTGTTCTGTAGCACAGAAGAGCGTCTAACATGTAAACTACAACGGTTCGTCAAAACCGTTCGAGTTACTGTTTCATTGTTTTGACGAAAGTTTGATGTTTAACTGTCCAATAGCTGTTTAGGTAGGCTATATCTGTGGTTAGAGTTTTCTTTCATGTTGACCTTCCAGTAAAGAGCACATGGCAACATTTTCTGTAGAATGTACTTCACCCTATAAACTTGAACAATTGTATTTTTCTACGAGCTTGGCATTTTCGGTGTTTTCTTTCTGCCAAACAAACGTTTTAGTTGCGAAAGCTTTCGTTCAGTTATGTGGACAGATGAAGGTAGCTGCCTTGTTTACATTTGGCTACTTTTTGTTTAAACGTTTCGCAACTTCATGTTTTATTCTCGGAATAAATATTCTAAACACTCTTGTCGCTTTTAAACCAATTTGTAAATTCGCTTTCTGTTGGCAAAATACAATGCTAGAAATGGCTTCAGATAAACATTTACTTTAGTTGAGCTTTCGGGAAGATTGCGCACTCATTCAGAATTTTGCTTCTGACTAGAAATGTCTTGGTTTCTCTAGAATACCTCAGACCATTTAAGAGGCTTATCATATTTTACAACGTGTTAGGTGTAGGCTACGTAATCTGTCGTCAAAGATTACCTGTATCCAAACAGCCGTTACAAATGTCAGGTAATTGTATCCAACCAATTTAGTAATTGGGGTTGCGTCATGTTTTTTCCATATTTGGTTTTGAGTTTGGCCCATTACTTACATAATTTTTTGTGCTAGTGGTGGCTTAAGCTATAGCTGTTTGTAATAGCTATTTAAAAAAACAAATCTTAACCGGTCACAATAATGTTGGGAGTTTTTAAGCGCCTCTGTGTTGCTGATGCGATTTGTAATTGGGGTCAACAGGAAAGTACCCTATTGGTCATCTGTTGTGAGGGGCCAATAATGTAGGCGTATTGCCTTTTCATGTTGGGAATAATGACGATGGATCAGTTGTTGTCCCTTGTTTGTTAACACGTTTTGCTCTGAGTTAGCATCTTGTTTGTTTCGAATGTTAAGGTTTAGAGCCAAGTTTATTTTCTTCTGGGTTTGAGGACTGCAAAAAAAACGAAGGATGTTGGGAAAAGTCCTGAATATTTTCTCGGTGATTTGTTGAAAGTACCTTTGAGCTTTGTCTTGCCCTGACATGCTCCTGTAGCTGTGTGCGTTATGAATGAATTTCTGCGGCTCCAATGATAAGTGCGTCATTTAGACACGCGTAGCGTATCCTCATTGGCTTAGCCCGCCCTCCGGTCTTCCATTGGTGCTCTGGTTAGGTATAGAAAATAGCCTTTTGGGTGTGACAAGTTGACTACTTGCTAAAAGAGCAATATCGGCAAATGGCTGCCTTTGAGACAGTCCGCAGAATAGCTGGGTAGTTTAGTATGAGCCAAAAGTTGGGTACTGCTTGAAATTAGCTTCAATTCTGTTCTGACCAGACATGATTTGTTTGAATAACTAGTTGTTAATGTGTTCAGGGTGTCAAGGAAAATGAACATTTGTGAATGTGGTTTTGTTTCTGCCGATAACAGTTACCTGGACATTCATTGACTGGACCCCTTTCTATCTGGGGTGAACGATAAGATTTATGATCCAAGACATGAGGTGGCATAGTGCTTAGGTCATCTGACTTGCCAAAAAGTCCCTGGTTCAAATCCCACCGCCACTAAGGGGAAAGTCATTCTGTTCCTGAGCAAACCATAGTTACTCCTTCTCTCCAGGTGACATTTCCCACAGGGAATTTTAATAATTGTTTTCTTTATCAACAAGTCTGATTAAATTAGTAAAATCTTAACAAAGGAAGAACATCCCAACACACATGCTATTTAAAGATGGGAACTATGTGCATGTTAAAGACCCTGGAAGAATAAACCGTGTTTACTCAGTCCACAAACAGTACAACAGTACATGCACCTGGACTCCGGAGCACAGCTTGGGGCCTTCTACATGGCTGTTGTTTGGAGCTCTTTGCTGGCTGCATTTTGGACCAGTCTTTTTCCCCCACTTTCGTCTCTGCACATGTGAAAGTGCGATAGAAGGTTTATTGTTCTTTCTATTTTACTGTGATGGTGGCTTGCATGGCTTTAATTTTATAGTCCAGATGTCCCTCCTACAGCACAGCTGTTGGGCCTTTTCAGGACCTGACTGGACTTGCATAAAGAGGACACTATTGTAGCCCATGTTGAGACACAGTGCTGTCTCGTTCGGGGCCCCCAGAGCTGCCTTGCTCTCTCGTTCAGGGCCCCCAGAGCTGCCTCACTGTCTCGTTCAGGGCCCCCAGAGCTGCCTCACTGTCTCGTTCAGGGCCCCAAGAGCTGCCTCACTGTCTCGTTCAGGGCCCACAGAGCTGCCTCACTGTCTCGTTCAGGGCCCCCAGAGCTGCCTCGCTCTCTTGGATAGGAACCAGATTAGCATCTGCGGCCCCCAGTGGATGCGGCTCAGGAATGTTTATAGCTTCTCAACATTGATGCTCTGAAAAGCAACACAGGATTAGGGTTGGGGGTGGAGGGAGGGGCTTGAGGGTGGGGCTTGGGGGCAGTGGTAGTTGAGGGGTCAGAGGGCAGGGGTTGATTTATTGGTCATGTAGGAGAATGTATAGCTGGTGTGTAATTATGCTGTAATGTCTAGCCAAAATGTAAAAACTCAGCTTTACCTTACAGATAATCTACAAAACAAATAGTCATTTCTCATTGTAATTTGTGGAAAAAACAACCTGTGTGATTGTGAGTATAATAGTTGGAGTTAAGACTGATGTCATTAGAGGCCAGGTGGGTGGCATAATAAGATCCGCTTTCCTCATGCTTCTTTTGTTTGGTTATATGCCTGGGAGGAAGTGGGAGGAGACTGTGGGCAGGTACAGTTAGCCCAGTGGAATAGGAATGTATGAGAGCACAACCAGTGAATGAAACAGCTACAGATGAAAGTTTCATTGTCATTCAGCCTCTCTAATCCATGAGTGCTGGTACTCTGGCCTGTTCCTGTTCAGTTGGATCATTAACCGTTCAAGTCCTGGAACTGTAAGGGACAGAAAGAGAAACCGAGAGAAGTTAGTCTCTGATCCCCTCTTCTGTGTTCAACGTCCCCCTCAGGTTGATGCAATCACTGGTACGAACTTTATCAAACACAAATTTGGTCTGTGTGATTTTTGCCACATCCATAGGGCTGTTGTCAGGGCCATAGGGCTGTTGTCAGGGCCATAGGGCTGTTGTCAGGGCCATAGGGCTGTTGTCAGGGCCATAGGGCTGTTGTCAGGGCCATAGGGCTGTTGTCAGGGCCATAGGGCTGTTGTCAGGGCCATAGGGCTGTAATTATGCATGCTACCACAGAATACCTGTATCTGGTGTATATGAATCATTAAAGCATAAAAAAGGCCCAAGAAGCCATAGATGTGACTATTATTTATTATCAGTTGAAAATGACTCTTAAATTGTCAAAATAGTGACAATGACTATTTTTGTGAGATGCTTAGAAATGTAGATGGTCTTTGGGGTGGGGCGGTACTTTTGGCCGACTGCGTGACATAATTTTGATTTGATGAATAGACCAATGACTGTTCAGCTGGGTAATGGGTACCCTATAGACTATCAGCCAATCATGTTTGTCTACAAAAAAATAGTTCCCTAATGCTCATTCAGCTAGACACCATTTAAAGGGCCCAGGAGGCTTAGGGAATGCATTGCTGATTCACTGTATGTTTTATATAACTTATAAATACACTGTTTAATTAAAGGGATGATTTGAAGTACTGCATGAACTAAAACCTATGCTTTTGATTCTGTTTTTCTTTGTGAGAACACATTCTGCATATTTGACTGTGATCTGGCTCTTGAACGTTTATACTTTACTGTACGAGGAAAGGCTTAAGGCTGGAATGTCAGTTTTCATTTTTAACATAGCCATTTTGTTTATAAACCATAACAGCATGCACCATGTTTATGAACCCATATTTATACCATGTTTATAAATCCATAAAACATCCATACCATGTTTATGAACCTTTAAAATCTATTTAGAAACTTTAACAAAATATTAACCAATTTTATATACCCATAACAGTATTTTTAGCGCGGTTATGTGGCCTGGGATGGTGCTGTTGTCTGAGCCACTTCCTCTGGTGTGTTGCTACAGCATGTGTTCGAGTTGCGGAAGAAACTCTGTCCTTTTATCTTTCACCACTTTACTGTCCAAAAAAATGCCTCAATAACTTATGTACCATGGTTATAAATGATTCATGGGACTCTGGCTCCACAATCAGAGCGTCTCCACTCCCATCACTGAACAAACCCTCACCCAGTCCTTCATACACTGCTTTTTATGTTTGCTGTTGTAATTATCATGCGTTTGTCACTTCGACTGTCTTTAAAACCTCTCAGAGGTCCCTCTGCTGGCAAGTGATAAACTAGAACATCCACAGGTTTATACCTTTTGGTCTGTTTAACTCGTGAAATTTGGCAATACATGCTCAGGGGTAAAATGGTCTAATTAACCTGTGCAAAATCTCAGTCAACACTTGTGGATTCTGACATGGTTGAATGATCCCTAGAGATTCATGCCTTGTTCTTCATGTGGTATTGTTACCAACTGCCAAGGACAAGGTAATATCTCATGACATACACTCAAGTGAAGCGTCAGACACTAAAAGTTCGGTTGGTGATATTGATGTTGTTTGAACCTTGCCATAGTCCACTGTTGACCTTTTTGCCACATACTACACACACAGTCAGTGTGGATTGATACGTGGACCTGGAGCGAGGAGCCCATTTGTAGGATGTAACCCCGCTCTTGGTTGGTGTAGCAACACATGACTGGTTGACGACTGACAGAACAAGGGAAGTGGTGAACGAAACCCACACAGGTTTAGATCTGGTCAGGCAACATTTCTCCTGACAGATGCCCCATTGATGGAGCTTCATTGTCCGATACACATCAGTTCTACTAGTCACGTAACCAAGCTGGTTTCAGGACCTGTTCATTTAGGGCAGTCAGCAGCTACACTCTCTAGACGTCTTCTCATAAATATGGTCAACTGTGTTTTAGATATCATGGAAAATCAGGGAACTTGCAAGAATGGCTGCCTCCACTGGGTGCTGAACATTTAAAAAAGAAATGGGAGGTATCTGTATTTCATTAGGACAAAGTACCTACGCTGGACATGTAGGCGGACTGCTGTATTGGATGTGTTACTGCTTCACTGGGGTGTAACTGCTTCACTGGGGTGTAACTGCTTCACTGGATTGTAACTGCTTCACTGGGATCTTTCTGGTCTTTGTCATCGTAACTCATTCTGATCAGTTACTGCACTGATCTCCAATTGTCCAGCAAAATAGCATGACAGTCGTATCAAATCCATTTGTCCTGGAAGACACTCAAAATTAATGGAAGTAGTGGAAGCTTCGACTGGGCTGAGAGGTCGTCCCGTAGGGGCGGGGCGGGCTGAGAGGTCGTCCCGTAGGGGCGGGGCGGGCTGAGAGGTCGTCCCGTAGGGGCGGGGCGGGCTGAGAGGTCGTCCCGTAGGGGCGGGGCGGGCTGAGAGGTCGTCCCGTAGGGGCGGGGCGGGCTGAGAGGTCGTCCCGTAGGGGCGGGGCGGGCTGAGAGGTCGTCCCGTAGGGGCGGGGCGGGCTGAGAGGTCGTCCCGTAGGGGCGGGGCGGGCTGAGAGGTCGTCCCGTAGGGGCGGGGCGGGCTGAGAGGTCGTCCCGTAGGGGCGGGGCGGGCTGAGAGGTCGTCCCGTAGGGGCGGGGCGGGCTGAGAGGTAGGGTTTGGGCCTAACATTCAGGTAAAGATGATCAGTGTCCTTTGCTGCTTGGTAGGCGAGAGAAAGCATGAGCAGAGGAGCGGGGTGACATGGGAGAATTTGAGAAGGTTGAACACCAGACGGGCTGAGGTTTAATAAAGTTATAATCGGTCAGGATATCTGAAAGTAAATTGATTCAGTACAATGTGTTCACATGAGGAATGAGATGTTTGCAATTCTGAATTTTTAAGAGGCTGTAATATAGTATAGTGTGAAGAGTTCCTAATCTGCAGATGTAATGTCTACAGATGTTTTCACTGGACAGAGTGAGGAATACCTTTCCAAAACAGATCACATACAACTCCAAAATGAATGTAATGGGATGACATGGGTCTCTTGGCTGATGTTATGACTGGATGTGCGCACTCCCCCAAATTCTGAAGACCTGTAGCCTGCCCCAACAGTGGCTCCCAGGTGTATCTCTAATCCCAGGTCCTAATCCGCTAACTATGGGAAAGAACCGGAGTTTCCTGACAAAACTGATTTAATCACTAAGCTGTTTCAGATTTTCATGTTGCGACAGGATTGCTGTGAAATATAAGTTCATTTCACTTTCATTTGAATCATGACTCCGTGCCAGAGAGAGCTCTATTAGTTGAATGTATAAAAAAGCCAAGCTTAAAGCTATCCCCCTTTTCTGCCTGTCGATGAACATAAGTTTAAACCAGAGAACAGAACTGTCCTATGTGGCATGAATCTAGGGGTCCTGTTGATGAATATCTGAGCTCCGATGTAGTTGCCTCTAGTCCAGACACCAACCCAGCAGCAGAATGGATAACTCTGTGTTGATGTCAGAGGCAGTTCGAACCAGGGTCTGTCAACACCTTGTTTACACTCCTGCTAGATCCCTAATGGAGTCCTATTCTCTACTTAGTTCACTACTTCCTGGTCAACTAAATGGGTAATGGAGTGCCATTTAGGACCCAGAAAGGTTTTTGTGTAGTTCGAGCCTGTTGCCAACACCATGTTCACACCTACACAGTGTTCTGGCTCTGTCAGATCATGTCTAACATGGAAAGGTCTGGCACTGTCTGCAGACCAAACACCCCACCTTTCTCTTATTTCAAGCTTTAGGGAAAACCAACAATGTGACTCGGTTCTCGGAAGCAAACAGTAAAAGTAAACAAAAAAAATAAAACCATCTGCAAAACCTAAACTAGATGTC
Organism: Esox lucius; assembly: GCF_011004845.1. Classification (NCBI taxonomy): domain Eukaryota; kingdom Metazoa; phylum Chordata; class Actinopteri; order Esociformes; family Esocidae; genus Esox; species Esox lucius. The sequence goes on from NC_047591.1 coordinate 23,841,576, forward strand.
TAAATTGTCTTCTTTGTTTCTCACAGAAAACTATGTCCTGATACGTTGCTTCAGACAGCAAAGGTCACGATCTTCCTGCCTCCCTCTACGTTGTTGCCTCCTCCTGCACCTCCTGCTTCCCTTCCAGAAGTGACTATTGGTACCGTCGGTTCCACCCAGGGGTCCTCCCCTCCTTCACGTCCGGCTGACAAGCCCCCCTTATTTCCCTCCTCTCTACTCTCCCGGTCCCCGTCCCTGATCCCCCTAAGCCCCGTTCTTGTCCCCTTGTCCCCCAGCCCTGGCAACATGTCCATCGCCCTGAAGCAAGTCTTCAACAAGGACAAGACCTTCCGGCCGAAGCGGAAGTTTGAGCCAGGCACTCAGCGTTTTGAGCTCCATAAGAAGGCCCAGGCGTCCCTGAGTTCGGGGGTGGACCTCCGAGCGGCCGTGGCTCTGCCCCACGGGGAGGACCTGAATGACTGGGTTGCGGTGCATGTGGTGGACTTCTTCAACCGCATCAACCTCATCTACGGGACGGTGTGCGAGTTCTGTACTGAGAAGAGCTGTCCGGTCATGTCCGGTGGCCCACGATACGAGTACAGGTGGCAGGACGATCACAAGTACAAGAAGCCCACGGCGCTTCCTGCTCCCACGTACATGAACCTTCTGATGGACTGGATAGAGGTTCAGATTAACAATGAGGACATCTTCCCCACCAGTATAGGTGAGTACAATGGTGTGGAGCTTTAGTGTGGCAGAAATCCTGGAACATTCCACAGTAATTATTTTCATGATTTGTTTCCGGGGCGATTCGTCCTGCCTGCCAACGCTAATACACTCACAGCTCCCAGGCCCCTCTTGAAGCTGGACTCTGGACCTGGCGAAGCCTGCCTGGTGCTAGAACATTCCTCTGTAGAGCTTTAAGAGGAGGTGTGTGTTGCTGAGGGCAGCCTTGCTTTTATCCTTAAAGCGGACGCTAATAAAACCACTCACAACTTCTGACCTTTGATCCCTGGCGTGGAATGTAACCGGTAAATTATACGGGTTTAAGAAACAAGTGCACTTAAACTTTTTCTGGCGCCGAACCGATCCAAATCGAACACCCTTGTTTTCCAATGTTCTGGTAAAAGTGAAGCTGATATTTGGGATTCTGATTGGCAGTTAAACTCAGCTCATGATGTGAGCGCAATAAGTTCTATCCTGTGATTAAAGAATGGATAAATTGAGTATAATACATTTTTAGGTCCTGAAATGTATCTAGTAACTCCTCAATACAGCAGTAAAGGTGGGGAGGAAAAACGGCACCCTTTACATTAGAACATCTCTGCTTCTCTCAGGGGATAGAGTAGAAATAAACTCTTATGGCTGGATAGGAGCCTCAGCACTGGAGGGAGAAAAGGGCCATGCAGAGAGCCAATGCAGGGGTAGCGTGCTGATCGCTGTTGTTATCTACTCCCAGCCAGTTGTGGCAAGACGTGACGAGCATCAGTGTCTGGAAACCGTGCCATCCCCAGAAAGGCCCGTGAATAATGTATCTCTCAAACCTCGTGGGAGCGGCCCCAATGGGACCCTATTCCCCACGCGGCCCACTGATCTGGTTTGGTGTTTTGTAAATCTCAAAACAAGTGTACTTGAGTTTAGTCTGTAGGACTGGTCACCATTCAGGACACATGCCTTGACAGAGTGAAACAATGAAACCCATCCAGGGTGATGCCATTAATCCCATAGTGAGTCCTCCTCATCACCTCCCCTTGTCCTCTTTCTGGGTTTTCTGTACCTCTCCCTCCCTCATGCTACTTTCCTTTTTCCTGCTCTTTTTTTTCTAACTCATCCTCCATTTCTCTTCCCTTTCTTCTTAGGTTCCTCTGTGCTTTCAGCTACACGTCAATAATTCACGTGAAGCGTTTGTACATACGTGTGTGTGTGTGTGTGTGTGTGTGTGTGTGTGTGTGTGTGTGTGTGTGTGTGTGTGTGTGTGTGTGTGTGTGTGTGTGTGTGTGTGTGTGTGTGTGTGTGTGTGTGTGTGTGTGTGTACATGTTTCTTTTAAACGCAAATAAACAGGGAGAATAGGAGAGAGGCTTTGATCCGTGCAGGTCTTCCACCAACAGACACTCCCAAGGGACTGAACAAATTGTCTAAGTAACTTTGTTTGTTTTTGGTCACTGATTAAGGCTTAGTGTTTTTGTTTCTGGTCTTTTTTTTCTAAGGCAGGTGCAGTCTTTTAGTTTTGAGCCAGGTTCAGTTTTCTAGGCCTTGAACCCAGGACTTTGCACCCATCTGCTTAGCCATTATGCCATAAGCTCAGGACACAGTGAGTTGTTTTGGTGGATGGTGTTGCCACAGTGTGGCTGAGGTTACTGTACCAGCATCGGAGAGGATCAAGACGGGAAGCCAGAGGCTTTATTCCCCTTAGTGTTGGGTTAGTTCAGTCAGCAGGAAGAGATTAACAGGGACTTGGAATGTTCCTGGACGGCTTCTTTGTTTATAGATCTTTCCCTTTCGCACTACCCTGTGTTCATATTTAACAAAGCAAATAAAATAATAATTAAAACTGCCTAGTGAATGCAGACCCTTCTTTGTTGGCCTTTCACCATCCTCCAACAGAACAACAGCCGGGACTCTTCTCGTTAAGACTGAATCGTCCCTGTCAGGCAACACAAATGGCTCTGTCTTTGATCCACACAGTTTCCTTGTTTCAGCTGCTTGGCCTCTGTCCTGGCTGTAGTTTCATGGTCCAGGTGGCAGTGGTGACCTTTCACCCTAGAGGGTGGTGTGTCTCTTTTGCCCTGGCTAAGGTGTCAGTGTCAGGTTATGGTTATGCAGGACCATTCAGGTGACCTTTCAACTTTTGGGCAATGCCGTAAGAGAGCGTATTTGTTTACCTAACTGGGCTTTGAAGTAAAATAAATAATTTAATCACCATTCACCACATTAGCCGTTTATGTTCAGCCTGCTTACTTGGTCAAACTACCACTAAAACCTACTTTAATTCATTTCTGTTCGTACTGCCGACTGGTTGAATTCTAACAGTGTCAACCTAAACTGATATTTCTGTTTTGATGTTTCCTTTTCAGTCAGCTTTTCATGTGTTTTCTGCTTTTCATGCTGTTGTATTACCCAGACCCATTTCAAAGTTCCAGTCCTGAGCGTCTTGGTCACTTGAATCAGTGTTGGTGAATGGAAACGGCCGTAGAGTTTTTACTGGTGATGTTTTGAAACGCGTTGCTGCAGGTTTTTTGGTGAGTCCATCATTGTTTCCTTTTCAGCCAGCTTTTCATATGTCCATCATAATGACACATGATAAACCAGCCAAAGAATTCCAGGAACAGAACTTTAACTGAAATCACTTTCCAGGGGATGCCACTAGACTGAAATGACTTTCCAGGGGATGCCACTAGACTGAAAGTGGAAATAATTTTAATACCTTGGCCAATAATGTAGTAATCCTCTCTAGGATTGTGAGATCCTCCTAGTCTCAGAATAATCCTGTTCCACCAGACTGAGTGTAGACTGGACCGGTCGGTCCCTCTGTAGTTCCCCTTGTTCCGGTCAGATTTAGTGAACTGTGTAGGTAATGGGATGCGTTTTGGAAGCCCGTGACAGGGCCACATGATGAGGGCTGATCAGCAATCGCTTGTTCTGGCCATTCACAGGGTAGTAGTCAATTATTTAAGTTGTTATTTCAAATACTACTTTTCTCAAATGTATCCAAGTACCTGAGATATTCCCCATTTAAATGTCCTCGCCGGTCCCTCTTTCAGTTGGCATGACTTGTAATCTCCATGGACTCTCTTTAGACAGTCAGTTTAAACAGTATGTGATAGAAACACAAAATGATCTATATCAGAATGTTTTTAATGGCATTTTCACCACTAACACCGAACATTACTGTAAAATATGTGACCGTTCAGATAGCTTTACGCAACCAGTACCTCACACTCTTTCTCGCTCCCATACCCTCTTCCTCACTTAATCCCCCACCCAGCGAAGTCCTCCTGAACACACACCCATCCTGCATGCAGTATGGAAACGTGTCTATAGATCGCTCCCTGGTCCGTTCTTCCGTTCTGATGCATTTCACCAATACCTGTGTAGCTATTTTCAGTGTTGTACACAGCATGTACAAGGTTCTGATGTCCACGCGGATAAAGTGCACTTAAAGGCTTAGTTCAGTGAATAAAGTGGGTTTTTGTTTTTGTACATTGTAATTTCTACACTATGAAATCAAAACAAAGCCCAAACATTTTGAAAATGATTATAATCCCATTGTGTAAGAATGTTTGGAATTTGTCTGTTCAGATGGCCGTGGAACTTCGGCTTATTTTAAGGTCAGAAATGTGATTTTAATGATGCCTGTTCATCTGGGTTTGATGTGACGTCTGGACCACTCTGTCAGCCTGTCATAGATGTATTAGTAAATATCTTCGGATTTGTTTCCTAATGCCCACATTAACAGACAGCATTTCTTAATGGGTTAACGACCTAAAACTACAATTTAAACTGCTTTATTCTAACTTTTAAATCAGTTGTGTTAGGCCTACAATGATGATGGAAGATTTATTGGACTTGGGGAAATAAAACCGGGACCTTCTGTACATCAACTCTACTCTCAAAGCAGCATAACCCATCGTGTCATAAAAACCTGTCAAGGAGAACAACTTGTTCCAACCTCCAGGGGTGTGGCTTGTCAAGGAGAACGACTGGTTCCAGCCTCCAGGGGTGTGGCTTGTCAAGGAGAACGACTTGTTCCAGCCTCCAGGGGTGTGGCTTGTCAAGGAGAACGACTTGTTCCAGCCTCCAGGGGTGTGGCTTGTCAAGGAGAACAACTTGTTCCAACCTCCAGGGGTGTGGCTTGTCAAGGCGAACGACTGGTTCCAGCCTCCAGGGGTGTGGCTTGTCAAGGAGAACGACTGGTTCCAGCCTCCAGGGGTGTGGCTTGTCTTGTCTGACGATGAGTGATGGTCCCGTTGGAGCAACATGGCGGTTTTCAGGGCTCAAACAGATGCTGGTTCCTGTGCTGGTTCTGTTGATCACCTGGTTCTCCTAAGGATTGATAGTTTAGTCCATCAAGCCGAGCAGTCCCAGTCAAATCCATCTTAAACCTTTGCTCTCTCTGCCGGCCTCTGTGACAAGGATTATGGAGGGCTTTACTGAAACACACACACTGTTTACTGTCCCTGATCCATGATCTGTTATTGTCCTAAACCTTATCCCTGATTAACAGCCATTATAGTCATAGAGCAGAAATTGGTGTGGGGGCGGAGCTCACCCAACGGTGTGACGCCGGGGGCGGAGCTCAACATCATCCGCTGTCATGATTCACTTTGGTCTTCCGATTTCAAGGAATTTTATTGTAGTTTTGTATAATTTACCAACCAATAATCAACAGCTGCTGCAAAGTATTTGGGGAAAGGACTGTTGTTTGGGAAGCTGCAGCAGTTGAAGCTTGAGTACATTAGGTTTTGTTGTAGCCTGTTAGTTTGGGCCTTCCAGAATGAGTTTGTTTAGGTAGATAGAATGAATCTTTGATGGTGTAATTGTGATTGTTCTGGGTCAAAGGACATAAAACAGGAAGTCACAGCGTGGTAGTTTTAGGATATCTAGAATGGCAAGGAAGTTCCTGGCACCAGGATGTGCTTGTCTCCCTGTGATGTCCCATCTGGACTGGAAGACCCTATGACCCTTGACCTTTAACCCCTCTGAGTCTACTGCTACATGTAAATAGATGTCTGGTAGCTATCTACTTTTTTACCTGTTAGTTGTCTGTTGACCTTTTCCAGAAACCTGCAGTTGGTTTAGTTAAATATCAGTGTCTAGTACAGGTTCATACCATGTTACCTTTAGGGTGCCATTTATAAAGAAAAGATTGTCTCTTTGTTTTCCCTAAATGTTTCAGTAGGTTGTGGGAACGTTACATAAGGATTCTAATCACGAAATATGCAATGTTTTTATTAGGTTACACAGGAGATTCCCTGAATGTATAACGAATGTTGATGGAACTCCCGGTATAATTTATTTAAATGGTGGAAGTTGTCTGTCTGTGATATTCACAAAGGCTGCATAGAACATATCTTTGACAATATTCCACCTTTTTCCAAGAAGCAGATTGTTAACGGCACATTTAAAGATTCACCTAATATTCAATTGACGTTCACAATATATGCATTATTGTAGATACTTTAACAATGCTCTATATGCTACATGTAATCATTACAACAGCTAGACAGTTTTTGTGTTATGAGGACATTTTCTACAACGTAAGATATGTTATAGTTATATGTGCAGTTTTCTGGGTTATGTTGGCGGCCATGACTCTGCTGTAGATGTTTTGTCTGTGATCTGCTACATTCCATGTTACTATTTCCAGCTACTATTTCCACCTACAGTACTGCTCCGCCACGCTGACCGATGGCCCATCGACCATAACTAGAAGAGATAATGAAGCATAGTATATAGTCCTCTTCATGGCAGCCACTGTCTGTTTCTTGTTGTTTTCCAGGACAAATGTCCATATGAAGTACGACAGATGCCTGATCTGTCTCTGGAATGGCACACAGTAAAACCATCTCTACAACTTCCAACTTTGTTTCTAACTCTGTCCAAAGCACCGTCATAATGAGCCAGATGAAAGTAAAACCAATATGAATTCATAACCGTATCCAGCTGACCTCTCATGGAGAACAAATGTTTTTGTTGTGGTGAATCAGAGATGGATGACATGGAAAGGATCAGAGCCCTGGGCTAACTGTCAATTACACACACACACACACACACACACACACACACACACACACACACACACACACACAGTTAGATGAGTACATTTGGCGTAGGTCCTGAACGAGAGCTTCTGTCTGAAGACTTGTTAAGTTCTGTGTCTGTTCCTGGATCATCAGAGGGCTGTGGAACAGGCAGTCATTATTTGGCCAGGACAGTCTGCTCAGCTCAAACAGAAAGGGGGAAAGTCAGCCCATGTGTGGAACGTGGAAACACTGTGGGAGTTGCTTGGTTCTCTTCTTATTTCTGCGGTCAACCACGGCCTGCTACTAACAAAAGCCCTGGTAGCTCTGTGAGCTTAGTGACTGTGTGATCCAGAATCTGTGTCCCTCTCCCTCCATGTTTGGCCCATCTGTAAGATCCTGGGTTATTGGCTTACAGCATGTTGAAGATCCAATGTTATTGGCAGTCTCTGTAGTTGGCGTTCGCTCACACACAACGCCATGTGTCTATCTGGTGTCCATGCCAGGACGTGTGTTTGGGCATTCCTGCAGTCAACATGGGCCTATTTCCCCTGTGGTTTTTCCCTCTGAACCACTCCTGTGTTGATGGTGGCTGATTGATCCTGCTGTATTTAGCACACCACCTTAGTGTTGTTGGGGATGTCTGTCTGTGATCTGCCTCTGTGATCCTGGCTGTGTGTCGTCCTTCAGACCCCTCTTTACTCGGACGGCTGTTTCTCCCCGCCTCCTTTAAAGTTTCCTGGCAATTTAAACTGGCAGGTAGGCAGACAGAATGTCTTTTCCCTCTTCCTGTTTTCTCCGGAGGAGTCTGGCTGTCATGTCTCCTGTCCTGGTCTTCAGCCAATCTTCTGGATCCTTTTCTTCACAGAGATAAACACCCATGTCCACATCCAATACACAGAGATCTGTTTGATTTGGGTCAGTGGCACCGCCGGGCCAATCAAGTCAGGGGGAACCTAGTGATGTGTTCTGGTCTGTTGGTCCCCATGAGTCATTTTGTAGTGGTGGAGGAGGAGTGTGGGGTTGATGTCAGGTTCTAGGGCGGCGGTGGAGGAGCAGGAGGAGTGTGGGGTTGATGTCAGGTTCTAGGGCGGCGGTGGAGGAGCAGGAGGAGTGTGGGGTTGATGTCAGGTTCTAGGGCGGTGGTGGAGGAGCAGGAGGAGTGTGGGGTTGATGTCAGGTTCTAGGGCGGTGGTGGAGGAGCAGGAGGAGTGTGGGATTGATGTCAGGTTCTAGGGTGATGGTGGAGGAGCAGGAGGAGTGTGGGGTTGATGTTAGGTTCTAGGGCGGCGGTGGAGGAGCAGGAGGAGTGTGGGGTTGATGTCAGGTTCTAGGGCGGCGGTGGAGGAGCAGGAGGAGTGTGGGGTTGATGTCAGGTTCTAGGGCGGCGGTGGAGGAGCAGGAGGAGTGTGGGGTTGATGTCAGGTTCTAGGGTGATGGTGGTGGAGGAGCAGGAGGAGTGTGGGGTTGATGTCAGGTTCTAGGGTGATGGTGGTGGAGGAGCAGGAGGAGTGTGGGGTTGATGTCAGGTTCTAGGGCGGTGGTGGAGGAGCAGGAGGAGTGTGGGGTTGATGTCAGGTTCTAGGGTGATAGTGGAGGAGGAGTGTGGGGTTGATGTCAGGTTCTAGGGCGGTGGTGGAGGAGCAGGAGGAGTGTGGGGTTGATGTCAGGTTCTAGGGCGGTGGTGGAGGAGCAGGAGGAGTGTGGGGTTGATGTCAGGTTCTAGGGTGATAGTGGAGGAGGAGTGTGGGGTTGATGTCAGGTTCTAGGGCGGTGGTGGAGGAGCAGGAGGAGTGTGGGGTTGATGTCAGGTTCTAGGGCGGTGGTGGAGGAGCAGGAGGAGTGTGGGGTTGATGTCAGGTTCTAGGGTGATGGTGGAGGTGTTCCATCTACGGCCTAAAGCCAGAAAGGGAGAGGAGGAGGGGGAGATTGGGAAAAGAATAGAGGCAGAGGGATGGGAGGAGTAGAGGCAGGGGGTTGGGAGGAGTAGAGGCAGGGAGTGGCTGGAAGGAGGGTGGGGCGTTCCTGCTGCAGGGTGCTGGTCTTTCATTTGTCTGCTCTTTGATCCTGTCTCTCTCATTTCCTGCTGGATTCTCCGTCCTCCACCTCATTGGCAGTGGAAACATTATTTACACGGGCAACACATGGGGGAAATACCACGGAGAACAAAACAACAATTGTTATATTTTCAGCTATTTTAGTGTTAACAATTTGCAAACAGTTTAATTTCTGTGGCTGTGTGATCTGAGGGAAATATGTGCTTCTAATGGGCCTGTATATGACTGGAGGTGTCTCGCAAAGTCTTTGTCTTCTAGGTGTTTATGTAAATAGGTTTAACCGATCAGGTCATTATCATGGTAGGTGTGTCTGTAGATTTCTCTCCCATCAGGTCATTATCAGGGTAAGTGTGTCTGTAGATTTCTCTCCCATCAGGTCATTATCAGGGTAGGTGTCTCCCAGGCCTTTTCCATGTTGAATCTTTGTTTCGTAGTTAAGTCTAACAGGTGTCAACCAGTCTATTCCTCCCAGTAAATTGGGATTTTTCAGATGTTAATTTCCAGTTTAGGAAAAACACCATAATAATGTCAGGCACATAACATACTAAACACCTCAATCATTTGACATGCTTTCTAACAAGGCGTGGCTGTGGTGGCATGACAACAGAGTCTGATAATGTGCTGCCTCGGGTTAAACTGTGTGTGTGTGCATGCGCTGGCTGGTCGTCTGTTTCTCCAGCGGATGGTGCTGCCTGATTGTTCTGCCTGCTGAACCATAACCACTGGGTTCACGGTACTAACCCCAAGGCTGTCGCTAAACCCTCACCCTGTAATTGGCATCTGGTGAGCTGGCGTTTTCCGTAAACCCGCGTCAACAACGGAGCCTGTGGACAGTGAAGGGTTACTGACGCACGCAGCTTCCTGGGTCACGTGTATCTGTAGGCTTCACCCACACGCCTGATGTCTGCCTCCTTCTGTCGGTCTGGTTTCATGTCTAATGCTCTGTGCTACTGACTTCAGCAGGTGATTAATCCAGTTCCCCCATTGTGATGAGTAGTGTTTGATCATTTACATCTGCCAGATTAGGAAAAGGATGGGTGTGGCCATAGTGGCCTGCCATTGGCTCACCTATTCAGATTATTGACTTAACCCAGATTGCCGGCTCTTGTTTCTATGATGTTATACTGCCCTACAAAGGAAACCTGTGGTAACTTCGCCAGTTAAACATTACACAGACATCAATGTCATGTTTTGTGTACAAGTTGATAGTTGCTGATAGTCCATAATGTAGTTTGGAGAGCATTATACTGTTGTTTTTTTATTTTCCTCAGAGTGCTGGTTTGATGTGATCAATGTACTTTAGGTCTACACTGAGCCTGAATGGAGAGAGACCGTAGACTCCCAACCTGCCACTCCATAACATGCAAGGAAATTCTATGTGAAGGTCAACCTCAATGTCCAAAAAACAAACGTTTTTTTCTGAATAAAACTGTGCCTTATCGTCCTTCCAGCCTTGTTTTGGAGTGTAGACTTTATTTTACCATGGTATGAAGGACAGCATGTGCAGTCCGGTCAAAACAGAGGTGACGAAGTCTGATAAAATGAAATCCTGGCCAATGATGTCCTGTGGCTTTAAGGTGTGACAGAGCCTGTAGACAGTTGAGTGTGTTTATAATGCTACCTTAGTGGGTCACAGCACAGCCTGTCTTAACTGTTCCCATTTGGGAAGCCCAGTCCTTGGTACTCTGGTATGTTTTATTCTGCCTGATGATAACAGACAGAAAGCCCTGTCTAATCCCTTCACTGATTAGCAGCCATGTTCTGGACACATTACGACATTCTGTGGTAGTATTTCACTTGAACCTCAAACCAAACTCATGCGTTCTGGTTGACAGTCTTATCGAATTGTTTCACTTTTTAAAGTTATTGCAGAGCAGAAAATATGTGTAGCTCTATTGAAAAGACTCTGACATACCCACAGTCTGGCTGTTGGTTATGCTGTCACCTTGTTGGGTTGACAGGAACAGTGGCGTGAAACAACATGGTGTCTTCCTCTGGCCTGCTGATCCGCTAATTGTGTGTTATGTAACATGTTAGGCCTTGGTCTGCGTTAGGAAGATGGTCGCCTCGGTAAAGCTGAGGGGAGATGTGGTGTGGTGTGGTTTGTGCAGTTGCCTGTTGTGTTACACACACACAGCTGTCGGTCACTGAGGGCTCTCGGCTCTCTGCTGCCCTCTGCCTACTAATGGGGGAATCAAGTCAATTTCTGTAGCCACATATTTATATTTATTTATTTGTTGAATCCAGGAATATAAAGTAAACCCATAGTTTAAGCTGTAAACAGCATTATACAGAGCAAGAGTCTCATGGTCCTTTGTCTTTCTGTGTAGTGGCTCTTAGCTCCTGTTAAATTCAGTTTGGAGGCTTATTGTACTCCGATGTCCCAATAATGTAAAATATTTGCTGAATACAGCAGACAGAACAAAGTCTAGTCCTCCCTGCCATAATTCACTCGGTTGGGTTGGGCAGGTGACTAAGTTATTTTGAAAGCGCTGCAGTAGCAGAAACATTTCCTTTATGTGCCAGAATAAGGACTGAGGTAGAGTACAAGCAGAGCATCCTGTGGGGACAGACAGTGGCATGGATTCAGTTTCAGCTCATTACAATAGGGTTTAACTGTCTTGTATTTGCAATAAGTTAAAATAGGGAGACAGTCTTTCTTCATAGCACCAGAAATGGCCCTCCAGTCTTTTCTGTTTGAATTAGCACACAGCAATGGACCAGTCCTGCCCACCCTCTCTATGCATTTAAAGGTGTCTGGTTCAAAGTTTCCGATTCCTTCATTCTGGCAGCTCTGCAAATGGATACCATGTTTATCTGTCTTCAATCAAGTGGGATCAGGTAAGGATTGTAATGGGGTCACTGTTGGCCCTAGGTCGTTTGGAACCAGATAAAGCCTGTGTAGGTGGGAGGGGCCGACCCTGGAGGGATGACACCGTAGACCTCATCGGTCATGTTGACACGTCAGTCACCCAGCCATAACCAGATTTAACCCTCCCTGTCCTGCAGGCATCCCCTTCCCTAAGAACTTCATCCAGATCTGTAAGAAGATCATCTGTCGTCTGTTCCGGGTGTTCGTCCACGTCTACATCCACCATTTTGACCGGATGATCCAGATGGGTGCCGAGGCCCACGTCAACACCTGCTACAAGCACTTCTACTACTTCAGCACGGAGCTGAACCTCATCGACCGCAAGGAGCTGGAGCCCCTGGTGAGTCCCCGGGCCCGGTTTACACCGGCTACTAACGTGTCCCCTGGCCTGATCCAGGCCACGTTCTGGTTGTGCCCACATTAATAAACGGGTGTAGATTATTAAAAGACACACGGTGTGGTGCGATCTCGGAGCGTCTCGCGGTAGGAGTGCGGCTCTAGGAGTGCGGCTCTAGGAGTGCGGCTCTAGGAGTGCGGCTCTAGGAGTGCGGCTCTAGGAGTGCGGCTCTAGGAGTGCGGCTCTAGGAGTGCGGCTCTAGGAGTGCGGCTCTAGGAGTGCGGCTCTAGGAGTGCGGCTCTAGGAGCTCTGTTGACATCCGGGGGCCATTTATCTGCCCTGGTTAAATCCCTTCGAGGTCAAGGTGGAAGGCAGTAAATATGCCTTTCTGATGGACGACCTGTAACTATCCTGATAGGAGGGGTCACGATGACCACGCCCCCATTCACAGAATATGGATGGTTACCGAATTGGTCTGATGAGCGTCAAAGTGACCTGACGCAAATTTCATGGCCTGTCTGTTTGCTGGTATTTGTCATTTAAACACCCAATAATCCTACTCTGCTTGTCTAATGACATAGCGCCACCATTCATACATAATGTCCAATTTGAAAGCTCACTTCATAGCTTCTCTTTCACCCACTGCGGATTCTTTCTTACGTCCCATTTCATAATTAAAACGCTGCGCTAAATGATAACCGTAAATGGAGCGAGAATGAGCGGTTATACATTCTACTGAGGAATCCCTTTTGAGTTGAATATAACAAAATACAAGTGAGGTTCTGTAAACAGAACACAGACAATGAACACTGGTTAGGGCCTGGAGGGGGTGAAAACAAGCCCAGCTAACAAGCAGGAACAATGGCTCCTTTCTCTCGATGATCATAAGAGATTCTCATGATCAGGGCAGGAGAATGCCAACACCCACACAGAAATGAAACAGCCCAGAGAGAGAGGGGGCCACTGTTGAAGTTTGGCTACCATCTGATGCAGAACGCATTTAACAAAGTGATCATTTGGTGATTTTAAGTTGAAGCATAATTTAAAATACACATTCGCCTTTTTTTTTTTTTTAAGCCATATCGAGCAAATGTCCTTGTCTGGTCAGTTTTATTGTCATCAGGAAACTTCAGGACAGACAGATTTGACCGGCTTCTGCTAACTCTTGAAAATCTTTCTCATGGTGGCTCAGGAAGGGAAAGGAGCGGTTCTGAGGAACTGGGGAGCGGTCCTGGGGTAATGGGGAGGGGTCCTGGGGTAATGGGGAGCGGTTCTGGGGAAATGGGGAGCAGTGCTGGGGAACCGTTTGTTTCACCATATTGAAGATTAGTGTGTCAAGTTCTGTGTTGGTACTGTGCTATACAGCTGCTGCTCTGGAACGCTCTGCCCGTCTGGCTGAACTTACTGGAGATGACTTCCAGAAAACCGCCTGAATGTTGTTTTTAAAGAGACTGGGAAGTTCTATTATCTTCACAGCCTGTTGTGACTTCTTCCTCCTGTCTTCTCTCCTGCAGAAAGAGATGACCTCTCGGATGTGTCACTGAGGCGTTGAAACCCTGGAGCTGGTTGCTAGAACAAGCAGGGTCTCTGACTCCCTACTCTGTTGGCATGACAGGTAACCATGGAGATACCCCGAGGTACTTGATCTGATGAGTTGGCTCTAAACCTTGATGACATTACCGTGATTCGGTTAATTAGATGTCATTTTGATCTCCAGAGAAGTACCTGCAGATAACCATTTCTGGATGGATGGATCCACACTTTAGTAAAGATGGACTCTAATCGTTTCTCCTATCCTCACTAGTAATTCTGCGGGACTCTGATCTCTAGCCATGTTTACACCCGGTGCTAAAATGCGTCCTCTACCCTGATCTCGTCCATATTTTAATTATGCCCACATTTTTTGACGGGTGAATAAAACATACGCAGTGAGTTGACTGATCAAAGTTAGGCCTTGTTTACACCCAATTCTAACATGCCTCCTGTTTTTCCTGATCTTGGCCCCATCTTGTCTGTTTACACTTAAAATCTGATCAAAATCAGATCACCATGTGTCTTTGTAATTATGAATCTGGTCAGGACTGGGACAAAGGGGACCTGTTGTTAAGGAACTCCCTCTATTTCACGGAGTCACGGAGGAAGAGCAAAGGAACACTTCCTAATGTAGGACTAGAAGGACGACCCCCCCCCGATGACTGACTGCTCACAGGGTGTGTCCTCCGTTCCATTCTTTTCCCCATATGTCACACTACACTTGACCTTGGCCAATGGAAATAACCTTAAGTGCACTAAGAATGTGATGCTATTTTCATCCTGAGGTTTTTGGACTGGGATCCACCAGGGGGCAGTCTACACTGGGCAAAAGCTGTGTAGCCGCGGTCGATACACCACTGTGCTGAGTGTGTACAATGACAGATTTACCTGTTGTTGATTCTCATGATAATTATTGGGTTGTTTTAGTGTTTGTCTCTGCTTTTTCCCTGGTAGCTAAAAAGTTAATACCTGAAAATCGTTGCAACATGTACTGTCTACATGTCTCTAATTTATCATTTTGGTGTGTAAAGACTAGATTTTATTAATGAACTGTGTGTTTAGTGAGTTTGAACTGGGCAATATGACACGTGTCTATGATGTTTTATATTTTAGCTGCTAAATGTGGTTGAGTCTGGGAGCGCTCAGTGGTTTTGAAACCGGGAGGTATATTAAGGAGTCTACAAACAGATGAGAAATTGGTTTATTTTTTAAATGTGTACGTTTATATTACAGCACCAGATCATACACTTGTGACCAAGTGATCCATGGAATATATTTAGAGGATTTAATACAAAACAATGTAATATTATAAATCAACACTGATGTTATCCACAGACCAAACGCTTTGTCAATGTAATACTTCAATTTGCCCAGTGAGGAAATGTGTAGAATAACAAAGGTCTGGTAAGGGCTCAAGACTTGCCTGATTCTAGTCCAACATGTGTTCTATTATTATGTCACTGATCTGATTGAGGGAGGTTCCATGAGGGGTGGGTTCCCTCGCCCCAACAAGTTTTGGAACCAATGGTTTATAACAGTAGTAGTGGTAAGTGATTTGGTGAATCACATTTTGGATAAATTGTGTGTGGATTTCATTATTCAAAAGCAAAGAGACTTTTATTCTTTCTGGCTGTCCTGCAATATTTTCTGAGCAAAATAAAATATTGATACCCAGAGTTCTCAATGACCTGGTGTGTTTTTTTATTTCACAGGTGCAACTCAAAGTTGTGTATCCATTATGATACATTTTGCCGAAGTCTTGAACTTCTATTGTAATCCGCTTGTGTTGCCGGTCGACCTCATCAATGTGGTGATAATGGCAGTTATTCTGTAGCTGACACTCTCTTGCTCTTTTTAATTCTGCCTGACTATTGATTATATCATGTTGAACATTACGGAAAGTGTATTTTGATTCCTTTCAGAAAATGTTCCTGTTGTTTCAGGAGGTGATTGAAATCAGCTTACTGTAACTGACTGTTGCTGAAACCCAGTGAACCAATCTCTTATTCTGAGCTCATTAGCTTAGCTTACACACTCCATGTAATCAGTTAAAATGTAGCACGATGCTGTGACTGCAGTGGGTTCAACCCTGAGAACCACTTGTTCCTTAATCAACCAGTGTGTTTTAATTTGCCTCAGAGGCTCTCAACTTGGATTAAAGTCAAGGTTGATACAAACTAGAGCTAATAATGAAAGAGCTGTTGATTTGCACCTAAATTCAAACCCAAAAGCGGATTATAGGTGTCACAGCTTTTTAAATGCAGTGTTCGCTGCTCAGTCTCAGGTATTGCTGTAAAAGCCGCAATGGCTGAAAATCGCTTTCTGATTGGACCCTGGCCTTAATCAGTCAGAACAATGTTTTGCAGGAGACCTTTATAATGTTCACAAAGCAGCGTCATACCGTTGCTCCATGGAGTGTCTGAAGTCTGGTGAGGAACGGGAGGTTTTACAGTGTCTGACCGTGTTGAGGAACGGGAGGTCTTACAGTGTCTGACCGTGGTGAGGAACGGGAGGTCTGACCGTGGTGAGGAACGGGAGGTCTGACCGTGGTGAGGAACGGAGGTTTTACAGTGCATCACTCAGCAGCTTGGGCCGTGTTTTGCGAGAGACCCAACTCTGGCAGCCCAGCCTGGGAGTCAATAGAACTGCCCAGATTCTCACTTGGCATGATGGGTGAAAAGGAGACCGGCAACCCGCCACTCTGTGTTCAGATCATGTCAGTGATTGGCCTGGTGTGTTTTGGCCTGTCCTGCATCGTAAAGGCTGTGTCGTTCGGCTTATTCAACTGGTGGTTCATCCTTGGAGGGTCTTGTATCATGGCGGCGGCTTTCGCAGCATTTCGTGTTTATGAGGTGTGTATCATCATGACCAAGAGGGAGATCCTAGAGGGACAGCCACATGGACCTGGACCCTAAGACCGCTACGGTACACCCCAGTGAACCAGGACCGCTAAGGACAGACTGCCTGGCGGAAAACCAGGACCGCTAAGGACAGACTAAAAAAGGCAAGCAAGAACGGGAGAGAGCCATACAGAGAGGGCCTTCACTCTGACCTATGAACTCCGTAGCATAGCTTTATGTACTGTCTGTTTGTTTCACAATTCAGTCTCAGCTCAGTAAAGGTTATGTAGCATGCTTTCCCTTTATTTAATACTCAACAGTAAAGGTTATGTAGCATGCTTTCCCTTTATTTAATACTCAACAGTAAAGGTTATGTAGCATGCTTTCCCTTTATTTAATACTTGACATGTCATTGTTGCCATGTGTTCTCAAAGTGGTGGCCTGAGAAAAGCAATACAGAAAGTTTACCATCACATTTTTATTAGTATTAGGAGTACAGATGTCTTTGTAGTGGTTTATAAAATGTGAAATATTTACAGTAAATCTGATGTGACCGTCTTGTAACTTCTCTGTACATTAACAGAACAACGGCAACATCAAGATGAAAGTCTTTAAGGTCGACTGTACAGAGTGAGCACAACTTTGGAATACACAATATCCACAGAATGAGTCCATGAATCCCCTGGGAAGGATTCCTTAAACCTTGTAAGTTTTATCTGGAATAGGACCAGGTCATCCAGCTTCTTCTGCAGAGCAGTCGATGCCAGCGTAGGTGAACTTCTCATAAAGGGTGGTGTTGACGTAAGTCTACAAGGGACAGGCAGAGGGCTTTAGTGGTGGAGAAAATGAACATAAACGTTGTATTCATGTCGTGTGTGTGTGTGTTACCTTCCTCTCCTCCAGCATCCTGTTAAGGGAGACCAGTATCTGCTGGAACGACGGTCTCTCGTAAGGCTTTTCTCTCCAACACTGTCTCATTAGGTCATACCTGGACACAGCCATGCAACTTCAATCAATATGGATGACACGCGTCTCTCCTACCGGTCTCTCTGAGTCTAGCCTGGACCCCAGACCGTTTCGGCTAAGTGATGGCATTACATTGGTCTGGCTGTTATCACCATTCTACTTACACCTCGTCGTCACAGTTGAGGGGTTTCTCCAGCCGGTAGCTCTGAGGGAGTTTCTCGTACAGCTCGGCACACGTCATCCCACAGTACGGGGTTCCTCCTGAGGTGCAGATGAATACACACGTCACCACTGTACATCATTTATCAGATATCCTTTATTCTGACGGGGTTCATACAAACCTAGGCTGACGATCTCCCAGAGTAGTACACCATATGACCATCTGAAGAGAATAAGATGCAAAGGAATGCGGTTATAGTGTGATACCAGCGTTAGCGTTTTTCTTTACCAATTCACATAATGTAGACCTGAACTGCCCTGGCAAAAAGAAAGTGGATAAGTAAAGAAAAACAGGCATCGTGAAAATGTCACAGTGGAGTTAGTCAATGTTGTCTATTTATTTAGGACCAGGAGCGCCAGCATTGTACATGAAAGGGCAGTTGTGTGGTTCTGTTGTGTTGGTGGGGCATGATGGCTGGACTTTGCCTCTGACCTATGAACTCATCGAAAGTAGCACAGCTTTATGTACTGTCTGTTTCACAATTCAGTCTCAGCCCAGTAAATGTTATGTAGCATGCTTTCCCTATATATAACTTGGTTGTGGGTTCAAATCCAGATTGTGAAGAAAGTATTTCTGAAGTAGTGTGGAACTTTTGTGGTTAAATGGACCGTGGAAGGGGGTGTTGGAGTGTTGCTGGTGGTTTGGTGCCAATGTTGGTCTTTGCACATACTGGTAGTGGGTTCAGTGTGTGTGTGTGTGCGCGCATGTGCTCTCGTGGGGAATATTTTCCCCATTTGTGCCTGATATTTGACCAAATCAACTTGATGATTTCTGGATGGGTCTGGTGGTTACTGCTTCAGACTTTCAGGGCATAACAATACTAAACCTAGTTTATAACACTGGTTTTCTCTGTTGACTAATACCATAACCATGAGTACCTGTACTAATCAGTAATAATAATCAATAATACTACCAATGTTACCACCTGTAATACTAATCACCAAGCCAAACTACTAGTTACAAGGAGCGGCACTACAGTATTTGTGTTTAAAATGTGTGGTACTACAGTTTTACTAAAGCTTCTGGTATTGACATTAAAAGCGGGTTGACGGCTATAATAGGACCTGTACTCACACATCACTGTTGGTGGCGTTATAATAGGACCTGTACTCACACATCACTGTTGGTGGCGTTATAATAGGACCTGTACTCACACATCACTGTTGGTGGCGTTATAATAGGACCTGTACTCACACATCGCTGTTGGTGGCGTTATAATAGGACCTGTACTCACACATCGCTGTTGGTGGCGTTATAATAGGACCTGTACTCACACATCGCTGTTGGTGGCGTTATAATAGGACCTGTACTCACACATCGCTGTTGGTGGCGTTATAATAGGACCTGTACTCACACATCGCTGTTGGTGGCGTTATAATAGGACCTGTACTCACACATCGCTGTTGGTGGCGTTATAATAGGACCTGTACTCACACATCACTGTTGGTGGCGTTATAATAGGACCTGTACTCACACATCACTGTTGGTGGCGTTATAATAGGACCTGTACTCACACATCACTGTTGGTGGTGTAAACACTGTAATTCAGTGACTCGATGGCCATCCATCTGACAGGTAACCGGCCCTGTGAAACACCGTAAAGATTAATAACATTTAAATCCCAAAGCAAATACTCAAGGGCTGTTAGTGGGCGGTCATTGTGTGACTCTCTGCCTTGGTGATGACTGTCTTCTGTTCTTGATCAGGATTGTGTGAAAATCTTACCATGGTCTTCTTCACATACACCTCCTGTCCTCTGGACAGACCGAAGTCTGCTATCTTGGCCACAAAGTTCTCTCCCACCAAGATGTTTCTAGCTGCTAGATCTCTGTGAATGAACTAGAAATTACAATTGCTTTGATCAGATAAATGTACCAGGCCCTGACCAGAGTGTGAAGGGTTGACAGGCTGACTGTTTAAGAGCTTAACATACACAAGACATACACTCTTGCCTGGTGCCAGATATATTTTGTGCTGTAACACTGACCTGTTTCTGGGCCAAGTAGTCCATACCACGGGCCACGTCGGCCGCGAAGTGCAGCAGCTGTTGAGAGGTGAGTGTGGACGCAGTACTGTTGGCGATGGCAAAGGCTGGGTCTGTCTCCAGCACTCTGCTCTTCCGGAGGAAGTCCAGCAGGTTACCGTGAGGGGCAAACTCTATGGCCAGGTACAGGTAACCTGTAGACACCGCAGAGACAATGATACAACTTATTAACGAGACCAGCTTCCATATTCCGGTACGTCTGCGGGCCTGTAGCCTGGGCTGTCCCTTGTCACCTCGATGTTCGCAGGCTCCCAGCAGGTTGATGATGTTGGGGTGGTGGCCCAGTTTACACAGCACCTCCAGCTCCCCTGCAAAGTCCCGATGGTCGTCTTTGGAGGCGTACTCTGTAGGACACAGATCAAAGTCACTGACTGTGCCTTGAAGAGGTTCACCAAGGTTGCAGTGTGTGAATGACACCGCTTGACGTGTCCAGTGGGTCAGCCCCCCTCCTCGCCTTTCATTCGTTTGATTGCGGCGTCCATCCTCAGCCCGTCTTTCTTAATGCGAGCTTTGAGCACCTGGCCGAAGTTCCCCTCTCCGATGACGTCCTGGAACTTGATGTCGCTCCACTCCAGTGCAGGGTAAGACACAGGCTGCTCTGGGTTCTTGTGTTTCTTGTTCGGCAGGTTAAGAGAACCGGAGCTGAACTGGACCACCGGCTCTTCTCTCTTTAGGAAAGAGCAAAAATTTAATAATTGTTGCTCTAGACTTGCATAGCTCTGTAAGGCCTTACCACTGTTCTGGAAGGCCCGGACCATGCATTTCTGGAAGGCCTTACCACTATGTTCTGGAAGGCCCGGACCATGCGTCTCTGGAAGGTTGCCCTCTTCAGCTGCAGGACAATACAGAAGGCTAGTAGGATGGTGATGCAGGTCATGCCAGCTGAACCCAGGATGGCAAAGAACAGCATGTTGTCCTTACTGCCAAACCCAGCCTGAGCTGGGAGGACAGGAGAAGAGATGGGATGGGAGGAGATGGCAGGAGAAGAGGGAGGGTAAGGACAATGTTTTAAACTACTTGGCTTGACACATTATGGTGGTTAAGCCTGACAAAGAACTTCAGGGGGAAACGGTGCAGAAGAATCCATTAGTTCATTAGCCAGAAAACCCCATGTGTTGGTGGGGGCGGCATGGGCTGCCTGTAGTAAAGTGGGGAAGACTGCTACTTCTAGTAGTTTCGGGTTGTAGTCGTTGAACCAGACTCAGAACCAGACTCCCATGTGCTCACCAGCTGCCTCATTCGGCTTAGTGGGGAAATGTGAACCGTGCTGTGATACTGGAAGGTTTTGTGAGCTTGCAACACAAGGGTTGTGTGTTCTATTACCACTGCAGTGTCAGAACACATGAAATGCTTGGATGAGGGTATCTGTTGAATGTAAATGTAGGGTTGACTGGTAAATTCAAGAGGTTGGATATTGAGGGTTTTCTTGCGTAGTTTACTGGGGCAACAGTTGTAGTTAAAATCAGTGGTGTGATTTATAGTGGGTATGTAACTGACAGGAGTATTCCTGTGATGCATCATGGGTAACTAACTTACGGGCACTCTCCTGAGATGGTGTGGTCCGGAGCAGAACCTGAGGTTTCCCCAGACTCTCTCCCATGTTGTTCTGTGACCACATCTCCACCAGGTAGGGCGTGTCAGGTTTGAGGCCGCGCAGCTGGAAATGCATCTGATTGGCTTCCTGACCATGCCACTCCCCTTGCTGTTGAACGTTGATCTCTGCCAGTTGGCTGTAGTCAGCCAGGGTGTTCTCTTGAAAACGCAGCATCACCTGGGGATCAAAATGGAAAAAACTGTTTTTTGCTGAAGTTACTAGAAAATAGGCCTTTAGGTTTTGTTAAATCCTCCAATACCTTTTTCAAAAAATTGAAGGATGTATCTGAATAGAGAATTTATTAATTTTAATGATCATCTAAATTCAATCAAACCGCAATCACTGACCTTTGAGATGGAGTGTCCCTCAGCAAGTGACCAAGTAATGATGGCAGAGGTGTCCGTGATGTTGCAGCTCTGGATGTTGGACGGTTCCGGGGGTAATTCTGGTGGAAAGAGAACAACACGCAACAGGTGTTAAAGAGGGAACTGTGGATAGAAGCAAGATTTTACCAAAATGTAGGAAATTAGAATTATAGTGTTCTGTATAGTTGGATATAAAGTCATACATTTGTTTTACATTCTAATGGTTCTTGTTTTATTTCATTATATCAATACAATATTAAACATCTGGTTGCAAGATATCTTTCAGTGATCCTCAGTTATAGACCATTATAACTATTGATGACCATTCAAGGCTTCATTACCGTTCTTCTAGCAGCCGGATATTTAAGCTAGCAGTGCTAACTCAGATTCTATTTTTCAAAATAAAAGCCATCATTGAAATATATAAGGTAATATAGTTAACAATCTAGTCTGTAGATTTTATGTTTACTGTCCATTTCAATGTTATTCTTGTCTGTTCTTTTTTTACAGACTAGATTCTTAACTATATTACCGTATATATTTCAATGACGGCTTTTATTGTGATAAAGAAAATCTGAGTGCTGCCAGCATAATATCCTGCTGCTAAAATAAGGCTAATGAAGACTTGTTTGGCCATCACTAATCCTCACAGCTATAATAGAATGTTCTTCCAGGTCTCACCGTTGCTGAATGTCCACGCGAAAACAGTCTGGCTGTGTTGTCCCACTGACAGTGTCATCATCCTCACCCTGCACTCATACCTGTGTCTGGGCTTCAGCTCTGTCAGAAAACAGTTAACACACCTTACTCTCATCACCAAACATCTTTCAATACACGCCTTACTTTCTCATCAGCAAACACCTTTTTTTGGTGTTTTTTTGTTTTGGTGATGATATAAGTTGTGTATAGTAAAATGTTTGGTGATGAGAGAGTACGGTGTGTTTGGTGATGACATACTAAGGAATGTATAGTAAGGAGAGTTTGTTAATGACAGTAAGGTGTGTATAGTAAGGTTTGCCTCATTAAACAGACCTTACTATACACACCATACTATGTCAACACCAAACATCTTAATATAGACACCTTACTGTCATCAAATATCCTTGTTATACACACACATCTTACTCTAATCACCAAACATATCTTATTATACATGGACAACATAATGTCAACACCAAACTTCCCTAACGCATCACCAAATTCTTCTTACTAGTCATCACCACACACTTTGCTATAGACAGCTTACTGTCATCACAAACTCTCCTCGCTATACACATACCTTACTATGTCATCACCAAACTCAAACACATCATACATACACAACATACTATGTTATCACCAAACTCCCCTTGCTATACACACACACACTTTACTGTCATTACCAAACTCCCTTTACTATATACACCTTACAATGTCATCACCAAACACAAACTCCCCTGTACACGCCTTACTCTCGTCACTAAACATCTTACAATCAACTCCAAACACACCTTACTATAGACAACTTGCTGTCATCACCAAACTCTCCTTACTATACACACCTTACACTCTCATCACCAAAAATCTTACTATACTCTGTCAACACCAAACTCCTGTTACTATACATACCTTACTGTAAACACCAAACTCCCTTTACTATATACACCTTACAATGGCATCACCAAACCCAAACCCTGTACACGCCTTACTCTCATCACCAAACTCCACTTGTCATCACTGAATACACCTTACTGTTATCACCAAACTCCCCTTGCTATACACAACTTAGTCATCACCAAACTCCCCTTACTATACACCTTACTCATCACAAAACACATCTTACTATACGTACACAACATACTATGTCAACACCAAACTCTCCTTACTATGTCATCACCAAACTCCCCATACTGTACACGCCTCAGTTATCATCAAACACCCCTTACTATATACACCTCACTCTCTCATCACCAAACATATCTTAGTATACATACACAACATACTGTCTTCACCAAACACCCCTTACTATACACAGCTTACAATGTCATCACCAATCCCCGCCCCCCCCACACGCCTCACTGTGTCATCATCAAACTCCCCTTAATATACACACCTTACACTCTCATCACCAAACATCTTACTATACACACCTTGCGGTCATCACCAAACTCCCCTTACATGCCTTACTATATAATCTTGCTATATCACCAAACACACCTTATTTTAAACACCTTATCACAAAACATTTTTCTATACAGAAATTACTACGTCATCACCACAGACCTTGATATATAGCACATTACTGTCAACACCAAAATCCCTTTACTATGTCATCACCGAATACACCTTACTATACACGCTTCACTGTCAGCACCAAACATCTTACCATACACACCTTACTGTCATTACCAAACTGCCCTTATGATACACGCCTTACTTTGGTGATGACAAACATCTAACTATACTCACCTTATTGTCATCACCAAACTCCCCTTACTGTACCCACATTACACATCACAAAACAAATGTTACTATACATACCTTACGGTCAACACCCAAATCCCTTTACTATATACACCTTACAATGTCATCACCAAACTCCCCTGTACACGCCTTACTCTCATCACCAAACATCTTACAATCATCTCCAAACACACCTTACTATAGACAACTTGTTGTTATCACCAAACTCTCCTTACTATACACACCTTACACTCTCATCACCAAAAACCTTACTATACACTGTCAACACCAAAATCCTGTTACTATACATACCTTACTGTAAACACCAAACTCCCTTTACTATATACACCTTACAATGGCATCACCAAACACAAACCCTGTACACGCCTTACTCTCATCACCAAACTCCACTTGTCATCACCGAATACACCTTACTGTTATCACAACAAACTCCCCTAGCTATACACAACTTAGTCATCCCCAAACACACCTTACTATACACACACACACACTTTACTGTCATTACCAAACTTCCTTTACCATATACACCTTACAATAGCATCACCAAACACATTATACATAGACAACATACTGTCAACACCAAACTCCCCTAACGCATCACCAAATTTTCCTTACTATACACACCTTACTGTCATCACCAAACTCCCCTTACAATACATTCCTTAGTATGTCATCACCAAACACATTTCACTATACACAATATACTACATCATCACCAAACTCCCCTTACATGCCTTACTATGTCATCACACACTTTGCTATAGAGAGCTTACTGTCATCACAAACTCTCCTCGCTATACACATACCTTACTATGTCAACACCAAACTTCTTACTATACACAACTGGCAGTCATTACCAAACTCAAACACATCATACATACACAACATACTATGTCATCACCAAATACACCTTACTATACATACCTTACTGTCATCACCAAATACACCTTACTATACATACCTTACTGTCATCACAAATTCCTCTTACTATGCATGCCTTACGCTCTCAGATTTATCTATACACAACTTAATTTATTAACACCAAACACATCTTAGTATACATACACAACATACTATGTCATCATCACACACTTTACTATGCCATCACTAAACATCTTACGATACACAACTTGTCATCACCAAACTCCCCTTACTATACATGCCTTACTCTCATCACCAAACACACCTCATTGTAGCCACTTTACTTTCTCTTGCCATGTCATCACCATACTCCGCTTACAACATTCCTTAGTATGTCATCACCAAACACATTTTACTATATAGAACATAGGTCAGCACCAAACACACTGTACTGTCAACACCAAACTCCCTTTACTGTATACACCTTACTCTCTCATCACCAAACATATCTTAGTATACATACACAACATACTGTCATCACCAAACACAGCTTATGTCATCACCAATCCCCCCCACTGTACACGCCTCACTGTCATCATCAAACTCCCCTTAATATACACACCTTACTCTCTCATCAACTAACATCTTACCATACACACCTTGCAGTCATCACCAAACTCCCCTTACATGCCTTACTATATAATCTTGCTACATCACCAAACGCACCTTATTTTAGACACCTTATCACAAAACATTTTACTATACAGAAATTACTACGTCATCACCACAGACCTTGATATAGGCACATTACTGTCAACACCAAAATCCCTTTACTATGTCATCACCGAATACACCTTACTATACACGCTTCACTGTCAGCACCAAACATCTTACCATACACACCTTACTGTCATTACCAAACTGCCCTTATGATACACGCCTTACTTTGGTGATGACAAACATCTAACTATACTCACCGTACTGTCATCACCAAACTCCCCTAACTGTACCCACCTTACACATCACAAAACAAATGTTACTATACATACCTTACGGTCAACACCAAACTCCCTTTACTATATACACCTTACAATGTCATCACCAAAACACAAACTCCCCTGTACACGCCTTACTCTCATCACCAAACTCCCCTTACTATACACAACTTAGTTATCACCAAACACACCTTACTATACACACACTTTACTGTCATTAACAAACTCCCTTTACTATATACACCGTACAGTAGCATCACCAAACTCCACTTGTCATCACCGAATACACCTTACTGTTATCACCAAACTCCCCTTGCTATACATACACACTTTACTGTCATCACCAAACTCTCCTTACTATACACACCTTACACTCTCATCACCAAAAACCTTACTATACACTGTCAACACCAAACTCCTGTTACTATACATACCTTACTATAAACACCAAACTCCCTTTACTATATACACCTTACAATGGCATCACCAAACACAAACACTGTACACGCCTTACTCTCATCACCAAACTCCACTTGTCATCACCGAATACACCTTACTGTTATCACCAAACTCCCCTTGCTATACACAACTTAGTCATCACCAAACACACCTTACTATACACACACACGCCTTACTCTCATCACCAAACTCCACTTGTCATCACCGAATACACCTTACTGTCATCACCAAACTCCCCTTACTGTACCCACTTTACACATCACCAAATACTTCTTACTACACACACGCACACTACTGTCATCACCAAACTTTCAACCAAATGTTGTCACCGGTCTCCGTACTATACACAGTAAAGTAAACAGTAGTTCAGTTCTTTGTTAACTTCAACCAAATACTGAACAACAACATGATACAATACGAAAGCGAGTTTTCTGATAATATCAGTTTGAATTGGTGGCTTTCTACCCACCTGTCAGACTTAAGCCAGAGGAGTTGGAGGGGAGCTGATACGTCTTCACATTTCCTGGGTCAGAGCTCTGAACACACTCCACCTGGTAACACAATAACACGTCTGAATCATGTCTATTGGTAACAGGACTTGGCGCTGACATTCTCTAATTTGACAGAAAAAGGCAACTCCATTTCTCTGAGGCCAGAGGGGTGACATTCCCTAGCAGACACAGCTGATTAAAGTAAATCCAGTCAGGTTGGCAGCTGGAGTCAGGTTAGTGGGCTGGGCTGTGACACCAATGGGCCCACTGGGAACCAGATTTTCCCATTCCTGTCTTCCATTAAACTGAATACACAGATCGATCCAAGACTGAAGGACCTACAAACATACTGTACAGACATCGCATGTGATTTTATCTAAAGCAAAACAAAAAGCTTAGTACGTTTTGTGATGCAAACTGGGGTTTATACTCTGGCCTTTCCTCCATCCAACCAACTGAGCCACATAACCCCATACCTGGTAGGTCAGGTCCTCCTTGGGGGACTCCGGACTCATGACTCTGTCCCAGGACAGGTCCAGAGAGGTCTGTGAGACCGGGACCAGCCTAACCCCTGAAGGGAGTGGGAGATCTACAGAAGGGCAGTGTGGAAAGATGTGTTTTTACCATAGGTCTGGAATGACAGTTCATTAGAAATCCTACCAAGATATTGTAATTATATTTTGATGGTTCCTACCAAGCATCTGTGTGGAGAAGCTGGTCTCTGGTCCTGGAAACCCCACCCCTCCAGCACCGTCACGACTCAGCAGGACAGAGGCTGTGTACTGGGTCATTGGAGACAGGTTCTCTAGCTTCACTACAGGGCCAGACACTGAGGAGAGAGGAAGGAGGGGAGGGAGAGAGGGGGAGGGGAGGGAGAGAGGGGGGGGGGGGAGGGGAGGGAGAGAGGGGGGGGGAGAGGGGAGGGAGAGAGTGGGGGGGAGGGGAGGGAGAGAGGGGGGGGGGAGGGGAGGGAGAGAGGAATGGGGGAAGGAGAGGGAAGGAGGAATGGGGGAGGGAGGAGGATCATTCATTAATTATGTGTCTTGATGACTGTACGTTTAGCACATCATCAATATCATTTGAGATTAGGGAGGTAAAGATCAGGTCCCACACTGTCAATTTCATTGATTATCATCTAAACAGCTAAAATGGTTCAAGATCACCAGTAACAATAAACGTGCTGGGCACCTGTAGTCACGCTGTGGCGTGTGGAACAGAGAGCGGAGGACAGACCTGGCAAAGGCAGGTAAGAATTAGTCTTTACCAACCTTCAACCGCCTCCCACATGGATCTGTTGACCTGCTTGTAAATGACCTTGATAGAGGTCACCGGTCCATCTCCTGTATATGGTTTATTTTTGACCAACAGGAGGACGTGGTACGGCCCACTATCGTTCAACATGGGGGGGTACAGTGGCATTGGAGGGACTGAGAGAGAGGGGAGGGGCCAAAACAACTGTTAATCAACGAAGACATTTGATGAAAGAAAAGATGATGAAGACAGCTTCTGTTTCCTACCTTTGACAGTGACCAGGAATTCCCTCTCTGTCTGCCCTGCTGTAGTATTCACCTGGCAGACCCACCTGCCTGCGTCTCTCTCAGTGATCCTGTCCACCTTAAACTGAGAGATGGTCTGGTTGCTCACTGTGTCTGTGTCAAATGCCTGTGGAATAATTACATGGAGCGTTTGGTTAAATTCTCTAGGTTTTCTGTGATCACCATTTGATCTGAAGAAATGCATTAGGACCTGATCAGCCGTGTTGATCTGTCTAAAACATGTAGCCTCATCTTAAAGAAACACACCTACATCCACACGCCAGCCTCATCACATAACACCAAGGAGATCTGGCAAGACCACACGGATTTGTGAGCACATTAATTAGCACTTACGTATATCTTGGTTTTATCTGGTTTTAGTAAGACGATGTCTCCATGTAGAGGAGCTGGCTGACCAGTGGCACTGCAGTTTACCAGGTAGTGGATCCCTGAGTTCAACTCTGTGTCTGTCAGTTGGCTGACCACAACAGGCGCCCTGTCTGAAGACGACGACAACAACAACAACTAAACAACAACAACAAACTCAACAGGAGTGTTGTCAGATCCACAGGGTGGATACCAGCAGGACAACTTGCACCCACGCTGAGAATGTTGTACCTTCTCTTTCACAGCGAGCCCCGTGTCTTCCTGGACACACGCAGCCACGGAAGCGGTCACACCTTCCTGTGTCGTCACACTGACACCGTAGCTTACAGCCAGCGCCGTAGTATCCAGGGGGGCAGGCTGGGGGGAGAGGGGGTGCACAACCATTGACCGAACAGATACGATACAAACCAACAGGGACAGACAACTAGTCATTATTGACTAAAGTTATTTGCAACACAGCAGTTTGATCAAAACCACGACTAAGAAACTCGGATAACTTTCTGGTGGTTTCTTTGTGTTTTACTATTGAATGTAATATAATCAGTGGGACGTGTTTTTGTCTCTAAATGTGTTTGATGTTTTCTGTGGATGCAGGATGTGGCTACTAAATGTGCAATAGTTAATTATCCATATAAACTAAGGTGAACTCACGTTCGCTGCAATTGAAGCCTCTCCATCCAGTTCCACAGGAACAGCCATAAGGGTCTCTCTGACAGAACACCATAGATCTGCAATTTCCATCTCTACACCACACCTTACAGCTCCTCCCAAACCTACCCTGACCACACACTGGAAAACACAGGCCTTTAATTACCACACACTGGAAAACACAGGTCAATAATGACCACACACTGGAAAACACAGGTCTTTAATGACCACACACTGGAAAACACAGGTCAATAATGACCACACACTGGAAAACACAGGTCTTTAATGACCACACACTGGAAAACACAGGTCAATAATGACCACACACTGGAAAACACAGGTCTTTAATTACCACACACTGGAAAACACAGGTCAATAATGACCACACACTGGAAAACACAGGTCTTTAATTACCACACACTGGAAAACAGTCTGCATACTGGCTACATACTGTATGCAGAAACAAAGAAATAAAACATTAAAAGACCTCAGCTGAAATATATAGAAAGTCACTTTACACTGCTTCCACTTGAAAGGGGTTTGACTCAGTTCCCTGTCTCTCCCCGCGACACTACATACACAGTCATGTTCAACAAATAACACTAAATCCATAGATAGGAAATGTCATTTGCTTAGCATGGCTGCTCTTAATTATCATGCACTGACCTCTGACCACACAGTGCAACAAACAAGCATTTGAAAACAGGCCACTCATGCATTAAAAGTCCCCTGCCTACATTCCTTGGACATTTGGAAGTATTCCAATGTTTGAGATTAGAGCCCACAGCCCAAATACTCAGCCAAAAAACATTTAGTAGACAATAAAACACATTCATCAGCAGGGCTACTTCAATTAATCTAAAAATAAATTTCCCTTAGGGAAATTAGACATTTTTAAATGCATAACTTTGTCATAAATCTCTGTAATAATGAGTGAATAGAAAACTAGGAAACACCCCAAATATCATTTTTCCCAGTGTAACCTGATTCCATCTTAGTGGCAAAAAATGCCTAAAAACTATTTGCAATACAACCTTGTTTCAACAAAATGTGGGACGCTGCGTAAAATGCAAACGGAATGCAATGATGTGTGAATCATTTATCCCTATATTTAATAGAAATTAGTACCAAGACAACATATCAAATGATCAAACTGAGAAATGTTATTGTTTTTGGAAAAATACATTCCCGTTTTGGATTTGATGCCAGTTGATGACAACTTTTTTTTCCCTAAAAAGTTGTGACTGAGCATATTAACCACCTCTTCTTTTAACAACACTCTGTAAGCGCTTGGGAACTGAGGACACCATTTGCTTTAGTTTTTAAAGTGAAATGCATTCCTATTCTTACTTGATATAGGATTTCAACAGTTCTCCTTTGTTGTATTTTTCGTTTCATTTGTCGTATTCTTCGTGCAAAATGTTTTCAGTGGGTGACAGGTCTGGACTGCAGGCAGTTTAGCACCCAGACTCTTACTACGGAGCCATGCTGTTGTAATACGTGCAGAATGTGGTTTGGCATTGTCTTGCTGAAATAAGAAAGGCCATCCTGAAAAAGACATTGTTTGGATGGCAGAATATGTTTCTCCAAAACCTGTATATATTGTTCAGCATTAATGATGCCTTCACAGATGTGCATGTCACCCATGCCATGTTCACTAATGCACCCCCATACTATCATGGATGCTGGATTTTGAACTGTGTGATAAGAAGCCGGATTGTCCCTCTCCTCTTAAGTCTGGAGTATGCTGCGTCCATGACTCCCAAAAATAATTTCAAAATGTGATTTTCTCAGTTTTTCACTTTGCCTAAGTCCATCTTAAATGAGCTCAGGCCCAGAAAAGGCGCTGGCGTTTCTGGATCTTGTTTATATATGGTTTCTTTGCATGGTAGAGTTAACTTGCATTTGTGGATGCAGCAACATACTGTGTTCACAGACAAAGGTTTTTGGAAGGGTTCCTGAGCCCATGCAGTGATGTCCACTACAGAAGTCTGTCTGTTCTTAATGCATTGCCGCCTGAAAGATCATGGCCATCCAATATTGGTTTTCGGCCTTGTCCCTTGCATACAGAAATGTCTCTGGATTCTCTGAATCTTGATATATATCTTGATATATAATGATATTATGTACTGTAGATGATGAGATCCCAAAACTCTTTGCAACTGTACGTTGAGAAATGTTACTCTTGAATTGTGGCACAGCCTTTCACAGAGTGGTGAACCCCTTCCCATCCTCACTTCAGACAGACCCATTCACTCTGGAATGATCTTTTAATACCCAATCATTTTAATGACCTGTTGCCAATTGACCTAATTAATTGTGTGATATTCCACCAGGTTTAGTTTTTTAGCATTACACAACCTTTCCATTTTTTTTCGAGGAACAATAACATTTCTCAGTTTCAACATTTTTTATGTTTTGTCTTTGTACCATTCTCTATTGAATATAGGGTTCACATGATTTTTTTACATTTTACGCAGCATCCAAACTGTTTTGGAAACTGAGTTGAATATTAATATCCTGATTAAGCAGATCTGCTGTTTTACCTGTTTCACAGCTGTGCCCCTTGAAGCCAGGTGGACAGATACACTCTCCTGTCTCGTCATGACAGATCCCTCCGTTAGAGCACTGAGGACATCTATGTTCACAGCCAGGACCCCACAGTCCAGACTTACACTCTAGGATCCAAACAAACACCAACTCCATAAAAAGCAATTCTCTGGGTCGATCATTACTCTGAACTGTCAATTTGATATCCCATTATGAAACATTGATTTGTACAAAATAAAAATCAATCTATATGGTATGTGTTCCACCAGCTGTAGAGTGGATTCTAAATGGATAATTTGACATCCAGTCTATTTGAAATGGGGTGATTAACCTCCGGAACATATCAACATTTCACACAAAACTGGTATTGGGCCGTGTAATACATGGACATGTGATGGAAGGGTGTAATACATGGACATGTGATGGAAGGGTGTAATACATGGACATGTGATGGAAGGGTGTAATACATGGACATGTGATGGAAGGGTGTAATACATGGACATGTGATGGAAGGGTGTAATACATGGACATGTGATGGAAGGCTGTAATACATGGACATGTGATGGAAGGCTGTAATACATGGACATGTGATGGAAGGCTGTAATACATGGATATGTGATGGAAGGGTGTAATACATTGATGGAAGGGTGTAATACATTGACATGTGATGAAAGGGTGTAATACATGGACATGTGATGGAAGGGTGTAATACATGGACATGTGATGGAAGGGTGTAATACATGGACATGTGATGGAAGGGTGTAATACATGGACATGTGATGGAAGGGTGTAATACATGGACATGTGATGGAAGGGTGTAATACATGGACATGTGATGGAAGGCTGTAATACATGGACATGTGATGGAAGGGTGTAATACATGGATATGTGATGGAAGGGTGTAATACATTGATGGAAGGGTGTAATACATTGACATGTGATGGAAGGGTGTAATACATGGACATGTGATGGAAGGCTGTAATACATGGACATGTGATGGAAGGCTGTAATACATGGACATGTGATGGAAGGGTGTAATACATGGACATGTGATGGAAGGGTGTAATACATGGACATGTGATGGAAGAGTGTAATACATGGACATGTGATGGAAGGGTGTAATACATGGACATGTGATGGAAGGGTGTAATACATTGACATGTGATGGGTGTAATACATTGACATGTGATGGGTGTAATACAGGGTGGCTTAGTGGTGCAGGAATATTCAACAGTACTAACTTCGTACAATGAGGCGGAGGATGGCTGACGTGGACTTGGCTCTAGCGATGTAGTAGACAGTGTAGAGGCCGGCATCGGTCAACGTCACCCCCTTGATGGGGTACACCAGGACGTCTGAGACCTCATTCTGAGGCAGAGAGTGGATGAAGGAGCCTGACAGAGACCAGAGGTTGTAATGGTGAGGAGATGATCAGTGACAACATTAGGGGTTAAATATTGGTGACCATGTGCAGAGCCCAGGGTCAAGTGCTGACCCTCCCAGCTTCTAAATGACCTCTTACCCCACTAGAGACCAGGGTTCAATTCCACATTCAAACATATATATTTGCATATGTCTAGTTGACCTGGATGAGGCTGGATTTATCAACACTCTCAGAGTAGCGGTGACATCAAATTAGATTATTATATGTCGAGGAGAAGCATGTTCATTAATATTAACCCATTGAATTAGATTATTATATGTCGAGGAGAAGCATGTTCATTAATATTAACCCATTGAATTAGATTATTATATGTCGAGGAGAAGCATGTTAGTTAATATTAACCCATTGAATTAGATTATTATATGTCGAGGAGAAGCATGTTAGTTAATATTAACCCATTGAATTAGATTATTATATGTCGAGGAGAAGCATGTTAGTTAATATTAACCCATTGAATTAGATTATTATATGTCGAGGAGAAGTATGTTAGTTAATATTACACGGAGAGGCTGATTTAGGATCTGTTGCTCCTTTTAGTTTACATATGAGAATAAAGCTGTTAAACATGCAGCAGAAATAATAAACGATACAGATAGAATGATAAAAACTGTACAGTTTCATGAAGGATTATGTTACAAAAACTAAACGGAAGAAGTAACCACATACTGTCATTCTTATAGATGACTACATCCTCTGTGAAGCATTTCCTACGAGTAAAAGAGATGTTGACGTCTTCTCCTATACTGACTGTGATGGTCAAGGTCTCTGGCAGGAATGCAGCTAGCAGAGGAACAAAAACAGAATGATGTCATTTAATCAAACTTGCAATGCAGTATTTACTCAGTAGCTCTTTTTCCCATGGTCAAATTACCTAGCGTACTGTATAAAACCTACAACTACTACTAGACTGGTCTTGGTACTGTATATAAACCCACAACTACTACCAGACTGGTTTTGGTACTATATAAAAACCTACAGATACTACCAGACTGTTCTTGGTACTGTATATAAACCCACAACTACTACCAGACTGGTCTTGGTACTGTATATAAACCCACAACTACCACCAGACTGGTTTTGGTACTATATAAAAACCTACAGATACTACCAGATTGGTCTTGGTACTGTATATAAACCCACAACTACTACCAGACTGGTCTTGGTACTGTATATAAACCCACAACTACTACCAGACTGGTCTTGGTACTGTATATAAACCCACAACTACTACCAGACTGGTCTTGGTACTGTATATAAACCCACAACTACTACCAGACTGGTCTTGGTACTGTATATAAACCCACAACTACTACCAGACTGGTCTTGGTACAACCAGAATGAACCCTCACAGGTTTGCTTTCACTTTCTTAATCAGAAGTCTTAGGTCATGCGATGAACACTGTAAACACTCTGCCTAAACACAAATGTCCAGTGTGAATGAATCCCAGCCTTGGTGGTTATAAAGAAGGGTAACACTATTTTTAGAGTCCCAAAAGTCTGCCTGTAAATGCTCTACAGATTGTATACTGACTATCTACTGACCCTAACCTGTTTCTCTCCCTAACCTTAACACTTACACTTATTCTAAACCTAACCCTAAACCTTATTCTTAACCTAACCCTAAACCTTATTCTAACCCTAAACCTTATTCTAAACCTAACCTTAAACCTTATTCTAAACCTAACCCTAAACCTTATTCTTAACCTAACCCTAAACCTTAACCTAACCCTAAACCTTATTCTAAACCTAACCCTAACCTTAGCAAGCAGTTGTTTATCAACCGATAGTTTGTTTAAAGTAATATTATCAACAAACTATCTATAGAACATCCACAGATGGATATTGGGACTCTCAAAATAGGAAGTATTGGACAACAGTTCAGCAATAGTGGCTTTCTGACAGATTTGAATAACTGTTGTTTAAATCTGTTACATTGCCACATAAATGAGTGTTATTTTAACAGGCTGCAGAAAACAATGGCACTCAGTTGAATAGCGGCACATGTTGGCTGTGACTGAAGCATGACATCGGGTCCATAACGGAAGGCTGCAAGAACACAAACCCTTAGACAGGAAGTCAAATAACATTTTCACAATCCAGCAATCTATCTCTTGGGTTGGCCCAGTTAGGAGAATATTAAGGAGTCTAAATAATAGTTCATCACTACACAATGGATGGTGTCAAACATGGTGATATGGGTGAACTTGTGAAATGCATTCAAATGCTGCAATTCAAGTGCCCACATCCTACCAAATACCAAACTGTTTTATTTTTTACCGATTTGTTCTTAGTTAAGAATAATTTACAGATTCTGTTTCAGTAAGAACACATTATTTTTTACAGTAACAACCTGGAAACAATTAGGATTAACTAACTGTCTTGCTCAGGGACAGAATGACACTTTGTTTTACCTTGCCGGCTCAGGGACTTGATCTAGCAACATTCCAGTTGCTTGTCATATGCTCTAATCACTTGACTACCCACCAACCACTAAAGAGCTGCCTATATAGAACAATAAAACACAGCAACAGGTTAAAGCCCAATGCATAATCACCTTCATTCAGCATCTTATATGTGTATATCTGGCTTGGGTCTCCCTTGCTGGCACGGCAGTAGAATTCCCCAAACATGTCACTGCGCGTCTTCCACTGGAGCTTGGAGGCGTGATGGTAGACTGTGTCAGGGCTGACAGCCTGGTTCTGAGGATAGGGCAGAGGGTAGGACCGGCCCATAACTACACAATGTGTGGGAGAGAAAACAATTCCACAGTAATCACTCCAACATGAATATTGAATTGTAAAACACCAGGTATTCTACAAACAACTGAAAAGTGAGTTGCCTTGCTGATTTTAATTGTGTTGTAAAGTGGTGTCCAGGACCTGGTAGTGGAACAGTGCAGGTAAAATGGTAAATCCTATCATTTCCATGTTGCATTGACCGCAGATGGAATCCATACATAAACAATGATTTCAGAAATCAACACAGAATTTACATTATTAAATAAATGTTTTATGTCTTATAATCATATTTGTTTTAATATAAAAATATACATAATTGTAATACAGACGGAATTTTACTAATAATTATCAACACATTTGGCAAATTCTAAATGTGCCATGGATCTGAAAGAACATCAGGCTCAGCCAGCTGTGCATGCAGTGTGTGTGTGTGTGTGTGTGTGTGTGTGTGTGTGTGTGCGCGCTCCTTGGTGGTTGTGTGGCAGTATGTCACGTGGAATTCCACCTTCTTGTTTGTACATAACATTACGGTAGTGAATAATGTCAAAGCGACATAATCTCGAGGAAGATGTGCCAAAAAACGACGGAACTGCACATTAACGGCCAACAGAGCAATAGCACACAATCGATTGGGTAAGAAAAAACACCTGTAACACCCAAAAAAACAAGGAACATAATGATTCTGCGCCCCTTCAAATGACTATGCCAACAAGTTCCGAAATCACGTTAACAAAACGTACAGTAGCTTCAGTTGAAAAATTTTATGTCATTTATTATGAGTCTACTAGTTGCACTGTATTGTACAAGTACTTTTGTTGTTTGTGTACAAAAAAGAATCACCAAAAAATAAAATGGAAACATTTTGAAAATAATAAAACTGAATTGGCCAAAAAAGAAAACAGATTTTAACAGGGTCGTCCCTCACCCAGAGTGCTGCTGGAAGGGGAACCGTCCTGCCGGGTGGTCCAGTCACTGCTGACACAGTGGAGGGAGGAGTCTGATGATGTCACCATGGGGTCGGGGTTCACCAAGGTCAGGTCGCCCACGTCTAGGGCCTCACCTGGGATAGCAAGACAGACCGGGAGACAGGAAGTCAGACAGACACGCCCGAAAACTAAATCAGAAAAGATTAAGTCCATCCCGTAGAGGACATTAACTTCAGGGTGGAGATGCCAGTGTTGCCAAAATCCCACAACACCCACAAACACCATGACGGACTCATTCAGTCGGCCAATACGCTACATGTACATGTGATCATGAGCACTGCAGCCGACGGCACAAACGCGTCTGAGACCTGGCTAATAAACGCACTTTGTGAATTCAACCCCGAGTCTACACTGCACGCAAGGTTCTCTGTGCTGCAGTGAACTGAAGAGGACAGTCTAACGACTAACCGTAGTTTAATAGCTCTAACGTCATCAACGTTATCAGGTCGTCTAGCAGGGAGAAACCAAGACTCAATCCCACAGACAAGAAGAGAGTCATCACCTAAATTCAGTCACATAGAAGACAAACAACAGGAGACAACAGGAGGCGAGCGGCCACAGCACATCGCCTCACAGAACACAACCTCAGGGCTCAGTGATTTCCCACTGAGCCATTACAGAGAATGGAGTGTGCGGTCTGCTATTGAATGACTTGTTCATGATGTCATAAGAAAACTCTGCGATGCCAGATGTTG
Source organism: Esox lucius (assembly GCF_011004845.1). Taxonomy (NCBI): domain Eukaryota; kingdom Metazoa; phylum Chordata; class Actinopteri; order Esociformes; family Esocidae; genus Esox; species Esox lucius. The sequence goes on from NC_047591.1 coordinate 23,879,376, forward strand.
CTGCCCTGATACGTAATCTCCAGCATCACATCAATCATCATCAGTTCTGAGGTGCAGCCCAATCAGCTATCGGGACGCCTTGCTCTCCAAGGTTACCCCCTGCCATTTCCCCAGTGGACGGAGTCAAAGGAAGGTTGCAGGGACCATGCCCACCTGAACACAATCCCCACATTGCCACTGAGAGAGTCAATATGTTGGTCCCGAATGTAAATCCGTGGCGGGAATCGTTTGACATGCATTGGAATTGTTCAAAATAATGTCCCCCCCAAACGGACACCCTATTCCCTTTATAGTCCAACTACAATTGACCAGGGCCCATTGGGAGCAGAGTGTAATTTGGGACACAAGTGTGGTCATGATGTTGTAGACCAGAACAATGTCACTGTTGTCTCCTTTCAACTGACCAGTCCACTTCAACCAAATTACACTGACCAGTCCATCCACCCAAATTACACTGACCAGTCCATCCACCCAAATTACACTGACCAGTCCATCGACCCAAATTACACTGACCAGTCCACTTCAACCAAATTACACTGACCAGTCCACTTCAACCAAATTACATTGACCAGTCCATCCACCCAAATTACACTGACCAGTCCATCCACCCAAATTACACTGACCGGTCCACTTTAACCAAATTACATTGACCAGTCCACCCACCCAAATTACACTGACCAGTCCACTTCAACCAAATTACATTGACCAGTCCATCGACCCAAATTACACTGACCAGTCCACTTCAACCAAATTACATTGACCAGTCCATCCACCCAAATTACACTGACCAGTCCACTTCAACCAAATTACACTGACCAGTCCATCCACCCAAATTACACTGACCGGTCCACTTTAACCAAATTATATTGACCAGTCCATCCACCCAAATTACACTGACCAGTCCACTTCAACCAAATTACATTGACCAGTCCATCCACCCAAATTACACTGACCAGTCCACTTCAACCAAATTACACTGACCAGTCGATCCACCCAAATTACACTGACCAGTCTACTTCAACCAAATTACATTGACCAGTCCATCCACCCAAATTACACTGACCAGTCCATCCACCCAAATTACACTGACCAGTCCACTTCAACCAAATTACATTGACCAGTCCATCCACCCAAATTACACTGACCAGTCCACTTCAACCAAATTACACTGACCAGTCCATCCACCCAAATTACACTGACCAGTCCATCCACCCAAATTACACTGACCAGATGGTCTGGTCCCGTCTGGGCCAGAGAAAATTATGGTTACTTCTCTTATCTGACCCTGAGCTATCTGTAATTTACAACTGCTGGAGAACAGACATTTGGTATGAAACAGCAGAGTAGAGAGAGATCCCAGAACCTCTGGTTCAAAGACACCTGGAATCAGCAAGGAATTTGCAGGAAATTCAGAGTCCAACAACCAGGATTTCTGGTAAACATGGGATTTTGCAACATTACACAGAGTTTGAGGGAGAAACAGAAGGAGAGAGAGACAGGCAGAGAGAGACACAGAGAAGGAGAGAGACAGGCAGAGAGAGACACAGAGAAGGAGAGAGAGACAGGCAGAGAGAGACACAGAGAAGGAGAGAGAGACAGGCAGAGAGAGACACCGAGAAGGAGAGAGAGACAGGCAGAGAGAGACACAGAGAAGGAGAGAGAGACAGGCAGAGAAAGACACAGAGAAGGAGAGAGAGACAGGCAGAGAGAGACACCGAGAAGGAGAGAGAGACAGGCAGAGAGAGACACAGAGAAGGAGAGAGAGACAGGCAGAGAAAGACACAGAGAAGGAGAGAGAGACAGGCAGAGAGAGACACAGAGAAGGAGAGACATATGGAAGACATCAGTGGAAGGCTGTACTCTGAGGTCAGTGCTGTGTTACGCAGTAACCATAGAGGCCAACACAAGTCCTCCCTCTCAGGCATAACGACCCCCTGGGCAAACCCCCCCAGGCACACCCCCATGCAGAGAAAGATCTGTGAAGACCCCAACACGCTATGTATCATCTGGCCCATTCTGACACGTCAAGCAAAAAAATGGCCCCACTCCAAAAACCAGCATCAGATTACGCCATCACTTTTCAGTCCCAGCAGCTTTCAAACACATTCAGCCATCACTCATCTGGGCCCTTTTCGTTGGTCTTAAACTGTCCTATGAGCTCTCCAGGTGTGAAACTACATTTTATCTTCTCGTTCCATATCCACAGCCAGATAGAAGTTGCTCACACCACATGGACAATGTTTGATTCAGTTGGAGCTTACTAACAAGAACTGCCTTGCTTGGTGGTGACAGATGTATTTGTTTATTTAACAACCTTCTGGTTACTGGTCAGATGTTCTAACCACAAAGCCACCCTACCATCCCAACTACCCCATAACTCTCTGAAATGGTTTTCCTCAAAAATACTACCACCTTTAATCCAGTTGATTTTAAACATAAAACCTGTGGACGCTGAGATTATACTGAAGGTCATTTTCATATGGTCTAATGAGTATCAGGATATCAGTAGGAGATGTTTGGGGAGTTACTGGTCAGAAGTAGTACACTATCTAGATAATAGGATGCCATTTGGGACTCAATGTTATTAAGACACTGGCGCCTGTCAGTTGTCTGTGTCTGTCTGTTTCTGCTGGTCGGCGTCTGTGTGTTTCTCCCAGCCGGTCTGGTTGTCTGTGTGTGCAGAGAAAGATCCTTGGCATAATATAAATTACTGTACTGAGAAAAGGTACCATTACTCTCTCATGTTCTAACCCAAACACCCACCTACACAAACACACACCCACCCACACACACACACACCCACACACATACACACCCACACATATACACACCCACACACACACACACCCACACATATACACACCCACACACATACACACCCACACATATACACACCCACACACACACACACCCACATACACACCCACACACACCCACACACACCCACCCACACACACACACACCCACACACACACCCACCCACCTACACACACCCACACACACACACCCACCCACCTACACACACCCACACACACACACCCACCCACCTACACACACCCACACACACACCCACACACATACACACCCACACATATACACACCCACACACACACACACCCACACATATACACACCCACACACATACACACCCACACATATACACACCCACACACACACACACCCACACACACACACACACCCACACATATACACACCCACACACATACACACCCACACATATACACACCCACACACACACACACACACCCACATACACACCCACACACACCCACACACACCCACCCACCCACACACACACACACCCACACACACATCCACACCACTTTAACCATATTGGCAGGCAGCCATGAATGGATCCCTCCACCCAGATTGTCCTATAAACTTCCCCCTGCTACAACACACACACACATACACACACACATACACACACACACATACACACCCACACATATACACACCCACACACACACACACCCACACATATACACACCCACACACCCACATACACACACACACCCACACACACACCCACATACACACACACACCCACATACACACCCACACACATACACACCCACATACACACCCACCCACACACACACCCACACACACACCCACACACATACACACCCACCCACCTACACACACCCACACACACACACCCACCCACCTACACACACCCCGACATTCCGCAGCCAGATAAATATTAAAAGTAGAGCACTAAGGGCTAAGGTTTAAAGGGTTATGGTGGAGGGGTGTAGTAAGGGGTTAGGGTGGAGGGGAGGTTTAAAGGGTTAGGGTGGAGGGGTGTGGTAAGGGGTTAGGGTGGAGTGGAGGTTTAAAGGGTTAGGGTGGAGGGGTGTAGTAAGGGGTTAGGGTGGAGGGGTGTAGTAAGGGGTTAGGGTGGAGGGGTGTAGTAAGGGGTTAGGGTGGAGGGGTGTAGTAAGGTGTTAGGGTGGAGGGGTGTGGTAAGGGGTTAGGGTGGAGGGGTGTGGTAAGGGTTTAGGGTGGAGGGGTGTAGTAAGGGGTTAGGGTGGAGGGGTGTGGTAAGGGGGTTAGGGTGGAGGGGTGTAGAAAGGGGTTAGGGTGGAGGGGTGTAGTAAGGGGTTTAGGGTGGAGGGGTGTAGTAAGGGGTTAGGGTGGAGGGGTGTGGTAAGGGGTTAGGGTGGAGGGGTGTAGTAAGGGGTTTAGGGTGGAGGGGTGTGGTAAGGGGTTAGGGTGGAGGGGTGTAGTAAGGGGTTAGGGTGGAGAGGTGTAGTAAGGGGTTTAGGGTGGAGAGGTGTAGTAAGGGGTTAGGGTGGAGGGGTGTAGTAAGGGGTTAGGGTGGAGGGGTGTATTAAGGGGTTAGGGTGGAGGGGTGTAGAAAGGGGTTAGGGTGGAGGGGTGTAGTAAGGGGTTAGGGTGGAGGGGTGTAGTAAGGGGTTAGGGTGGAGGGGTGTAGAAAGGGGTTAGGGTGGAGGGGTATAGTAAGGGGTTAGGGTGGAGGGGTGTGGTAAGGGGTTAGGGTGGAGGGGTGTATTAAGGGGTTAGGGTGGAGGGGTGTGGTAAGGTGGAGGAGGTCACCCAGACCTCTGACTGTCAGACATCTAAAGAGGTTTGATTTGCTCCATATCCCCAGTAAGACGTGTAAAGTGATATTCAGACATGGTTTCTGGACAGGCGGCACAATCCTCCAGTCACTGAGTCACCGCTACCTCTGAGATAAAACCCATGAACCCTCTTAGCAGGGTTAAGGAGCGGCCAATAACGTGACTTTCTAAATAAATAACCTTAATGTTGTAACCCGCGGTGTAGAAAGTAAAACGGTCTGTAACCGTCTGTTGTAACCTCTGTCATCTCTTATCTTGGGACACATCCCATATGGGCTTCTATGCTCTATGTGGAGTTCTCCATAAGGCTCAGGTCAAAAGCGGTGTATTGCTGAGGGAATAGGATGCTGTTTGTGCTGACACAGAGCGAGACAGCAGACAGGGCTGTCAGGGTGATGAACAGCCTGCCTGGTCTGTTATCTCAGAGGATAAAGGGAAAGAGAAGAGGAGACCTCATGGAACCAGAATGCTGCTGGATGATTTGTGTTAAACCCCAGAGGTTCTGGCCTTAGAACGTAAGTCTGTTTGTTGACCAAACAACACATTTAAGAGGAAAGGCTCTGTATAACATAATGAAGTAGTGCGGGTGGCTCTGGTGAAACATGCAGGCTGAAGTGTTATTTGGGCCCTGGGGGATTCTAGGTTGAGGGGTTAGGATGGAAGTCATTCTTAAGGGTGTTCTTGACTGGGTCTGTTATTCATAATATAAGTCTGGATCTGTCTTATTTCAAAACAAAAACATGTTTAGTAACTGTTGACTACATGTAGGCCTAGAGTGACACATTGCTATTATATTTGATTAGGCATCATATTAAATGTACATTTTATATTTAAGACATTTAGCAGAGGCTCTAGTCAAGAGGGCCTTGCAGTGATGAGTTGCACTGGTCCCCTGTGGGATTCAAACCCACAACCCTGACGTTGCACAACTGCCATGCTCCACCGCCAAGCAAACAAACAGGTTCTAAACATTAAAAATAAACACATTATTAAGCTCTATTTGGTCCTAAATTAAGTTGTTTGAAATAATCAGGATGAATGTTTAACATATGGAAGATCAATGGCGCAGAGCTACATGTAAAGTACCTCAGTATGGTTGGCACGGCAACATGCAAGAACCAGCCATGGGTAGGACTTCATGGTCTTACATTTATTATCTATATACGTTTTATTATTACCATCTGTTATTACTGTATTATTACTGTCCATTTCAGATTTTTGTCATATTTTGGATTGACCATGTGCTTTTAAAGCTAAGGATTCACATATAATAATTATATAGCTCAATTAATTTATCGCCAGAGGCTTAAAAGGGACTAATTAAAAGCACTAATGGAGTGTACGGTACCCAAACCCCAATAATATTCAAGAGCAACATCCAACCATTATGGCTTCTACAAGTACTTGCCAATGACAAATGTGATAGTATCTATCTTATTTGATGAAGTCATGTGATGATCAACTTTCCATAGATTCTGTCCCAATATGTTGTGTAACAGTAACAAACACCATTACACCAAGTCAAACTGAGAATGTGCAGATGAAAATAGTGATTAAAGGAGATTCTTACTAAGCTGAGTAATGTGACAGGGCTGTTCTGAGGCGGTCATCAGGGACCAAGACTGCCCACATAATACGCCATGACATCACAGAAATATAACAAGATTGACAACCGAAACATCACCGTCTCTAAGCCCAGGGCCGTTTATAGACCTCATAGTGTCTTCTTGGATAAAGGGTCAATCTCATGTAGTAATTACAGACAGTGTACGTACCTGGAGTGAACCGGTAGATCAGGCATACAGCCAGAGAGGAGTAGAGGTAGCTCATGATATTCCAGCGGTAGGCTGGCAGGGGCTCCAGAGACGGCGTGTCCAGGGGGTACATCCAGAGCGTTAGGCTGGTCCGAGCAGCTCAGATTCCTATTAAAAAGAGACGGACCTAAACCCTGAGGGTGTCAGAGAGACTCATCAAAACACATCTCTTCACAGACAGTCTGGATTTGAAAACTCTCTAAAGTTCTCCAACTCTCCCTCCCTGTCCGGCTTCCCCTTCCTCCTTCCCCCACCCGCCCAGACCCCCACCTCTCTCCTTCCCCCACCCGCCCAGACCCCCACCTCTCTCCTTCCCCCACCCGCCCAGACCCCCACCTCTCTCTCCTTCACCCAACCCGCCCAGACCCCCACCTCTCTCTCCTTCCCCCACCCGCCCAGACCCCCACCTCTCTCTCCTTCCCCCACCCGCCCAGACCCCCACCTCTCTCTCCTTCCCTCCCTCCCTCCACCCGCCCAGACCCCCACCTCTCTCTCTCTCTCCCCACCTCTGTCTCTGTCTGTCTCTCTCTCCCCCTCTCTCTCTCTCTGTCTCTCTCTAGGCACTGGGAGTTGGAGTTCCTTTTTCCTGTTTCCTCTCCCTGTGAGGATGGGAGGGAAGGGGCGGCCTTCTGAACAGAACAATGTCATGACTTTAATTACCACTCCCATCGTACCTTCCAAATGGCATGCTATTCCCTACTGAGTACACTACTTTTGACAAAGAGCCCATAAGGCTCCAACCAAAAGAGCACACTACATAGGGAATAGGGGGGTATTTGGGAGTCATTCTTAAAAGCCCACAGGGGAGGGTTTTTTAAGGAATGGTCCTTATCTATTAGGGAGGGCCCATATCAGGCCAGAAGCCAGCGAACAGACCATCATATAATGCACTTCTGTGTATTTATGACGCGTGATGGAAAAGGTTAGGCTCCCTTTGGAGTAGGTCATAGTTATTTATATTTATTAATATTTGGAGCAAAATACTTAAGGTGAAGCTCTGGGACGATTAAGGCATTAAGGTCTTTAGCTGAAGCAGGCTAAAGCTGAATAACAAAGTGAAGGTCTTTAGCTGAAGCAGGCTAAAGACAAACAGCAGTGAAGTTCTTTAGATGAAGCAGACTAAAGATGAATATGGAATGAAGGTCTTAAGATGAACCAGGCTAAACATGTATAACAATGTGGTGCAAAAAGGGCTTCAGAAAATACATTTTATTTGATATAAGTTTTAACTTTTTCTATTTTTACCCTTTTCGTCCCTCCATCTGCATGGTATAAAATACAAAATTTTACTGGTTGTGCAGTTCCATGCTTAGATATGTAACACTGTAACTACTGGTTTTCTTTTACCAGTAGATTCTAATTTCAGTGTTTGTGTGTGTGTATCAGTAATTCACTTAGACAAGAATATTACCATCACATCCAAATGATTACCCAATGTTTAGGTAAGACTAACATGATATTTTCTTTCCACTACAGCAGTCAATCTTCTCTCTGGGGCCAGGGTTCGGTTGAATATTTCAGAGCTACCTCAGTGGGAAGAACTGAACGGCTGGTCAGAGGGAATAGAGGGTTATTTAGGACACAGACATTTGTAGATTTTGAAATAATTGGTTGGTTTTACCTTAACAATATTAACTACTGCTTTAAGCATGAGAAACATTTAAATATAAAGCACAGACAACTATTGGGAGAAATGTCAATAGGAAGACAAGAGAGACCTGAGACACAGAGAGACCTGACAAACCAAAGAGACCAGTGAAACCGTAGACACCAAACAAACCTTAGAGACACCAAAGAGAGAGTGAGATCAGAGAAACCTGAGAGACCAGGCTGGCCAAAAAGAACCTTGTTATGAAAGACTGACAAGACTTATTTTAGCACATGGATGTGATTGAGCCTTTTCTGAGTCAAGCTGCCTCACTTAGGTTTGATCAGCAGATGGAGAATTCAAAAGGAAAAACTATCAAGCTCAACTCAGTCAGCAAAGTGGCCTAGATCTCATGTATGTGGGAAAAAGATTCTCACAGCTTGACCTTTGACCCGGGAAGGGAACAGGTTGAAGACTTGTTATGACAGAGGTCCATGTTTCTTCCTCCCTGATCCCAGCAAGAAGTTGTAGCCGGTCGGCTGTGGAAACACTGAGACATCAGATCTCTACTGCAGGAGGGCTACAAAAACGAGTTAAGATATATTGGCAATTACATAAAGAGAGTGGTAAAGACGTAAAGAGAGTGGTAAAGACGTAAAGAGAGTGGTAAAGACGTAAAGAGAGTGGTAAAGACATAAAGAGAGTGGTAAAGACATAAGGAGAGTGGTAAAGAGAGTGGTAAAGACGTAAAGAGAGTGGTAAAGACGTAAAGAGAGTGGTAAAGACGTAAAGACAGTGGTAAAGACGTAAAGAGAGTAGTAAAGACGTAAAGAGAGTGGTAAAGACGTAAAGAGAGTGGTAAAGACGTAAAGAGAGTGGTAAAGAGAGTGGTAAAGAGAGTGGTAAAGACTTAAAGAGAGTGGTAAAGACTTAAAGAGAGTGGTAAAGACGTAAAGACAGTGGTAAAGACGTTAAGACAGTGGTAAAGACGTAAAGAGAGTAGTAAAGACGTAAAGAGAGTGGTAAAGACGTAAAGAGAGTGGTAAAGACGTAAAGAGAGTGGTAAAGACGTAAAGAGAGTGGTAAAGATGTAAACATAATGGGAAGAATAAAGATTATCTCCCCCACAAACATTCTCTTTCCCAGTATCATATTATATTTATTTGTATTAAAATATAAAACCGCCTGTAATCTCTCCAAGGGTAGATGTTAGCCAGGCTAATGATCTTGTAGAGTAGAGGTGGAGAACATTTTACAGACATTCAACAATTTTGGATTGTAAACAATATTTTTCTCACTGGAAAGACAGTCCAGTGGACTTCAACATAGATATCAGCAATGCAGACAGACAGTTCTGTGGACTCCAACATGGATACCAGCAGTGCAGACAGACAGTTCTGTATATTTCAAACATGGATAACAGGAATTGCTCCTCTATCATTCACCACCACTATATTAAATTCTGCCCTAACTACATAACTCATTACCCTGTGGAGGAAGAGGATATTCAGTTTCTTCCAGAAGGCAAAGTGGTTTACAGCCAGAAGCAAGCATGGTATGTAATGTGCCAAGTGGGAGCTTGTACTGGGGGAGTCTGTCCTTGTTAAAGGGTCTGAATATGTCCACCAGCCTCTCAACACCTTGTTTTAACCCCCTCAGGTCAGGTGGTGGACCCTCCTCATCTCCAGAACGATCCAGGCCAGCATTAAGACGTCACAGTCTACCGTGACAGGACCTTAGTAACTGGCTGCCATAGGGAAGATTTTGTTCTGTGAAGACTTGTTTCAACCCCTAATGAGCTGTTAGACCCAGAACCAAATCGTCCCTGTACTCCTGGAGCTCTAGACGCAGACAGGCCTGTAGCCAACACGGCCCGGACAGGCCTGTAGCCAACACGGCCCGGACTGTAGCCAACATGGCCCGGACAGGCCTGTAGCCAACACGGCCAGGACAGGCCTGTAGCCAACACTGAGGGACTGTAGCTGATACGGTGTAGAGCGTTCAGTGTTTTTGTGATCATTAATAACCACAGACCACAACATCACCATGCCAGTTATGAAACTGTATTTCAAAACAATGTTTTTGCATATTCACCACTGATGTAGAGAAACTCCACCCACACAAAATCCATGATCATTGAGCAACAAGCAAACCAGCAGTAAGCAGCTCCGTTTCCTAGCACTGGAAATCCCTTGAGGCAAGTCCTGAACCCAAACACAAGTGTGGAATGGAGTGTGTCCTGGCGCCTGTCCTGATCACAACAGGCTCTCTTCCCCTGGCCACACACAGACACACACACAACACAGACACACACACACAACACAGACACACACACACACACACACAACACAGACACACACAACACAGACACAGCTCTGCAGGGTGGAGAAACACTAGGCATCGGCCTGTTCCACCGCAGTTCACTGGCTGATAAAGTTGGGAGGAAACTGATAACATTAAAACAATAGTGCTATCAGGCAAGTGGACTTCCTGTCTGACATTAACCCCTAATGAGCTGTTGGCATCACACCAGCGACGCTTGACAGCATGTTAGAGGGCCTAAAAACAGGTGCTTGACAGCATGTTAGAGGGCCTAAAAACAGGTGCTTGACAGCATGTTAGAGGGCCTAAAAACAGGTGCTTGACAGCATGTTAGAGGGCCTAAAAACAGGTGCTTGACAGCATGTTAGAAGGCCTAAAAACAGGTGCTTGACAGCATGTTAGAGGGCCTAAAAACAGGTGCTTGACAGCATGTTAGAAGGCCTAAAAACAGGTGCTTGACAGCATGTTAGAAGGCCTAAAAACAGGTGCTTGACAGCATGTTAGAAGGCCTAAAAACAGGTTTCAAACATGCTAGCCACCATGGAAACTGTTATCAATCAGGCCTACTTCAGAGATATACTACGTACAGAAATGAAGAAACGTAACAATGTTGCATGACCTCTTTAATCAAAAAAATACAGCAATAGTTCTACTTAGTTGTATTTACAATAATATCACAACCTGCAAAGCTTATAAATATGATTTCTCCCTGCAGAGCTGTAACTACACACTGGATGATTCAAAACACCCAGAACATATAGAAGTTGACAGTACATTCGTTAACATTAAACAATTGGAGTCCTATGTGGTTGAGTTGAGTACAAAGTCATATGGTTATATATATGGTTGAGTTGAGTACAGTCATATGGTTATATATATGGTTGAGTTGAGTACAGTCATATGGTTATATATATGGTTGAGTTGAGTACAGTCATATGGTTATATATATGGTTGAGTTGAGTACAGTCATATGGTTATATATATGGTTGAGTAAATGTAAAGGATCAGTGAACTAAGGGGCTCTGGGCTCGGAGACGGACTGTCTGAATTCCTACTGTCCAATCCAACAGAATGACGCTGCTACAGTGACACTCCGTGATAATGACAAGCTGTGGGTAAAGTGGCAAGTCGGTTCACTTCCAAGTCTGTAGTTGACTTCCATCAGGTGATCACTTAGGTGACAACATCTGAGTCCAGATCAACTAAACAAGAGAATGGGACTCGTTTGGAGATACCTGTCCCCAAAGTAACCCTGCTATCCCATTCCCTCTAGTTCCTGGTTCCTATACGGGTTGGGGTCAATTACATTTTAAATGTAAAGTAGCTATTTGTAAAGCACTGAAGATCATTTGAATGTGAATTTCAGTGTCCTTGTGTTGACAAGAATTTAAATAATATTAACCACAAGCCTGGTTCCTGGTCCCTCCATCTGCCATCCAGTTAGTTCCTAGTCCTTCTATCTGCCTTTCAGTAACTTCTTAGTCCCTCTATCTGCCTTTCAGTTCAGTTAGTTCCTGGTCCCTCCATCTGCTTTTCAGTTAGTTCCTGGTGCCCTGCAGGGCATCGATGAGGATTTTGTTGTAGTCTGCCAGCTGCCTGGAGACGGTCCTCATCACCGGACGGTAGTCACTCTCCATACCCTTAGAGGCAATGACTGCAGATGTTGAAGTTAAGGAAATACTGGTCTATACAACACATCTCCAATAAGGAATAAATGACTCCTACAATCCAATCTGAGAAAAAGGAACATTCTGGAATTAGTCAGATTTATCAAACTACTCGTGATTTACTGAATTATCATAGTGTATACTGTAAAGTAACATTTATAACAAAGATGTTAATGCTGTGTATTCTGGAAAATGACCTCCATAATACTCTTGGTTGTGTTGTGTACACAGTGTGATACTATGGTAGGAAAGGATACACTCCTTCATTACGAAATTGTTCTGCTCATGGTGCTGCCACTTCCTCTCCAGATTGGTCAGCTGAAAACAGAGACGGAAAAACCCCAGAAGAATCTTCAACCTCCCAACTTGTTATGGTACTTGGGAGGCAGACAGCCTAGCCAGTTGTTGACAGCTCTGCTCATCGAGTTCCACTAACAGGACACATTTTTATTGTAGCCCTGGACAAGCATACCAAATTCATCTCAACAAGGCCCTGATAATTTGTTTAGGTCAGGTGTGCTTGGACAGGACTAAAATAAAAAAGATGTACTGTTGAGGGAACTCGAGGACTAAGAACAGTGGTCCAGAAACTGAAAGGTTGCTGAATCAAATTCCCAACCAAACAAAGTGAAATAATTGTTATACCCCATCTGTGGGAGTGGCATGGCCCTGCTATGGGAGTGGCATGGACCTGCTGTGGGAGTGGCATGGCCCTGCTGTGGGAGTGGCATGGCCCTAATGTGGGAGTGGCATGGCCCTAATGTGGGAGTGGCATGGCCCTGCTGTGGGAGAATCATGGCCCTGCTGTGGGAGAATCATGGCCCTGCTGTGGGAGTGGCATGGCCCTGCTGTGGGAGTGGCATGGCCCTGCTGTGGGAGTGGCATGGCCCTGCTGTGGGAGTGGCATGGCATAAAGCCCACTGTTTGCTAACCAAACTAAAGAGCTGTGACCCCACAGTACCTGAGCGTGTGTTTCATTCTCCTGAAGCTGTGTCTTCAGGGTCTCATACTTGGTGTCCATCTTCTGCATAATCTTCTTGAAGCTGTCTCTCCTCTGAGCTAGGGACACTCGGTCAGCCAGGAGCCTCTACCAGACATCAGACAACCTGGGTTCACTACCATCCACTTATCAATCAATTCATTCATCAATTAATAATACAACTTATCAATACCAGTCATCCATTAGTTCATTAACACCATTAAAACCATGAATATTACTATCCAAACATTTATTCACAAAAATCTTTAATCCAAATTAGGTATACAATATATCCATTCATTTATTCATTATTACCATTCATTAATACATTCATTCATTACCATTTACCCATGAATTAATTTACGCCATTACACCATCCATCCATTCAGTAGTAATTACCATTGGTATTAAAGGTTGGTTATTAGAAATGGTTATTACCATTCTTTAATACCATCAAGTGATTAATTAACACAATCATTTAGTACTGTAAAATAACACTAGTTATCCATGAATTAATAGTAATATTTAATACTATTAAACCATCCATCAGTCCATTAATATCCTTCGTTCATTAAAAACAACGTATCTATCCTCCACATGCTGCATATTACTGGATCTAAAGTAGCAATTCTTTAGTCCAGATTTATCACATGGCAATAATCTGGAAAAGACCAAGATTATGATCAACAACTGGTTGGGTTCAGAGCCATATATAAAAGCCTGTGGTTGGGCTGACACCAAACCTAACTTTCCACAGTCAGTGGAAGAAGGAAACATTCATTCCCAGGGTAAGACCTCTCAGAGAATGTGTTTCCTCTGGAGAGACTCTTGTAATCCATGTTGAGGTTGTGTGTTTCAGTGAGTCAGTATAACCCATGTAAATTATAACGGTTCGTTCCGATGGTGATGGTCTCATGGGTGAACTACCTGATAACAATGGCACTGTTTACAGTGGCAACATGAACTTCCAAGAACAATGGCTAAGACATCTGTCAAAGACGGAGGTTTCTCAATAAATATTACATCCTCATTCCTGGAAACCCTCAGACATTATTATCTTTAACAGTATTCAACTGAACTGGTGCCACAACAGTCATGAAAAACAAATGGAAATAAATATGTCTTCTTTTAAATATTTAATGGATGGGAGTAAACACACTCCTAAAAGGAGGAAGGGTTAGAGTCCAAATAAACCCTGGATCAGACACGTCCCATGTTCAGAGCTCATTGTCATTAAACCTCAGAGAACTGCTGATCCAGGATCAGGTGTCCCCTGACCATGTAATCTCAGTAATTACTAAAACACACACACACACACACACACACAGACACAACTACAGACAAACACTCTACTACAGACACAGTACAGTACCCTTTTCTTTTCTTCTCCGGCTGTCTTGAGAGCATCCAGGTTACTGTATGTGTCCAGTTCCTGGGACATGGTCTGGATCTTGTGTATCAGGCCATTCATCTCAATGTTCATCTTACTCTCCAGCTGTTCGATCTTCTGCAGGTCCTGGGTCAGACGAAGGTTCTCTGGGAGACAAACATACAGGAACAGACAGACAGAAAGAAAATCTTATTAGGTCATTTACTGGTTACAAATTGCCACTGGTTACAAACTACAACTGGTTACAAATTGCTTACAAGCCTTACAGACTAAAAACGTTGTAGCTTGCAGTTGTCATCACTGATTCCAACCAGAAGACAACTAGTCGGCAGACATTTCTGCTCCTGAACTCTGATAACCTGGGAGGGTTGGAACAGTGTTCCTTTGGGTGTTTCTTTGTTCTGCTTGAAAAAGAACAGTGTTGACAGGGTCATCCAGAGGTTAACGTCTGGGGCTGACCTGTCCTCTTCACATCTTCCAAATGCCACCCTATTATATAACTAGCACACTACGTTTCACCAGGATAATGCACTATAGAGGGAATGAGGGGCCATTTAGGACGTATCCATACTATTCAGTACTTGTTAATTAAATATCCTCCATTTCCTCTCAGGATTAGAACTCAAAATCACACATTTACCTACAGAGTCATTACCTACAGGACAGGGATCAGACAGGGATCAGAGGCTACATTCCACACCACGAGGTATCGTCTGAACACTCCATGGACAAAACCAGAAAGACTTATGACTGGACAGGGCAACAGTACAACTAAATATTTTATACATTGTGGTTACTGGTCAAATGCTTCCACAGCATCGCAGGATGAACGGACTCTGATCCCTGTGTTGTAACTGGTTCTGGATGTTACTGCAGGACTAGAACTGCATTTCTACATAACCAAGTCTTTCAATGTCAGAGCCCAGACCGACTCCACAAGAAACCTGACAGACAATGAAAAGTTGTTAATTTAACATTTACTGAAGCCCAGCAAGGAGCTAGGAAACACTTATTGTGATACAGAGGTGAGTAAAATCCTATTTTAATAAGTCCCCACTGAATAATGAGTAGAAGTCCTACATCCATACTCATACAAGACTCCTGGTCCAATAACAGCTGATGTAATGGACAGGTAATTTAATGAATCACAATGCATAGATCTACTGGTTACTGTGAATACCCAGGGAGCATCTGATAATCCTGTGTGTGTTTTTTAACAGTTTTAGTGTTTAACAGTTTTGTAGATTGGGATAGAAGCTGTACAATGTTCCTGTCATAGCAGAGAGACAGGAACCATGCTGCTTTAAGGGCGCTGGGCGAAACAGAAACCCAGGCACCCATGACCTTCTAATTCATGGCGATATGGACATGCTGTGGATTTGGGGATATGTACAGGGTCTGGTACTATGGACAGGGTCAGGGGGCAGGCAGGGGCCAGGCAGAGGGAGGCTGGGACTGGGGACGATCAGAGAGCCAGGCTGGTCTGAGGGCAGGAAGGGGAAGCAGTCGGGTTCCTCTTGATAGCGCTGCACTCCAGTCAGCCGCCCGACCGAGACCCAGGCAGGTTTGGAGGAGGTAGTGTTGTGTACCGAGCAGCAAAGTGCCCCGTCAGCACTTCTGTGCATTCTCTGCAGCTTCCTCCCGGGGGCTAGTCACTCTCCCGAGGAGACCCACACACACAGATTCCCCCGGGGGCTAGTCACTCTCCCGAGGAGACCCACACACACAGATTCCCCCGGGGGCTAGTCACTCTCCCCAGGAGACCCACACACACAGATTCCCCCGGGGGCTAGTCACTCTCCCCAGGAGACCCACACACACAGATTCCCCCGGGGGCTAGTCACTCTCCCCAGGAGACCCACACACACAGATTCCCCCGGGGGCTAGTCACTCTCCCCAGGAGACCCACACACACAGATTCCCCCGGGGGCTAGTCACTCTCCCCAGGAGACCCACACACACAGATTCCCCCGGGGGCTAGTCACTCTCCCCAGGAGACCCACACACACAGATTCCCCCGGGGGCTAGTCACTCTCCCCAGGAGACCCACACACACAGATTCCCCTGGGGGCTAGTCACTCTCCCCAGGAGACCCACACACACAGATTCCCCTGGGGGCTAGTCACTCTCCCCAGGAGACCCACACACACAGATTCCCCCGGGGGCTAGTCACTCTCCCCAGGAGACCCACACACACAGATTCCCTCGGGGACAGCTACAACCAGGACTGCTGCCACCAATGACTTTAAACAATCTATTTTTGCTGCCATTAGCAATACTATTTTCAGAGCATTGCTGCAAAGAGCCACGGGCAGTGGGATTATTACAGACTAGCTGGTTGGACTGAGCCAGAAAACCTTCAAGAGCACTATTACTGTTTCTCAGCTATATTTATACTGTCTATGGCCACATGGCTCCCACTCAAAGTCCACTGATAAAAGACCAACAAACAAGTGAAATGGAACAATGCTTCTGGTTCAGTAGGAACACGGAAATAAAGCAGCTTGGCCAGGCTGCATCCCAAACGTCCCACGGCATTTCACCTGACCACAACTCAGCTAGTGCACTTTGTAGGGAGCCATTTGGCACTCGTCCAATCTCTGTGGGAGATAAGACATTATTTGAGGAGGGGGGCAGCATTAGGTTGGGAGGCCAAACACAAAGGAAGGAAAGCCTCGGCTCTGAGCCAACAGCTTGTTTGATAAATACACTTAGTTATGGGGAGGAAGTGGAGGGAGCAAGCAGGGACCCATCAGTGTGTCTGCATCACAAAAACATGTCTTAGGCACCCTATTTCCTAGGAAGTGCACTACTTTTGATCAGGCAGACTGTGTGTGTGTGTGTGTGTGTGTGTTCCCGGTGTTAGAAAGATCAGGTTTCCAAGACAACCCCCATGCCAAATGGCTATCGTAAACATTCCTTTGGTCATTAAAGCACAACCTACAGAGAGATAATCTAAACAGAGATGTTTCTGTTGTTCTCATTATCTAGACACGTTCACTTCCAATGAAATGTACATTCATATTGTCATTGTTAATGCTCAGATTTCACACCGGGGACAGAGCAGTCAGACTCCCTGAGCTACTGAAGTTGCCCTGCTGTCAACCTACAGTCACAAAGACAATGTAGAGGACCAGAGACTCGGCTGTCCAGACACTGTTACAGAGATAATGTAGAGGACCTGAGGCCCGACTGTCCAGACACTGTTACAGAGATAATGTAGAGGACCTGAGGCCCGACTGTCCAGACACTGTTACAGAGATAATGTAGAGGACCTGAGGCCCGACTGTCCAGACACTGTTACAGAGATAATGTAGAGGACCTGAGACCCGGCTGTCCAGACACTGTTACAGAGATAATGTAGAGGACCTGAGGCCCGACTGTCCAGACACTGTTACAGAGATAATGTAGAGGACCTGAGACCCGGCTGTCCAGACACTGTTACAGAGATAATGTAGAGGACCTGAGGCCCGACTGTCCAGACACTGTTACAGAGATAATGTAGAGGACCTGAGACCCGGCTGTCCAGACACTGTTACAGAGATAATGTAGAGGACCCGAGGCCTGGCTGTCCAGGCACTGTTACAGAGATAATTTAGAGGACCTGAGGCCCGGCTGCTTACTGGAAATATAATCAGATACAAGGAAACCAACAGACCAGTAAAGTCCAAATTCAAGTGTCCCAGACTGGCAAGGTTCCGAAACAAGAGGCTCCCACTGATCAGCACATCTGTGTTAGTGTGTTTTGTGTTCTGGTACGAACCTGAAGACAGTCCTTTAGTTGTGTTGTGAGATTTGTGCATCTCAGTCTCCTTAAAGCTCAGATCCTCCTGCATGGACTTGAGTTCACTGGCAGTCACAGAGGAGATCTGACGCATGCGATTAATGTTCTATAGGCAGACGTACAGAAAAAAGATTCCTTTAAATAAAACATCTTTCAACTGTCTATTCTTCAATTCATACAGATTACATCAAAGTCACTAGTATCTGACAGGGATGAGGTGTTTTGCTTTCATGTCTTTCTTTATAGACTTTAACTTTACATCTTGATAATGAACAACCTGTTTCAAATGATTTGAAAAGCTAGCATAGCATCTCCCTCTACATTCAATACAGTCGGTTGCCCTCAACACCCCTGAACAAACACTACCGTTCGAATGTTGGGGAAATGTCCTTGTTTTCAAAAGTGAAGCAATTTTCTGTCCAATAAAATAACATCAAATTGATAAGAAATACAGCGTAGACATTATTAATGTTGTGAATGACTATTGTAGCAAGAAACAGCTCATTTTTAACAGAATATCTACATAAGCATACAGAGGTAAAAAAAGTGTTGGGATCATACAGAACATTTGTGAGACACAGACCAAAATGAAAAGATGCAAGCAGAGTGCATGACAGCAACTGTAAATGTGATGGTCGGGGGGTGATATGGTGGAGGCAATGTGATGGTCGGGGGGTGATATGGTGGAGGCAATGTGATGGTCGGGGGGTGATATGGTGGAGGCAATGTGATGGTCGCGGGGTGATATGACAATGACCCAAAGCACAGCTCCAAACTATTCAAGAACTATTTAGGGAAGAAGCAGTCAGCTGGTATTCGGTGTATAATGGATCTCAACCCTACTGAACTGTTCTGGGAGCAGCTTTACCATATGACATGTACCAAGTTACCATCAAGCCAATCCAACTTGTGGGAGGTGTTCCAGGAAGCATGGGGTGAATCTCTTCAGATTACCTCAACAGATTGACAGCTAGAACCAAAGGTCTGCAATGCTGTAATTGCTGCAAATGGAGGATTCTTTGACAAAACTTGAACTTTGTCAACAACTATATTTACTACTCATTTTTCTATATTTCCTATTCAAACTAATTTAATGTATGTTATTCTTGGAAAACCAGGACATTTCTAAGAGACCCCAAATTTTAAAAGGTAGTATATTCCAAATATTATTTAATTAACAACATTTACCCACGAAAACAATGACAGGAATAGGACAAAGCCCAACATTTTGGTAGTGGAATGTGACTTTGTGGAACAGAATCCTCTCTCCCCACCTCACCTTGCTGGTGTGTTCCAGAAGAGTGACGATGTTGGCCTGAGTCTGACGATTCCTCTCCACCTCCAGAGCTTTGGTTTCATCAAATGTATCCAGAAAATCTGTCAAAATATCAATTAGGTCATCAGTTAATAGAATATCAGATTATGAACAATGTACTGACTAAAATATGGGACATTTTGTAATATAATGTCCTGTATATAATATAATTCCCTGCATATAAATAATGACCATTATAAATGTCCTGTATGTAATGTCCTGTTCTGTAATATTGTATGTCCTATAATGTAAGATTTTGTGAAGTTCAACTCACTGTCCATAGTCTCATCTCTCTTCTTCAACTCTTTGTACTTCTGGTTTCGCTCACCTGTAAAACATAACAGTTAATTGCTACTTGAGTACATTTGTTCTATTAAGGTGGTATATAAAAAGTTAGTTAGTTAGAAAACAATGCTATGGGAAGGATAATCTGGTCTAGCTATCTAGATTGGAAGACTTGGTGTTGACCCAGAGGTCACAGTAGTGTTCTTACCATCTGGTCAAGAATGAGAGGATGAGGAGAAGATGAGAAGTGGATGATGAGAGGATGAGGAGAATTGACAGTCAGAACCAAAGCGGAGCAGTAAAGAAACCTGACAGGACAGCATGACGCAGAGCGTTCAAGGCCCCCAGGCCTCCTGTAAGGCTCAGCTTCCTCCCAATGTGCAGAGGGCTGTCTCCCAATCAGCATCCTATGCTCTTTGAAGTGAACTCATTTCAACCAGGCACATGGGACAGAGGGAACAGGGTGGGCTTTGGGAGGCAGGCTGTGTGTTCACCCAGACCTTACTTCATTAAGTGGCCATTGTGGACTTGAAACACTTTCTGCCAGCGTCCAACAGCCATGTTGACTTCCCCTTTGAATCATAACAATCCCAACATCAGCCTCTATTAATCCCCATTAGGACCAGAGTGGTGCAGCAGACAGATGTCTTCCACAGAGGCGTCTACAGTATGCCTGCATCCCAAATGGATCCCTATTTCCCGGGTACTGCTGTAAAGTAGTGTACTATATAAGAAACAGTGAACTGTGTGAACCCTGGTCAGGACAGATATAATCCATCCAGGTCAAAGGAGACAGAGAGACAGAGATACAATAAGAAACAGAGACAGACAGACAGAGACAGACAGAGAAACAGAGAAAGACAGACAGACAGAAACAGAATGAGTGTGTACCTTGATGTTCCTCCATGTCGTTGTCGATCTGTCGGATCTCCTCGTTGATCTGGCTCATCTTCTCACGTATCTCAGTCAGCCTGTCACAGACAACATACAGGGATTTTAGTGCAGCAGAAGAATCCTAACATTAACATCATGACTCTGTTCGTTTCAAATGATCCCAGAGAGACGAAATACATACTGTCTCTCCATGCTTGCAGTTTCTTGGTTCTCTTCTTTTACCTTAAAACAGGATACATCATTTATGTTGCATATGAGAAAAGATAGAAGCAAACATCAAATACACAAAACAACGTACTTGACCTTTCAAATACAAATCTACCAAACTTGACCACACCCCTCCGAGTCCAATGTGAGCGCTCAAGGCCATCTTTACAGGCAGAGAGAAACGTATGAGACCTGAGGTTCAGACTGGGGGGCCTGTCTGCCTGCCAACCTGTTTGAGCAGCCTGTCTCTCTCCTCCTGGGGTGAACCCACGCTCTTGTCCTCAGCAACCATGGCATCCCGACGCATCTCCAACTCCTGCAACTTCTCATGTAGTAACACAGCTTCCTGTTTCACCTGGGAGTGAGACAGCTCCTACAGACATGAGGACATTACAGGACAGAGTGAGAGAGGTCTTACGGACATGAGGACATTACAGGACAGAGTGAGAGAGGTCCTACAGACATGAGGACATTACAGGACAGAGTGAGAGAGGTCCTACAGACATGAGGACATTACAGGACAGAGTGAGAGAGGTCCTACAGACATGAGGACATTACAGGACAGAGTGAGAGAGGTCCAACAGACATGAGGACATTACAGGACAGAGTGAGAGAGGTCCTACAGACATGAGGACATTACAGGACAGAGTGAGAGAGGTCCTACAGACATGAGGACATTACAGGACAGAGTGAGAGAGGTCCTACAGACATGAGGACATTACAGGACAGAGTGAGAGAGGTCCTACAGACATGAGGACATTACAGGACAGAGTGAGAGAGGTCCTACAGACATGAGGACATTACAGGACAGAGTGAGAGAGGTCCTACAGACATGAGGACATTACAGGACAGAGTGAGAGAGGTCCTACAGACATGAGGACATTACAGGACAGAGTGAGAGAGGTCTTACGGACATGAGGACATTACAGGACAGAGTGAGAGAGGTCCTACGGACATGAGGACATTACAGGACAGAGTGAGAGAGGTCTTACGGACATGAGGACATTACAGGACAGAGTGAGAGAGGTCCAACAGACATGAGGACATTACAGGACAGAGTGAGAGAGGTCTTACGGACATGAGGACATTACAGGACAGAGTGAGAGAGGTCCAACGGACATGAGGACATTACAGGACAGAGTGAGAGAGGTCCAACAGACATGAGGACAAGACAGTACTAGAATGCAATATAAAAGGATAAGGAAAATAAAGCATGTAGATATAGAAGGATAGAGGAGAAGTGAGTAGGATAAAGGATATTTTAGCCTCATCGGACTACAGAACCTGGTACCAATCAAAGTTCCAATAACATTTTGAACTCCAGGAGCTCAGAGATTTTATTCTGGCAACCGTTCCAACCAACTTGTTGCCATCGAGGTCACGTCCTACCTTAGTTTGAGATTGGTGATCAAGATGTAAACAAGTTGTACAATTATTTTTTTATCCTTTTTGGCTACTTCATAGACACCCATTTAAATAGTTCCCAAATACTCAGATGAACATTAAAATGCAAAATCTGAATCAGAATATACAACATTTTGTTCAAAATAAAAATGTCTTGATGATTTATTTCCTTTGAACAGTTGCCCATAATTGGAAGAAAAAAGAAGAAGGATATAGAAAGATACAGAAGAAGGAAAAAGAACATAAAGTGAAAAGTGCAGAGAAGGGAACAGGCATCCAGCGGTCCAACTGGATATGATTCAGTATACAGAGTCTAACATGGTTAGTGATTCAGACAATCAGCAACCATTTTCGAATAAATTCTCCAACAAAATGCGTTCCAAATATTGGAGTGTGTTGAGATCAGTCCCAAATGGCACCTTAAGTATTGCACTTCATAGGGAACAGGATGCCATTTTGGAAGCCCTCCACTACTCACGGATTCAAATGTCTCCTTTCGCATTATAAGGGCATCTAGCTCTTCCTGGCGAGCATCCAGCTCCTGAGAGATGGAGAAACAGGAAACCGTGTTAAGCACCAACGTCCTCAACGACACGCCCAAACAGTTCATCATCTCAAATTGTTACGGGCAGACCAAAGCAAGTTCACTGTAAATAAGAAAAGTCAATCTGTAACAGCCAAGCTGTTTTCTACACAGCATTGGGCTGCTGCTAGAAAAGGTCAGTCTGATTGTGTAAAACAATTGGTTCTATACATATTGTCACAGGGTTCTGTGGATGAATCTAGAGACCCAGCTATCGGATCAGAGCCTGCACTGTGCCGATCTAGGAGCAGGTCCTCCTGTGCATCTCATTCATCACAATCTAAAAGGGCTTGACTGATCCCAGATCAGAGCTAACCTGTAGCAGCTTGTCGTTGTTGACCTTCATGGCAGCATACTGTTCCTGTTTTTCTGGAGACATCTTCTTGATGATATCATCTGCAGCCTGCTTCTCCCTCTCCATCTCCTCCTCCACTGCCCGAATCATCTCCTCCTTCCTACATAAACCACAGTCAAGACACTAATGGGGTCCTGTGCCCAGTAGACCTTGGTCAAAAGTAGTGTACTACATGGGGAAAAGGGTGTAATTTGGGAGTCCAGTGAAGTTGGAGCATGGCCAGTAGGATAAAACACTATTGACAAGGTCAATACCAGGCAGCATTTTAATATCTACAACGCTTTAATAACATTAGGAATGAAGGCAGACATGCTCATGTATAGAAACCAAACTATGTTATATGAAACATAAACAACAGTAACAAAATATAACCTAATAACTTCTTGATGCTTTGATATCCAGAGTTAAATAATGCGATATGTTGTGACATTGTTCAGCATTTCATTGTAACAATGAGTTAACAAGCAACACAATGTAAAGTCTGTAGAAGAAATCTGTCGATGCTCAAGTTGACTACAAAACCTACAAAGCAATGTTGTCTCTAGCCAGGCAGGTTAGATCCATTTACACCTTAGCAGCTAAGTAGTTAGAAAACATGCATATACACACTATACCAAAGCAAATATCAGCAAGTGAAATAGTTGTATAGTATTCAAATCCCTACCATGTTCAACTTGGTAAAGATTGTGATTGTAGCTCAAAGCAGGGTTTTTGCAATGCAGTGAGGGATATGCGCTAACTGCATAGATTCATCATTGTTGAATCTGGAGGCCAAGTCAACACCTTGAACTCATTGTTGTGTTCCTCAAACCATTCCTGAACCATTTTTGCTTTGTGGCAGGGTGCATTATCCTGCTGAAAGAGGCCAAAGCCATCAGGGAATACTGTTGCCATGAAAGGGTGCACATGGTCTGCAACAATGCTCAGGTAGCTGGTACATGTCAAAGTAACATGAACATGAATGGCAGGACTCAAGGTTTCCCAGCAGAACACTGCCCAAAGCATCACACTGCCTCTGCCGGCTTGCCCTCTTCCCATAGTGCATCCTGGTGCCATGTGTTCCCCAGGTAAGCAACTCACACACCCAGCCATCCATATGATGTAAAAGAAAACATGATTCAGACAAGGCCACCTTCTTCCATTGCTCCATGGTCCAGTTCTGATGCTCACGTGCCCATTGTAGGCGCTTTGGCAGTGGACAGGGATCAGCATGGGCACCCTGACTGGTCTGCGGCTACGCAGCCACATATGCGACAAACTGCGATGCCCTGTGTGTTCTGACACCTTTCTATCAGTACCAGCACTAACTTTTTCAGCAATTTGAGGTACAGTAGCTCGTCTGTTGGATCGGACCACACGGGCCAGCCTTTCACTCCCCATGTGATTCAATGAGCCTTGATCGTCCATGACCCGGTCGCCAGTTCACCACTTTTCCTTCCTTGGACCACTTTTGATAGGTACTGACCTCTGCAGACCGGGAACACCCCACATGGGCTTCAGTTTTGGAGATGCTCTGACCCAGTCATCTAGCCATCACAATTTGGCTCTTGTCAAAGTCGTTCAGATCCTTATGCTTGCCCATATTTCCTTCTTCTAACACATCAACTTTGAGGACAGAATGTTCACTTGTTGCCTAATATATCCCACCCACTGACAGGTGCCATGATAAGATTATCATAATGTTATGGCTGATCAGTGTATACACAGTAGCTAAAAGAAGAAAAAATATTAATTGACCCAATCCTTACATAGGACAATTAATTTGGACTATGGATAGTTGATGTGTTCTAATATGCATGCAGATAGTATGCATTCCTGATTAGGGAACCTGATCTGAAGGTTACTGTTTTTTTTAAGATTTACTAAAGTGTGATTCGCCTTCTCTTCAGTTACCAGAATATGTTGCATTACTACAGAGCTGCCTGATTTCAGAATAATTTGAATGTTAATCATGGTGAAATTGTGATGCATTTCTGGTAATGGATTACCTCTTAAATCTTAGTTTATAGTGGTCCATAAAGTAAAGAGAATTAGGATCTCTGTCAGGTAATGAAAAGCAAAAACAATGACTTGGAAACCATTTATGATAGCACCTTACGAGGACAAAGTCTGAAACATGTACAATTCATAAGACACATAGTGGTTAATCTTTAGCTACCTAGGGAACATACATGCTGTGTCTTTTATCACACAGGCCAAAGTTCTGTCAGCTGGCAATACTCTCATTCCAAGGAAGACGTTCACTCCACTCCTCAACCCACACAGGTAAGAACATTTACAAACTCCTGTAAAACAACTGTAATGTACCAACGACATATTGGGTTTGACACTGTGTTTTGTACTCTTCCACACGATCCATTAATAGTGAACTCTTATTAATCCACGCATCCAGTAAGATTGGTATTTTATGAATAAACATATGCATGACACATTTTCAAGTTGGATAAGGACTGGGAAAGTGTGTGATATCATAGTATATAATAACAAAGGGGTAATCCGTGTTAAGGAGTAGCGGTTTTATCATAATTGCCGAAAGTCGATACCTGGAGGTATTTGACGGTTCTAGGCTATAGTTGGTTAGGCTCGAACTAGCTTCCTCTCCAATTGATACTCCGTCCCCAGAAAAACTAAATATGTTTTAGTGATGATCATTAGAATGATCCAAAGATTGCCCATATAATTAATACACTGTGTCACAATACTGGTACTGCAGCATTTTTCTCACTTCGTGGAAGAGCAGCCGACTCTGGTTAGCGATAATCAAGCTCCATACAAGGGACTGTACTGGTGTTCTGGATTCAGTGTTGTGACCAAGCCGAGTGAACAGAGTGAAGACATAAACAAGAGTGACCTTCCATCACACAGCATGTGATGTTGATTCTCCTGTCCCATCAGTGTAATCACACCGTCAGGGCTGGAAACACGAGTATGATATAAATATCTGTCCCCCAACGCTCCTAGTAAACCAGCCAACAAACAAGCCAGTCACACAGAAAACCAGCCAATCAACCAGAGAGACCAACCGCCAAACACCCATGTATCCAGCCAGCAAACTAGCTAGTCACTGAGTGAGCCAGCCAAGCAGCAAACCAACTAGCCGAACAGCCAGCCAGCCAAAGAATGTCTATGTGAATGAGAGAAGATAAACACAGAAGGTCACAGAGTGCAAAGGCAGGCTAAAAGATAACAAGCCTTTGGAAAGCTGCAGAAGACAAAGCTCCTCTGTGTGTTGTTCTAAGACACATTATTCAGACAATGACGCGTCTTCTCCAAAACGAGTCTTGTGGCATTAATAGCTGACAACGCCTCACAGAGGGAGGAGGCAAGAAAGTGAATAGCTCTTTTAAGAAACCTGTACTTAACATTGTTACTGTGTATCTGTTCTCCACATTCTGAATAGCAATCCATTTGATATTATTCTCCTTGACACGTTATCACCGTTGAAGGGAACGTACATGGCTGTTCAGGAACTACTGCTAGTTTGGCTGGCGAGCACAACGCTATCTTCTGGAGCAGCTAAGGTTGAGGACCTGCAGGTGAGTGGAAATTCTAAACTGAAGAGTAGGAGGAAACTTTTCTAACTTAAGATACAAGTCTACATTCTGAATAACATAAACCACCTGTCATCCTATTTACAGGCTGTAGACTTAAGCAACCATGACCTGAAATCCATACCTTCAAATTACACTGGAAACACCAAGCTCATTTTGAGCAATAATAGTATAAACATAACCATTACAGATGAAGCGATTCTGCAGAGATACTCAAATCTGACTGAGCTCCATCTTAATGGCAATTTGTTGACTGTTCTGCCGGGGAAGCTGTTTAAGACCATGTCAAAGCTGGAGGTCCTCCTCTTGTCCAACAACAAAATCAAAACAGTAGAGCCTAAGGCGCTCTCTGGCCTGGTTAACCTGAGGGAACTGGACCTGTCCAATAACCTTCTGGAGTCATTTCCTGGGGACCTATTGGCTGGGCTGGAGAAGCTGTCCATCCTCAGGCTGCAGGGGAATAAACTACAGACGTTAAACATTCCTACGGACCAATGCATCTTACAGAAGCTAGATGTGGAAGGCAATTCATGGAACTGCACATGTTCGTTTCTGAAGCTGATTAAATCGATGACAGACTCAGGTGTCAATATAAGTAAGCACATTATTTTCTACCATTTAACTACTAATCCCCATGGTTTATTTCTATGGGACTGCATGCATGTCCCTCATTCCTTATAGAATACTGACATCTACTGACAACATTGTGCCACTGAGCAATAATGTGTACATTTCTGGGGACTGGACGTGTTTCTGTGCTAGGCTCCCATGCTGTTTGTGCCAGTCCTGAAGAGCTGGCAAATAAACGAATAGTGGACAACAGCACCCGCTGTTTTGTAGAACCAACCACAATAGAACCACCACCGCCTACCACGAAGCCCAGCTCAGCCCCAGACACTACAAACACAGCTGCAAGCAAAAAGAACGCAAAAGTCTCTGACAAAGGTAAGAAGGGAAAAAAACATTCAATCAACTGACAAGTTATACAGTAGATCAGTGGTTTCCAAGTGGTATGAGAGAATGCCAAGAGTGTGCAAAGCTGGTTACTCTGCAGAATCTAAGATCTCATGTGATTTGTTTAACACTTGTTGGTCAGTGCATGATTCCATGTGTTATTTCATAATTCTGAAGTTTTCACTATGTAAAATAGTCAAAAATAAAATACCATTAATTGAGTAGATGTCCAAACGTTTGGCAAATAAGCCCTTTGTTGGGAACATTGCAAATGGTTTTGCTGCAGTGTTCACTAATGAAGTCCCTGGGCTGTGTGTTTTTATGATTTCCTGCCTCCAGACGTGGAACCGGGCAGCGGCAGACCATCAGTGGGGAACACCTGGAAGTTTCTCCTGGGTGTAGTAGTCATTGCCCTGACAACCTCTATGGTCATTGTGTGTGCCGTCAAGTCCCCATCCTGGTACAAGCTGCTTTTTAACTACCGGCACCAGCGACTGAGGGAGGAGGAGGACAGCAACGTGTTCACCACGGGGCGCTACTCGAACTTCAGCCTGGACACAGAGCAGATGGAGAGCACTACTAATGATCTGGAAAACGGGCTGGACAAGGATGACGAAGATGATGGATACATAGAGGACCGCTACATTGAAGATGGGGACTATAAAGACAGCACGGAACCCTGATGGACCCCAGCACGAAACCTTATTGGACCCCAGCACGGAACCCTGATGGACCCCAGCACGGAACCCTGATGGACCCCAGCACGGAACCCTGATGGACCCCAGCACAAAACCCTGATGGACCCCAGCACAAAACCCTGATGGACCCCAGCACGGAACCCTGATGGACCCCAGCACGAAACCCTGATGGACCCCAGCACGAAACCCTGATGGACCCCAGCACGAAACCCTGATGAACCCCAGCACAGAACCCTGATGGACCCCAGCACAGAACCCTGATGGACCCCAGCACAGAACCCTGATGGACCCCAGCACAGAACCCTGATGGACCCCAGCATGAAGAAAGTTTGATCCCAGAAAATTCCTTTGTTCATTGCTGCTCCTGCAATGAGTGTGTGTGTGTTCATGTGTGTGTGACTTGAACAATGGACAGTAATTTATCTATTCTAGATAAAAAATGGGATTAAATTACTGAATCAGAAAGCCCAGAAAACTGTCTGACCTTACTATTTGTTTTACAAAGGGCCTTTCTACTAACTGACAAACTCAAAGGACTTGGTATGTACACCAACCAATCAGTGAACTCGCCCCACACATCAGCAATGAAGAAGAGAGGAAGGGTAGGCAGACAGGTTGCAGCCCCAGCCTGGGCTCTGGGGTAAACACCCCTAACCTTACGACTAGTCCCACACTCGTTTCACATCACATTTGAAAGGCTGCAACCAACGCCAGGCTATGTGCCGCTCAATTCACTGGGGCCTGGGAATTTAATCGGACCAGTGGGACGAGTGTCCCTCTACTGGCCAACACCACCTCCAGCACCATCTGGTCTCCGTCCAGGGAGCCACCAGCACTTCCCCGGCTCAGCCACTCCCCCGGCTCAGCTACGGAGGCCAGACAGCAGTTGGGTTCAGGGTGCTACACTGCTGGAACCAAACACTTCCTGCTGCCACAAATAATTATTCACTGTGAATGTTGTTTAAGGTTTCTCTTCTCATCTGACTAGACATGCCTAAATGTTGCACACATTTTTAAGTATTTCCAGGTTTTGATGTATGTTCTTTTAGGTTAAGATTTATGTTCCTTTCAAAGTTGTATTGCTCAAAAACAACATGTAGATAATCAACACTGTGTCAGATAAAGTTCCTATTTGAATACTTACTCTCGTCTCTCTGTGAATATGACATCCATGCTGTGGGCCTCCCTGTCATTCTGTGCTCTCAACTACAAGAAAATAGCATGATTCATTAATGAATCTTGCTGAAGATAAGTCATATGGTATAATACAGTTGGCTCAATCATCCAGTCCACTCACCTTATTGAAGTCATTCATGACCTCTTCCATCTCAGTGTTGGTGTTCAACTTGTCAACTAGCTGGAATATTAGAAGACAATAGCATGAACTTTCTTACTGTTATTTTACCTGGTGAGTAAGATAGAACAAATTTTGTTCAGCACCTTGCCAGCTTGATTATACAATCTGATACAACCTCTGATCAGACACTCAAACCTCTAGGCTACACTGCCACACCAATAACTATGAATACATGATGAATATATTAATACACATACGCATACCTCCTCATTCCCAAAAGCCATTAACATCACATGTTATTCTCTTTACCATGTTGTAATCTGCCAGCTGCCCCTGAAGGTCCTTCAATTCACCAGCAAGTCCTTCCGCTCTGCAAGAGACAAAGATACTGAACCATTAAAGACCATCAACAAAAACCTTGGCTGGATAATGAGATTGTATGAACGAACTGATTGTAAACAGGCTGGAGGTTAGAGTGTTTGGACAGCAACCAAAAGGGTTGCCAACCACATGTTGTGACTTACTGAGTAAGGCTGTTAAATCACAAAAATGTAAATGATAAAAATACAAGTGGCTCTGGGTGGTATGTACTATTTGTCCATGGCGTGTGACATGGCTGACCTTTTCTCATAAGAGAGGTACACAGAGTTCTCCTGATTGAAGGTGTCGATCTCCTTCTGCAGTTTGCTTGTCTCTATTGTCAGTTCATTGATCTTACTCCTGTGGATAGAAGATCATGTTCACTGTTTGCAGAGATAGGCATAGAACGATGTGTGATGTCTGCACTTGCATTTCTTATTAGTCCTTACCTGAGGAGTCCAAGGTAGTAGGATTTATCCAGAATCTGCCTCTGAGGCCCTTGCAAATAAGAGAGCAATCAGGTGTCATTTAGGACAGATAAGCTAGTTGTTTTCTATATGGATATTCTGAGCGGTTGTATCAAAGTTAAATGTTGTACCAGAAACACACAAGAGCTTTATGAGTAACTTTTATTGAATGTGTCACACTACAGTAAAGTGACCTGCGAGGACAGACGTTCCATACCCTTCATGCCCGTCTTCATGCCACTCAGGCCCTGTTGGGTGACCGGCCGGTCGGCTACTTTGATCTGAGCAGACAGAACCCCCGGGGTTCCCAAGTTTCCCCCTCTTGTTCCAGGGCGTCCCGTCCCTGGCACCATCTGAACATTGCACACAGGATGCGTTACTAAACTGTACATGCCTCTCCTGTCCTGTTCAAGTACTGCTACGGTATTCGGATGTATTACAAATCCCTAAGCTCACAGAAACTCTAAAGGGTGTTTAGACCGTTCCTGTATGAGAACCCTTTTTTGTTCCTAGAGAACTGTTTTGGGTTACAGTTAAACCTTTAATCTAGGTGGCAGGTGAAGAAGCCCTACCTGCGTGTTGAGGTCATGAACGTTAACTACAGTAGTTAGGTCGTTAGCTATCCTACCCCAGTTCCAACCCTGATGGCTGTGGGTGGAGGTCTGATGGCTGTTGGGGGTCTTCCAGCGGTGGGTAGAGATCCACGACTCATCGGTCTCCCTGAAGGTGGCCTCTGGTTCGCCATCTCGTCACCGTTTCTCTCCTTTTCACCAAATCATACATAAGAATATAGTCTTTCCATAATAAGCAACTGGTGCGTTTCTAAAACGATACGTTTTGCAAACTACGGCGCTATATGGAGCTAGCTAACACATTTACACGAGTGCAGCTAGCGACCTATATAGTAGTAGTAGTAGTGCTGTACTGTAGCTTACGAAGCTAGCTAATTAATGGACGAGTTGCCTTGTCTTTTTTCTACAATTTCTTTTTAATACCTGATATAAGTTTGCCAACTTACCTTGTGTTTCGAATAGGGTATCGCACAGGTCTATATGACCAACAAAGGCAACTGTTATTTTTTTTTTGAAATTAGCTGACAAGCTACCAGTATAATAGCCTTTACGTTACCACAGCAACCAACCGTTATCGCGAGACTTTTAAAAGAGAGAACTTTAAATTCCGCCTCCGCATGACGGAACTTGGAAGTTTACCGACAAACTTATATTTTGTCCAGTGGAGGGCGTACATTCTACATTTTGTATTTTGCCTGTAATTTATAAGGGTTAGAAAAAATCATTGCGCATGTGCCCAGTGCTCCGCCGTACAGTGGGATAATCGTCTTCCTCTTTGGAGAAAACCTGGCCTTCCTTCCTGCCTGCTTATGCATTGGATTTGATTATATTTGTGTTTCGGTCCTCGGTATGGACTCTCAAAAAGTAAGTGCACCCGAACTCATATCGATTCTGATTCTGTCGTCAGCTATGCATGGCATAATGCGGGCAACATTGTCCAGCCTTCAAGCTGCACCGTTAGTTGAAGTGGTAGTTGTGTGTAATGAGACGAGCTTGCTTAGAAAGATCGGAAGCATATCCAACATTAGTTTAGTATTACGCTGTTTTGTCATTGTGAATCAGCAATATGCAGCAGCAAAAAAATAAATCGGTTGCTTGTAACGAATCGTTAGCCGTAGTTGGAAATTGTAGTTATAGTTTTTCTTTAGAACCCTACTTTCATCGGTCTTAATTCTTCAACGGCTGTGGTTCACACGTCTTTGCTGTAACACCTCATTAATTGTATTTGACTTTGGACTTACTTGATATGATGGTACAGGAACACTTCCTACTAATTTACTTCCAAGCAATTATGGTTTTCAATGACAGTGATCAGAGCAGGTGTGAAAGTCATTGAATTCTTAATTGTATATTCTTTATTGTATTGTGTGTGCAGTATCGGCCGTTTGTTTATTTGCCTGCCAACAGGGATCAGATATTTTCTCTAAACTTAATAATAATCATAACGAAAAAAATCATGAATTAGTGTTTTTGTTTGGTCTTGTCATGCTTCTCAGAACATGTCGGGAGTTTGTGAGTAATTTTAAAGGTATCACATTTGTTTTTAAATGTCAAATTTAGCAAGTGAATTGATAAGAGCCTATAGGAATCAGAGGACCATCTTGTCTTTGTTTTTTCTATTATCAGTGTAACTAGGGTGTGACTATGAAACAGGAAGAAGACATGTGCCTCTCTACTTATGTTCTGGATGAAGAAAGGAAACACGTAAAGTACACTAAATGGAGAGCATAGCCGTTAGCAAGTATTGTCAATTTAAGCTTCTTCTAATTGTATTACTTAATAGAGAGGTCACACTGGTGGAACAAGCCTCTTCTTATAGCCCTTACTGTCTGAGAAGAGGGAGTGACATCATCCTAAAGACTAAAGTGACACCGGGAATGGAAATTACTCCAGTAAGGAGCTATACTGTCTGTGCTGTCAGCGCACTGTAATCACACGTTAAGGACATTAATCTATTTGAATTGCTTTTTTTAATTAGTTGTCAATCTCTAGCAAAAGCCATTACATTTTCATCGAATGACGGCTGTATTCCGCCTAATTTCCTGAGATTGAGAGTTAGCCATGTGAGGATGTTTTTCTTTTATAAAATGCACGTTTTTTAGTTGAGCACTGGAAAGTAAAATGTCCATTAATTACATTGCATGTGCCTGTTTCAGGTCTTTCAACTGAGTCACACAATCTCTCATGTTTTAAACAAATCCTGTTTGAGCTCTGTCATTTACATTTTGACGTTTTTCCTGGACAGTAAATGTGTTTTACTGCGGAGTATCTGGCTGATTAGAATACTCCCACAGAAATAGAGTTGACAACATTGAGTTGACATTTGTCTCCCAGGCAAAGGCCTTTGCTGTGGTTACTGTATAGTACTAGTGACTACTGGTCATTTCATATTGTGAACAGATACACGAGAGTACTGCAGATCCCACTCTTATCGTACGGCCAGTTGTTTCAAAAGCCTTCATTCAACCAAAGAACCTACAAAACATCCTGGATACTATAGTTTGATTTTTCTCTCTCAGATGAAGACCTTGTGAGGCAACAATGACAAGGGTTCAGCTGTGCATCTCTGTAGGAAACTGTAATAGTCTGCTTAGAATAGTAGGATTTAAGTCCTGTTAAACCCGACCCTTTGTAGCTTTCATGTATAGCACAAGCTGCTACATGACTGCTAGAGCCAGGCGCGTGTATCAGCTGCTGTTACCTCGCTGTTATGTAACCTGGGTAATCTCACTGAGTTTGCTGTTGTCAATTAGAATTGGGTTATCTATCTACTAAATGAGCACCAATTGGGATGGGTATGCTAAAACCTTCAGCAATATTGTGAATCTCTAGCTTATCTCAAGGCACATTCCTCTCAGATCTGCAGTAGTGCATAGGGGTCAGGGGTTTGAGACAATGGTTGTTTCTGGACTTGGTCCATAGTAGATGTCACGTTTTAGGGTTTTTAAGTATGTATGGATGATCATATTTACTTCCAGTGAACATACATTGTGTTCACTAAACTGTCTGGGGTGTTAGGCAGCAGCTTTAAATAGAATTGGAGCCCTAATCCTCCAAACCTAATCATGTCCTGTTGCTCAGTTGCATGGCCGTCGCTCCCTCAGAACCCCCAGGAACTTTCAGACGTCTGTCAACTGTCACATGACCCGATATCGTACAGACAGTTAACAACAAAAAAGATATTGTATGTGAGACTGCTCCTCCAATAGGAAATGCCCTTCATCTATCCCCTGTAGCTCACCTTGTAAGAGCATGACACTGGCAATGCTCACAGGGATGGTTAGTACCATATATTACATGTCCTACACAACCCTGATTTTACTTGCTTCATCAATTATGAATGTCTGGTATTGATTGGTTGTAGTTAGCAGTGCTGCTATGGATATAACATGTTGGACAATGACATTAGGTCATGGGTCACGCCCCTTACAGTTTCAAGTGGTATTGTCCATCTGATAGTATGGATTAATATGGAAACTTTAAATAGTGGCGTCTTGGAGTCACTGGGTTGCATTGTATATGTTGTCCTAATCGTCACGTATGTTGATGTGTGAGGCTCACAAAGTTTTGCCTGTCTGTGGATATTTAGCTCTATTTCTTCTTCGTGAATGTTGGCCGATGCCAAAAGTCATGTGACACTTTAATGAAAGGAGAATATAAGTGATGCAGGACAAAACTCAGTCAAGCATAAAGACTTAATTCCATTCTGGTCCAGACTAGGGTTGCACGATATTAGAAATTACTGACATTGCGATATTTTGTTTTTCTGATTGATTTATTGCAATATGAAAAAGTACAGGATGTATTTAGAAAGTGCTTTGGCTATCAACCTGACAGTCTGTATCCTTAATTCTTCCCCAGCCCCATCCTCTACAATTAAAATGTATGAAACTTCTGGAAATGTTTATATTTCAAAAAAGGTTGCTAGGTATTAATATGTAACAGTAATAGTATAACAATAGCTACAGTAGTAAAATAGAATGCGCAATTGGGCATAACTTACCAACTGCAAGATGCAGTCTCTGGCCAAAGCACTGCAATCTGGTCCACTTGTTAAGGTGCAGCCTTCACCATGTTCGCGGCATTGTCGTAATACAGACTAGATGACTCCTATCTAGGCCCCAATCAGCTAAAGCTTCTCTCATCCCTGTTGGGATGTTCTCACTTGAATGATCCTCTGGGAAAAATGCAGTTTGCAAACAGCAACTTTTCAGGTGGAAGTCCTCATTAATAAAGTTGACGGTCAGACTTATGTAGGGCTCCGTTGTCCGGCTCGACCACAAGTCTGTTGTTGCTGTAAAACATTCCACTTGCGACAGCTCTGTTTCAACTTGTGCCTTGCATTTCCCGTACAGCTCTGGGATGGCAACTTGAGAAAAATAGTTGTGTGATGGCATTACATACCGCTTGTCAAGCGACCAGATAATGTTTTTAAAACCCTCTTTGGTAACCGTGTTAATTGGTACAATGTCTTTGGCGACGTGAAATGTTATTGAATCTGTGATTTCTCTCTGCTGTTTGTAACCTTTCTCGTATGGTGTAATACTGGCAAATGCATCCGAAATAGATTTTTGCTTTGGACGGCATTGAGATGCTTTGCACTCGTCATACGAAGATTAGTGGTGCCGCCTTAAATGATCAAACATATTGGTCGTGTTGCGTCGTGTTGTGGCAACAATTGCAAGGCACTCTCGACAAAGTACCTGTTTTTGGTCAACATCATCCTGTCTGTAGCCAAAATATTTGCAAATAATTGTCGATGCATTTCTTTTTGCTACCAAATTCTCCTTTTCAGTTTTTTTTGCCTGTTCCTCACTCATCATTTCGTCATGTGAGCCTGCATGTCAACCAAGTGCAGCAACAAACTCTGTGTTTAAAATAATAATAATGAACTGTGTATCCAATAACCCATAAATCAGAGTAAATTACCTTATATCAGACAGATATAAGACTAGTTTTCCATTTGAAAAAAATATATAGGCTATTGTAGACCGATATATGTTTACTTTACTAAATCGCACATTCTGCAATGTGACTATTGCGGATGGGTACATCACAATGTCGATGCTGAAACGATATATCGTGCAGCCCTAGTCCAGACATCACTAAGGACCTAGTGTAGATTGACTCTGTGAACTAGTTCAGAATATGAACTCATAGTGTTGGTCCCTCCATCTTCATATGTTGACATAAACAAGGATACAAGTGAAACGATGGAAGAGCAGAGTCCCAAGATGGTGCTTCATTTCCTACCTAGAGCACTGCTTTTGACCTGAGCCTCATGGACCCTGTTCCAATGTAGTGCAGTTACAATGGTCCCTGATCCCCCTGTCCAGTAGAAAGACTGTTACAATATAACGATCCCCCTCTCCAGTAGAAAGACTGTTACAATATAACGATCCCCCTGTCCAGTAGAAAGACTGTTACAATATAACGATCCCCCTCTCCAGTAGAAAGACTGTTACAATATAACGATCCCCCTCTCCAATAGAAAGACTGTTACAATATAACGATCTCCTTCTCCTGTAGAAAGAATATAGCAGTTTCAGCATGACTTATTATGTAGGCCATCCACAGCAAGCCTTTAAGGCTGAGCTGGTCACAACATGGGCTACTGAATATGACGCTGTACAGAAACAAGGCAAACTCAGTCAAACGTGTACAAGTCGTATGTAGCTTTGTCCATTACTACCAACAGCAAGCACGTTGACTCTCGCCACACTATACCAGGAATAGCCTCCCTGTTGACCAGTGGAGCTGGACCTGCCATAACCAGGTGTCACATTGCTGATCTCAAACGGCCACTGGCACATGGTCAGGAAACACTGCAGTTAGAGCGACCCAACACTGGTTGTGAGATGGTGTGGTTAAGAGGAGGCACGTGACCTGTGACCTGGTGGTTCAGAACATTCTCTGTGTGTGTTCAGGATCAGCGTCTTGCTGAAAGGTGAACCTCCAACCACCAATGCTGGTTTGGCTCCACCCGTCTTTCCCGGCGCCGACCAGGTTCACAGCCCTGCTAATAAAAAGGGTCCCCATAACAGGATGATGATAATGCCACCACGCTTTAATGCTCTCCACGGGAATGGTGGTCGCTCTCGGGGGTGTGTGGTCGCTCTCGGGGGGTGTGTGGTCGCTCTCGGGGGGTGTGTGGTCGCTCTCGGGGGGTGTGTGGTCGCTCTCGGGGGGTGTGTGGTCGCTCTCGGGGGGTGTGTGGTCGCTCTCGGGGGGTGTGGGGTCGCTCTCGGGGGGTGTGGGGTCGCTCTCGGGGGGTGTGGGGTCGCTCTCGGGGGGTGTGTGGTCGCTCTCGGAGGGTGTGTGGTCGCTCTCGGGGGTGTGTGGTCGCTCTCGGGGGTGTGTGGTCGCTCTCGGGGGGGTGGGGTCGGTCTCGGGGGGGTGGGGTCGGTCTCGGGGGGTGGGGTCGGTCTCAGGGGTTATTAACTTTGCACTACACATAGCATTTGGGCAGTAAGTGTGGTTGTATGGCTTTATAATGGTAGGGCCGTATCGTAGTGATGGTTGCATCATATTTTGCCTTTGTCTCACTGTTACATAGAGCACATCTTGGTCCTTAAGTCTGGACAAAACCATGGAGGGGTACCAGCCAGGTCATAGTGTTAGTACAGAGCATAATGGATCAGATCATAACTGTCTCCAAGCTGCTAATAGACAGAACTACCCTTTCTGATGTCAGATCAACTCTGAAAAAGAAAATCCGTGAAAAAACTGATTTGATTGGTAAAACGACCCTCGGGGGGGATCAGAATTAGGTCACCTGTGTAAATGCATTCCAATGTTTTTAATTGATTTAATCATTATGTTAGAATCTATGGCTGCAGACTCACAACATGCATCTGTTTGTCCAACGCAGGTTTCCTCATGGCAGCAAGTTGTCAGCCAGTTAGGGTCCTGACCATAGAGGTTATAATTGGGCTGTGTACAAATATAGCACATGTGCCTTGAGAAGGCATTCAGACCTTTACTTTCTCCACATTCTGTTGTGTTATGTTTTATATGTTTTTTTTTAAAGCTATCATTCTACATGCAATACCCCAGAACGACAAAGCAAAATCATGTTTTGAAATTTGGGTCAATTTATTGAGATAAAAAAAATCACATTTAAACACAGCACTTTATTTGGTTGTTTGTAGAAGCCCCTTTTTGCAGAAATCATAGCTTTCAGTTATGCATCTACCTGCTTTGCACACATGGATTTGGCAAGTTTCTCCCATTCTTCCTTGCAGATCCTGTTAAGGTCTGTCAGATTGGATGGGCAGCATCAGTAAACTGTAATCTTCAGGTCTCCACAAAGATGTTCAGTGCAATCAAGGACATTTACACTTGTCCTGAAACCACTCTAGCACGTTCTAGGCTGTGTGCTTTGGGTTGTTGTCATGCAAAAAAAAGATTGTTTGCCCCAGTCTGACGTTCTGGGGATTCTGGATCAGGTTTTCTTTCCAGCAGTATGTCACGTATGCCTCCACACAATTCTGTCTGTCTACAGTGAGTTCTGTGGACTTCCTGGCTTGGTTTTTGCTCTGATATGCACTGTGACGTGGGGGACCTAAATCACATCCAATCAATTGAACTTGCCACAGGTGAAGTCCAAGTTCAAGAGACATGTGAAGTAAGTGGAGAAAGTGAAGGTGTCTGAACACTTTCACCACATATTTCTGAGCTACAACGGTAGCCTATGGGAGCTATGGTGGTTTGAGGGTCACAGTATGTTTACGTTAGAACCAAAACATTTATTATCATTAGTTAATTTAGCAAAATATTTTTGCAATTTAATCGTGTGTACAAGGTAATTTCAGAAATAGGTATGAGATTCGTAACGTGGCTGAACACCTCTGTTCTCAGAATACGGGCACATATTCAGTTGCCCATATTCAGCATTTTTCAGTTAGTTACATATACAGTTGGGTCTGGAAATAATTGGATAGTAACACAAGTTTTGTCATTTTGGCTGTTTACCAAAAAATATTCTAGTTACAGTTAAATAATGAGCTCAAAACTTTCCTTTTCAACTTTTTTGGAAAGGAAAGAGAAAGGTGCAGTGGTCTCTTAATTTTTTCCAGAGATAGCTAGCTATATACACACTGAACGCAATTTGTAAACGCAACACTTTTGTTTTTGCCCCCATGCTCAATGGGTGAGCATGCTCCCATGCTCAATGGGTGACATGTCCGGTGAGTATGCTGGCCATGCAAGAATTGGGATGTTTTCAGCTTCCAGGAATTGTGTACAGATCCTTGCAACATGGGGCTGTGCATTATCATGCTACAACATGAGGTGATGGTAGTGGATGAATGGCACAACAATGGTGAAATGTATTGTGAAAACCGGGATTCATCCGTGAAGAGAACACCTCTCCAAAGTGCCAGACACCATCGAATGTGAGCTTTTGCCCACTCAAGTCGGTTACGACGACAAACTGCAGTCAGGTCAAGACCCCGATGAGGACGACGAGCATGCATATGAGCTTCCCTGAGACGGTTTCTGACAGTTTGTGCAGAAATTCTTTGGTAATGCAAACTGATTGTTGCAGCAGCTGTCCGGGTGGCTGGTCTCAGACGATCTTGGAGGTGAAGATGCTGGATATGGAGGTCCTGGGCTGGTGTGGTTACACAGGGTGTGCGGTTGTGAGGCCGGTTGGATGTACTGCCAAATTCTCAGAAACGCCTTTGGAGGCGGCTTATGGAGAAATTAACATTAAATTCACGGGCAACAGCTCTGGTGGACATTCCTGCAGTCAGAATGCCAATTACACGCTCCCTCAAAACTTGCGACATCTGTGGCATTGTGCTGTGTGTGATGGAACTGCACATTTTAGAGTGGCCTTTTATTGTGGCCAGCCTAAGGCATACCTGTGCAATAATCATCTTGTTATGCCACACCTGTGAGGTGGATGGATTATCTTGGCAAAGGAGAAGTGCTCACTAACACAGATTTAGACAGATTTGTGAACAATATTTGAGAGAAATAGGCTTTTTGTGTACATAGAGAAAGTCTTAGATCTTTGAGTTCAGCTCATGATAAATGGAGGCAAAAACAAAAGTGTTCAGTGTATGTATGTGTATGTGTGTGTGTATGTGTATATATGTATATGAAACACTTGTACATTTTCTGCCCTCTTCTATTTGCACTTCTGGTTAGATGCTAACTGCATTTCGTTGCACTGTACTTGTACTTGTTCAATGATAGTAAAGTTGAATCTAATATTTGCAGCTGTACACACACCCATCGCTCTTGTTCTTTCTTTAGCCCAATTAGACTGAAACTAAAGGGTGCTTGAATGCTTTGGGGAGACAAAGTTGTATTTCCATGGATGTTTATGCTGGAGTGATGTTAGCATCGATGTGTCAACGTGTTAGAGGTTATAGCACACGGGTGGGCAAGCTAAGGCCTGTGGGCCAAATCTGGTGCGCGAGGCAATTCCATCTGGCCCACGGTAAATAATAAAACCGTTTTGAGGGGAAGTAAAACAGCTCACCAGCCCATTTTTATACATTTAAATCTGAATTTAAATGTAGAAATTATAATGGACCTACTGTATAAATGCTTTAATTACAGCCCTTTTCTGGACTGCAAATCATTTATGATTAACAAATTACAATGGCCCTCCATTTAATTTCAGAATTGGCCCCCAAGCCAAAAGGTTTGCCTTCCCCTGTTCTAGCAGGTGCGCAGGCTTCTTGCATTAAGCAGTGTCGACATCAACACCTCTCTCACCTAGCCCATCACAGTTGAGGTCTACTGGAATGCCACAATGCTACCAAACTGTAGATTTAATGGAATCTGGGCGTTGTATGTGTTAGGGAGGGTTGATATTAATAAACTATCGTAGAACTAGCTGTTACACCTCAAATTCAGCTTACAAAACAACAGTTGGAAAAACTCCATTAATTATGTACCAAATGTTAGACAAGGTAACCATTAAAACTTGTCACTGAAATGTTCCACAGCATGTACCACAAACAATTGGGGTTCTCTAAATGTGATATTTGTTTTTTCACCCAGATAATCGTTATATCATTAAGTTCCATCAAACCGATTTAGTTGGGTTGAGCAATGTCATCCTCTGACCCTGTTCTCGCTGAGAGTTAACGAATATGTATCTGTTGCAGGAGGCCCTACAAAGGATAATCACCACGCTGGCCAGTAAAAATGAGGAGCTCCAAATCTTCATGGAATCACTTCGTCATTCCCTGGCTGGTGTCCAGGTAAGACATAAAGATGAATAAAACCAAGTCTTTCAGTAACATTGAACATAACATCAGCAGTAGCCTTGATATTACTATATTAGACAGTAATTTCCATGCATTTTTAATCATTGGAATCTAATATGAAATGTTCTGACACAGAGATGAATCAGTAGCATGTGTGTGTTTGTGACAGGTGAATACCACACAAGCTGTGTCAGATCTAGAGGAGGAGTTTGACACGCTGTTTGCTGTTCTGGATGAGATGAAGGAGAGTATGACCAACACAATCAAACAAGAGGGGGCCAAGAAGGCAAATGAGCTACAGGTGCCTGACCTTTAAACCCTAACCCCTAACCTTTAACCCTAACACCGTCAAACAGCAGGCACATGGCCATAAACCCACCATAAACCTTAATGCCGTAAGTTCAGCGCAGCTGTAAGTAAGGATGCCTTCCGAGCTACAGGTATCAGCAAATCGCCTCCTCCCACCAAATCATGCGTCAGTGAGGTGCTACTGGGTGGGAGACAGGCTGGTATTTATGGATGGGTGCTGCTGTAATGTCAGGGCAGTGTACACCCCTCGGTCTCTCTATGATGTCATGGTGCTGCTATGACAGTTCTCTGGCCAACTCTTAAAGTCCATTGAGCAGGAACAAAAAAGTGTCTGAAATTACCCCCAGATAAGAGATTACCCATAATCCCTCTGTGTATGTGTGGGGGGGGGGCACTGGCTGGTATTCTGGTTCCCCATATACATCCAGATCACGTCTCATCATGTTAATTATCAGGTAAATGAATAACAAACCCGTTTAGTTTTGGTTCATTTCTTAAGTTGTTAAATCTGAGTCAGTTGTACTTTTAATAAAGGCCTCTTCAAATCAGGCCGTAACATGAGGTTTCAAGGTGAAATATATCAGCCCTGTGACGTGTCATTCTTTAAATATCAATTTTTTTCTTTCCTTGTTTCGTAGAATCAACTGACACAGAGTACCAATGCGTTGGAGAGTGCAGAGGAGCTACTGGAGTTTGCCAACAATGCTCTGGACATCAAAGACGAGGAGGACTTTACTAAGGTACATGCTGATGGCCTCAGACCTCCACCGCTGAGTGGTGGGTGGGCCTTAGATCACAACATTATTTGACTGTGATCAGCAGACAAAAGGAAGTGAGTAATGGTCAATGTTGAGTCACACTAGGTTCAAACAGCTTTGTTTTCTCCTTAACTAACCAACTATGTTCGGGTTTCCCTCTTGTATTTTTTTACACAGTAACAGTATGTTATTGTCTTCTGTGGTTGACCGGGGAGGGGCCTCTGTTCTGTAATACAGCCAATCACACTGCTGCTTGACTCTGTGTCCCTCAACAGGCTCTCCTTCAGCTTCCGTCTGTGTGTCTGTCTGTCTGTGTCTGTGTGTCTGTCTGTGTGTCTGTCTGTGTTTGTGTGTCTGTCTGTCTGTGTCTGTGTGTCTGTCTCTGTCTGTCCGTGTCTGTCCGTGTCTGTCTGTGTCTGTGTGTGTCTGTCTCTGTCTGTCTGTGTCTGTCCGTGTCTGTCTGTGTGTGTGAACTACCAGTCTCAGAACTGCATGCCCACCAACCATGACCTGCATGGCAGTACTAATGGCCCATCTCTTTTTCTCCTCCTTCTCTGCTGTTGTTCTTCCAAGGCTGCCAAGCAGATCAAAGATAGGTATGGCCCCACTTCCCTTCTTCAGTAAGGCTGAATGGTGTGACAAGGCTAGCTTAGTTACATAGCACAGTGTGTTTTTTTGGGGGGGGGTTAGTGATTTTGTCGTTTTACTTCTGCATGTAATTGGTGACAATGTGGGGCCTTCTGGTCAGTCAACTGAAAGTAATATATGCAGCTGCCGTTTAGACACGTGCTGTATGTGATTCTCAGTTTGCTATGACTAAGCCCCAGGTGTGTGTGTGTGTGGTGTGTGTGTGGTGTGTGTGTGCGCCTCCGAGCAAGAGTGCTGTGTTACTACCCTGAATCTCAAATCAACCCCTAATCCAGCTGCCCTGATCTGACCACTATATAGTCTATAGAAATACATGCCTGTACTGTATATGCCTTCTGGTAGATCCTTTTATTACCAAGCGACTTGGTTCTGCATACCTTTTGTATTCATAAGGTTGGCCAGTGCAGGACTCGATCCCATTGGCATTGCTACTGTATGCTCTATGAGTCTTGGGGTTGCTTTAGGATTCAGTGTTGGCCTGCCGTGGAAGTACTGACTGCCCCCTCCCCTCAGAGTCACCATGGCCCCAGCATTCAGACTGACCATGAAGCCCAAGGCCACAGAGAGCATGAGTCACCTGATGGTGGACTTCTCCCAGGAACGACAGCTCCTCCAGAACCTCCAGTTCCTGCCAGGTACGTAATGGTCCAAAACTGCCTGTGATTCTGTTTCTCAACCTGATCTCCATTATACAAGTTGGGAATGACATCGAATGATGACAGCGTGATGGCATCATATTGAAATATGACCCTTACGCTCGTGTCGTCCCACAGAAGCCTTGAGCAGCAGTTGCATTTTTTTTAATGTATTGGTATTAGATCTACTTTGTACGAAAAATATTTGTTATTTCCTTACTTTCTTTCCAACTTGTGTGGCTCGTGAGAAAATCACTCCCAGTTCCCTAGGATGTTTTCTCTGAACGTTGTCCAGTCCATGCTCTGCCCATGGGGCAGCTGCTGTAATCCTGGTCTGTGGTTAGTTCATGTAGAAGAGCTTTTCTCTCTGACCAGAGACAGACTGTTGTGCCAAATAATTGTCAGGGGTTGTTTTTATACTGCAATGACATGTGTGTAGACAGTTAGGACGAGTGTTCTGACATTTTTTCTTCAGACATCTCGTTATACACGGTATGGACCAGTGTTTACTAGTCAGGTTTAGCGCCGATCTGTTCTGACTCTTCTGTAGGTTTTAGTGGAACACGGCGCTTCATGAGTGAATACTGTAATGTGCTGTGACTGCCGCTCCCATTACATTATTATACAGTTCTGTTTTGCTCACACTCAGCCTTCAGTCTACGGGCTCTCTCCTTCCTCCTGCCTCCTCTTGCTCCTGGTACTGTGTCATCCAGGGTTCCTGAGGCTCTACGTTGTGTCACTGCCTGCACAGAGAGAACACGCGTGTCCTGAAACAACACCCACACAGACCTGAGCATTAAACTAGACCAGTGTTTCCCAATCCTGGTCCCCACGACCCAAAGGGGTGCATGTTTTTGTTTTTGCCCAATCACTCACAAACCTGATTCACATGTTGCCCTACCACTCACACACCTGATTCAAATGTTGCCCTACCACTCACACACCTGATTCAAATGTTGCCCTACCACTCACACACCTGATTCAAATGTTGCCCTACCACTCACACACCTGATTCAAATGTTGCCCTACCACTC
Source organism: Esox lucius (assembly GCF_011004845.1). NCBI lineage: Eukaryota > Metazoa > Chordata > Actinopteri > Esociformes > Esocidae > Esox > Esox lucius. The sequence goes on from NC_047591.1 coordinate 23,924,085, forward strand.
ACACACCTGATTCAAATGTTGCCCTACCACTCACACACCTGATTCAAATGTTGCCCTACCACTCACACACCTGATTCAAATGTTGCCCTACCACTCACACACCTGATTCAAATGTTGCCCTACCACTCACACACCTGATTCAAATGTTGCCCTACCACTCACACACCTGATTCAAATGTTGCCCTACCACTCACACACCTGATTCAAATGTTGCCCTACCACTCACACACCTGATTCAAATGTTGCCCTACCACTCACACACCTGATTCAAATGTTGCCCTACCACTCACACACCTAAACTAGACCACTGACACCCTGAGCACTAAACTAGACCACTGACGCCCTGAGCACTAAACTAGACCACTGACACCCTGAGCACTAAACTAGACCACTGACACCCTGAGCACTAATCTAGACCACTGACGCCCTGAGCACTGAACTACAACAATATTTTTGAGGGAACTGATTTGGGCTGTCTTCATTTGTGATGTAAGTGAACCCATCCTGTAGTGGTCATGTCAATGATAGTCTGTATGGTTTAATGTTACTGTGTTTCCATAGCCATGTTTACTATTTCAGTAAGGTCTGTAAGTCCACAGATTTGGGTGTAATTCATCAAGTTGGCATGGCACTGTTGTTGGTCCATCAGCATAGGAGAACTGCTTTTGTATCTTCAAGATGAATATACGCCTGTGATCCTGTTCCCTGTGGGACCAGAAGTCCCCATAAAAGACAGGAATAACTGACAATTCTGGTTCATTGTCGTTCCTCAAAAATAAAGATTTCTGGTTAGGTTTCCGGTTAGGTTTCCAGTTAGAATTTGGATTCATTTTAGGTTTAGATGTAGGGTGATGAGTCTGGGTTAATTTTAGGCAGAATGGTTAGCGGATAGAGAAAGGGGTGGAAAAGTGTGTGCGTGTGTGTGTGCGTGTGTGTGATATAACGAGGCTGACTGTCATCGGTGCTTCTCTCTGTGGCCACAGGGCCTGATGTTTACTGGAGCAGAAGAGCAGGGCTGGGGCTCCAATGTACCTTAAAGAAAATGAAATAAGCAGCACAGCTCAGACTGGCCTCCTCTTCTTTGGAGAGCAGAAGACATTGATTAATTGGGAACAACCGTCTGTCCGATACAGACTTATAAGGCTCACCATGTCAAGCCACTTCCAAACTGTAACCGCTTCACTGTACTACACTCAACCAATCCTCCTGGTTTATAGATGTACTGTCATGTGAATGAGTAAGTATTTGCACACATGGATATTTGTGCTAATTTCTAACCACATTCATTGATAAAAGTAACCCAATTTAACATTTCATACAAAAAACATTAAATAAATATTCAATTTCCTTTTGTGGGAAGAAGAAAAAAGGACATCATGCCAAGATCAAATGACTTATCCAAGGCCCACAGAAGAAAGATTATTGATGCCCATGAATTTGGGAGGGGTTACAAAGCCTTTTGAACTACATCATGCCGCAGTTTGACAGATAACCGCTGCCAGGCTATATAGAAAAGATTGTCCCACCATATTCACCACAAGACCTTACCTAAAGAGGCTCATAGAAGTCCCAAACAACTCCAGGGTAACATCCAGGGATCTACAAGACACCTCTCTTCTCAAAAAAAGGAAATCAAGACAATTTACATTTGCCAGACAACACCTGGCCAAAGACCAACACTACTGGAACAATGAGCTCTGGAGAGCGAAGTCAAAGGTGGATTGTTTGGCTGCAATGCCAGATGACATGTTAAGCGAAAACACTGCCTTTCAACAGAAGAAACAGATACCAACTGTAAAGCATGGAGGCGGTGGCATTTTGGTATGGGGCTGCTTTGCTGCCTCAGAGCCTGGCCAAGACAGCCTGCCATCATTGACTCAACCATGAATTCCATATTGTACCAGAGAATTCTTGAGAATGCGAGGTTCTGTGAGGTTCAAAAATGCTTATGATTCATTTACAAAAGGAAAACTAAAATCGATGTATGATTATTTTTTTGGACTTAAAGTCATAGAGACGCCTAAATGAAATGATTCTTAGACCCACAGAGACCTTCCATTAACAAAGTTTTCCTATCTACTACAAACCACCTTCTACTTTTAGTCTCTCTCTACCCTAATCTATCTCACACCTCAATATCTATCCCTTTCTTTTTATGTTCTTGATCATGATTGATTGATACTATGTTATCTACACATTTTTATGGGTAGGTAAAACACAGCGCTTGATAGTGAAAACATTGTTAAAACAATGTTTGTTAATTGCAAAAACAACACAGAAGTTGTAAATATTTGTCCACACAAGGACCTGTTCCTGCTGTTACAAAAACAACGTCCTCCTTCCTTGTTATGTGATTTCAGTGCCCCGTGCCCCAGAGATCGATGTAGGCGACTGCCTGGTGTCAGACAACACTGTGTCGATAGCCTGGAAGATGCCTGTTGAAGACAGCAAGATTGACCACTACATCCTTGAGTACAGAAAGACCAATCACGAAGGACTACCTCGTGTCAAAGACGAACGAAGCTGGGAGGTGGTAGATTCTATCAAGACCACAGAATACTCACTGACAGGTATTGTTCAGCTTCCTGTTTTTTTTTTTAAACGTTACTCCACTGTTTTGAATTGCTTTAAACAATGGGTGAGTTCCTTTGAATACACAAGTGAGTTTATTTACACTTGTCCTGCAGGTCTGAAGTTTGACTCCAGGTTCCTGAACGTCCGAGTTCGAGCCTGTAACAAGGCAGCAGCTGGGGAATATTCTGACCTAGTAACCTTGGAAACCAGAGGTAGAAATACATATTCATTGCTACATTAATGTAAATGTATTTGTCCATGAAGTTTTTCCTCTGACACGAAACTACTTCTCCTTTTGCTCGATTGACTTCTTCCCAGCGTTTAACTTTGGCTTTGATTCGTCATCGTCCCACTTGAACCTGAAGGTGGAGGACTGCAGCGTGGAATGGGACCCCCAGGGAGGGAAGGGGCTGGACAGCAAGGTGAAGGGCAAAGAGAACAAGGGCAGGTGAGACGCCATCTGATCCACCCGGGTGGCTCCTAAGGAATGCCGCCCTGTCCATTGACCTGAGATCCACACAGTGTGTTCCTAATGAAACCCAGACTCTCCAAAGACGTTAGGGGACCTGTTGGATATTTGCAGTACGATGACGCTTCCCCAATCCGAGAGCAAGACGGCGCTGATCCCAAATTGTCAAATCCTGTATGATCTCCACATAGGACCACATAGGGCCAGGGGTCACTGTAGGATATTTCTTGATGTTTTTGCCTGGTACTGCAGTTGACCTGTCCTGGTCTTGGATCTGTAAGTGCAGTCTTGCCAACTCCAATGTTAAGGCGCTGTCCTCACATCCCCATCGCATCAAGTTTAAGTTATCAAACTGTCAGAAGGATTCTGGGATTGATGGAGATCATTCAGTATTCATTCTGAAATATGAACCCAAGTGCATACCGCCAAGGTTTAGTGTCACATTCTGTTTAAGGAACAAATGAGTCCAGGATCTCGAATCCTGCCGAAGAGTAGCTGCTGCCTCTGGCTCATGGCGATCCTAATAAAATGTAAATCCTTAATGATCTTCTTCACTTTTCTTGTGACAGCTTTGACAAAACTGAACAAACGGATCGGAAACCAGGCTAGAATTCAACTGACATTTTTAGATTTCACATTCTTCTGAGTCAAAGGGGCACAGTCCTTTCTATTGAGCAGAAGTTTGAAAAGGACCTTTTGTGTGTAGGTCCTTTCAGGAGCAGCTGGACACTTTAGAAGCTAATGTTTTATTGAAAAGCTGGTTCTCATACCTTGGGTATCCATTTGCAGTGCAGCTACTCTGAATACTGTGTGCCAAGTTTAGGCTTCTTTTTCTCAATAGATGAACACATTGGTTTACACTTTAAAGGTCCAGTGTTGTTGATAGACTGAGAAAATGAGTTTGACTGGGACCTCTTCTTATGGAAATAGTTTGTGATGTTACCATACAGTTATATAACATACATTGTACCCCCTGCTTCTGGAGAGACATACATTTAAGGTTTCTTTTGTCTGTAAGAGTAAAGGATTAGTGTGATTTAGTGCCTAATGGCATGGAAAACCTTTTCACATTTAGTCAAGTCTTTTTAGACTATTTAACAGGAAAGTGGTAAATTATAGAGAAGAGGGTTTTTGCTAAAATAGTAGCAGCACAACCTCTGGACAACCTTGAGATAAAGCGGTTTAAAAACTCCACACTGGACTTAATGGAATGTTTTTATTTTAATCAGATGCTCTTATGCTTTTTTGTCAACAGTGCACACCTAACCAATCTGAAGAACATGGCAAGGTGATCACGTGACTCTAGCTGTAGGTTGTAGCATTAGGCTACCTGAATGTAGTGTTACCTGTAACCTGTGACATTAGACGCTACCTGTAAGTGAGATCAGGTTGAGACCGTCTGAGGTGATGCTTCTACTTTCTAACAAACCACAGCCAACATAGCATCTACAGGTGTGGGGAGTCGCTTTTCACTTGACATTCGATTTGGCCAACTAAATTCATTTAAAATATGACACTGGACAATGTTTCCACCACAAAGAATCTGGTTCTGTTTTGTCCCTTTGAAAGCCCCTCCATCTGTAAATGACATCTGTCTTAACTCTCTCTTTCCAAAACCCTTTAGGGTTCTTGCCTTTTTCTTTCCTCTGCTCTTCTGAAGAAATGGTGACAAAAGGAAATCTAATGAACTTCTATTCCTAGGCGACCAATGTCTTTTACAGAATCAATGTACACTTAATAGCACAGCATTGATTTTGCTTTTACACATTTTTCCTATGCTGGCAACCAATGGTTCTGGTGAGTAACAATTCATTATACTGTAGTGTGTGTACTGTAGAGATCCATGTTTGTCCTGTCATTCGTTTTCATATAGTGTCCACAGAAACCAATCACATCCCTCTCTCAGACAAAAACAGTGACCCTATCCACGGCATTGAAATCCTGCCAGCTCCATTATGTAGTCCTTTTCCACATTAGGTCACAACAGCCTCTCACCCCGTTGCTATAGATCCACCCTCCTCTAAACCACGCCCCTACAGGTCTTGGGAGGGGTGTGTCCCACATACAGTAGGGGAGCTATACAGTAACAGTGTTGAAGAGGCTGGCACTAAACAAACGAAATCCCATCGTATTCGTCACGGCGCCTATATCATCTGTCTGCCTATTGGCCGAGCCCCTGTCATCTGCCAGCTGTTGTTCAGAGTCCCCTGATCATAAGAGCCATGCAGCAGATGGGCCCGGCTGACACCCCCACGAGCTGCTGGAATCCCCCGGAGATCCTGGGAATCCCAGTGGCCAGTAAGGGCTGAGCACATTAGAGTGGAGCGACGGGAGAGGAGATTGGTCACATCTAAATTCCACCAAGCCCTATATCAGCCAGGGCTTTAAACTAGGAACCATTTTGAAAAGTAGTAAGCCTTTCATAGTGCCAGTGTAGTAGATTGCTGAGTCATATTGTATGTTTTGGGCTGTAGAGGTCACAGGTCTGTTCCTAACTGCTCGAGGAGTATCCCACCACTAAATTTCAACCTGAAACAGTCCTTTATGCCACGATCACTTAGAGCACATTTAAATTAGTCTCTTTGTTGCCATTTCTTCTGTCCGTGTCTCTGTCAGCCTGGGTTTGGGCGTCTAACTCCACTGGGTTGGTTGTTTTTGTTCTAACAGTGTTTGACGAATGTGTTCACACCCCATTTCGTACCTTATCATAGTGCGTCACTCAGGCATGGGCTTGTCTTATTAGTCACCTGCTGGACACTGAGGAGAACCATGTCTCTAAGTCCATCCAGCTGGATGTCCCATAAGAGACGGGCGTCTCCACAGCGTCCCTGTTCACACAGCTGTCGGTCTGATGTGTCCGTCTTTAGACAAATGTCAGATGTGTTCCTCTTGTCTCCTGCCTGCTTCCTCCCGTCTGTAGAAGTGGAACTCCATCTCCCAAGAGAACGTCGATGACGCGGTCACCTGCCATCAGAGGAGGCAGAGACAGGTTCACAGGGGAGTCGTACACTGTGTTAGGTAAACACACACACATGTGGGGATGAATATACGCTAAACCCAGCCGTTTTGGACCCCATTGCCAATATTTATGATTTCGCCCTCTGGTGAAATCCTGTAGAACTGCAATAAAGCTTTTCATATTGGTGTTCAATGCAGCAAATCCACTTTTTACTTTTGTAATTTAACTGATGCTCTTCTCCAGAGTGAGAATTGATTCCATAGGAATCAAACTTACAACCCTGTCATTTTAAGCACCATGCTCTACAAACTGAGCTTCTATGGCAAAACAGCCTCCATCACAGGCTCTATTTAAAGTCATGACATTTTATTTTAGTTGGTAACGGGGTGTCTTAGGCATCAAGCAAGATGTCTGGTTCTGTCAATACAAAACAGACTGTTCAGCCAGCAAAAATATGATCCAAATGCCTTCTGCATCATCCCAGGTGATTCCAGTATGGATGGAGGTCAGCACTACTGGGAGGTGAAGGCCCTGAAAGACTGTAAGTCCTACAGCGTGGGCGTGGCCTACAGGAACCTGGGCAAGTTTGACCAGCTCGGTAAAACCAACACCAGCTGGTGCATCCACATCAACAACTGGCTGCAGACCTCCTTCGCTGCCAAACACAACAACAAGGCCAAGAGTCTGGACACAGCCGCACCAGACCGCATCGGAGTCTTCTGTGACATAGATGGAGGTGGGTTCCTAGAGTAGCGTGAACAGGTTTGGCTTGTGCATTCTGAACTGGATTCTGGCAAAACATGTAAATATATTTCTGTAAATTGTGGCTTTAAAAGGTCACAGTCTTGCACTGTTCACCCGGCACTGCCAGAGGACTGGATACCGCTTTGAGTCTGGTTCCTTTCTAGGTTTCTTCCAGGGTTTTTCCTAGCAACTGTCCATCGTTGCTTTGTTGTTGCTTGCTCTTTGGGGTTTTAGACTGGGTGTCTTTATAAGCACTCAGTGACAAATGTTGAATTGAAAAGGGCTTTATAAAATATGAATCATTTTAAATATTGAGGTACTCAATCAATTACTCAATTCAACAGCTGCTCCTTTTCAGAGTGTCCTACAGTAATTAAGTACTGAAGTCAAAGGCATACAGTTTGTCCCCCCTATAAAAAACTAAAGCAAAGTTGCTCTCCTTGCAACTCAGTTCTCTAGGTGTCAATTGATCCATACACTGTATTACATAACAGCACATGAGCAGTAACATTCAATATACTGTATCTCTGGCAGTGGATAGTTCTTGGATCATATTTGAATTGCAGCTGTGTCCAGAGTTGTCCTGTACTCTTAAGTGGTTGACAATGTCAGTGTAACAAGGTAGCCCCTATCATTGGACATAGGTCACTGATGTTGGTGTGTCTTCGAGTCTGCCGGAAGGTAATTCTATATCCCTCAGGGGGCTGTGACCATGGGATGTGGATAGACCATTGGATACTGCCATATTGGATTTCAACCATCTGCCCCTTCACTGTACATCACATGACTGTTTTAATCATGTGTTCTCTGTGTATTACACAAGTTTCAACCAGTAGGTTTCTTTGGCCTAAATTCTGTATTTTGCCTCCCTCAGGACAACTCTCTTTCTATAACGCTGAAACAAAGCAGCTGATCCACACGTTCAAGGCTAAGTTCAGTCAACCTGTTGTCCCAGCCTTCATGGTGAGTTGTTTGTGTTTCGGGGAACTGCCACTCTGCCATGCCTTTGGAACAGCTGTCTGTCTCTCTACTTACTGCTCACCTGGGTGATGTGAATACCACATTGACTAGAATAAAATCCTAAATGATCTCCGTGTTTAGACAAGGAAATCCGGTTCTCTGGTGTGGCGTTTGGAGTCTTCTAACAGAGAGGTTTATTAGTGAAGTGTGTTGTGTTGTCACCAGGTTTGGTGTGGAGGTCTAAGCCTGTCCACGGGCATGCAGGTCCCCAGTGCCGTCAGGAGTTTCCACAAGACTGAGAACGGTTTGGGAGGATCCAACAGCAGTCTGAACAGCATGGCCCAGTAGCCACCCGCTCAGTGACCACAGCCCTAATGAACTCTATTCACTGTGTAGTGCACCACTTCCAACCAAAGCCTGCGTAGGGTCCTAGTAGGGTTAAAGTTGTACACTTTATAGTGAATTGGGTGCCACTGTGGACACAACCAAACGATCAACTGAACTGGCTCCTGTTCTGACTTCCTGCTTCCTGTGCAAGTACAACTCTTCCTGTTCCTGATATGTCAGTTGTATCAAGCCAGCCGCTGCATCTGCCATACAGGCCAAAACCCTGAGCCTTTATTTTGTCTGGAGGAAACAAAACCAGCCTCGCCTTCGCAGCTCCTTGCAGTTTAACCAACCAGCTCCAGACCTTTCAAGGAAGCATCAACCTTTAAGATCAAATCCTGTTCCTGGACAATGACTGTCTTGTGGTCTTCTAATCCTCAGATAGCACACTTGATTCTAATAATTAGCTGGTTGATAACCTGAATCAGGTACATCTGGGGTTGGACAGAGAGCATGCAGGACAGTACTGCTCCAAGAAAAGGGTTGGACAATAATCTAGTTCTAATGTAAAGTGTCGAGGGAACCCCTTAACCATGCTTCAGCGTTAGGTGTCGAGGGAACCCCTTAACCATGCTTCAGACTTAGGTGTCGAGGGAACCCCTTAACCATGCTTCAGCGTTAGGTGTCGAGGGAACCCCTTAACCATGCTTCAGACTTAGGTGTCGAGGGAACCCCTTAACCATGCTTCAGCCTTAGGTGTCGAGGGAACCCCTTAACCATGCTTCAGACTTAGGTGTCGAGGGAACCCCTTAACCATGCTTCAGAGTAAGGTGTTGTGGAACCCCTTAACCATGCTTCAGACTTAGGTGTCGTGGAACCCCTTAACCATGCTTCAGAGTAAGGTGTCGTGGAACCCCTTAACCATGCTTCAGAGTAAGGTGTCGTGGAACCCCTTAACCATGCTTCAGCTCCCAAACACAGTGCTTCCCAACTCCAGTGCTCCATTACTCCCAAAAGCACAATGATTAGTTGAGTCAAGTGTTTTCAAGTGTGCTTATCTGGGGCAAAAATAAACATGTCTGTTTGGTCTGCTGGGAGACTGACACAGGGACCCACTGTGTCAGGATACGACACCTATAGGATAGTAATTCTGTATCAGGAATGCTAGGCGCTTAATCAGGGAATAGATGAGTGCACTTTGTTCTCCCTTGTTGTAGTTTGAATGCTGAGTTGTAAATCATTCAGTCTCTCTTGAACATGTGAAGGTGTGCTTTGGTATGACGACAAACCCTGTTGATGATATGCCAGCTGTATATTAACTTGTGTGTGTGTGTGTGTGTGTGTGAGACTGTATGAAGGTGAGACTACTCTATCATAGAGGCAATGTTTTGTTTGAGCCCCTCTGTTTCTTCAGAATGCTACTGTAAATGCATTGTTTGAACAAAACTGGAAGTTCACCCTATCCACGACCTGAAGTAGGCTTGACTTAAATGATGTAGGACGTTTGCACAGTGTATGATACTGTATGATACTTAGTGCTGCTTTGGATGCAACCCTTTTCTTATGTTCACAAGTTCTGCCTCAGACACTGTCCGTTAGCTGGACCAGGCTGGGGCGGACAAGCATCCCAAATGGCACCCTCATGTCCATAACGTGTACTCCTTTTGCCCCCGAGCTCCAGTCACCCTGCTCAAAATCAGTTCACCATGCAGGGAATAGGGCACCATTTACGATGCCTCCCTTTGGAAGCTGGACGTTGTACGTGTTCTTATTCATGTCTTCTGCGTGCCAAATGGCACCCTGCTCCCTATATAGTTGAGAAATGCACACTATATAGGGCTTATGGTGCCATTAAGGGACACACTTTCAGTCAGTTGCCACTACTATTACTGTACCATTAATGCGTTGAGAATGTCATGCCATATGGCTCAAACAGCGGGACTTCAATTAGCTACACAATTTGAAAAAGGGCAAAAAAAGGGAGATATTAATATATATTGGTAATTATGTTGATAATTGTGGGCACTGTCAGCTTGAGTGAAATATCTGTCAAATAATTGTGTCGATACCATCACCAAAGATTTTTTTTAAAGGGGGAATTGTAATGGAAATACTTTATCTTCTGCCACCTGGTGTATGGAAGATGTCATTGCAATAATTCAGCAAAGTGGAAAATAACAGCTGGTCATATTGCTCAACACTGTCAACACATTACATTTCATGTATTACTTACATTATATTGTGAAATTATGAATATTTTCTGTTGACATATTTAAGTTATCTCAGTGGTCTTAATGTAAAAAAAAATCTGAATTATTGTGCAAAAAATTATTCTTACAAAACAATAACTGACCCATTTATGCATCATTATCAAGTCTCATATACTAGTCATGGAACTGTTGTACATTTTTGGTTATTTTCTACCATATTTTTCATGCTGGTGTTCTTTGTTGGGCCCTATCAGAAGGAACGTGCTGTTGTCCTAACGTGGGCCAACCCTTTGAGTAAAGTTCACACTTTACAAAGATATTTTTTGTGATATTTGACTGCAATATGTGATTCGTTAGATCTCTCCTCTCTGTTGAACACCAAATAAACTGTTTTCCCCCAGGCTACCTGACCATGTTTTTTCATAGTTTTTCCACATTGATCACTTCATAATCCACCCAATAATAATTTTTATACTTTTGTTAAAAAATACATTCATTATTTGGACAGAAAATCGTCCACATCATGACAGTTATTTAAAATAAATGATTTATTTTGGCCATGATAAACATGAATGCAATTAGGGTAAAGGAGTATTCTTCCCAAACTGCAATACCTAACACTACATCTTTCCCAGCCAGGGAGGTCACTCAGTCTTCTGCCTCGCCTTAGCCTTTCTGAAGCACTTGCGGAGGAAGAAAGTACATGTTTTAACAGTGACAACAGTGATGAGACCCACTACAGACAGCAGGGCGGCTGCCACGTCCAGACAGTGGTACTGGTACCAGCTCAGGTTATGGGACTCCACTCTCAGGTGCTTGGCCCCCTTGTTGCGCATCACAAACTCAATCCAGAACACTGCAGTATCCAGGGGCGTCATTGGTTGGTCGTGGTGGATTCTGGACAGGCGCATCATGTTTTCTTTGTACCTGGTTAAAAGTGTAATGGAGGCATGTATTTAAATTGCTCTGTCTTTGGTACCTTGCCACTCTGTGCTAGAGTATCAAACCTACTCCTTGGCACTCCATATTTATTGACCAGGCTATGTGTAAAGCAATCGGTACATTACGCAATTCCTATTCCCCTTTGCAAATGAGGGTTGACAGAAATAATACAACATGATTATTTCCTCCATGACAGTCATTTCTAGAAATACCTTATTGACCCAGCTTGTTGGACTTCAAATAAACCAATCAGAGCGTGAAGAAATGGACTGTCACATTGAAGGTGCACAATACATCTGTTGAATCAGCAGACTTACGTTGGGTCGTTGATTACGCTGTTGAGTCCGTCCACCAGGTCTTGGGAGGTCATCTCATTTAGATCAATCATGACTGCAGCTCCCTTGGTCTTCATGTGCATGATGTTGTCTGGCTGGTCACCGAAAAGAGGGATGCCCACCACAGGAACTCCATGGTAGATAGCTTCATACAGTCCATTGGTCCCCCCATGAGAGATGAAGGCTTTGGTCTTTGGATGTCCTTTTAGATACAAAACAATGAAAGAGAACAAGGTTGTACACTGTTTGGCACCTGTAGGAACAATGGACAAAAAGACTTAATAAGACAGAATAAGAGTGGTGACTAAAGATTGGTTCCAAGAACTGAAGGGGGGGGGGTGCTCTCTAAAGTTGTAAAGAGAGCATCCTGCAAAAAACACTCAAAACCTTTTAAATTAAACACTTTTTTATCCGATAATTCTATTAAGTTGCTAGTTGCTAAACTGGATATAGGAAGTTCTGCCGAACAGACCTGAGGCTGTGAGGACTGGCAAAGAAACCTCCTCATCACTGAGTCTTAACCCTAGGGCCCACTCAGGGGTGTGTCCTCAGCCCTCTACTTTACTCTGTGTTGACCCATGACTTAACCTCTCCCTCAATGTCAGCTAAACAAAGATGATGACTGTTGACATCAGGAAGCAGAGGAAACACACCCCAGTCGACATCAGCAGGGCTGCAGTAGAGAATAGCAGTGGTCTTAAGTTCCTTGGAGTTGGAATTGTCATTGACTACCCACATCACTAGTGTTGTCGAGGGCGCAACAGCGAAGAGTTTTGGCATTCCACCTGTGTTCTTCAAAAATACAACAGGTGCACCATCGAGAACACCTTCACATTTATGAGACACAATGCCTGACAATGTTCCACAGCAATGTCAAGGACCCAATACCCCAGCCCACAAGTACAACTTTACCTCACCAGGGAGTCCTACTCCAGACAGTTGTCATCTCACATCCAGACCATTGCACCTCACTGGTGACTGGACCGATCAACAACCAGCAACTTATCCAGAACACCAACATCTGCCATGTGTTCAGCCTACTCAAGATCTCCTATGCTACTCCGTTCCTTCACAATTACTTTTGTAATCACATTTTTAAAGAAATACACATCATTATTATTACCCAGTAAGTCATTCTGTGGAATCCAGTCATAAAGTCTTGTGTTGGGAGCCAGAGTCTCTGGTTTCACTCCAGTGTATCTCCACAGTACCTGTTGGAGAGAAACAGGACTGAGAACGAGTTTCTCAAATTAACATAATCACAAACAGAAGACATTTTTAAGAAGCACTGATGGTCAAATTGAAATCTTCGCCCTTTAAGAAAAGCAAACAATAAACTACAGTACCACGTATATTTTTATCCAGCAACTGTATGATCAGATTGAGTGGTATGAGTATGCCTTAGTTTCAGTTGTAACAAAACCAATTGTCACACGGAAAAACACCAACTGCAAAGTCCCAAATTGTCCCAAACCCCATCATCATCATCATCATTTTCATCCGCTTATCCGGGGCTGGGTCGCGGGGGCAGCAGTCTAAGCAGAGATGCCCAGACTTCCCTCTCCCTACACACTTCCTCCAGCTCTTCCGGGGGGACACCGAGGCGTTCCCAGGCCAGCCGGGAGACATAGTTCCTCCAGCGTGTCCTAGGTCTTCCCCGGGGTCTCCTCCCGGTGGGACGGGACCGGAACAGATGCCCAAGCCACCTCAGCTGACCCCTCTCGATGTGGAGGAGCAGCGGCTCTACTCTGAGCTCCTCCCGGGTGACCGAGCTTCTCACCCTATCTCTAAGGGATCGCACAGCCACCCTGCGGAGAAAGCTCATTTCGGCCGCCTGTATCCGGGATCTTGTCCTTTCGGTCATGACCCAAAGCTCATGATCATAGGTGAGAGTAGGAACGTAGATTGACCAGTAAATCGAGAGCTTCGCCTTGCGGCTCAGCTATTTCTTCCCCACGACAGACCGATACATCAACCGCATTACTGCAGAAGCTGCACCGATCCGTCTGTCAATCTCCCGTTCCATCCTTCCCTCACTCGTGAACAAGACCCCTAGATACTTAAACTCCTCCACTTGAGGCAGGCACTCTCCACCAACCTGAAGTGGGCAAGCCACCCTTTTCCGACTGAGGACCATGGCCTCGGATAATTGCACCTCATTTCAAATATTATTAAAAGGTGCACAGTTTTTTGCAAATATGGTGCCATTTGGGACAAAACCTAATAAAATATTGAACCATATGGACCTTCTGTGGTATCTGTCCCAATGCAGAAGCGATGGTGTTTCCTTTCTCTTTAGTTAGGTTCTTCACCATGGAACCCAGTGAAAATACCACAATCCCGTCATCTCCTGAACTCTGAACAAACTCCTCAATGGGCTGGAAAGCAATAACATAGATATCCAATAAGTTAGAGTTCCAATCATTTTGTATAGGAGTTCATCCCCAGGCTTTTTTTCAGACGTAACTTAGTCATTTAAAACTTATAAGAATGGTATATTACAAACATTTTCCAGGAGGTTTTAGAGTGGCAAATACTGCAACCAACACACAATATGCTATGCAATTCATGAATGACTTCCATAGGCAAGTTCTGGTGAAAAAGTAGTTCAAGGAATAAGCAATAGCCTTACCTCTGGCAGTGGCTTTGCAGGTTTGCAGTGAAGGCCTCCCACAAATTTGAAGTTTGGTAGCAAAGGTCGTGGATACTCAAAGTCCCAGTAGGTTCGTATCAACCACATGTCAGCCTTGCCCAGGATTTCACATAATGTGGTCGGAGTCCCTGATAAACATTGACAATAGAATTAGAACCATTAAGTGTGGAGAAAAAAAGAAAGTGGCAAAACGACTTACCTGTATAATAAGAATTGCATGTACAGCTGCCAGTGGAACTGGCTCACTTGTCTTCATTGATGATGTAATTGCTGACAGCAGCAGCAAGATTAATTCTGAAGTGTACATATACATTTTGTCTGCTCAGATCCAACCAAATGCCAAAAGACTGATTGGACAACACTTCTCCGTGCAGTGGATCAATGACCCCAAACACTACTAAATCAACCAATGACTGGAATGCTCTTGGATGGCCAATCACCCGATCAGAATGCACTTGAGCGTTCAATCCAATTAAGAAGTGTTGTAACGCAACAGATAATCTATATACCAAGAAAATGAAATATGTGTCCAGCAAAAAGATACAAATGTGAAATTGTTTTCTTGCTGTGGCAGCTATGGTTTTGCCATGTTGCAGCTCCATGGTAAATTGAACGCAAGGGAAACACTGGAAAACACAACTGGTCTGAAATATCCTGCAAATTTAAAGCAATGGATCGATACTGTTTGCTTTTTTTGAAAAAGCATGCTGCATAGTGTTTATTGAGTGTACACGCGACCGAGTAGTGCTTCAGTCTGGATGTAGGTTGAATAATCTCAAATCTGACACACCCCAAAAAGAGTTCAATGAACTTCACCTAAGGTGTGTCGGACCTTTTCTATTTGTTCAATGAAAAGATAAGCAGAATGAAGAAAGATATAGATTGAGGCCAAAGTTGTCTATCTGTGCACTGCCCAGAGAAGAAGTCCCAAGGTTTTACGCACCAGAAGGTTTTACCGTTCATATGTCAGTGTTGCTTAGCGACACTGTTAAAGAGGGAGGGTTTTGTGTAGCTACAAGGTCTTATTGATCAGAGGCTATTAGGATAAGGAACACAGTTGAATAATCTTGAAAACCTGCATAACATGTTAGTCATTTAGCAGACACTTAACCACAGCGACTTAAAAAGCGAATATAAAAAAACTATGTTATCAACAACATACGACTATGAAAAAATATATTTTCCTAGCGGGAAACGTGTCTATCACCATCTCAGTTCCAGTAGGACATCTGTCATCCCCGCAAATTCTCATTAACACAATTGGTGGAAATTAAAAGTAAAAACAAAACACTACTAAAAAGACACTTGGCTGTATAAGTTTTGAACTGCTGATGCTCCAACATGTCAGTGCATGAACAGACCAAAACTATACTCTGACATGGGGCCACCACTGTTTAGGTATCACTACCACACCCTAAATACAATACAGCCTATTGCTTACCAAGAACCTCAGTGAATAATCCATCCCATTTTGTCACAGATACGATCTTAAACAAGATGTCTTGAGATATACAAAACAGAATGTTTTTCAGCCGCTGAGCAAATGTCATTTTATCAGTGTATGCAAACCCAATGCCTGGCACATAAGATGGGGGTGATGGGAGCTGACCACAGAGTCTCTCTATGGTGTTAGCAAAAGAGAAACGCATTGAGAGAATGAATGGTAGGCCCAGAGTCTCTGCAAGGAGCTCTCCTCCTACACTCATCATGGGGTCACTCAGCAGAACATCATACCGGTCAGTCCTCAGTCTCTCCAGCAGCTCTGCGTTGGAGAACAATGCATTACATACTTCTTGATTATGTCTCACACCAGTATCTATAATAGCCTTAATCCTCAGTGTTGCCTGGATTAAATTGTCATTGGGCATATCATATGTCCAGTACTTCAGCATCTCATCCACATTCTGCTGCACATCCTGTCTAGTGAAGTTAACCTGGAGGACTTCAAAACGGTAGTTGCCTGGAGCGAGGGAGCTGTTGCTGACGGACGGTGTGGCTGAGTGGGTGATCACTGTGATCTCGTGGCCCCTCTGTGACAGCTCCTCCACTATGGTCTTCATGTTGAGCCAGTGGCTGTATTCTCCTGGCCAGATCAGCACCTTGCCCCCGGACACACACAGAAAGGAGCAGAGCAGGAGCAGCCCCAGCGCAGGTAGCAGAGGCCCCAACACAGCCTTCCGTACAGCAGCCATGAGAAAATGAAACACAGACTGACTGAAATAGGAGACTAGAGAATAGATGCTTCTGTCCTAAATACACCCCGGCCCATATTTAGTACACTTTATTTAACCAGAGCCAATCAAAAGTAGTGCACTATATAGTTAATAGGGTGCTATGTGGGACTTCAAGGATATTGCAAAGACCTGTCACGTGCTCTTGAAGCAACGCTATTGGCAGACTGTCGACAACATCAGGATTGCATAATCTCTTCCTTAGGTTTTTTTTTTTTTTAAAGAAAAACATGTTTAAGAGGTTGCCTTCAAAATGCCTGTTAGATCTTTGGTTTACCTTATACAGATTCATTTGATGTAAAATGATTTTTATGAAGTTGCCCAGAACCACAACATGCAATAATAGTTGGTCATAGCAACAGGTTACATTTGGTGTAGCACAGAAAACACGAGGTATAAGCTAGACAGAGCAGAGCCATGTAGCCTGCTCTGACTTCATTAAATCAAAGCTTTTCATGAAATCTAAGCTGTAAAATGTAATAAATGTCATACAATGTAATACTCACTCGACTTGAAAACCAGGTAAAGGTCCCCTAACACCGGAAACGTACCATTGCTGAGCATGACATGCTCCTGCTATAGATTATCTCAGTGATCTATTTTAATGACTCTGGCAATCTATACACATAATCACTTTCGCGCTGGTAAACCACAAATAAATCACTATTTCAAGGGTTGGCTTGCGATTATTAGTTTGTAGGTCGGAAACGTTTTATAGAAACACAGAACATTATTTATATGAGAGGTGAGACAAATAATAGGCTACTACAAAGTGATTAAATGAAGTAATTCCATCCCCTCACTTGAGAATATCGTCCGTTAAAAGGTAGCCTGACTAGCAGCGTAACCTTTCTAAGACACGTCTTAGCTCACACGAAAATATTAAGCTAATGTTACTGGAACGGGAGAATTTAACGTTATCATGACTGAAAAACCCAGCCATCAGCACAGGGGCTGCGCCAGCTAAATCCCTTTGGAGTAATTTGGGGGGTTTCGTGGATGAGAACGACCTGGTTTATCCATAGAAACCTACAAGTGGAAGCAGATAGGCGTGTGGTATTGACTGCATCAGTATGCTCTACACAGAAAGCGTCAAATTGAAGCGTCAAGTAGATCTTCAAATCGAATAAATGCAGGAGATTGAAGTTAATTGTGTACATTAAATGTACTTTAATGTACATTTTTTAAGTTGCCTAGAATTCAAGCATTCATGTGAAGTGAAAGATATTCCCTTGTTACATACCATGTAGAGTATGTACTGAAGATTATGTATTTTTCAGTGTTTTCTTAAGTTGTCATATTAATTATATATTTATTGATGTTAATATGTTAAAGGTTGTGATGTATGATGATGGTATTACATCATAAAAAAGAAAGTATCTGCTTGCTGGGAACCCCACAGAGGTTACCCAGGACATGGGTATACTCAGGGGCCAGAGCCTACCCATCTTAATGACACATGCATTTCAGTAGTAAGTAATATCAGCAGCTCTTCAACATGGTAACGAGATGTCTTAGTAAACATAATACAGTATTTCAAACCAGGAGCACAAATAATACATCATCAGAATGTTTCTTAATTCCAAAGAATGAAGATTTATGCAACTCGTAGTATTAGTCACTGTAGATAAGTGGTTTGCTAAATGACTTGAAAGACATGAAATTAGAGAAGTGATATAGTGTGACAGGACACCAGTTATCCCTACCTTATCAACTGTCTTTACAGTTGTTATTGTCATTTCTAACTGGATAGTTCAGCTTGTCACTCTCTGTTTCAGTTTATTTTCTTCAGTTTTCAGCTACGTGAAGGTCACCCAGTACCCAGGCCGGGTACACTCCATGGTAGCAGACTCCAGTAAAGTGCACACTTTGAATTGAGTCTTCAGATGGAGGGCACTCGTTTACAGTGTATTCAAGGAGTAATGTAACTACTTCTGTATTCAGTACACCTGGATGACCTCATCCCATTCCTGGACAGGCCAAACGCCGTTCTCCTGGACGTTGGGCGGAGAGCTCTTCCAGTCCCAGGTCTTGACAGGTGTGTCCCAGGTGGGGCCGTAGTTGGCGATGATATAGTCCACCGTCTCACAGGGCACACGCACCTTCAGGTCCATCAGCTCCGCCCAACAGAGGGAGAACGGAGGGAACACATACCTAACGGGCAGAGGGTACCCCTGGTTATTAACTCTGTCATTATCCAATGGATCTGGAAACATCTCTGCATTATATCATCTACATACTGTGTATCAACACATCTCTGCATTATATCATCTACATACTGTGTATCAACACATCTCTGCATTATATCATCTACATACTGTGTATCAACACATCTCTGCATTATATCATCTACATACTGTATATCAACACATCTCTGCATTATATCATCTACATACTGTATATCAACACATCTCTGCATTATATCATCTACATACTGTGTATCAACACATCTCTGCATTATATCATCTACATACTGTGTATCAACACATCTCTGCATTATATCATCTACATACTGTATATCAACACATCTCTGCATTATATCATCTACATACTGTATATCAACACATCTCTGCATTATATCATCTACATACTGTATATCAACACATCTCTGCATTATATCATCTACATACTGTGTATCAACACATCTCTGCATTATATCATCTACATACTGTGTATCAACACATCTCTGCATTATATCATCTACATACTGTATATCAACACATCTCTGCATTATATCATCTACATACTGTATATCAACACATCTCTGCATTATATCATCTACATACTGTGTATCAACACATCTCTGCATTATATCATCTACATACTGTATATCAACACATCTCTGCATTATATCATCTACATACTGTATATCAACACATCTCTGCATTATATCATCTACATACTGTGTATCAACACATCTCTGCATTATATCATCTACATACTGTATATCAGTCCACATGCAGTTTTAACAGGCAGGAGGAGAATTACTGCTGACCTCTGGTTAGTAACTACTACCAACATACTGCTGTTAATATATTAAAGTGTCTAGCTGTCTGGCTGCTAACCTCTGGTGTATTTAAAGGTCAATCAACTGAATTAGTCATGTCATTTGTGGATCATTAAGGAATAGGAAAGCTGTAGAATACTCTTCTGTACAATCAGATATTTACTTGAATTTCTTCCCACTTTTAACCTGGGTGCCACCATTCCAAACGATGTCAGTCTCCTCATAGAAGAAGAAAATGTCCAGTTTAACATCAAGGCCCTGGAAGGACAGTTCCAGGCTATCCTCCACCTGAACAAAGATATAACACATTGGTCAAAGGTAAGCCTCTAGTCAGAAGTAATGCATTACACAGGGATTCACAGCAGAGCATCGCAACATTCCACCTGACTAAAATACCAAAGCAGAACATGTCTATTAGTCTCTCTTCTAGGATCTGAAAATATATTTCATATCACAAAGGAACAGGAGACCGCATAATAACCATTCTGTCTGCTAAAAACCTACTGTACCTTTCCAAACTTGTGTTTTAATGGAAGGCCAGCCTTTTGAAAAGCCTGTGTGATGTCAGGTCTGTAGTCCTTGATCCAGATGCCCAGGTCCACATCTTTACTGTAGGGAATGATACTGCACTGCCGGAACCAGCCTGGCGAGGAGAGTCACAGTCAGTAATACAGTAAGATGAACTGGCCAGACTGAATAATGCCACTGGCAGAAACCACTGGGATTAAGATATGAATCAGTTTAGAGTGACACTGTTAATGTTCAATAAGATGGAGGCATTGTAATGTTGAAGAGGAAGGAAGGAAAAGAGAGGTCATAGTGAAGTTTAGGGTTAGCACCACAAAAACATTGCTCAGCAAGAAGGGATCACAGCTCAATTAGTGTAATAGTTATGTATGCAGGGTTATGACTAGGGTTAGTGTACAAGTTATGTATGGATACGTAGCGTTAATGTAAGGGTTACGTTGTGTTATGTCTTACCCAGGCAGGTGCCACTGCTCAGCCAGAAGGGGACATGCAGCTTGGTGAGGGTTCTGGCAGCCAGGTGAAGGAGAGCCTTGGCTTTCATCCTGAAGTCCATGGCCTCAGGAGACACATCATCCGGATACAGCTTCTCCGACAACACGGAACAATGGCTACTTCAGGTGTGGACGGATGACGGACTTACTGGGTGTGTGGTTGTCTCATCTAGCTGAGGTGAATTCACTAACTGTCACTCAGGATGAGATCAACTGCTAAATTACTCAAATGTAAGCACTGAGATGATTAGCACACTAATCCACAGTTAGAACCATAGACCCTGTCATACTGGTACTGCTTCAGAATCAAGGCAAGATGATTCACCAGCCAGGATCTACACTGGTAAAACTAAACAGTGGCCTTCAGATACCTAGAAGGTTTGGACACAGTATCTCTGGTGCACCCCAAGTCAGCATTTGGCCCAGCATCTTAACCTGGTCAAGAGCAGTGTACTATACAGGGAATAGTGAGACATGAAACCTGAAAGAAGGAGCGTGCCTCCCGGTACCGGCACTCCAAGAAACGAGCCTGTGAATATTCAGTCAGGAATCCGGTGATGTTCCTGGGGATCCGTACATCCAGCCCGTCCAGTGTCGTCAGCACCAGCTCCGGCCTGACGCAAAAAGACCTCGTGGAAATGACTTAAAGATACCCAGTAAGAAGCACTTGGTTTTGATTGCAAACTGTTTTGAATTTACCATTTGCCACTTTCTGCACCAATGAGAAGGACCTGATGTCTACCTGTCATAGGCTCCGGCGTTCTGGCCGTAGTCCAACTTTCTGAACGGGGCAAACTTGCGGTCCATATTTGGTTTAAGCCGCAGGAGGCCATGCCACAGGTAGTTCCCGCTGCGCTCGTACAGAACCACCGCATGAACCACGTAACCATCGAGACGGAACAGGAAGTGAAGCGGGATCTCGTTTCCCGATAGGTCGTCCATGCTGACCAATCGGGGGTCTTTGCCTCGCACCTCTAACAATTCAAAGCCCTTCTCTTCAGCTGCAGATACCAGACCAGCCTGATCACAGTAACAGACAGACCAATACAAACACCCCAGGGGAATTATGAACCACATTACAATCTAAAAACATATCACAACATAGCCAAGGCCCACTTTGAGAAACAACTTACAGTTTCACTTCTCCCACTAAAAGCAATGCTATACTAACATTAAAGTTAACTTAGGTAGAAGATATCATCAGCCTCTTGATAAACAGAATGTAGAATAATTTAACTAGGGGTTCTTAAAACCTGAGACAGAAAAAAAAATTCCCAATTAGTTGGCATTAGGTAGGCCTTAAACTAGAGTGTGCTTTCAGGCAACCTATCTGGTAAAATAAGAGTCAAATAAAATGTCATCCTTACATCATATTTCCAGAGGTTGCCAAGCAGGGCGAAGGTCACAAAGTCTCGGTTTGTGCAGAGGAAGGAACAGTGAGGCTCTTTGACCAGACTGTCCTTCAGCAGCATCGACCCCTGAGACAGGATGCTTAGAGAGGCTGTGTCCACCAGGAACACTGGCAGGTTGTACTTATGGACCAGGCCCATGAACTTCTTCACCACCTTCTGTTGTGGTAGACCGGGTAAAAAAAAAACAGACGGTTCAGATGAGCTGTTTATTCTAATAGGAAGGCTATTAATAACCTAACACACATTCTACCTATGGATTACTGGCACATCACGATGGAGAAATAATCATGTTATATACTCCTCACCCATTGAGTATCCTTTCCAGATAGATGTACTGTTCGACCAAAGATATGTGGTCCATTCTAAAACAAGATTAAAACATTCAGTTACCACAGACACTTTCAAAGTATCATAAAGAAATGGAACTCTAATCCTAATCTTTATGTCTCAACTTAACCTAACCCTAAATCCTAAACCTAATGTTTTAATGTAACCCTAACTCTGAGGCAAATCCTATCCTTAAGATAATAAAACAGAAAAAAACAGTACACACACTTCCAGTTTGTATGGGAAATTAAAAGGAATATTCGAACAATATTAATGCATGAACATTTAAAGCAAACTCATTGTTCAACTGACCTGGGAGACATGCTGTCTGTAGTAATAAAGCTGGAAGAGCAGGAATATAGAGCTGGTTGCTGTAAGGAGGGCTAGGACTGCTGTTTTGTTAATACGAGGCATCAGCCCTGCTGCTTTGGCTACGCTGACACAGTACAGCTAACGAAGTCTTCTGTGAAGGAGCAGTCGCCGCGTTGCTGTGGCTTGGGTGGTCCACTAACCATGTTCGTTAGATGACCGGGATACAGTACTAGCTACGGTAGCTAGGAGAGGCGCACGCTCAGTTGACAGTGGTTTCCCACTGGTCCATAAGAAGCTAACGTTTTGCTGGCTACTGATCTCAACAAAGGAGCCTCACAACTATAAAACACTGATTAAAATGCCAGCCAATTGGATAACTTTAGTAATAAAATGAACATTAATAAATGGCCAGTATGTGTTTATGAGTCTCCCTGGTATGTCTTTCTCTCAATGTGCATAAAAAAAAGCTAAACAACCTGAAGTCTTCTTTCATGACAGCTCACCATCAGTCACTGTGAAGTTAGATCGCCATCTGCTGGGCTGGAATACACATTGCATTTTGTGGGGGTCCGGCGAAATCGGGGTGACTCCTAAACTCCAGCCAGTTCACCTTTAGACCATCACTCCTAAAGAAGTCACGTTCTTTAGGAGTGGAGGGCTGACGTTGGGTGGGGGTCTGATGTTGTACAGTGTGTCATTACTAGCGCTTTGGATTTTTCCACACATGAACACCCCATTCCTCAAACCTTTAAAGGATTTCTGTTATTATTGTGAAAATGAAATGATACATTAACAATACAAAAATGAAATATTACATTTGGATAAGTCACTCTTAAATTAGCTCAGGTGTAAAAAGTCTTAAAAATCAAACACAAAGTTAATGGATCTCAGCAATTGAGTTGACAAGAGTATTGACAGATCTGAGACCATGTCTAAAATTTCAGATTCCTAAATAAAAGCCCTGTATAACCTCTTGATGAGAGGCAGGTGTGGAGGGGTGGGGCTGGCCATCCTAGCTGCCTCTCGAATGTTCCTGCCGTGCATGGCACTGCTTCTTTAAGGTTTCGAGCCTCTCCTCGAGTTCACTATCCAACGTCCTTTGCCCCCGTGGTCATGTCTCCCTCGCTCATGACCACCACGCCACAATATTTATCCCTATGTTTTATTGTATTTCAAGGCAACGCAATTAAAAACTTTTTACATTAGTCTGTCACAGTTTAACTGAAAATCTAACCATCGTTTCAAGTCCACTTCTTCAAATAATCCTGAAAGGGGGTAGTTTTGCAATCCTGATATTGCTGGCAGTTTGCCAGTGGGATTGCCTCAGAGCATGTGACAAGTCTTCAGACCATGCCTACTCCAAATGGAGCCAATGGCTTAGTGCACTACTTAGTGAACCACCATGTCTAATGAACAGTGCTATATAGGGACTAGGGTTTAATTTGGAACACTGGTAGCTGATTGTTCACTAGTCTCCTATTTCAGTCAGTCTGTGTTTCATTTTCTCATGGCTGCTGTACGGAAGGCTGTGTTGGGGCCTCTGCTACCTGCACTGGGCCTGCTTCTGCTCTGCTCCTTTCTGTGTGTGTCCGGGGGCAAGGTGCTGATCTGGCCAGGAGAATACAGCCACTGGCTCAACATGAAGACCATAGTGGAGGAGCTGTCACAGAGGGGCCACGAGATCACAGTGATCACCCACTCAGCAACATCGACCGTCAGCAACAGCTCCCTCGCTCCAGGCAACTACCGTTTTGAAGTCCTCCAGGTTAACTTCACTAGACAGGCAGTGCAGCAGAATCTGGATGAGATGCTGAAGTACTGGACATACGATATGCCCAACGACAATTTAATCCAGGCAACACTGAGGGTCAAGGATATGATAGATATTGGTGTGAGGCAGAACCAAGAAGTATGTAATGCATTGTTCTCCAACGCAGAGCTGCTGGAGAGACTGAGGACTGACCGGTATGATGTTCTTCTGAGTGACCCCATGAGTGTAGGAGGAGAGCTCCTTGCAGAGACTCTGGGCCTACCATTCATTCTCTCAATGCGTTTCTCTTTTGGTAACACCATGGAGAGACTCTGTGGTCAGCTCCCATCACCCCCATCTTATGTACCAGGCATTGGGTTTGCATACACTGATAAAATGACATTTGCTCAGCGGGTGAAAAACACTCTGTTTTATATATCTCAAGACATCTTGTTCAAGATTGTGGCAGAGACTAAATGGAATGGATTTATCACTGAGGTTCTTGGTAAGCATTAGACTAAATTATATTTAATTTCCATAGTGATTTCCATACTTTTGAAATTCTACACATTGCCTTATTTCATTTGTGCATTCTCTCACCTTGCTGATAGATGAAGGTAGATTGGCATGTGAGTCCTCTCATAATTATAGCCCAGTGAAACAGGATGTCACGGATTACCACTTGAGTTCCTATTGACAAGATGAACTTGACAAAAATATATATAAATGAGAAGATACTTATATTGCATTTGGTTTGAGTGAATTTCTAGGTGTGCCAATAATTGTGGCATATGTTTTAAAGAAAAATATGTATTATATAATTACTTTTTTTTCTTTAAACAAATGTATCTACATTTAAGGTTGGATTTATCATAATCGGTGTGTAAATTTAAGCTGATAAACAACAAAAACAATGATTGTATTTTTTGGTCACCTTTACCGAGAGGGCCAATAAATCTGGATGACAAGGTATATTTCACAGTCGTACAGTATGTAGTACATACAAGTTTAATGCACGATTACACAACTTTGTTCCTTATCACAATACCCTCTGACCAATAAGACTTTGAAACTACATAAACCCCCCCCTGTTTTAACTGTGCCATTGAGCTGCATTGTGACGTGTGACAGTCAGGACACACAAAGTCTCACTGAGCCGTCCTTGCGTATCTCTGTTTGACTGGGAACGGAAGGCTGCGTGCCATCCCCGACTCCACTCCACTCCTGAGGATGGTTTCTGTGAGGCGTCCGTTGCTGTATGGGGCTCTCCTCCTGCTGTACCTCTACCCGCTCACGCAGGGCGGTAATGTGCTGGTCTTCCCAGGGGAACACAGCCACTGGCTGAACATGCGCACCATCCTAGACGAGCTGGTGGATAGGAACCACAACGTCACGGTGCTGGTGTGCACCGCCTCCCCTTCCATTGACTACTCCAGATCGGAGAGGTACCACTTCCATGTGTACGACGTGCCCTTCGACCGACAGCACCTGAAGTCCGTCAACGACCGCTTCATAGAATTCTGGATGTATGATGCTCAGAACGCCTCCGTGCTGCAGATCGGCCTGGAGATCAGGGATCTGATGCAGAAGATGAACGTCATACAGCTCAGCGTCTGTGACGCCATACTGCGGGACCAGGCACTGATGGAGTCACTTCGACGGGTCAAGTTTGATGTGCTCCTCGCCGATCCAATGCTCATGTGTAGTGATTTACTGGCAGATGTCCTGGACCTGCCTCTGGTTCTGTCCATTAGGTTCAGCTTTGGCCTAGTGCTTGAGCGACAATGTGGACAGATGCCGGCGCCCTCCTCTTATGTCCCGTCCCCTCCTTTGGCATATACAGACCAAATGAGTTTCTTTGAGCGGGTCCAAAATTTCGCGATGTATTTCTTCAATGATGTCCTCATGTATGTGCACTGCCTAACTACCGTGAATTCTTACTACAGTGAGATTAAAGGTAAATTCATTCTGCAGATTCAAATTCACCCTGCAACAGTACATGATGAGCGTCTGTAGACCGTCTACAGATGGACATTGGGAATCTCAAAATAAATGCAGCTGATGTTAGTCTTAAATTGCACCCTATTCTCAAAGTAGTGCACTACATTTGACTAACCCTTCTACAGAGAGTGCCATTTGAAGTGCTTTTATTAGAGTGTCAATCTAGATATTAGCTATTGAAATTGATTTGAATATCTATGTGAGTGTTTCATAACATCAATTCTTTGTTAATTGAACTGTGTCAAAGGTATGCAGGACATTCTAAATTCAGATCTTAGCATTTCATTATCACCTCTGCATTGTATACAATCATTTTGAGTGCATTTTACGCAAGGTTTTTCTGTCTTCATGTGGGGGAGAGAATTATTTTGCAATTTTAAAGCTACTTTCCTGTTGTTATATACATTTTCCATTGGTGAAGAGATTTTTTTAAGCAATTTCCTGTAATTCTACAGTTCTCTTTTCTATGCTGAGATATATTTTGTGTTATTTCATGCATGAACATGGATAGTGGGAAAATATAGGGAGCTTTTTGCTGAAGGAGCAGATTGGACAGATGGGACAGATTCAAACCAATTCTACTGTCAACGTTTCACAGGGACTCCCACCACGTTCTGTGAGATCATGGGCAAAGCTGACATCTGGCTGATACGAACATACTGGGACTTTGAGTATCCACGACCTTTCTTGCCAAACTTCAAATTTGTTGGAGGCCTTCACTGCAAACCTGCAAAGCCACTTCCAGCGGTCTTTATTAATAAAAAAATATTTAATTAATGTACAGCGTCTTTATGGTGACATATTTTGATCAGAACCAAAGAAGAAACCCAAAAGAATTCCACCAATATTGTTTTTATGTTTGTTTTCCAGGCCATGGAGGAGTTTGTCCAGAGTTCTGGAGATGACGGAATTGTGGTATTTTCACTGGGTTCTATGGTGAAGAACCTAACTAAAGAGAGAGGAAACACCATCGCTTCTGCACTGGGACAGATACCACAGAAGGTTTGTCTGGTGCTATATTTTATTATGCTTTGTGTCGCATGGCAGCGTATACTCATTATATTTTGGTATTTTCTATCACATCCCCAGTGGTTCTTGAATCCTTTTAGCTGTGGTTGTGGTCAATATTTTAATAGGATGCTGTTTGGCAGGTGG
Source organism: Esox lucius (assembly GCF_011004845.1). NCBI lineage: Eukaryota > Metazoa > Chordata > Actinopteri > Esociformes > Esocidae > Esox > Esox lucius. The sequence goes on from NC_047591.1 coordinate 23,951,472, forward strand.
CACATAGGCAGTAATTTACCTTTATCTGATCATTGTGAAGGATACAAATATACAAGATAGACAACTGGTTTCATTTGGGAAGTTTCAACTAAATGTTGTTGCTGACATTTTGGCCATCAGTAGTGCTTCTCCATTGTTTTCTGGTTATGATTCTGTTCAATGCAGATTCTCGTTTCTCTCCAACAGGTACTGTGGAGATACGCTGGAGTGAAACCAGAGACTCTGGCTCCCAACACAAGACTTTATGACTGGATTCCTCAGAATGACTTACTGGGTAATAATAATGTGTATTTCTTTATAATAGTTACTATATATTCACAACGTGTGTCAGAGTAGAAGTGCTGATCTAGGTTATATTTATTGGTCAAAACTCATGTTCTGAAAGGCTTTATGGGTCCTGCACATCCCACATCCACCCTACTACAACACTGTCCTCTGTCATTGTGTCTAAAAGGACATCCAAAGACCAAAGCTTTCATCACTCATGGAGGTACCAATGGACTGTATGAAGCTATCTACCATGGAGTTCCTATGGTAGGGGTCCCTCTGTTCGCCGACCAGCCGGACAACATCATGCACATGAAGACCAAGGGAGCCGCTGTCATGTTGGACTTCAATAAGATGACCTCCCAAGACCTGGTGGACGGACTCAACAGCGTAATCAACGATCCAACGTACGTTCATTTTCAACAAAACCCAGAGTTTTCCTGCTGTTGGCTTCCACTTTATTTTTAAAAGCCAACAATCACCAGTGTTTTGGCAAACTTCAGCAAGGGAAAATCTCAAAAGTATCATGTGTAGTGGCAATATTCAACAAAGTAATGTCTTTGAGGTCTTTCCTGATATTTATTGAATAAGGTCATGGAAGAAATGTATGTTTTACATCTATTTACTAAACACGTACAAGGCAACAGTAAAAATGAATATTTGATTAGTTCTGTTAAGCTTGACATGTTTAATAAGATTAGCAAAATGTATAGAGGGTTTAGACATAGCCTGGTCCCACATCTAGATAAAAGGACAAGGCAAGGAGTTGTATGATTGGACAGAATGGCATTCAAATAACTGCCTCCGCTCCTCTTTTAACCAGGTACAAAGAAAACATGATGCGCCTGTCCAGAATCCACCACGACCAACCAATGAAGCCCCTGGATACTGCAGTGTTCTGGATTGAGTTTGTGATGCGCAACAAGGGGGCCAAGCACCTGAGAGTGGAGTCCCATAACCTGAGCTGGTACCAGTACCACTGTCTGGACGTGGCAGCCGCCCTGCTGTCTGTAGTGGGTCTCATCACTGTTGTCACTGTTAAAACATGTACTTTCTTCCTCCGCAAGTGCTTCAGAAAGGCTAAGGCGAGGCAGAAGACTGAGTGACCTCCCTGGCAGGGAATGATGTGATGTCGGGATGTTAATGCCCGCCCCCCCGCCCCCGACTGATTTGATGTTATGTTGGTCAATGTCACCTTGAATACACCACCATACCATAATGATGTGAAGTTATGTTGGTCACTGTCACCATACCATAATAGTATCTTGTGTACTGTTGACTCAAATGTCTTCATGTAGATTATCTTACATGTATTCAGTTGGACTCAGTAATGATGCCATGTGTAAAGTGTCCTATCGATCTTTCATTATGCGTGTCTTTTCAATTCCATGTAAGCAGTGATTGGTTGAATGGTGTATTAAATTATTGTGTTTTTTTACTGAATAAAAAAACTTGCAGAGGGTTCTCTATGTATATTTCTATTTTATACTTTTTTGGTATAAGATATTATTTCAACCCTCCACGAAGGCAACATGATCCAAAATCTGGGAAATAAAATAATGGTTGATGCCCGAGAGTTGGACTAGTTTGTTGAGAGTTCATAATCGTTGGCCTATAATCTGGACCATTGATCTGTCAGCAAGCAAAGACTTATTTAGCATAGACAAACCAGACTACTAATGATCAGACAGCTGAAAGTGACACAAATCTGACTAGTGAACTACTTTTCACTACTTTTTGTCAGTTTTATGATTCCCTTTAAATCTAAAGGCCGTAGTCCTTTAAACATGCACAAATTCCTGTTTGAGTGTAATATCCAATCCCTGAATCCCGAGGATTCTGATTTCCTAAATAAACTGGTAGAACTAAGGGGCATGATTGGCTCCCCTGTGATTTTAATATGGTTACTTAATTTTGTTCAGCTTACACAAAATGTTTGAATCTTCTAACATCCAGGCACTTACTTTGGATGAGACAGTTATCACAGTTATTAAAAAAGCTAGAGCACAGATCCAAAAGAGGTATTGTACAACAGGCTGTTTTCCCTCAATACAGACAGACCAAAAGATATTAGCAAAGATACTTGTTACTTTGGATGGCAAACTAATTGACACGGACCAAACAGAATAATTATAAACAGCTAATAGCTGTGGTTTAACCAAGTAAGTAATATTACATTCAACGAGGGTAGCTCTTTGACCTATAAATTGCTGTCAGCGCCACAATCAAGCAGAAATGAACATCGTTTTGGTTTAGCCAGCGGCATTGTGGGTAAACGCTTTGCAGCAGGAGGGATGCGGTTGATCCGCCATTTTACCAGCTATGATGTTACACACATACAGTAAACATTGAGTGGAACCCCATCAGTTAATGACATTGAGCAAATTCTGTAGTTAGGTATAGGGCAACCGTGAGAGGAGGCAAAACGAGTCCTCTAAAGGTGAGCGGAAAGCAGGGAAAGGGGCGGAAGATGGCGGTTGACAGGCGAGACGAGAAAGGTACGTACCGTTCAACACAGTGCTGTAGCTAACAACCTAAGATACGTAACTACACGTTAGCCTGCTAACCATTGTCCCGTGGCCTATTCCTTTGTCAACGATGCTAGCTAGCAGTCACGCCATCGTTGGTAGCTAACGTTAGCTTGCTAATTGTCTAGTCTCTCACAACTGGCTTTTAGAACATTCAGTGAGTACATTTAAAGTGGGGTGATTACCTACAGTTCATCCAGTTTTACGGGATAGTTACCTAACTAAAGTTAAACTCTACCTTAATATAGTTCGGTTTAATAATCTTTAGGTTTTGTAGACTTACTGTGCAGTGTTGGAAGCTAACGTCAGCTGGCGATGCTGTACTTACTAACAGACAACAACAGTTAGCTTTCTATCCATTCTGGCCATAACTAGGTAACTAACTTGTCATTCAGATATCGGTCAACAAGCCTTGGATGTTAGCCAACTAGTCGCATAATGGTTACTAGTGATAACATCAATCAACTTGCATTAGTGAGTTAATGTTGGTTAGTGTAACAACGTCAAGCACAATTGTGCAGCTCTTATGTTGTCTGAGTTTAATAACTTGATCGGGCGGATAATCCATTGAAAAATCCTTGTTGACATCCACTCTTAAGCTCTTTTACGTCACTTATTAATTGATCTACTGGCTATGACCCAACTCCCAAGGGTGTCTCAGGGAGAGAGGTGTATATACATTAACAATATTTATAATACACATGCAACTATAACACCTGTTTTATTTTTAACCTTATTTGACCACCTAGGCCTTCAAATGTTTCCTCAGGGGCCCTCAGAAATTTCCCAATTTTGTTGCAGACCTGTACTGACACACTAATCAAGGGCTAGACTAGTAGCTGATTGTTTTCATTTACAGCAATGTCCTCCAGGCATGGGGTTAGGGTTAACTGTGTCGCGCTCACGCTGGGTTAACTGTGTCGCGCTCACGCTGGGTTAACTGTGTCGCGCTCACGCTGGGTTAACTGTGTCGCGCTCACGCTGGGTTAACTGTGTCGCGCTCACGCTGGGTTAACTGTGTCGCGCTCACGCTGGGTTAACTGTGTCGCGCTCACGCTGGGTTAACTTTTGCGCGCTCACGCTGGGTTAACCAGCTAACTTGGCCAGGGGTTCTTAACAATATTTCTCAAGGGCGGTAGGGCCCTGACAAAATCTTGCGTTGGTGCCGGGACCTGGATGACGTAGTGGCCTCTGCCCTGCTGCAGGGATTCCTGTGGAGTCAAAGGGGAGGGTAACCAATGTGAAATGTCTAGCCAGTTCATGGCGGCTGTTGGTGGCATTTCATTTTGGGACGTCACTTGCTCTGAAACCTCAGTTGTTGTTCAGAGGGTGGAAAAAATATTTAGTACTTGAACGTGGACACATAACAACGACATGGGACTTGACTCCAATGAGCTCCAGCTCATGTAATGTACTGCCTGGTTGTGTCTTTGTGTTGGTGGATGTCTGGGCCTAACTGCAGTTACAATGTCCCCAGATGGAGAGCTCAACGTGCTGGAAGACATCCTTACTGAGGCCCCTGACCAGGACGATGAGCTCTATAACCCCGAGAGTGAACACGACGTCAACGAGAAAAAAGGTACTTTTAATCCCGCATTTTTTTTTAAATGATTAGAATCTTATGGCTTGACCCTGCGGCCTTGTGTCACTGAACATTTTCTCTTTTGGAATTGGATATCTAAGTCAGTCTGGAGCACCAACATAGCAGGTTATGTATTGATCAAATGACTTTTTCCCCCAGGATCCAAGAGGAAGAACGACCGTGGCGATAACCATGAACTGAAGCGTCTGCGGAGTTCCACTCACCCCAGCTGCAGCAGACAGCCCACTAAGAGATCTGCCCCGTCGGGCGGAGCCAGTGGCAAAAAGCCTGTGAACCCTCGGGGGGGGAGACACCCCTCTGACTACAAGACAGAAGATTACTACGAGGACAGGAAGAGCCATCCGTTGAGAGCTAGTGGGGCCCCGAGGGGTGAGCCTCCTAAATCAGCGCGCTCTGAGAAGCCCATGAGCAGCAGAAGAGAACCAGACCGACAACCAGAGAGACAGAGAATTAAACCTCTCATGCCAGAGCTCAGCTCAGAGGTAGGGTCATCCAGCCTGTTAAAGCCCTCTCTGGGATAGTGATGGAGGGCAACAGGACCGTATGCTTAATGTGGACATATTAAACAATTTACTTGAGATGTTCAAATTAAAAAAACAATCTAACAGTAAATTAACAACTGTAACCGTCCATCCCAGAATTGACCCGCGTTTGGTGGGTGTTGAGCGGGAGACAGTACCATGACGTGTTTGGTCTGATGTGTGTGTGCCGTGATGCCTTTCCGTTGACTAGAAACTGAGACGTCAGGAGAGTGTCGGCAGAGTAAGCCCTTCCTCCAAGGAGGAGGTAGAGGAAGAGGAGTACGCGTCAGACCAGGAGACGGGCAGCACGGCCCATTCCTCCGATGGGAACCAATCCAACATGGAGGAGGAGGAGGTGATGGAGGAGGAAGAGGAGGAGGGAGAGAAGGGCCCGGAGGAAGAGGAGGAAGAGGAGGACGAAGAAGATGAGGAAGAAGATGGCGAGGAGGAAGAGTACGAGCTGGAGGAAGGGGATCAGAGGGCTGCAAATGAGACCAATGATTATGATACTCGTAGTGAAGCCAGCGACTCCCAGTCTGAATCGGTGTCCTTCTCTGAGGGAGAGTCGGTTCGCTCCGGGTCAGGATCCGACGCCTCAGGTAAACAAACGCTGTCTGTTTCCCAGTCACCCATCCTACCTCCCCAAGTGGGTTTGTTCATTTCCCTTTGGAGATTTAGAAGGAAATGGCTGTTGGGAATGGTGCAAAGGCCGTCTCATGGCCTCCACTAGTCTAATGTTGCTCGTTGGTGGGGATCAATCAACCAGGAGAGAGGATGTTGGGGGCTCTATGGAGCTGTTACTCAGAAACATTCTAATTTCACTGAGGGGGGGTAAATTAGTATTCTAATTCTAATACTAATTTCAGTGCTTCCATCAGATGTTGTTAAAATGTTTGCTGTCAATTAGTCTGCCAGGATCTGTCCAATGCAGTGTACCTAACAGAGAAGTCAAGTGATGTTCAAATGTGTTTTGAAACTGTCCATGGTAGCATCCCAATAGGATGGTTTGTACATGATCAGCAGTTGTTTGTTAAACTGGTAGCAACATTTCAGTTGGTCGGAGTTCAGTTTTGTGACCGGTACTATTCTATTTTGAATGGTCTTCCATTGCCTTTTTAATTCAAAGCAAATGTTTTGATGTATTTTATACTTTACTGTATTACACTAAGATATTTAATTGTATTTCCAGATTGTAATATCATGGTCTTTCATGGGCGTTTGTGACCAAACATTTGAATTTGAACTTTAGGCTACTGAATTGTATTGGGAAGTCCAATCCTGAAAACATCAGGAATCTCAAGTAATAATTGAATGTGGAAAAGACATGCATTGCTTTGCTACAGTCCCTTTCAGTGTACTCTACACAGCTTGTGAGGGGTGTTGATAGCTAATGGTTTACAACCGTTAAGGATAAGAGGCAAATTAGTAAAAACAAACACTTAAATGCATGCATAACCACAGTTTTAGGTACCCGGCAGCATTAGAATATTTAGTTTTATTTTAATTAGGGATATGTCACGAGCCATTCCACCCTAACCCTTGAGAAACGCTGCGTGAGTCACAAACCTGACCGTAACCAAAACCATAGCAAGCAGGTGTATTTCAAGTTGCTGTGCATGTTTTGTTCATGTGAGCATCTAAATCATCTAAAGAGCCCCCCAATGATAGTGTGTCATTTAGTAAAGTAACCCTAACCTATATGGGACATGTTTTCAGAGGTGGGAAGCTCAGCGACGAAGCACGGGGATAGAGGGATTTCTCCTGTGGTGTTTGATAGAGGTGGAAGCTCAGCTTCAGTGTCTATTTCAGGCATGTATCACCTAACAGTCAAAGAAAAATTCATGAGGAATGAACATAATCCATATTTATTTTGTGCCAGTGCTCCTTTAACTGTTGTAGTAAGGTGGTGTAAACTTACCTGCTTTAGCCTTCAGTACCACACTAAGGATGTGGATCACATTTAGAAGTAGAAGAATCCGATTTTTGCACTTTACACCAGTGACAAAGCAGGTCAGATTACAGAAGAGGAGCCGATAATGTCAGATTGTCACGCAGTACTTTGATCTATGATACTTTTATTTTAAAAACTGGTCGGCTGTTCTCCAGGTTCGGAGAAGAAGCAGGACAAGCTGTCCTCGTCGGTTAGAGCTGTCCGCCGAGACCAGACCAGCAAGCTGAAGTATGTCCTGAGAGAGGCACGCTTCTTCCTGATCAAGAGCAACAACCATGAGAACGTCTCCCTGGCTAAAGCCAAGGTTAGCGCTGCCTTAACTCTCCTGACCTAGAACCAGTACTGCCGTAAGCAGATGATCTTATTTCCTTTCTTGGGATTCAATGAAAAGTTTAAATTTGTCACAGTGTGTATACATGTGCTCACTCTAAAACAACAGAACAAGCAGAGTTGCATGAAAAAAATTGACAAAACGAGGGAACTTAGGAAGAAACCTAGAGTAGCCAGGCTCTGGACATTGGCCAGTCCTCTGGCTGTGTCAGATGGAGATAGAAGTACCTGATATTGAAATGTCTAGGTAACCAGTGGATGAGTAAATGCAGGTAGGCTGTTAGCAGCAGCAGGAGTCTACGGGTAGAATTCACATCTACAAACAGGTGGGACGGGAACGGGATTGTGCTTTAGCATCCACACTTCCAGCTGTTTTGGGTTCCCAGGTGCTTATCTGCTAAGCAGCGTGACAACCGCTGATGCGTCTATAACTTCAGGGAATCCCTGTTCTTGAAACTTTCAAATGTACAAAATAAAACAATTATGAACATGTTGATGTGCTGAATATGGGTCGTTGTTGTTGTTTGCAGGGGGTGTGGTCCACTCTGCCTGTTAATGAGAAGAAGCTCAACGCTGCCTTCCGATCAGCACGCAGCGTCATCCTGGCGTTCTCAGTCAGGGAGAGTGGAAAGTTCCAAGGTAAAGGCCACACTGTGGCTGGGCTGGCATTTACTGGGTTCACTTCATTCTACTTTACCTCCAGGCCCATGACTAGATCTGCCTTTTTCAGCGACATCTCTAAATGTTGTACGGTGACGTAAAACCAAGTTGTCCCGCCTGTGTTCTCCGGTGCAGGTTTTGCCAGGCTGTCCTCGGAGTCTCACCACGGAGGATCTCCTATCCACTGGGTCCTGCCGGCTGGGATGAATGCCAAGATGCTGGGTGGGGTCTTCAAGATTGACTGGATCTGCAGGTACAACCCCTGATGGGATATGTCCGATCCTCGTATTTGGTAGCAGGCTGAAAACGATTGAGTTTAAGATCATATATCTGCTGACACCACGGGATGATTTACTGTACACAAATTAAGCCTGTTCCTGGAAGTCACTGTTTCATGCCTCTTTCTGGTCTTGTGGTTTCCCCCAAAGACTGTTTTTAGATTTTGTTTCACATCTGGTATAATATGACATGGGGAATGGGGGTCTGGTGTAATATGACATGGTTTGGAAGGATTTTAATTTGCGTATATTTCTCAATGCATTTTTATCCATTGTAGCCCCTCTGCTACTCTGTCGGCTAATTTTTTTTCTCTAATAAACCAACATCTTAAAAGCTTTGCAGAATCACCTAAAAGCATAAAGGGAGAATTAGTTCCTCTAGTTTTCGGACACAGCCCAGTTTTCTTAGACATCTGCATCACCAATCCTGTGTGGATGAATGCTCTCAAATCATTTAGACATCTGCATCACCAATCCTGTGAATGAATGCTCTCAAATCATTTAGACATCTGCATCACCAATCCTGTGAATTAATGCTCTTAAATCATTTAGACATCTGCATCACCAATCCTGTGTGAATTAATGCTCTCAAATCATTTAGACATCTGCATCACCAATTCTCTGTGGGTTAATGCTCTCAAATCATTTAGACATCTGCATCACCAATTCTCTGTGGGTTAATGCTCTCAAATCATTTAGACATCTGCATCACCAATTCTCTGTGGGTTAATGCTCTCAAATCATTTCATTTTCAGACGGGAGTTGCCGTTTACTAAAACGGCTCACCTCTCCAATCCATGGAATGAAAACAAGCCTGTAAAGATTGGTCGAGATGGACAGGTAAACATGGACTTCAACAACCACACACTGATGGATTGGATGGTGATTAGGCTGCGTGGTGGCGCAGCACTAAACCCAGTGAGGAAGGGAAGCTTTGAGAGACTGTAGCTGAAAATTACACAATAGTATATTGCCTTTTACATGTGGAATTTCCCTGTTACAATTTGGCTAGGATCCAAGAACTTAACTGGTTCAATTCAGATACTGTGTACTCTAAAAATCTATCCAGAAAGGTTCAAATGTGCATTTATGTATCAATACCTTTTCCGATTTCATGTTTTGCTCTACTGATGTCCCCTCTTCCTCCTCTGGATGGCAGGAGATCGAGCCAGAGTGTGGGATGCAGCTGTGCCTGTTGTTCCCGCAGGATGAGACCATCGACTTGTATCAAGTTATTCATAAAATGAGACACAAGAGGAGGATGCCTTCCGAGCCGCGCTCTCGGGGACGCCCACCGCACAGAGACCCCACCCACAGAGACCCCGCCCACAGAGACCCCGCCCGCGGAGACCTGGGAAGGTTAGACATGTTCATTGGACTGCTAGTGACCCATTGTGTCGGAGTGGCGTGACGAGGGAGCGTTGTCCCGATCGTCTAATCGTCCTACCCAGAGTGCTCTGCTCTCATCACCTCCCACCGAAGAGGGGAAACCTGAAATCCTCTGGGCTTCTGCTAAGGACCACGCACACAACAATACCAAGATTATATACAGCACTGATGGGCCAAGGAGAAGTGTAGCATCCAGGGGCCAGTGCTAAGTGGTAACCCCAGGGCTGAGTGTAGTGGCATCCAGGGGCCAGTGCTAAGTGCTAACCCCAGTGCTTAGTGTAGAAAGTAGCGGACATTGCTAAGTGCTAATCCCAGTGGTAAGTGTAGCAGTTATAAGGGCCAGTTCTAAGAGTGTGAATGGGTTGGTTTTAAGCTCTTGTTAGTTTTAGGTAATGGTGGTTTGTAGTACTAGGTGAAGTTGGGTTCTTGATGTTCCCTGTTGTATGCCGTCTCCTTTTGAACCATCGCTATACTAGCAACTTGAACCACCAAAGTTATAGTACAGTTTAACACATTACCTTGTTTATTTTAGACTGCTTCAATTTTATTGAATTCCTCCAGATGAGTTGTTTTTAAATTTGTTCCCAAAGCCTTTTCTTTCAGGAGTTTCCTGGGGAGATAAACCTAATCTTGTATGGGACTTAAGAAAAGGAGCCATAATAATTAAAAAGCAGAAGATGGCACAGCGTTTTGAAGGGGGCTTTTTTCTGGACTTTCTCCAATGGTTCTCCCTCCATGGGTGATCTATTGAATATACATAGAGGCCCGTGTGGTTTTCCCTGGCTGGGTATACCTAGCTACAGAGAGAGAGAGAGAGCGAGGGCTTTCGTCTATCTTCCAAGCTGCTGGAAAGCGTTGAAAAGTGCTGGGAAGCTGTAGGCCAGTTGGGAAAAGAGGCCTTTTGGGAGACCTGGCAACAACCCAGAGAGAGAGGGAGAGGCGAGTGGGTGGGTGGTGGTGAGGGCGGGGCTTGGCGCTGCTGTGTTAAATACACTGGGTCCCACTGGGTCCCACTGCCTTCTGTTTCTCTGCCCCGGGACACTAAGGTCAAGGGCTTTTTAAGGGACCATGTTGAGCACAGCGTTACTGTGTATGAACTGTCTTCACCGCTGGGGGGCAAGCAGTACGGCTGCGGTGGGGGGGGGGCGGGGGACCGGTTGTGTCTCTTCCTCTCTCTCTCTCAAGCAGATGTCCCCTTAACCAAAGGATATCTGTTGAACTGAAGTGATTCCCCTAATGTTTCAGTACACCAATCCCCCCTCCCTCTGCAAGAAATTACGTGGTCGGTATGTCGGTCACCCACAACCCCCCCCCCCCCACCCCACAACCTCCCCTCTCCCCACAACGCCACAGGACTGTTGATGGTAATGTTGTGGGGCTGAGGAACCAGCCGTTCACTGTTAATTCTCCCCCCCCCCCACGGAATGAATCTGGTGGTAGGTGGTTAGAGAAACCTAAAGGACTTAGGAATGTTTCCGTATCCTAACCTAATGGACTGAAAATAAGGTAGATGACCAGCTAACAGAATCATACAAGCCCCCTGATTTGTTTTTAAGGCCTCAATGGACTGAGAGTGAAACCACGAGGAAGGGAGTTATAAGCCGAGGGCCTCACTCACCTTTTGGTTTTATAAAATGGCTGAAGTGAAGCTCTTCTGGTCTTTTTGTTTGATTGCAAAGGACTGCGTCATCCATCTTTATCAATCAGCCCTTCCAGGCAGGCCCCTTCCTGTAATGTGTTTGTGGCTGTAAAACCCATAACCATAAGATGGACTGTCTGTATGAACTTTTGCTATCTTAATGTATGTCAACGGTAACAGTGACAAAACTACAAGAAAGCGGTATGTTACCATTTTAACCGGCTCTTTCTCATTAACTTTGTAGATACTGTCTTTGTTTGTTTGTTTTTTACAGCTGGGTAAATGACTGATACATCTGATGGGTTTTAATTTAACATGGAGGCTGTGTCTTGAGTATTGATGTGTGCTTACATTGTGATTAGCGGCTGGGCCACAACAACCGTTTTTAAAAGTAGACCAGTACAGTTTTTAGCTCCACATTAAATTAAACACATTTTTACCTTTTATTCTAATACATATTCAAACTCTTATATATGTCTAGTAAATATGGAGTAACTCACAGTTAAGACCAGGTGGTAAATAACAGATGCCCATTAAAACTAACAGCAGTACTGCAAATATGTGACCAAATTGGCTGAACGGTCCTGGAGCCAACGTGAACCAAACGACCTGGGGACTGATGTTTTAATTGAACTGTCTAGAAGACGTGAGATTGGATTCAGAATATAATAACTGTCGCCCAGATTGGTATTGCCTCTTCATGTTAAGTGTTTTAATGTGTTTGGTTACTACTATCTAAACATTTAATGCATCCTTAGTTTTGAGCATAAAATAACGTTGTCCTCCTTTTGTAGATGTTGATAGAACTAAATGACAATTGCATAAAAGGTGATGTGGTATAGCCAAAATGGCCTATTTGAAGTCATTACTGAGAATGCTGTGATGTATAGACGTGTTATTATATGGGACATGCTACGATGTTCACGTGGATACTGTTGTGTGTTTTGTATTGCTGCATTTCTCTCAATTGTTTACCTAATTCATGTAGGCGTCGGCCAGAGGAATATGACCTACACAGCAGGAAACGCCCTAGGATTGAATATCCTGCAGAGTTCCCGCAACGACCAGGTTACTATTGCTGACTTATGAATTGATCTGGAATGAAAATGAATGTCTTAAATGGCACTCAATTCCCTATGTAGCACACTAACTCCTGGTAAAAGGTAGTGCAATATATAAGAAATAGGGTGCCTTTTGGGACAGTTATTGTATTGATTCAGTTAATCATGAAGACTTGACTGACCAAGACAACTGTAGATGGTCCGCTGGCTGTAGATGAGCGGTGATGAACTGAAAATGTTTGAAGGGTGTCTGATGTTGTGTGGTCAGGACAGCGACCTGCTGATGTGCCTGTTGGCTCTTTGTATCTCAGGGAAGGTTATTGGATTGGTACAGTAACTCAGGGAAGGTTATTGGATTGGTACAGTATCTGAATTGCAGTTTTTGTTTGGACATCTTTTGAAAGACTTACTTTTCTGTAAAACTTTTTTAAGTGTAAGTGAGTGAATAATGTTTAGATCAAGTTAATACAACTGTTAGTTACCATAGAGACTAATGTCAGCTTTTGCATGTGTAGTTTTATGGTCTGTTGCAAAGATACTGTTTGTATTTATAATGTATATATGTTATTAGTATATTATTATAGTAATCCGATATCACTATTTAAAGCAACATTCAAGATGTATATTTTTTTGTATTTTTTTTTTTAGTGGGTGTTCATTGTTTACTACTGATTGTGTAACAATGTTCGTACAAAAATGTTAAAAGGGACACTTGTTTATTTTTTTAACGGATGTTCCACAGGGACATGTAAAAATGTAACCCACCAGAATAAATACGTTTTCTCTCTTTAATACAGGCTTTATGTCGGATCCACGAAACCCGCCTGTTGACCGGTAAGTGTCCTGGATCCTCAGTCTGAACCCATGCCCCAGCTGTATGACTTAAAGAGACTGTAAACATCCACCTGATCTATCAGATGGCAAGAGGGGAGCTAGCACTGTATTTCTTTAATCTCTTATTAACAGATCTCTAGTTGTAGATTTTTGAGCCAATGTGCCAGTGATTCCCTAGTCCCCCCTCTCTGGCCCCTCTCCCCTCTCTGGCCAACTCTTTCCTCCCGAAAACAGTAACAAGTAACAATGTTCCCACAGGCGGTTCCCTGCTGGAGTAAGAAGAGATGTGTTTCTTAATGGGGTGAGTTCAGGAATGTACCTGCTTAGATGTTTTTTATTTCATCTTATGTTTTTGAATCTAGGATCCTCTTGAGTGTGTATAACAGCCAATAGTTATGAAAGTGGTGCTTGATTTGTACATCAGCCTTTTTGTGTGTTACAACCTTCAGCTTTGCATTGCCATTAATATTAGCATACTGTTTCCAGGGTTGGTTTGTATTAACATGGTTCTCTTGATCCCCAGTCCTACAATGACTACATGAGGGAGTTCCATCACACCATTGGACCCCCTCCTCCTTGGCAAGGAATGGTATGTTAAAGAAAAGGGGAAAAAACATTAGCTCTGAGTTTGCTGAAAGCTGCCCTCCTGGCTTTCATTTAAGACCCTGACTGTCTTACTAATGATTTACGTTAAATGATCCTTTGTCGTCGTCGTCCCCCAGGCGCCCTACCCCGGGATGGAGCAGCCTCCTCATCACCCCTATTACCATCCTCCCCCTCCTCAGGCCCACCCCCCCTACTCCGGCCATCACCCCGTTCCACACGATGCCCGGTTCAGGGAGAAAAGGGTTGTACGCTCCTTCAGCTCCAGCCTGGTAAAGCTCATTTCTGTCTGTTCCGCTGGGACCCCCTGGTTTTGTACAAAATGGCCCCTTATTCCCTTTAACCTCTATTCAGTGTAGCGCTCTATGAAGGGAATCAGGTACTATTTGACATTCGGTCAGTGTCTATAAAGGAGGTTTGGTTCAATTGAGGCCATTGACAATGGTAAAAAAAAAAAAAAAATGCATTAACGACCGGACCGTCTCTCTCCACAGCATGACTACGACATGAGAGTGGATGACTTCCTGAGACGGACCCAGGCTGTGGTGTCTGGCCGTCGCAGCCGCCCCCGGGAACGAGACCGGCAGAGGGAACGCGAGCGGCCCAGAGATGCGCGCCGGGACCGGGACAGAGACCGTGGTCGTGAGCGTGACCGGGAGAGAGATCGGATTCGGGATAGAGAGCGGGAGAAGGAGAGGGGGCGCTACAGAAGATAAGCAAGGGGCGAAATTAAATAAAATTGCAATTCCTGCGGTGGTTTTGTTTACCGTGCTGTTTTCTTTTTATTAAGCTGAACTGTATCTTTTATGTGATTGTTTGTTTGTTTTTTTACATTATGTTCTGAAGTCAAGTCGCAACCTCATGTGGATCATGCATGCAGTGTAACTGAACAAACCTGGAGGGCAAAAACCAAAAATTCATATTTTAAACGTTTTGGGCTTGATTCTATTAAGAGAAGTTGGGTGTTTTTTTTTAGACACTACCCAGTATCCAGACAGTACCCAACTTTAAATGTTTAATGCCAGTCTTGTGTTTCAGAAGGGATTGTTTGATCTTGCACTTGCCACATTGTCTGTGGTATTTGTAGTTGTCCATGGTTCATGTGAAGATCTTGCCACTAAAAGGGGTACAGTTGACTTGTACTGATTCTTAATTGGCAGTGTTGTAGCGAGTCCCATTATACAGGCCTTTTACTTTTTTTTTTTTCTAGTGTTTGACTTGTCCATAAGAAAAAAAGCAATATTGTCTTTCCTTTTCTGAAGTTTAAACCTAGATGTCAGTCATTGCTGTAAGGTCTATAATTTTGAAAACCAGTGATGTAGAGATGTGTTGTGAGGGGGGGGGGGGATCTCTTGTCAAAAAGGTCGGTTTTGTACAAAATAAAATACTATATGTATTGTACTACAGTAGTCAGTTTGTGATTGACTGGGCCGCATTGTTAAATGGTAAAGTATATAACAGGTCATTTGCTTTGAAGCTGATCCCAGCCAATGCGAATGAGAAATTCCGACCCTTAGTGTGTTCGATTGCTCTCTTTCCATTGGTTCTTTCCAGTGCGTCCAGATGTAACCGGAAGTTCAGTTCATGGTGAGGCGAAAATTCTGCGACTCATGAAGTAGTGAAATGGCTGCGCCCACGGAGGGTGGGCGACGTTTTGCTCAATGGATAAGCGTTCTATTCGCACTAGGGTTTTGCGTACCCTCTGTCACTGCGCTTATAGAGGGACTTTATTGTGGCACTGAGATTTGTTACGATGTACTCGGAGTTTCGAGGGAAGTGGCCAAATCGGACATAGCTCGTGCTTACAGACAGCTAGCCAGAAAGTATCACCCGGACAGATTCTCAAGTCTTGAAGGCGAGACTCGTGAAAGTGCTCATCAAAAATTTCTGCTCATTGCGACTGCATATGAAACACTCAAGGTAAGAAAATAAATAATACGAATTATATATCGTGAAAAGAAGACGTAAGCATTGCAGAACTGCTTATAGCAACTCGAGTCGGCGCTTTGCTGACGTCAACTTGTTACAGCAGTGGCAATGTGGCACTTTTTTCAACTCGTGAATCAAAGACGATCAGGCAAATAGATCGTTTTGTCTCGGCTTATAGGGTACCCATAATTTAAACTATTCTGTGAAGTCACCAGTAGAGGCTTATGATACATTCATGTCGTTAGGGTGATGCTTTACTACATACACACCTCGCATTAGAACGGTATAAAGGAGTATTTTAAAGCAAGGGCCGTATTGTACGGTAACATCTGAGATGAAGTGCTGGTCTGGGGTCAACACCCCTGACCGACCTGACCATTATATGGTCTTTGTGAAATAGAAAAAGGACTCTAAATAGGCCTCCACTCCACTGAGAAGCTGTGATACACCCGGGTTGTGATGAAAGGAACAATGTTTTTGCCATGTTACCTACAGCAGCAGTATAAGATGGCTCATTTTCTGATGTGAAAGGGCAATTTTAATGCTGTGGTTACAATGCTTCTCTGATTGAACGTCTTCATAAAAGTTCTGAAGAAGGAGACTCGTTATCAGAGACACCCCCCAAAAAAACAGGCATTTCTGATTCAAGTGTGCGATTTAACTTCGCCTACTCTTTCCTTTCTATTTCTGGGGACAGGCTGTTGCCGTAGTTTGATAACCACCAGTAATCGTGCTAGTTTGATAGGCTAACCTGCCTTTGTGTGTAAGGATGAGGACTCCCGTAGAGACTATGACTACATGCTGGACCACCCAGAGGAGTACTACAGTCACTACTACACGTACTACCGGAGGCGGCTGGCGCCCAGAGTGGACGTGCGCATTGTCATCCTGGTTACCGTGGTTGCCATATCAATCTTTCAGGTAGGTTCTCATCCTCAGATTTTCACTAATATTGCAAAGTCGTCACAAACCGTTAAACGCTTCGAGCTTGAGTCCCTGGTTCCCTGTGTGATGCGCTACTTTCGCCCATGGCCCTCAGGGTGCCAGTATACAAGGCAGTTTTGACTGTGACTTCCTGTTTGTCCTCCAGTACTACAGTTGGTGGGCGAACTACAATGAAGCCATCAACTACTTATCGACAGTCCCCAAGTATCGCATCCAGGCAACAGAGGTAGCCAAACAACAGGGTCTCCTGAACAAAACGAAAGAGAAGGGAAAGAACCGACGCTCTAAGGAAGAGATCCGAGAACAGGAGGAGGAGATTATCAGAGACATCATCAAGAACAAAATTGACATCAAGGGAGGCTACCAGAAGCCTCAGATCTTGGACATCCTTCTCTTTAAGGTCGCACTGTTCCCATATTACTTGTGTGTCTATGTTATCTGGTACTGCCAGTGGATCTACAGGTTCACCATTTGCAGGGAGGAGTATGGAGACGAGGAGAAGCTGTACATCATCAGGAAGAACATGAACATGTCCCAGTCGCAGTTTGACAGCCTGGAAGAGGAGCAGAAAGGGAAGTTTCTGGAGAGACAGCTGTGGATCAGAAACAACTATGAGGTCTGTAGTTTTGAACGTTCCAGTAGTCTGAGAAATGGGACTGTTAAAAAAATAAATAGCAGTAGTTTTAATAGTATTTTATTTGCCCATGCTTAGGTTTAATTGTCTCTGTGGTCCGGCTGTTACTGTTTTTAAATGTTGTTTGTTTCCAGGTGTACAAGCAGGAGCAGGAGGAAGAGATGAAGGCCAAAATGGCCCTGGATCCCAGGTGGAAGAGATACCGTCGGTGGATGAAGAACGAGGGACCTGGAAGACTCACTTTTATTGACGATTGACCTTTGCCCTTTGTATCGTGTCCCTACAAATTCACACCATGCTTGTGTTACCTGCGTGTTGTTGGCGGGGTTCAGGTTACTGACAATAATGCTGGCTTGTATGGATAATTATTTTCATAGATATTGTATTTGAGACATTCAAAGCCTGTTGAAAGACATTACAACTGTATGATCTGTGGAGGCCTTATACAGCGTATTCACTGGGCTGGCCTACGTGGGGGCCTTCATGATCTTTAACTATTTTCTGCTAACGCCTCCTCATTGGATTTTGGGGACGAGCTTAATCAGAAACCTGCCTGGAGGAATTGTTGTTGTTAGGAGGTCTGCATCCCAAATGGTAGCTGCACTATTTTAAATGAACGAAGCCCTGTTTAAAAGCAGTTCACTAAATAGGCAGTACGGTATCATATGAGCTCAGACCAAGGTGACCTGGGTCTGTTGTAGCTGCTTATCCATCTCTGGTCATACACCAAATAAGCCTTTTTCTGGACTCTCCATTGAATGTGCTTTTTTAGTCCAGTATTTGTCTGGTCCTGGGAGTCCTCTCAGTTATGTTTTTCAGTGACAGCTCTTCCCGACATGTGCAGTGTTTTAACTGGGATTGCTGTTTTGAATCACAATTGAAAGGGACTACTAAACAAATTGCGCTAAGTATTCATCGCCCACTCAAAAGAAGGATAAAATATTGGCTTTTTGGCATGTTGCATGTTGGCAGCCAACATTGAGATTAATTTTAACTATACCATGGCACCAATCAGTGACTACACATGCAGCAAACAAATACTGTTATAAAATGGAATAGTTTTGAGATTTGTTTGTAGTGAGGCAAAAACCAATTGAAAATATTAAACTGTAGAGTCAAATATAATTGAGTATGTATTTCCTTTATAATTGCTCAGTACTGGGTATATTTGTATTGTTTCAGATCAAACTGTCACATTGTGGTCAAAATGGCACACTTCCTTGACTGGTGCACACATTTTAGACAATGGCCATAGTGCACTAAGTAGTCAATAGGGGGTCATTTCTGACTCCGATATCGTGTTTTATTTATCATGTAATCCTAACAATGTTAAATAAAACCTGCCCTGTTGTTACGGCACGTTTTTGTAAATGTTAAATCATAGTGTTTGCCAAGACAAACTTTTAATATGTAGTTGGGCTATTTGTCACTAGAGGGAGCTCCAGAATCGCGTGTTACTACAAAGTTAAATTGGAAACAAAACTCTTTGGTCTTTATTTAGGGTTAGGGTTAACTTTAATTAAAATGCTTAGATCCATTTTAGAAGTAGGCGGTAGGTATGATTTGCGTGTCTATAGAAGTTAGGCCGAAAATTGGTGAAACATTTTATATAAATATGAATGTATTAGCCCTTGTAAGAGTAGTTTCGTCATCGATCTAACACATTACAATAACGACAAAAACGACATCAGGATAGTTTATTGCCAACACCGCAGCTGCGGGCCTATGAGAGCAACGGCGGACTGTTCATTTTAGGGTCTGGAAATACAGTCTACGTCTTCCCCATCAGTCGATGTGGCTTCCGCTTCTAAAGTTTGGGAAGTGAAACATTTGGTATTTTTATCCGTCCGTTTCCCGGCGGTATTCCTTCAACAGCTTGACTAACCCTACCGATTTAAAGAAATAATCAATATGACATCTAATTCCAACCTGTCCAACATGCGTCGACTTGTAGATCAACTTAAGCTGGAAGCCAGCGTGGAACGGATTAAGGTAAACAAAAACAAAACATCTTAACGAAATGCAAGTAGAAATATCATGTATGAAGTATTTCGGGTATTTATTAGATGGAATTTAGTTTTTGGTTAGCAATTGCATGTTAACTTCTGAGTTACGGTGATGGCAATCGTTACTAAGGCAGCTCTTTAGTGTACCGCTGTGATGTGAGACGAGATGGACTATTAATCCATGCTTCTTAAAAATGTGTTTTCCCTGCCGCAAATTATAAAACTTGCATAATAACATTGAAAGTGGTGTATCATTGGTGTTGTCCCTCGTTAACTTAAAGTTAGTGTAATAGCCTACTTTATAATATTGAAGGGCTAGAGCAGTCAAATATACCAAAAAAAAACGTTCCTTGTTGTGCGGTATATCCTACATAGTTCTAACGTCTCAAAGACTTTCAGAGATTAAATTATTGTTCCTCCCCAGGTGTCCCAGGCAGCCGCTGAGCTCCAACAGTACTGCCTCCAGAATGCGGCTAAAGATGCTCTGCTGGTAGGGGTACCCCACGGGATCCAACCCTTCAGGAACCAAGATCCTGTAACCTATTCTAAGTGCTAACCTCTTGTCATCCTATTGCCTGTATTCCCTGTTCCCATCATTAAGATGGGCCTACGCTGTCATTTGGGACAGGTAGACCTGTTATTTATAAGGTAGTGATTTGGGTTGGTGCTGTGGGATTTTCTGAGTTACAGCGTCCAAGAGTACAACATATTGCTTGATATTATGGAGCGCATTCAGTCTTGGCCCTTTCTACTTTTGACGAGACCCAAGAGCACCTTCAATCTACAAAATGTACTCCTGTCGTCTAAAACAAAATTATATTTTCTGTTTATTGCAGGACAGCAAAACATCAGAATCATGCAAAGGAAGACTTACATTGGAACCCAAAAAAACGACTGACAAGGGAACTGCTGGGCATTATTTTTTAGATACATGATTGGTCTTTAAAAACATATGTTGTGACAATATATTTTGAATATGGAGCATCAGTTATTGTTGTTGAATCTAACTATATCTATTTTTTGTTTCTGGTTAACATACTTAACATGGATTTGCTCTCATACCAGTGTAGTGGGCCCGACACTATAGTCTCACATTGTTTAGGGAATGCTTTGGATTGCATTCTAACACGACTGAGCAGTCTTCATTTCCTGTTGTTGTTAGTTAATGGAAACTGGTCTTTGAGAGGAAGCTAGATCTTACTGTTTAAGCAAGATCTGGAATTCCAGTACATTTCAGTAATTTCTTATACTTTCAAGTAATTCACATCAGACATTTTGCTGAGGCGGAGGAACTCAACAGGGGAAAATTGATTGGTGTCTTTTAGTATCATGGAAAAGTTAGAACCAATTCCAAGACGGCAGCCTTTCCAACCTATAGAAAGAGTTTTCCACCACTACACCCCACAGTCTTAGCAGAAATATGTCCTAACCACAGGATGTTACTGTGGTTTGTAACTTCCGCTTCCATTCATTCTAGCAAGTTAGTGTCCACAACAGGACTTTATTCCCATTGTAGTGTACTACATTCCACCTGGACCGTTTGAGCTCCTGTCACTGGTAGTGTGCTACATTCCACCTGGACCTGTTGAGCTCCTGTCACTGGTAGTGTGCTACATAAGGAATAGGGTGTTGTTTGGGATGTATAGCATTAAAGGCATACTTTGGTCTTTTATCCACTTTCATCCAGAATGAGATGCCTGCGTGGATACCACGTTTTGGTCTCTCCTCTTGTATCATAGAGGTTAGAAGAAGAGGTTTGGCAGCCAATGCTAACTAACGTAAGCACAAGGTATGACTCTGGGGAAGTAGATGCATGGCTTCATGCCCCCATATAAATCTTTTGTTAATGTTACAACAAGGAGACCTACTTTTTTAGATTGTAAAATATCTTCAATAATTTAGATGTATTAAGCTAAATTAAATAAGCTAAATTCTGTCAATGTGGTTAGAGAATGTATCTTGGTAAAATGTGTTAAGTTAATAAAGGAAGTATCACTAAATGTTATTTTATTACAAACATATAATAGATTTTTTTTTGTGTAGGCTGGTGTAAAAGAAAGACTTCCTCTTTTCAGCAAACTAGTGACCATATCAGTGGCAATTCTGCAACACCTCAAGCTCACCACGAGATCTGCTCCTTAAGTGTCTGTCTATTACAGAGGCTAGATAAACTCTACAGTGAAACCAGTATTCTGTTCCTGCATTTCATAAGTCTGTTCTGGTAAAGACAAGGTTGTCATATGGGCACTTTAAAAGGTTTTAGCAAGATGAGTAAGAAGCTGGCACGTACCAAAATGAGCCATTAGAGGGTTGCAGAGAGAGTAAACAAAAAATTAGGCGTAAGGTGTCTTCATAGTGTGTTATTTTTCAGGATGGAGTCTTGAGTGTTGTTAGATATGTTGAGTCAGCTTTTAAGAGCACCACAAAGAGAATAATATTTAAAAAGCTGTAAAGATAGAGACAATACAATAAAGGTACAATATTTAAGATTATATCAGATAATACCAACATAGTTTGGTTTCATTTTGACCAAATGTTTATTGCCGAGTGTTGATGGTTTTTACTGTCCATTTGAGTTTTTCAATTTACATTTGTTTAAGTTGGTTGATGAGACTATATAGTTTGTGGTGACACCCAGATGAACACCTCCACATTTCATAACTGGCTATAGCCCCAAGGTATTCAAGTTACCCTCCTTGTGCCATCATGTATAATATTTCTTGACTTTGTGTTTCCAATGACACTGATGTGGGTTGCCTCACCCTGGCTAATGACATAAACAACTGTGGAGGGACAGAACATACATGAAGAAACGATTGTTTGCACACTTCTTTGAAACTCTCAACGGTTGCATAGATTGGTAGTTGTATATAACATGAACACAAGGCAGTTTGATGAGGACGTTCTCTAAACAGTCTCTTCATAAAGACAGACCTTGACTGACTACACAATATATTTTTTTTTAAACTTCACAACTTTTGTAACGTAACCTAGTCCTCCCTAGTGAGAAACAATTTTCTCCAACATAGGTAAACAATTATTACTGTTGATAAAATTCCAATGACCTATAATTCTAAAGAAGTAAACTGACTGCAAAAAGAGTTGATGTTTGATTTTTTTTAATTATAAGTTGCTGAAAGCATAACACAAATTTAAAATCCTTCATACTTATTACTAACCTCCTGCTGCCACTAGGGGGCTAAAACCATAAAAGCAAAAACAACTTGCCTGATGATTTTCTGCAGGGTACGTGTAAAAACTCATAGAAAAGCAGTGTGCTTATATATTTGAAATACTACTAATACTTTTCACACTTCGACCATATTTGTATGTGTTATTCAGGTGTATTTCGTAAGAAAATGGCAGTAGATTTAAGGACAAATTAAGGTGTAATTTCTGGGTGAATCTCAGACAATTGCTAAAAAATAAATGAGAATAAAGTAGCTTAGTACAATCTTAAAAATGTTAGGTTATTTGCAGTCATGTATCACAATTGTATTGTTTTAAATTTAAAAGGCAGTGGTCAATACAGAAGGGTTCTCCAGAACAAGACATTATTTGCTGGTCCTTTGCACAAAAACATTGGGACAACGAGAAAGCCTGTGAAAGTTGTGATCACAGGACTACTGACGTCATGGGCGGAAGTGCTATACCCAGCCCAGTTCGTCCCTCAAGCGATGTTTCTGTAGATTCCCTTGGGGCTGGCGAGGTATTTACGCTGGTGGTACAGCTATAACAACCGTCTGTAGCTTAGCAGTTAACGACAACAAGGTGTAACCATGGCCCTTCTGGATCTAGCTATGCAAGGGCTCTCTATCTTTGGATTTATTCTATTTTTCGTTCTGTGGCTTATGCATTTCATGTCAATCATCTATGTGTAAGTATTGGCTGTCCATTTATCTAGCACAGTAGCTGGCTATTTCGTTCAGGTGTGTGAGGTGGTAGCGTTACGGTAACCGAAGTCCGCTTTTGGTTAGGAAGACAAGAAGCCGTGTGTTGTGTCTTGCCAGCTAGCTATTTGTCGAATGACTACATTTTAAACTTCAACTGTAACTTCGCATAGGAATCGTTGGGTACATTTCTTATTAGCTAACCTTAACTAGCCAACTAGCTAGCTTAGCTTAACATTGATTCACTTGTTAGCTTACGTCAGCTGACTAGGTACGGTTAAGTGGGTACCACTACATTGTCCCATGTAACGTTCGTTAACCAGCAAACATGATGGTTTTCTTTCATTGACTGCTATGGTGTTTTCAGTGCTTCCTCGTAGTTATCAAGCTACTGTAGCTTCTATAGTAACAGTGCATCAAGCCAGCGACACTACTACCACTAGGTAGCTTGTTTGCATGACATCGGCGTTTGAATGAGCGCATTAATATGGTCTTTACGTTAGATTAGCTAGCGTAGTTCACTGGCTTGGTATTGAGCTATCATTTCATAGTATAATTGTGTAACGTTACTGATAACTACCACCTTTCATGTTTATCTAAGTTGTTCGTTAGCTAGTGTCTGCTCTTGTGCGGTGTAACCGTTCCGCAGATGCTTAGTGATAGAGCGATTGGTGCTGTAGAGCATAATTTCTGACTCACATCCGTGACAGCTTAACCACACACTAGCGAAATCAGACGGTTAGCCATGCAGGCTTTGTGTTCTAGCTAGGTTTTCATTACATTAATCCCTGTAATATAATGATTTGGCATGGAACCAGTTGGTGACAGACTGATCAGATATAGTCAGACTGTTATATATTGCTCTCCGTAATTATTGGGTCAGAGAAGCATTGTTTATTGTTTTACATCTGTTCTGCAACAGTATAGATTTCAGGTCAAACAGTTACTACAAGGTTATAGTAAAACGGCATTGTTCAAGCCATAACACACCCTCCAACATACCACACAGATGTGGGTATGTGTTGTGGAACTTGGACTGTTCCTGTTTTTTTCCCCTGATCTAGGCTGTACTTGCCATGACTCTGAAATCTGTTAAACGTTCTTTTGTATGTACAAACCACTTTTACTTTTTCTCACTAACTGTGACCTGGTATTCTGTTTTTTGGGACTAAGTTGTGGTTTGCACCTTGCACTGTAGCTCTGCTGTTGAAGTGTAGTTTTTTTCCTTCATTGCGGAGAGAACTTTGGTGAACCACTGTAAATGTCTTCCTTTTGCCTGCCATGTGATTTGCAATTGCTAAACTCACCATACATTTACTTTTGTCATTTAGCAGATGTTCTTATTCTGTAAGTGATTTGCTGTCAGAAATGTAAAACATTTCATACTGCCGCTGCTCTTATGGCCTGTGAGCTACTCAGACCATATCTTCTCTATTTATGATGTTCTAATGGTAGTTTTTGGTAAGCCGAAATGTTTGGCTGTATGCTAATTATTTTATTTTAAAATGTCCTCCTTATAATGCTTACTTGGCCTTTATTGACCCCTCTTTAATTTCCCATGTGACTGACCCTATAACAGACTCCAAATGCAAGCACAAAGTCTAGAATCAAGACTAGATATTGAATGACCTGCCTTGTAGTAGTTTATTGATTAGAATTTTAAAAGTTTGGTGTATTGAATTAAAAAAAAAAGTTCCCTGTCCCAATATTTTCTCAAAGCACTGTACTTTAAGTAGTTACTCCTGTATACACACCGTTTACGCTATAGAGCACATAGGACAATGAAATGTAATTGGTGAATTTCTAACACATTTATTTAGAGTGGATGTGCCAAAAATAGGAGATTGTCATGTGGAATACCGAACCATCGAGGACACATCCTTGGGGTGGGGGGTTCATGGCATGTTACCTGATTGAGCTAATGGACAAAGAGGCTGAATATTATAATGTATCTGTGTGATATATGCATGTGTGGCTAATGGGTTGCTGTTCGTCCTTGAAACTGGCCTTGTCTCTGTGCTGCATGAAGAGAACCAGGCCAGCTGTGGTGAGCCCTGTTCCTCTCAGAGCCAATGTAACGTCCTGTCTTCCTGTTCTTATCCCAGGCTGGCCACATTGGTAAACTGTCTGTTGGTAAATTCATAATATGCCAACGCTGCAGCCTTTGGGTGATTCCATAGATAGGATGTAGGGGTGCTGCAGATTGATGGAGGTGTTTAATGGAGGGGATTGTGGCAGCTGTCTCAGATAAGGAGTGGGAGCTCTCTTTCCTCGTTAATGTTTGTTTTGAAGGCATCTATTTGGGACAGTGTTTCAGGAAACATGCTATCGCTGGCTGAAAGCCAAATTGGACTACACTATAATTCCTGTAGATTAGTTGGTTAATGAAGTAATTGTAATGTGAGATGCTTCTTTCCTCATTTGCTGTTTCCCGAGGTCATAATCATTAGGCACCAAAGTAGGACTTCTGTGCTTGACTGTGACCATTGCGGCCTTTTGTGACTCTTTGATTTGGCTCTGCAAGTTCAACAGATAATGTGGTCGCAGGGGTCAGAGTTCACCTAAATAAACATTTCCTATTTGGAATTTGTCGTACGGTGAAATGCACAAGCCCTGTGATTTCTCTAAAGAAAGTGGCAGCCCTGTTGCAGTTGGAATTAGCAAGTCTCCCCCACATACGCTTGAACCCCGACCTTCACCCGGGCAGCTGATAGCTTCCACAGCCCCTGTTACTACACCCGTCACTGGTGAGGACCGCACAGTTTCTCCTGGCTGTTTACATTCTTTCAGCATGCGGTCACTGCTTTCACTCTGATGCTTTTACCTTTATGTCATTTAACAGAATCTCTTATGCAGAGCGACTTTCGTTGTAAAATAGTTTGCAACTTCCTACAAGTGGTGTGCAGATTGGAATTTTATTTTTGCCATGGTGGAATCTTTTCACCAAACCTATTCTCGGTTATTTGTTTAAATGTTACAAATTCAAATTTCCAAATGAATAACTGACCAACCCTTTAGTGTCCCTATGTTCTTCTGGTAAGCAATGTTTTTTTTTTTTAAATTTTTTTGGTTTTCTGTTGCAACAGGCTGGCCTAATGAGCACAACCCAGCTTCTTGCCACCCTAGTTTGTCTTGTTCTCGGAGTTCATTAGGGCGGGAAAAAAGTGAACTGAAACTTGGTCACATTGTGTGATCGTATTAGTGATACTGCATACACCAGTTGGTTTAGGTGTGATGTTGAACAGGAGTCATGTGAATGACAGGGTGTGTCTTTATGATAATCTGTTGGGCCCTGATCTAAAGTAGGGCCCCCTTAAAGATGCCTTTAGGGACGCAGATGTCAGAGGGACACAGTAGACCGGTTATTTTCATCAGATCTGATTCCACCTAGCACCAGATTAGACTAGAACAGGTGATAAATGTGGATTTCAAAAGCTTTCCTTTAGATTCCTTTGAGGGCTTACTTTTTTCATCTTGTTTTATCGGCGCGCTGTGTACAATGTCATTGCACAAGTGTTGGCTTGATAGAATATTAATTTGTAGAGCCTGTGCAATGAGATGTAGGCTAATGTAATTCTCTCTGCCTGAATGAAGCGTGGCCTTCAAGCAAAGCTTATGTTGCATGTCTCACAGAATGGCTAATGAGGATGCAGGGTTGGGTTGTCACCACCGTTTGTGGTTCCTTTCGTTGGCGCAGGATAACATGTAAATGCATCTAAGCTGCAGGTTTGTTGTTGAATCGCCTACATTTTTAGTTGCGTGTGTGCAAAGGCAATTGTGACACGTAGAGCCCCAAGATGGGTGTGCCTTTTACCAAAATGCAATCTGCAATAGAATCACAGAGTGTCAGTCAAGTTGCCGCGTGCCCCAGCTCCGCCGCGTGCCCCAGCCTCCGCCGCGGTGCCCCAGCTCCGCCGCGTGCCCCCAGCTCCGCCGCGTGCCCCAGCTCCGCCGCGTGCCCCAGCTCCGCCGCGTGCCCCAGCTCCGCCGCGTGCCCACAGCTCCGCCGCGTGCCCCAGCTCCGCCGCGTGCCCCAGCTCCGCCGCGTGCCCCAGCTCCGCCGCGTGCCCCGGATACTTTGGTTCTCCTTCTGCAAAGCACATTGTCCTTTTGTAGTGCCTCAACCACCTGCCACATGTCCTATGGCACATAGGAACTGTTGTCTTCATCAGGGTGGACTTGGTGCTGCCACAATCTGGCAAATTGCGTCAACCGTCATTGTCAGCCATCGTGCTGTTGCCCCGCCCGTGACCGGGCGGAGTCTATAGCGATGGGACGGACCGGTGTAATTTAATGTGGACGAGCTGTAAGGCGAGTGTTTTCCTTCAGAGTCCTTTGTTTTTCACTGATGAGTCAGTCAGTTGTTGTGGGCTTCATAGATTTCCCAGTTTTTCTGGTTGCTGTTACACTCATTTTTCCACCTGAGAACAGCCAACACCTCGGTCCTGCCAGCTCACACCTCCCTCGTGACAGAATCATTACCACTTCAGGGAACACGCCGTCCTGGCGTTCAGCAGGGAACGGAGACAACGCCTGTGTTCTAAATGGTTCCCCTGTTCCAGATGTAGGGTACTAGTGATCTGTGGCCACCGGGAAGTGTTTTGAAACTAAGTGTGACTAGCATTGGGAATTCATGTCCAAAACGCAGAAAGGACACTCCAATCAGAAATGTAACCAATTGATGTGACAAAAAGCGTCGGTTTCTAATGAAATGGATGAACTCTCTGTAATGCAGATTAAACCCAGGTGTTGTTAAAGACACTAAATGAGGTCAGTTTAATTTGTCAGCTACTGAAGGCCTGGGCATTTCACAGACAGTTGAACTCTTCCATCTTCATTCTGTATCTGCACAGTACTCCCAATGGAGGAATACATTTCAGCGCAAGAGAATGTTCCTCAATTCATTATGACAAAACGAAAAGAAAAATGGCCAGTGATGATTGCATTGTCTGGTTCTCCCATAGCCAACTCCTCAGTAGGAAGACCTGTGAAAATGATTTGTATTTGTCTCTTTCCTGTAGCCGACTCCATCTCAATAAGAAGACCAATGACAAGCAGCCGTACAGTAAGCTGACAGGGGTGTCTCTACTGAAGCCTCTTAAAGGAGTCGACCCCAACCTCATCAACAACCTGGAGACATTCTTTGAGCTTGACTACCCCAAGGTAATTCTCATTCTGTAATATCTCTACATCCTAACCCTATTAATAACCTTCTTTGATCTTGACCACCCAAAAGTCCCTCTTGGCAAAAAAGTCCCAACCTTTTACGTACTCTGGGTTTTACTTCCCTTGCGCTGTTGCAGTCCTGTCACATGGTTTTAATCTATCACCTTTTTTTTAGCCAGTTTCAGTCTATCACTAGGGCTGTCACAAATAATTGTGATTAACAATTGAATTGTCTATATTGTATGCAATTTCATCGATCAGAACTTTTAAATGAGTAAGGACAGAGACAAAATTCTCTTGCACAATCAGTTTTATTTGCAAATAGAGAAACGCGTCAAATGCTTACAAACATAATCATCCGAGGAGTCTCTAACTTAATGCATGAACAGTTCGTATTTATAGAGGGAAAAGGGGTGTGGTAAGTTGCTGGCCATCTGTCCTGTGTCACATAGGTTTTACCCAATGGGCGGGCTGTCCCCCCACATATGGGTAACCTCTTGAATTCTAAAGAGCTCTTACAGCACCCGGACAGACAATAGATGCCCTGATGAGTTATACAGATGCGCAGATTAAAGAGTAACCCTTTCATCTGCTGATACCTGTCAATGATGCCCCCTAGGCAAATACCAGATTCCTTTTCTGATTTGAATAAGGGGACTCAGTCCTTTAATCAGTGAATACATTGGTTAGGGACATTTCCACAACAAGTGTTAATTTTATGCCCCTTACAGTGTAAGCCTAATATTATTTTAAGAATTAACCTGGTGGATCCGGAGACGGTTCTTCAGATTTGTGGTGTCAATGCTTTTGATTGCTGCCTTCCTGGAGTAAATATGACAATTCGGCTCCACCAGATGATTGCTTCATTTGGCTTAAAACCAAAATGTGGACCGGAGCAGTGCAGTGTGTTCGGCTTTGGAACTGCCATTAAATCCATGTTGTAAACGGTTGCTCTTCACAAAATGCAACCACAAAGCAATGACATGAATCTTTTTCCCTGTGCATTGTAACATTTCACCTCTCGCTCTGCTGCACGTTAGTATAGTCTAGTTATTTGAAATGGCTCTTACGTAGGCCTTCCTAACATAGCAAAACGTGTTTCAACAAAATGTATTCAGTTAAATTTACAAGGAAGTGTAATTTTATTGTACGTAGGCTTAACTATCCAATAGGATAACCGATATCTTTATATGCGTTGTAATGCGCATTATTTAATGAGAACATGGATAGAAATGACAAAATTCCACTTACTATATTGGTAGAAGTATTTTACACACTCCTGTGTTTTTCTGTTGTTGATCAGACTTGATACAACAAATAGGCGACTGAAACCCATTTGTCTATTAACTAATAATGTTGCGAAATTACAATAATGTTGCATTGCCAAACAGTTCTAAACTAGGTATAAACATGCTGAAATTAAGAAGCACATAACATTCATTATCTTATTACTTTCAGTATTGTATCAAACACTCTGCCGCACCCCAGGGCTAACTGATTGGATGTTTCCAACATCTGTGTTCAACTCTCTTATGATTGGTAACATGATTTTGGAATTGAAATATTGTACGAAAAGAAACGTTGTCATAAAATAATTGCAGTCTTTCTTAAATAATCAGGATCAGGCAATTATGTTATTGCCACAGCCCTATATATCACATTGTTTGGGCTAGTTTCAGTCTATCACATTACAGCCATCTGGGATTCAGTTAAATTTGTTCCAATCTACACAGATACGGTTGAGCGTCACCTGATGATTATGTTGGATTTAAATTCAGAGTGATTTTGGAATGTATTCAGGCCCCTTTTAATTTCTTAACATTTTGTAGTAGATCTAATTTATAATTATGCAACATGGTGGTGTGAGCATCATTCTATGGGATGCTTCTCACAGCAGCCACTGGGAGACTAGTCGAGATTGAGGGAAGAATGAACAGGGCAAAATAAACAGAGGTCCTTGAAGGACCTCTGTGTATTTCCAGAGCATAGAGGGTCTCAGACATGGGTGAATATTCATCTTTCAGCAAGACAACAACCCAAAGCGCACTGCCAAGACAATGCTGGCTGCTGGACAAGTCTGAGTGCCCTTCAGTGGGTCAGTCAAAGCCTGGACCTCCATCCAAATGAGAATATGTGGGAAGAGTTGATAATTGCTGTTTTGCCAAAGGTCCCCATCCAACTTGACAGAGCTTGAGCAATTTTGCAAAGAGGAATAGGCAAGACTTGCTCTGCCCAAAGCTGGTAGAGCCTTATCAAGGCTGTAATTGGTGCCAAAGCTGGTAGAGACTTATCAAGGCTGTAATTGGTGCCAAAGCTGGTAGAGACTTATCAAGGCTGTAATTGGTGCCAAAGCTGGTAGAGACTTATCAAGGCTGTAATTGGTGCCAAAGGTGTCAAATATTGACTGAAGGGGGCGAATATGCAATCAATTGTTTTCTGGCATTTTGTAGATTAAATTTTTCACTCACATTATGGACTTATATTCAATCAAATCTGTTTTGAGTTCATGTTGGAACAGAAAATGTGGAGACCCCCAAGATGACTGAATGCTTGTGAGAGTCAGCCTACCTGAAGAGGAAACTGATGTTCGTTAGTTCCATTTACTCACTGCAGCCAATTAAATATAGGAATGCCTAGAGTTTAAATGATTGGTTCTTGGTACCATGTCGTTGGCACCATGTGGCACATGGCCTTGGTGTATATTTACTATGGAACCAGATTGTAAATATGACACTAGTCCTTCAATAGGTGTTCATACAGACCTGTGGGTTAGTCAACATTAAACCCAATACATATTATATTTCCTCATGAAAGTCACTGGGTGTCGGTTTAGGGTTGGGATTGGCCAGGTTTGAGAGGTTTTCATTCGTTCCGATTATGAAGCTTTATTACAAGAGGCATTTACTCTCATGTGCATGTCTGCTGTTCATTTCACCCTCTTTTCTTACCTCACATGTATGTTTCAGAGTTCTATAGCATTCATACGTGCATCTGATGAGGATGTGATGAGTACTCTAACTGAAACCCCTTACTGTAACCACCGATCATTCTAATATAAATGATCAAAAGTATTACCCTGGTACAAATAAGTATTACCCATGAACATTTACATTTACCAAGTAAATCAGTAGATGAGCTTTCAGCTAGTATTCACTTGCCTAGTCACACTTTTATATTGAATAAAGCATAGGCTGGTCTTAACTAGGTTGTAGCTAGCTGAGGTCAGGCTGGTCTTAACTAGGTTGTAGCTAGCTGATGTCAGGCTGGTCTTGACTAGGTTGTAGCTAGCTGAGGTCAGGCTGGTCTTGACTAGGTTGTAGCTAGCTGAGGTCAGGCTGGTCTTGACTAGGTTGTAGCTAGCTGAGGTCAGGCTTGGTCTTGACTAGGTTGTAGCTAGCTGAGGTCAGGCTGGTCTTGACTAGGTTGTAGCTAGCTGAGGTCAGGCTGGTCTTGACTAGGTTGTAGCTAGCTGAGGTCAGGCTGGTCTTGACTAGGTTGTAGCTAGCTGAGGTCAGGCTGGTCTTGACTAGGTTGTAGCTAGCTGAGGTCAGGCTGGTCTTGACTAGGTTGTAGCTAGCTGAGGTCAGGCTGGTCTTGACTAGGTTGTAGCTAGCTGAGGTCAGGCTGGTCTTGACTAGGTTGTAGCTAGCTGAGGTCAGGCTGGTCTTGACTAGGTTGTAGCTAGCTGAGGTCAGGCTGGTCTTGACTAGGTTGTAGCTAGCTGAGGTCAGGCTGGTCTTGACTAGGTTGTAGCTAGCTGAGGTCAGGCTGGTCTTGACTAGTTGTAGCTAGCTGAGGTCAGGCTGGTCTTGACTAGGTTGTAGCTAGCTGAGGTCAGGCTGGTCTTGACTAGGTTGTAGCTAGCTGAGGTCAGGCTGGTCTTGACTAGGTTGTAGCTAGCTGAGGTCAGGCTGGTCTTGACTAGGTTGTAGCTAGCTGAGGTCAGGCTGGTCTTGACTAGGTTGTAGCTAGCTGAGGTCAGGCTGGTCTTGACTAGGTTGTAGCTAGCTGAGGTCAGGCTGGTCTTGACTAGGTTGTAGCTAGCTGAGGTCAGGCTGGTCTTGACTAGGTTGTAGCTAGCTGAGGTCAGGCTGGTCTTGACTAGGGTGTAGCTAGCTGAGGTCAGGCTGGTCTTGACTAGGTTGTAGCTAGCTGAGGTCAGGCTGGTCTTGACTAGGTTGTAGCTAGCTGAGGTCAGGCTGGTCAGGCACTTCCAAGGCCATACTGGGTCGATCAGATCTTTACAAGTCCCCCAAGTTGTTATGGTCTCTCTATGTCATTGTCTGTCTCTCTGCATCATATTCCTGATTTGACCGTGGACAGAAGAGGAAAATGCTGTCCTCCCTTCATCTGGCCCCTAGGGACAACATGGATGCAGTAGAGCAACTGAACCACTACTCCAGAAACAGGCTAGCTGTCTGTGTCCCTGTCTGTCTGTGTCCCTGTCTGTCTGTGTCCCTGTCTGTCTGTGTCCCTGTCTGTCTGTGTCCCTGTCTGTCTGTGTCCCTGTCTGTCTGTGTCCCTGTCTGTCTGTGTCCCTGTCTGTGTGCTTTGAGTATTCCCCTGCCGTTAGTACCACATGACTGGTAACCCCCCGTCACACTGAAGTCAGCAGAGCATGAGCTGGTCAGGTGACTGTTTTCACTTCCTGGTAGAATGTTAGGGATGTGACCGGCCCCAGTTTTGATCAGAAGAAGTGTAGTATGTGGAATGGATTAAGGCGGTTTGTGCCTTGGTAGCCTGGCTCCTTGAGCCATTTGTCTTGTGCCGTCAAACATGCTGTGATCACATACTTCTAAACCTTCACTTCTGTGCCTTCAAATAATAGAGGGGGGAGTGTTTATATTACATAATATACCTCGGGGCAACAGGTGGCGGCGTACTTCTGACCAATCAAGGTAATCCAATTTAAGTGAAACAGAAGAAAGCTAGGAAATAAACCCCTTTTCGAAGCCCCCCCCCCCCCCCACCCACTTCTGAGGAGGGACGGTAACAATCTAGTAACTACATTTATCAGTTGGAATACACTGATCTTACCCTTTTAACTCTCTTGCCTTGTATTGCGTTGAGCCACTCCTCACTGCTTGCATTAAAACAGTGCTGGATTTGACTAACTGATGAATGAGTAAAATGCAAACATCCACTTAAACACAAATGAATGGAGCCACTGTGGCTTACAGGTGCAGTCTAATATAGTGATTAATGATTGCCTGCTCCAAAAGAATTAGCATTGAAAGTAATTTCACTTTCTGTTTTTGTTTGGTTTATAACTGAACAAGAAAGATATTTAAACTTGGGTCCCTACGTTATACATAATAGGCATTTTTTTTCCTGATGTTATAAATTCGTTTTTTAAATGGTTTAATGGCTTTCATTTATATAATGTTCCAGGGTTATCTGGTTTAAATCATCCTGTCTGGTTTACATCAAACTGAACTTGTTGTTAAGAAAGGGGGACTTTTAAACTCCTCAACAGACCTCCTCAGTTATCACAGACTTCCTCAATTGTCAATTAACACTGCAAAACATCATACAGATCCTCCCCATATAATGCCTTCGGAAAGTATTCACATGCCTTCTCTTCCCCCTCGTATTGTTGTGTTATGGACTTAAATTATATATTAAATCAATTACAAAATTTGCCATCAAACTACAAACAATACCCCATAATGACGAAGCTAGAAATGTGAATTTATAGAAAATAAAACAAATATTGTGCATATTTCATGTAGATAAGTATTCATCCTTCTTTGCCATGACAATCCAAACTGAGATCAAATGCGTCCTGTGTCCCTTGATCTTCCTTGTGATGTTTCTACCATAGTCTATGATATGTGACTACATGATGTGAATTAATGTTCAGGAAGTAAGAAGGTAAAGAGAAGTATAAAGGTAGTCATGCAAAGATGAGTAGCTCTAGCAAAAAGACATCCAAGCCTGTTTCATGTTTGGCGAAATCAACTTCACCAGTGCTCTGCGGTCAATTAGCGCTAAGCTAACTGGCTAGGCAATTTAGCTAACTGTACATGATGTGCAAGTCAGGAAGTCCAGTGCTGCGCATTATATACAGTGGGGAGAACAATATTTGATACACTGCCGATTTGGCAGTTTTTCCCACTTGCAAAGCATGAAGAAGTCACATTTTTATCATAGGTACTCTTCAACTGTGAGTGACGGAATCTAAGAAAAATGATGACATCCAGAAAATCAAATTGTAGGATTTTTAAGTAATTAATTTGCATGTTATTGCATGACATAAGTATTTGATACATCAGAAAAGCAGAACTTAATATTTGGTACAGAAACCTTTGTTTGCAATTACAGAGATCATACGTTTCCTGTAGTTCTTGATCAGGTTTGCACACAATGCAGCAGGGATTTTGGCCCACTCCAGGTCCTTCAGGTTTCGGGGCTGTCGCTGGGCAATACGGACTATCAGCTCCCTCCAAAGATTTTCTATTGGGTGCAAGTCTGGAGACTGGCTAGGCCACTCCAGGACCTTGAGATGCTTCTTACTCCTTAGTTGCCCATGTGTGTTTCGGGTCGTTGTTATGCTGGAAGACCCAGGCCCGACCCAACTTCAATGCTCTTACTGAGGGAAGGAGGTTGTTGGCCAAGATCTCGCGATACATGGCCCCATCCATCCTCCCCTCAATACAGTGCAGTCGTCCTGTCCCCTTTGCAGAAAAGCATCCCCAAAGAATTATGTTTCCACCTCCATGCTTCACAGTTGGGATGGTGTTCTTGGGGTTGTAATCATCCTCCTCCTTCCTCCAAACACGGTGAGTGGAGTTTAGACCACATGACCTTCTCCCATTCCTCCTCTGGATCATCCAGATGGTCATTGGCAAACTTCAGACGGACCTGGACATGTGCTGGTTTGAGCAGGGGGACCTTGCGTGCGCTGCTGGATTTTAATCCATGACGGCGTAATGTGTTACTAATGGTTTTCTTTGAGACTGTGGTCCCAGCTCTCTTCAGGTCATTGACCAGGTCCTGCCGTGTAGTTCTGGGCTGATCCCTCACCTTCCTCATGATCATTGATGCCCCACGGGTGTGAGATCTTGCATGGAGTCCCAGACCGAGGGAGATTGACCATCATCTTGAACTTCTATTTTCTAAGAATTGCACCAACAGTTGTTGCCTTCTCACCAAGCTGCTTGCCTATTGTCCTGTAGCCCATCCCAGCCTTGTGCAGGTCTACCATTTTATCCCTGATAAAGCTCTCTGGTCTTGGCCATTGTGGAGAGGTTGGAGTCTGTTTGATTGAGTGTGTAGACAGGTGTCTTTTATACAGGTAACAAGTTCAAACAGGTGCAGTTAATACAGGTAATGAGTGGAGAACAGGAGGGCTTCTTAAATATGTCTGTGAGATGTCTGTGAGAGCCGGAATTCTTATTGGTTGGTAGGTGATCAAATACTTATGTCATGCAATAAAATGCAAAATCATTATTTAAAAATCATACAATGTGATTTTCTGGATTTTTGTTTTAGTTTCCGTCTCTCACAGTTAAAGTGTACCTATGATAAAAATTACAGACCTCTACATTCTTTGTAAGTAGGAAACATGCAACATCGGCAGTGTATCAAATACTTGTTCTCCCATCTGTATTAAGAAGGTAACACACATTCTGAATCTGAAGTAGATTCTATTCTTATCTCATGCGTCTATTCATTCTGAGTGCAGCTCTACACACACTAAACCGCTAACAGAAATGTCCTGCAGGAAGAATATGGATTTGCATAAGGAGAAGGATCTGAGCAACTTTGACCTAGAGCAATGGAAGAAGGTGGCCTGGTCTGATGAATCACGTTTTCTTTTACGTCATGTGGATGGCTGGGTGCCACTTACCTGGAGAACACATGGCACCAGGATGCACTATGGGAAGATGGCAAGCCGGCAGAGCCAGTGTAATGTTTTGGGAAATGTTCTTCTGGGAAACCTTGGATCCTGCCATTCACGTACCACCTACCTGAGCATTGTTGCAGACCATGTGCACCCTTTCATGGCAACAGTATTCCCTGATGGCATTGGCCTCTTTCAGAAGGATAATGCACCCTGCCACAAAGCAAAAAGGGTTCAGGAATGGTTTGAGGAACGCAAGTTCAAGGTGTTGACTTGGCCTCCAAATTCCCCAGATCTCAATCCAATCTAGCATCTGTGGGATGTACTGGACAAACAGGTCTGATCCATGGAGGCCCCACCTCGCAACTTACAGGAGTTAAAGGATCTGCTGCTGACGTTATGGTGCCAGATACCACAGCACACCTTCAGAGGTCTAGTGGAGTCCATGCCTCGTGTGTGTGTGTGTAATAATGTATGTCTTTCTCTCTCTGTGTCTCAGTATGAGATCCTGATGTGTGTCCAGGACCATGATGACCCAGCTGTTGATGTGTGTAAAAAGCTCCTGGGCAAATATCCCAACGTTGATGCTCGGTTATTTATAGGTAAGTGTCATGTTTTATTTGAACAACAACAATACTCCTCATTCCATCAAGACAGTAGAATATATATAATATTTTATTTCTTTTGGAGACTGCACCCTTTTCTGTATGTAGGGGCCAGGTTAGGTGTGGTCAGCTTAGGTTGGGTGTCATCTGCATTTATACATCCAGTCAGAATGATACTGATTGAACAAACTGTCAAGAACAGTTGGCCCTTATCCAGTTATCGGCAGTGGCCTGCTACAGAATGGCATTTTTCATGATTTTGGCAGTTATTTCTCAAGGATGCTTTTGGATCTCTAAAACGTCGGCAGTCCTTCCTCCAAACGACCAGTCTGTGGATTACATTTTGATGAGAACATAGCCTTCCTCTTTCGTAATCATTTAAAACAAGCTGCTTACAAACCTCTGATTCTGTTGGGTTGCATTTTAGTATAAATTGACTTGTCAGCCCAGCTGTTAGGAGTGACTGGTGGGTTGTAGCGGGCATCCCTAAACCTTCCCTAAACCTTCCCTAAACCTTCCCTAAACCTTCCGTTCTATCTGTGGTGGAACTATTCCAGGAAGTCTTTTAGTAAGTTTTGTTTCTCCATAAATCTTGTTCTGTGAACTCCATGTTTCCTGCTTTTTCATTTGTCAGTCTAGGATTCATCTATACGGTATATTCCTGGAATTTCATCTAACTTTTATTAGCATGGGTCATGTGGAGATGACAAATCTCTTACAGAGAGTCCTAAATAAACACATTAAAACACTCCTGGATTTCTACAGTATTTCTGTCTCCCTGTAGCTCACCGCTGGCTGGCCTCTGAAGCGATTTAAATAAAGACATGACCTAGTCCTATTAAAAAATTAAACTGTTCAAAAGATGTTAACATGTTGCTGCCCTGACATCAATCTCATGCTTTTGCTCAGACGACTAATACATCCTGTTCTCTTTGTGATCCCCTGCAATCCAAAGGACAGGATGTGAACCAATACAAAAAAGTTTTTTTGATGGAATGTCTTATGATAACTGGTTCATGACTAAGTCTGACGAACATGGTCATAGGTGTGAGGCAAACCAAGGGGAAACTGTACAGTATGTCATTATGTTTCCTCTGCCAGGTGGGAAGAAAGTTGGCATCAATCCCAAGATTAACAATCTCATGCCTGGCTATGAGGTGGCTAAATATGACCTGGTGTGGATCTGTGACAGTGGAATTCGAGGTAGGTCATTAACTCTGTCCCAAATGACACCCTGCATAGTGGTCCAAACTAGTGCATG
The DNA here is from genome assembly GCF_011004845.1 of Esox lucius. Taxonomy (NCBI): domain Eukaryota; kingdom Metazoa; phylum Chordata; class Actinopteri; order Esociformes; family Esocidae; genus Esox; species Esox lucius. Next base: position 23,989,418 of record NC_047591.1, read on the forward strand.
ACATATGGAATGGACACATTGGACTCATTCTTACTCTTATTTCATGATGAAGTGTGAATGAAGAAACCCAGGGTCTTTACCTCAGCCTGGAGGCTCCAGTCAGCTAGCTTTTTGAACCTTGAACAAATAAAGCTTAACATACAGAATCGCATAGAAACATATCTATACTTTAGACAGGATAGAAGTTAATTGATATCCCATATCCTGTCCTGTAAAAAGCCCTTTGTGACAATCGTTGATGAATGAAGTGAGCCACTGTTTGTGGATGAGGGGGTTGGTTAATTAACATGTTGTGGATGAGGGGGTGGATGAGGGGGTTGGTTAATTAACATGTTGCTCTTCCGCCAGTGAAACAGGACACCCTGACTGACATGGCCAACCAGATGACTGAGAACGTGGGTTTGGTTCATGGCCTTCCTTATGTGGCCGACAGACAAGGCTTCGCCGCCACGCTGGAACAGGTGAGCGTCCACACTAACCACCCCCGCCCGACTCCCTGTCACCGGTCGAACCGCCCCCCCCCCCCCCCCCCCCCCCCCCCCCCCACCCCCCCTCCCCCCCCCGACTCCCGTCACCCGGTCGAACCGCAACCCCCCGCCCGACTCCCTGTCACCCCGGTCGAACCGCACCCCCCCCCCCCCCCCCCCCCTCCCCCCCACCCCCCCCCCCCCCCCCCCCCCCCGACTCCCTGTCACCCGGTCGAACCGCACCCCCCCCCCCCCCGACGCTTGTCACCGGTCGAACCGCCCCCCCCCCCCCCCCCCCCCCCACCCCCCCCCCCCCCCCCGACTCCCTGCCCCCCCCCCCCCCCCCCCCGCCCCCCCCTCCCCCCCACCCCCCCCCCCCCCCCCCCCGACTCCCTGTCACCCGGTCGAACCGCAACCCCCCCCGCCCGACTCCCTGTCACCCGGTCGAACCGCACCCCCCCCCCCCCCCCGACTCCCTGTCACCCGGTCGAACCGCAACCCCCCCCCCCCGACTCCCTGTCACCCGTCGAACCGCCCCCCCCCCCCCCCCCCCCCCCCCCCCCCGACTCCCTGTCAGAGATGTGAATGATTTGGACAGGCTTGTGCCTTTCCGCTATAATCAAGGTCATGGCTGTCTCTGGACTGGCCCGGCCGGTTTCCCAAGGTCCTGGCCAGTGGAGACATTAGCAGCCTTATCTGCAATGCAGCCATCTGTTCAGTTTCTTGGAATGTTTTGGTACATGTCGTCATGAGAACCCACATCCACTCTTCATCCCGCTCTCTGAGTGAAGCCCAGGCCTTATTTAGCTGGTGGGAATCTCCTGGCGTGGAGTTTGATCTCTATGGATGCCCCCCCCCCCCCCCAACGCTGAGCACCAGCGCTGGGATGATACCTGGTGGTTACAGCTGTCGTCCCAAATGGCGCCACTATTATGAAGTGCACTGCTTTGGACCCGGGCTGTCTGTCCTAACAGGTGTACTTCGGCACGTCCCACCCACGCTCCTACATCTCGGCCAAACGTGGACGGTATAAAGTGTGTGACAGGAATGTCTTGCCTGATGAGGAAAGATGTCCTGGACCAGGCGGGCGGGCTCATAGCCTTTGCTCAGTACATCGCTGAGGACTACTTCATGGCTAAGGCCATAGCCGACAGGTATCATAAAATATCCCAGACAACGCTGTGGCATCACACTCCTCCCATTCATCCATTGGTCCTTTATCCTAAACTACAGTTGGACAATAATCATGGAAGTGATCGCAGATGAACTTACTCTTTCCCTTGTTCTGTTCCTTTTTCCCACAGGGATGGAAGTTCTCAATGGCAACGCAGGTGGCCATGCAGAACTCTGGGTCCTACTCCATTGCTCAGTTTCAGTCCGCATGATCAGGTGAACTACTACTCAACCATGGTCCTACAGTTTAGCCAGCTGTCAGCCTCCACTCCGGGGGGGTTTAGCAGCTGTCAGCATCAAATACGGGGGTTTAGCCAGCTGTCAGCCTCCACTCCGGGGGTTTAGGCCAGCTGTCAGCCTCCACTCCGGGGGTTTAGACAGGGACTGTGGGGTTGTTGCTCCTTGTGCTTCACTGATTAACAGAAATTGAGTTGGATAGCTTAGTCCAAGATTATTTTAACATGGGCCGTTATTTCAGAAGGCCAGTGTTGCTGTTTGACTCCTAATTATCAAACGTCCAGCCTGCAATGTCTATACAAACTCTTCAGGTCTACGAAACCATTCCCAACAACAACACTAATAAATCCAGCTTGATGAAACCGATTTTTAAAACCTGCTCAGGTTTATATTTTAATCATATAGTTCAAACAGGCCAGACTATCTGTTCAATATCTCAGTAGAGGGCTTTACTTCCTGCTTTACTGTTAGGCTGGCATGGTAGTGATCCTACTGTCTGATTTGGGACGCTAATATGGCTGAGCTCGCCTGTTCTGCTGGATCTCATTCTGTGGTCTCCTCGTCTTCCTCAGGTGGGCAAAGCTTCGTATCAACATGCTCCCAGCCACCATCTGTGAGCCCATCTCGGAGTGTTTCGTGGCCAGCCTCATCATTGGCTGGGCGGCACATCACATGTTCCATTGGGATATTATGGTGTTCTTCATGTGTCACTGCTTGGCCTGGTTCATCGCTGACTACATCCAGCTCAGAGGAGTCAGGTATGGGGACCAAATATGCACGCCCCCCCGCACGGACCGACATACAGACACCCCCACTCCACTGATTTTTTGTTTTCCTGTGAACCCCACAGGGCGGAGCGCCTGCCTTTTCCAAGTTGGACTACGCTGTGGCCTGGTTCATCAGGGAGTCCATGACATCCAGATCTTCCTGTCAGCCCTCTGGGACCCCCACTATCAGCTGGCGTACGGGACGTTACCGGTTACGATTGTGGGGGTACGGCAGAGGAGGTCCTGGACGTATAGCTGGCTTCCTGGGGTCCCATCTGAAGCGATGTGGAACCTGGGTCCCATCTGAAGGGATGTGGAACCTGGGTCCCATCTGAAGGGATGTGGAACCTGGGTCCCATAGCCCCGGGCCAGAGACAATACCAGGCCCTGACTGAACCGCACCCCAAACGGCTTCTTAGTCCCCATATAGTGGACTACTTCTGATCAAGGCACATGTAGTGTGCAAAAGTAGGGCACTAAATAGGGAGTAGTGTTCCCTTTTGGATGCAGTCCCAGAAAGAGATGGTAACAATGAGTGATAGATGGAAGAAAATATCGAATTTCATATCGAATTCATTTAAATGAAGAAGAAGAAAAAAAAAAGAAGAAAAAAAAAAAGGAATTCTCTACTGTTTGACCATTTTTTAACCTGTGTGTTAATGTTTAGATTATTTATGTTACTGGTGCATTTTTCCCCCTTTTTATTTTAAACTCTCGCTCTTAAGATGGTCGTTCTCCCCTAACCAAGGAAGCAGAAGCCAGTTCTCTGTCCAGCCTGCGGTGGAGAGAGGGGTGAATCCCCCAGGTCCATCTTCAGTCATCGTCTTTTTTTTAAATGACAATTGCTGATGGTCCAAACGTATGGATTCTCTTTGTCAATTAAAATGTCTTACGGTCTGACTTTCAAGCACCAGGGTCTTTCTGCTCACTACACCCACGCTGAGATTGCTGGGTGTTTTCAACAGGCTGTGTCCCAAATGCTACCCAATTATCCAGATGGAGTCCTGCTTCTGAGCGGGGCCTGGGGTGTGGCATTTGGGACGCATCCTCGGTCTGGATGCTATTGGTCTGATCTGTGGTTATCTGAGCCAATTAGTTTACACCATTGCGGTTGTGTATTGTTTATGTCTTGAGAGCCGGGGGGACAGATCTTTCCTAACAGCGCTATAACATACTGGTCTGAAACCATCCATTTGCGTGTGGGTCGTGGATGAATTAGTGCTGGTTGGAACCAAGGGTACGCACCCCTTCACTGCAGTCCGAAGTTAAGCTCTCTGTTCCTGAAGGTTGTAAAATATTGCCATGTCAGTTCTGTATTTTAATTTAAATTTTTAATGGAACATCTTGTGATTGGAAGATCCTTCTCTTCTTAACTAGTCCTGTCAAGTTGTTCTCTATCGAATGATCTGAACGCCACTTGACCCTGGATAGTCTCCCTTAGTCACCAAGGCCTAAGCATTTAAAAAAACACTCACTTCCTTAATTTGAGAACGAGAGTTATTTTGGTGAAGGTGGGTCGTCCATATGTTTCATGTAATTAGTGTCATTAGTGTGTCAGGGCTTCTTGGTCCTGTTCTACCACTGTGAAGGGTTCAGCGTGAGACTGCAGAGCAGTGAGGCATCTATACTCTGTTCTACCACTGTGAAGGGTTCATCGTTTGGGGAAAAGCCCACGACATGGAGAGGTACAAATTAAAAGCAAATAGTTTTTATATGGATAGGATTGTTCCGGAGTAACACCAGATCACACTGACATGGCAGATATGAAGTCTCACTGAACCCCCCCCCCCCCCCCCCCCCCCTATTATTCAGTGATGGGTTATCCTCATGGTGACAGAAAGCAAATGGCCCCCATTCAGCCTCCCTCCCCTCTGCCCCCCCCCCCCTTCCTGTTTCACAATGTTGAACCCAGAAAGTCCCATGCTTGTGTTCCGAATGAACTTCTTGTCTCTTTAGTGCACTATATTGGATGAGCTTAGTCTCTATGTAGGGGATAGGATGCTATTTATGGACCGGGGCCAGTCATTACATTGGTGAGTCAGAGTCCCAATCAGGTCAGGGGAGAGGAGACGGACATGTTTCCTGTGTTTTGGAGATGTAGAGAAGACCAGCTGTCCTGATGACAAAGTTGAAACCTAAATAGCCTTCGGTACTGGCCTGGTATGATCCCACAACGTTCCAAACCAGGCTAAAGGTTTGGTATTCCATTGAATGTACCTCATGGCTCATGTTGATATTCCGCTGTTTGAATTAAGTATCGGGATGGCATGGTGGGTCTGTTGTCAGTCACTCAAGACAATCCAACCGGCACGTTTAGTTTGAATCCAATCTGTCGATGTGCCCAGGATGATTTCCAATATAAGGCCCCACTGTTGACAGGAGCATTATGGGGACTCCGGTCAAAAGGAGGGCCCTACGATGGGGGTTAGGGGGCCGTTTGGGTCATGGCGTCCAATTAAAAAGCGGGACCAAAAGTGACAGTAATAATACATTTCCACCCCTCGGACACTGTGCTGTATTTCACTAAAACAGGATGTCAAGGGGGGGTTTCTCCGGTCTCGTCTTTGAAACATTTCAGATTTGCTATGGAAAAGCTTGTGTTTAAATGAACATTGTTTTGTGGTTCATTGAGATTTGAGACAATTGCAGAATGTAATAATGTGAATTAATGTTAGCTGTGCAGTTATGGCTGGCTGTGTCACCATGGTGGACTCTGCTGTAGTTGCAGGGAACCACTGGAAGGGTAGAACAGGCTGCATCCCAATTCACACTCCTACCCTTGTTTAGTCCACTACATGGGACACGCCCTGGTGAAGAGTAGTGCAGTAAATAGGGAGACCGGTAGTCATCGGGGGTGCAGTGTTAGTGGGACATCTGGTTTTGACCATCAAGGCTAGAGTCTGACTGCTGGTCTCTGTCCTCTTGTTGTCTGGTCTCATAACAAAGCATTTTCTGTTCAGTCCATTCAACCCAGTGTTGTGTGTGTGTGTGTGTGTGTGTGTGTGTGTGTGTGTGTGTGTGTGTGTGTGTGTGTGTGTGTGTGTGTGTGTGTGTGTGTGTGTGTGTGTGTGTGTGTGTGTGTGTGTGTGTGTGTGTGTGTGTGTGTGTGTGTGTGTGTGTGTGTGTTAAATGAGAAAAGAAAGCAGTTGTGTTGTTACTGCCATGTAATTTGGGGAACTGGACTCGTCTTTCTGTTGCCGCTCACGCCACATCTATAAATGCGTGTGTGCAACTGTGTGCGACGACTGGTGGCCTTTGTGTGTGTGGACATGTACTCCAACAGTCTTCGCTTAGTAGTTAAAACTGTGTTTCAGCCTCCTGGTCAAATGACTGCTCGGTTTCATTGGATTAGCAACTCTAGCAGACTGAGCTGTGAAGCCAAGAATGCCGAAAGCTGACTGACTGTCTAGCTGGCTGACTGACAGTTCCTGCCAGGCTGCTGTAGCGGACCACAGCATCGGTGTGTCCAAAACCACACCCTGTTCACTAATCTAATTCACTACTGTTCCCCAGTGCGGGCCTATAGGGCTCCATCATAATCTAAGGGCGATCGGCCCATTCTGGCTTTGACATGGCTTCTTACCATTGGTCCAGTTGGAAGTAGTCCACTTCTGTAGGGATTAGGGTGCATTTTGGGATTTATAGACTCTGTCCACTTCAGCATGAAGGCTCCAGTCTAATATTATGGTCTGGTCATGATCCACCACTCATGGTGTCTTTTTAAAGAGTGTAGATTCTATTTTTCTTTTCTTTTTTTAAGACTTCTAATGTATATTTATGCAGTTTGGTTGAAACCCTTACAAGCACTGCTTTGATGTGTAATTTATTTAAAGTTTGAACATGATGATGTTGATAATGATGATATTTCCCCCAAATGTTGAAGGTATTGAATCCATTAGCAGTGACGAAGCAAAAGGCTAGACAAATATCTGTGATAAAAAAAACAAAAAACTTCTCAGTTTTGTTTTATATGAATTGTTTACTTCTGTATTGTACCATAAAGCAGAACAGCTGGAAACTCTCATAGCAGGAGAAAATAAAGCTTTATCAAACCAGACCACAGCCTTCATTGTAAAATAATTGTGATATAAACATAGCTGTGTGTGGTTGTTTATTCTGGGAACGCACAGGAATGTTAAGTCTCCATCCATCACAAGACACCAAGCTTTCAGTTTGCATCACATTACTCCTCTGCATAATGTCTGCTTTAGGTAAATGCTCTGTAATCACATCCCATGCTGGCCTCTGTTGATAAGAGCCTTTCAGCCTGGGCTTCTATTATAAAGTCCCCGCCTGACAAATCCAGTAAGACACAGGGAAACATGCGACCACTTCAGTTAGTTCATTTTACTGTAAGATCCATTTGATTTCCTTTTCTACGCCCAAACATTTGATGGTGGTGCGACCTAAGGAATGTGACTCGTCAGACTCCTTCGATTACATTCACCAGCAGGACGGCTGTTTCACCATCCCCAGGTCCATTTGCACAGCACTGCTAGGTCAGTCAGCAGATTGGCTCCACATTCAGACCTGGACTGAGACATCTCTGAGGCCTCACAATTCTGCCTTTTCCTCTAACTGCTATCGCACCGAAGCATGCTAATGTGAATGTAAAAGGTTAAAAATATCTCCTCTGTGTGGACTGTGGGGAAGATGTAAATTGTAACGGTCTGTTTAGTCTGCATTCAGTTTTGCCAGCGAGGATTTGACAAACTGAGGGAAACGTATATTTGCTTCCACCCAGTATTTGGGGGATGGTTTTGGGCACGGCTGTTGGTGTTCTGATGGTGCTCTTGGAATGTACAACGTGTTTGTCATGAGCCCTGAGAGGAAAACATCTCAGAACGGGATAGCTTCTGCCCATCACTAGTGTTCCTGGTAACTGATGAATTTCCAGGCAACCTTTAATTATTTTAGCGTAGTAGGAAGTTGGCCTTTTTTCTTTTATGCAAAGACTGTTCTGCAAAACAACTAAGTCAATCAGTTAAACTCAAGAATTTTTGAAACACTATGGATCAATGTGAAACTGTTAAACTAAGGGAACGTGAAAGGTGAAAAAATTTCCAAGCCGCTTAGCTTTTTGAATTCCAGGGATAGCTAACATTGTCACATGTGTAAGAGTCTTAGGCAGGCTATACATCCCATGATCAGATCTGTGAACCAAACACCACCCAAAAGGGTCCATGGGGAATAAAACACCACTTGGTATCCAAAACTGCTCTGCTAAATTTAAGACCAGTCACATGTTATGTAGTCAAATGCTACCAGATTGTAAGTTTTACTTTATTCATCTGTAGAATTATGAAAATCTAATTTATTTAGTAATTATTGAGTGGATGTGTCCTGCAGGTATCTCTGTCCAGTTATCAGGAAACACTGCTATCAGGCACATGCATTCATTTTAGTTTGCGGTAAAAGACACTGTAATACTAAAGTGGTGAGTCATCTTTCCAGAAAATACAAAACCAGATCATGCAGTTATTTATGGTGTCCTGTTTGGTTCCTTCAGAATGTCACTGGATGAGCTTGGCCTTTTTTAAAGGGACAATGACTGTCTGTACTGCTGTGTTGAGTCATTGACTGAGTTAATCTAGGATCAATGCCCCTCTTAGGAACATTTCTCCATGCATGTTCAATGTGGAACTAGTATTCCAGGACTAGATGTAATCTAGGCCAGGGAAATGGGCCTTTATGATTAACAGGGGTCAAGGGTCAACAGTAGTCAAGTTAAGGGGGGCGTTGCCTTAAAAGAAAGAGGCACACAGAAGAGAACAGATGCATAGAGCTTTTTAGTGGCAAGCAGCTTGATTGGGCTGAAGGATAGTCAGTGCAGAGCTGTTTTTGGGCAAAAAAGGGCGATCAGTCACAGCATGGCTGAAATAAGTAAGGCAGGGAAGGAGTAAAGAACTGAGGAAAACTCAAAACCCATTGGATGAGAAAGCCAGTGGTCCCTTCCCTCCGACCTCCTTTAAAAGGTTTTGAGAATAAAAGAGTATAAAGGATACAATGGAGATCTTTACTGTGATTGGTTTGATTGACACCATGTGAGGAAGTGAAGCAGAGATGGGAGCCCAAAGCAAGACTAGGACACATGACTGAAGAAAGAACCAAGGTCATGACATTTATTCAAGGCATGCAACAATGCTACAATTAAAGTTGCTTTAGGAAAAAAGTAAGAAGAGATTCTGGTGTAATAATTATAATAATGAGAATCATGAGTAATAATTCAAAAAACATGAAATAAAATGTTTCTATATAAAATACAGAAACTCCACTCAACCATGCACAGCAAAATATAGAAAATATGTTTCTTTAATAGTTGTATCTTCTATTTGCATTTTAATTACATCAACTCATAAGGACACCTCTTCCCCAACTTCCTTCCCCACTAAATCACACAAAGCTGGTTCTGGTATGATATCAAAATACACAAGACAAGGTTTTTTTCAGGTTGTGTTCATCAACTTTAAATATATATATTAAAAAAAAAAAAAAGTTAACTTCTGTTGTTGTTGTCATCTTGTTCCCAGACACCTTTTTGGCCAGGTAAGAAAACATGTTTGATTACAGCATTTGTAGTTTAATTTTGGTAGTGAAACATTTGACTGTAAGCTATAAATAAGGTATATTATCAAGATGTGGCATGTTGAGACAAAAAAACAACAACAAATTATATCAGATCTGAGGCCATATGAATAAAGCCTAGTGGTGCTGATCTAGAGCCTGATCATGGAATAGTATTCATTATGATCTAAATGGCTAAACTGATCTAGATTAGAAATCCTAAATTGGCTTTACGAATAAGGCCCCAAATAATGACCTATTCTCAGAGAACCTACTACACAGGGAATTGGGTGCCATTTCAGCCAGCACCTCTGTCTCAGTGCTCTGCAACTATTTGCATCTCAAAACACATCATCTCCCTTTACATGGCGATGGAATATAATATCACTTCTTCATTGTCTCCTGTTTAGATAATTTAGCGGTGAAAATGAAAAGTTATGTAAAGCATGCTCAAAGGTTTTTTAATTTGAAAACACCTAGACATGCATAATTTGAAATCCTTGAGGTTGAAAGTAAGCGCCAAGTTAAAGCGAATTCGGGGGTAGCCCCAACTGGTTCTCAGGCCCAGGATCAGTAAAGGTCACTCCAGGGGTCATGACCAGTTGTTCTGATAGAGGAGTCAGTTCCTTTGGTTTCAGTTCATGTGTTGTGTTCCTGTACAACTCAACATAAAGCTAATAGTACATTTTGGGTTTGATGTTTTGTCACGTGGGTCTGTGGGAACAAATGGAGAGCCAGGCATCTAACCAGGTTTCATTTTGTTTCAACATTTCAGTCAGGGTTAACCAGGTTAGGAATGAGCTCTGTTTATACAGCGATTAATTTTGGTCAAAAACTTTCAGGATTAATGGACTTGAAACAATAATATCATCTCAATGTGTTTCAAGTGATGTGTTTGAACTTCACAGCCAGGAGCAACAAGGTGATGACTAGGTGTAGAGACGATCAATGAAAGGCACATAAACTTTGGTCCTGTTTGTATAATTGGTGGCTCTTCAGTAGAAAAAAACAACATGAGGATTTTGTGTCTCAGTCCGTTTGATCATGTTAGTCTGTCATCATGGCCAAACAACCCCACCTGAGTTAACACATGACTGGGCTGCTTCCCACTTCTGACCACAGTCACTACCAAGGGAAGACAGACCCATTTCAAACACATCCTTAGAACAAGTCAGAGAGAGAGAGACAGAGTGTGGGAATACATCAGAAGAGAGTTGGTTTGACATTGTAGAATGATCAGATTTGATGACGAATCAGACTGTTAAAAGTCTCTGGCTTCTTTCCTGTTCAGAAATTAAAACATTTTAAACAACAGAGGATTGATGCAGGGGAGGAGGAGTATGATGAAGACCATAACCAAGGCAGCTCAACTTAGACTAGCTCTGGTCCAGGGTGTCGACGTAATGCATCAGATGGAAATGGCCCGGACCAGAGCTAAGACAAGAACCTCACCACATCCACCAGTCCCCCAGGCACTACAGGAGAGTCCACTCCAAATGTCTCCCTCTTATAACATAGTGCATCACTAAAACACATTCTACACAAGTCAGTGCCAAGAGACTCTTGTTGCTGCAGTGAAAAGTAGGGCACTATATGGGGGACAGGTTGCAATTTGAGACTCTCCCTCCAGGCCTTCTGGGAACTAAAACATTTGTGGTCGTGAAAAGAAGAGTGACAGACAAGCCTAACCAGTTTCATTACCTTATAAAGAGAGAAAAAAAACACACGGAAATTATAATATCACAACAGCTACAAACCCAAACAACCCAAAATACACGGAAATGAATCACATGAGAAACCAGTCAAATAGATAATTCAAAAATTCACTCAAAGAAATGGAGGAAAACCCTGACATGACCTGTGTTGTGGGCCTCGGCATCAGAGAATAAACACATCTGCCCCTAAGGCATCTACATTCCCAGTAAAACAGGAGGTACCCATCCATGCTAAGGTGTGTACTCTGCCAAACAAGTTGCAGTTTAGCACAACTGACACCCGTCCAGATATTTTGGACATCTCAGATTAGTCAACAGCCGCATGCTTTAGGTGACAGAAGGATTCATTATGTTTTATTTTTGCGTCTGAAATGGCAACCCTATTTCCTATACCTTTGACCTCAGGTCTGGCTACGCATGTACAGGGAGACCATTTTATTTGCCATTGATGGCTTAACAGATTTCTTTTCAACTGATTTGTCTCTAAACCAAATTTCAGAGCTGATTAAAGAGCTATTCCTGTACAGACGCAGACGTTTGGACAAATAAGAACAGACTCTTGGGGGGGAATATCAGTAAATGTCAACCTTTGTATACTGGAAAAAGTAATTTGGGGGACAGGCATCTTTCATAGTAATTGCCATGGTGATTTTAATTCAGACAAGTGGCATTTCTCCAGATTGGCCCTCTGTTTAATTCCAGACCACACACTAAAATTAACTGTAGAAACAGTTTTCACTTTCAACGTTTTATTTTCGCTGATGTTGGAATTGCTAAGGAGATTGTAAACCATTTAATCTGATCTCAATTCTGCATTAAAATACATGCATTCTCATCACGTTGCTGTAGAAATGCTTGATAAGAAAGTAAAAAAAAGCCAGAACCTATATGTCATGCCAACGTACTTAATCATTCCAACCTTTGAGTCCTTCGTCAGTTGAATGTGTTTGTGCGATGGAATTCATCCCACATGCATGAACACGCGTGAGGGGGGATATGGGGGGGATATGGGGGGATATGGGGGGGATGGGGGAGGCCCACACTACACGTCATTATTCCAGAGCTTCCTTTTCATTTCTCTACAAGGTGCCCTCTAAGCACCGAACATGAACTTACATTTCAAAAGACAGGATTGTATAGTCAAACCCCACATAAAAAAACACATCTAGATTTCTCTACATGAAAAAAAAGGGAATTAAATCAACCCTCTCCAACCCCACGAGATACAGTAGATAGTACATAAAGCTACTGTCTGAAACCTAGCGATTATGAACACAGTACATTATAAGGCACGCAATAAGAAATGAAGTAAATACACAGTAGATATGATTCTTAGTCCTCTCCATGATGACTTGGTGATGATTAAATTGGTACAAAAACCCGCTGAGGTTTCAGATTAAGTTCTTCTCTTTCATAAAAAAGAACAAATTACCAAAAATAAGTAAATTTTTCTTCAAAAAATCTTGACAATCCATTAAGATATAGACCTGAATATTTTTGCTTTTTGTTAAGACTGTAAACTTCAAAACAATTAAGTCAATTACATTTTTTTTCAATTTTTTTTAAGGGTTTGCTGTTGTTTTGCTTTAGGTATATGTTAACACTCTAGTGAATGTGACACCATCTCTAGCCTAGCGTATGCAAAAAAAAAAGAAAAAAAAAGTTTTTGTTGTATTTTTCCCCTGCCAAATGCAAGACATGACATCGACTGAGGTTGATTGACAGTCCTAATAATTACCCATAATGCTACTCAGCGGGTCACATGACCCTCCTTGGAATGTTAAGGCTAGACCATGGCAGCACCAGACAGACAAGACAAGACAGCACCTTGCGTGGACCTGGAATCCTTAGAATTAGATGTAACTGATTCTGGTTTTCATTCTGGTTCTAGGACAGAATCCAAACAGACCGTCTTTTGGTCTCTGAGAACACAGAATGTCCACAAAAGCTCCACTCAGTGTCCTCTCATGCCCAGTGTGCATCAGTTTACACACAAGATCTCCTTTTTGGTTTGATCCCAGGTGGATACCCAAATGATCAGTAAAACTGCAAAGCTAGAGAGAGTGGAGCCATTTAACTCTACTGTGTGGGATGGAGGTCTACACCTAGACCAGATGGAGCGAGACAGTGGGAGTTCCGAAGGAACGGGGACAGGGTCAGATGTCAGAGACAGGTCAGAGGTCAGGAATTGGGTCAGATGTCAGAGACAGGTCAGAGGTCAGGAATTGGGTAAGATGTCAGAGACAGGTCAGAGGTCAGGAACAGGGTCAGACTTAGGGACAAGGTCAGAGGTTAGGGACAGGTCAAAGCTCAGGAACAGGGTCAGAGGTGAGGAACAGGGTCAAAGGTCAGGCAGAAGGAGTTATAACCAGTCCACGCAGACCTAAAGACCAGAGCACTAACTCCTATGTTGAGGAAAACAGAAAGTATTCCAATACAGTTAAAGTCAGATCTGGGCTAATGAACAGACCCACTGCCATTCCCATGATCCACGGACCATCATCATAGAAGACAGACAGACAGAGTCCCAACTGGCTTCCTATTCCCTATATAGTGCACAACTTCAGACCAGGCCACTAACACAAAGTCATGACACTGGTATGGGTCTGGGTTAGGGCTCTGGTTGAAAGTGATCTACTGAATGGAAAAGGGTGCCATTTAGGACGTAGACAGAATTCACATTCACTCGGCCTAGTCAGGGTCCAGCATAGCAAGCACACTACGTTTGCTGTGGTGCACTACTTTTGACCGGATACCTTGGGTCTCTGAATCCTCTGGAATCTAGGGAAAAGTAGTTTAGTGTACTTTACCAGAGAAAATAGTGCCACGGGGAACTCACAGCACAGCTACAGGGCCAAATAAAAGCACATGAAGTCACCATCACTTTGCCTATTATTCAAAGGTCGTTACTCTACCGAGTTCTCTGGACAGACCTGGCCCAAGCACACTGCACGGTAAACAGAGAAATAAAGGTGCAAACCATTCCCCATGTTGCATTCAACTTTTCCTTCTCTCTACATTTCAATGTTATTCATTATACTACAAAACTTGTGTGATCATGATGATGTCATCTGAGGGGTGTGGTCATGACGATGTCTTCTGAGTGTTGTGGTCACGTTTAGCCTGGCTGCTCTGAAACTCATCGTCGCGCTGTGATGATGTCACTGTAATGTCACAAAAAAGGGGGCCTGATCATTGGCCCCTCTTATCACTCAACGTTCTAATGCTACTTAAAATGGAGGCAGCCCATTTGACAGGAGGGGAGATGCTATTTGCTTCATTTGCCAACCGTCCTTTCTCTGTGTCCATTATGACACCCGTAAACGGAGTCTTGTCTAAGACTCATCCACTAATGAGTCATCAATTAATAAGTCCCCCAGTAACTCCTCGGGATTAAGGAGCCAGATTAGATTGAAGATACCATCTAGATTTGCAGTTCACCAGCCTTTGGGGGGGTCTAGTGCACCTCCCTGCAGAGCATCAGCTGTAACAGTTCCTGCAGAAGCGGCTTCATTCACTGAGTCAATCACATCAAGGTGTGAAGGGTCTTTCTGACACACAGACCTGGTGGGGGGGCTCTCGGGTGGGGGGCTCTCGGGTGGGGGGATGGGTTGGTGTCTCCGCTGGATCAGTAGCTGAGTGTCTGGCCGAGGGGGCAGAGGGGGACCGCTGGGCAGAAACCTCACAGGTCTGTGGAGTACCTGTCTCTCCCTGGTTGGGGTCAGGGTCCTCTAATGCCACATAAAGGATGCATTGGTTGACAACGTCCACCCCATCCGCAGTCCACCCCCCCGCCCACCCTTATCAACTGACCACCTGGCTGAAGGCCAGGTCTTATAGTAGTCAATAGCAACAATATCATCTAAACTAGTCAACTGTCTGTTGTTTTAAGTCAAACTATGTATTTTTGTCCCTCACTCCCACCAGGGGGTCAAGGGGCTTGGCCCAGCCCAGGAGTCTGGCCCCGGGGGTGGGGTAGGGGGCTCAGATGGAGGGGGGGAGGCGGGGGCTCAGATGGTGCTTTTGGAGAAGGACACGCGAAGGTGGTGGTTCTCCCCCAGGTCGTGGTTGTGAAGGTCAATCAGTGCCTGGATGGCCTCCTCCACAGAACCCAACTGGATCAGAGCCATTTTACGGTCCTTCCTAAGACAGCAGAGATGGGCAAAATTAGACTAATAGTCTGCCTAACAGATGCCTGAAGGGAAATTCATTCAAGACAATTTTTTGTTTAAGATAGTTCAAAAGTCATCGGACCAACGTTAAATAGCACATAAATATAAACAACACTACAACTGTCAGCAGTAGAGTTTCTAAGGTGGTTTTATGTGATGGACTTCGGAACCAAGAGTAGCAGTATCTGTGAGCTGAGCTACCCAGTGCAAATGAGTTGTTATCATGAATAGGGTGTGTCCAAACCCTACAGAAAAGACTTTTGAGGAGTTGGTTCCATCTAGTGGTCTTACAAATGTATGTCAAGACAGTAGCCTGTCTGAAAGCTGAAATGCACTTGAACACTGATTATGTTTCCGATAGCTCTGATCTTCTACACCCAGGGCTGGCTCCAGGCATAAGCGGCCACTTAGGGCCCTGACCGCTTGGAGGCCTCTGACTGCTAGGGGAGCCCCCGAGCGATAGGGGTGAGGGGGACCCAAATGACATTTTGCTTAGGGCCTCCAAAAGGCTAGAGCCAGCACTGTCTACACCTGTCTGTAAAGTTAGAATGCATTTGTTTTGTCAGTTCTAAGGAAATAAGGCAGACGTCAGAAAGAACTTACTGGAAGAACTTGAAGGCCTTGACCGTGTATCCAGTCCCAGCAAACAGGTCCTTTAGGATGTCGTCTGTTATAGAGGGGCTGTTGGTGGAGGAGGAACCAAAACAACAGCTTTAGAGCGCCTTTTTGTTTAAATATGACTGAAAAAAATTCAAGGCCTTATCTTGATAATGCCAATTATTATTTATTTTTTTCCATTATCTTACCAGGTAAGTATTATAAGAAATACTGCAGTCAAAGCGTTAAAGAGTGCGATTAATATAAAATACTAAAACGCCGTTAATTGTTTTGTCGCCGTCAAAGCATTTTTGAGCCTCAGAGCCATCCATAGTTAGCGCTTGACTTCAGCCGGAGCTGTCAGAATCGCGGTTCACGTCGCACTTATTGTTTACCCGTTACTTGCCGGTTGAATTGTCCTGAGCGCTTCGCAGGTATTCTGTTTAAATATAGCATTGGAGAGTAGGCATTCATGTCGTGAATCGTGTTGACTCGGCACTAGTTTATGAATCCTAGCTAACAACGTGTTAGTAGGCTACACATCCGGTAGTAAAATGGATGCGTGGAAATTGGAATATCTCTGCACGGCAGTCTCCCTCCAAAAATCCATTGAACCGTTCCTCCGCTAACTCAGACCATCATCCAACTTGTCCGGAGACGCTGTGTTGCGTGAATCCACCTGCTAACAACTTGCTCGCAGGATGGTAAGTTGTCACTAATAATATTGCCATTATTGAATGTTTTTGCTAATTTGAGAAAAACATTAATGTCGACGCCTGTCGCGTTTCCACCAAAGCGTTTTCTGATAGTTGAATTAACAAACAACTTCCGTGCTCTGCAAGTATTAAAGATCTCCCCTGATTAATGTTTGAAGTTAAAAATCTCTAGACACCTTGATTACCTTATTCAATTGCCTATTCAAGCAACCTAATTTGTGCATTTGGTTAAATATGTGAATAATTTAATAGGGAAACAGAAAAGTGTGTATTAAGGGGAACATTTTAACACATTCAAAAATGACAATTAATCACGATTAACTACAGAAGATTATATGAGTAACAATCTTTTGTTTACTGGTCCAATGACCTTGACCATAGGCCACCCAACCAACCCAAAAATAGCATCTCTATAAAACCAGATGAAACTCACGGGATGTTGGAGAGATGAAGTGTAGCAGAGGGAGGAAAGATGTTCTGGAAGTTCTTAGACCCAGGTTTCTTAAAGCGGTGTAGCGGGGAGCCGCTGAAGTCTTTCGTCAGGCCTTGGTCTTCCTGTCCTTCTCTGGGCAGCTGGACCGTCTGGTGCTTAGAGATGGTCACTCTGATGACCTTCCCATGTAGCCGCTGGCCGTTCAGATGGGACATGGCTATACGAGAGGAGAAAGGAGGGAGGAGTAGAGAAGGGCAGGAGGGGAGAGAGGAGATGATGGAGGAAGAGAAAGGATAAGAAAGGAGAGGACACAGTGATGACAATTGTTTTACAGCACTTACATTCACATCCAAGTACGTTCTACAGCTTTTATCCACTGTTCCGTCTAATCAGGGACTGACTCAGGCCTGGGATTAGACACAATCTGAATGCCAACAAGAGGAATGCCTGTAACATCTTCAAGACAAACGTCAGCGTCTGGAGTTTGCTGAACATCATTGAAACTTTGACTGAATTCAGGTTCAACAGTCAGATTAGACAAAAACAGACCTTATTTAGCCACCAAGACCAGAGGTGGGTTTAGTGTAAAAAGAGGGATGCTAATGCAGAACAGACGGCACTGTGAACTATTAGATCTGTGATGATGCTGGGCTGGTTAGCGTTTTGAATGGTGCTTGGCAACTATTTCAGGACACATCATATACTCAAGTACCAGGAGATTGTAGAGCAGAATCAGTCCACCTCTGCCAGGAAGATAAAACTTGTCATTGAATATTGATACAAAACATACCCACATAAGACCCACCTTCCGATCCACAAAAAAATATCTATCTGAATACAGAATCAAGCATTTACAGTGGCCATCCAAGTCACCTGACCTAAGCCATACTGAGAACCTGTGGCTTGAGTAGAAGGAGAGAGTCCACATATGACACTAACTCTGAAGGATTTGTAGAGATTTTGATAAGCAATTCCAAATCAAAATGATTTGGGCGTTCACTGTACAGTACATGACAGTATTGACTGTACTTTACATGACAGTATTGACTGTACTTTACATGACAGTATTCACTGTACTTTACATGACAGTATTGACTGTACAGTACATGACAGTATTGACTGTACAGTACATGACAGTATTCACTGTACAGTACATGACAGTATTCACTGTACAGTACATGACAGTATTCACTGTAGTTTACATGACAGTATTCACTGTACAGTACATGACAGTATTGACTGAAGGAGCAGTTCCTCACCAAGCTGTGCCTGGGTTGCGTCAGCCATCTGGATTAAGGCATTCTCTTTCTTGTTGAACAGAATCTTGACCCGATGCACGTCACCATACACCCCTAGAGACAGAGAGGGGGATTATTCACTGCATTGTGTAATGTTGTATAATGTTGTGTGTTGGGGTAAAGGATAAAGGATGGAGGGACACTGGGATGGAAGAATGAATGGATGTTGATTGATAAACAGATGTCAGTGTCTAAACAAGGAGAACAAGAGGCCTCGTAATTGTTAAATCACAGATAACATACGAGTCGCTGTAACCCCGGTAGCCACAAACAAAACTATGCAGTGGTAAATAAAGATAGTGGAAGGCTGCTTACCGAATAGAATGAACAGTCCATGTGGAGAAATGCTCTGGTAGGGAGGAACAGATAACACACAGGTCAGGAGAGGACTGCTGATGGTGTGTAGGGTGGTGGTGGTAGTAGTTGTAGTAGTAGTGGTGGTAGTAGTTGTAGTGGTGGTAGTAGTAGTAGTAGTAGTAGTAGTAGTGGTGGTAGTAAGGGTGGTGGTAGTTGTAGTCGTGTTTTGTAGTCTGGTAGTGTTAGATAAACTTTATTCTGTTCTGTTATTAGTAACTCCAACCTAGCGTGTTCCTAACGTGTTCCTTCTCTTTCCTGGTTTCTTATTGATCGCATCTTCACATGCAGCCAGCCAGTTCTAATGCTGCCTATCTATCTGCACAATCCAATAATAAGACAGCGCTAGCAGCATTCAGCGTGTCCAAGTCCCAAACTGCACCATATTCCTTAGGCAGGGCACTGCTTTTGATATGTGCCCCAAATAGGGGCCATGTTAGTGAATAGAGTGCCATTTGGGACCCATATAACTTCGGGTCTTGTGATTGCTGCTGACGCAGAGAGAAACTGCAGCTAGCATTAAAACCAACAGGCTGCTTTTAACCCACCCCGAACACAGACCTTAACAGGGGTGTGGGGGGGGGTAACAAGGAGAAGGGGGGGGTCATGGGGGGGTCACTCACGTCAGGGTTGAGGTTGGAGACGAGGAGGACAGAGTGCACAGCGCCAGGGCCCATGCCGTGCAGGGTCATCCGCCCGGAGGGGGCCATGGACAGGGGTCCCAGAGCGCCGGGCATCGTGTGCATGGACAGACCTGGGGGCACGCACGAAAGCAGGTCAAAGGTCGGGCCTACTAGAGAAGGGGGAGGGCCCGGGGTCAGTAGGAGGAGTGAGGAAAGGGGGTGGTGTGGCCTAAATGGAGCCCTATTCCCTACACAATGCCCTCCTCAGAGACCCAATGGACTCTGGTCAAATGCAGTGCACTCTGAAGGGAACACAGGCGCCATTTTGGGCAGCAGAGGGTGGTGCGGGAGGGGGATAATCATAGAAATACAATTGCTAGATGAGGATTTACCACTGCAGGAATAGGGACACTGTGGTGGTGGTGGGGGGGGTAATGCTGTGCTGGATGATGCAGGCCTACCTGTGAGATGGTGTGGACAGCAGACGTGAGGGATGAGGTGGTGGCACCTACCTGCCTGGGGGAATCCGATAGCGGGGCCGAAGCCAGCAGCCCCAGCATAAGGCGAAGAGATGATACCAGGAGCTCCTGGGAACGCGACCCATAACAAACCGTCAATCAAATGTATATTACGAAATCCTTTTTACAAAGCTCTTTTTAGCAGTTGTCACAAAGGACTTAGCAGTTATCCTGCCATGTAAGTATATTTAGACGTGGCTTGTTTTAAACACTTAGTTGTTTTCAATTTGATTAGAATTATTTGCTGTTTTCAGGCAACTTCAATATCAAGACATCACAGTTATTAGAAGTCTGCGATCAGCCTAAAGACTACAGAAAGCCCAGGAAAAGCCCAGGAAAAGCCCAGGCCACATCAATGAAAATACTATTAATAGATGTCCTATTGACACCATGCATTTACTAATCAAAGTTGACATATTTATCAAAGGAACATGGCTCAATTTCTTTGTGTTTATACCATTTGACACAATACAATTCTTGACTGGAATATGACTGTTTCCAAGGCAACCCTACATGAAAGACTGTAAACACACAACATGAAGGAATCAGATTATTTATTCATGGGCCATTCCTATTGCACAAAGCCACCATCCACTCCGACAAAGCTCCGCCCAGGGCTGGATCCCGTCCACCCCCACAATAGACCACTCCATATGATACACCTTCCTCCTTGTGCCTCTCAAAACAACTAAAAACAATGCCAACCGGGACGCTTTGGGCTTTTCAATTTCCTAGTTCAGGAGGTTCTTGGGTTGGCAATACAGGAAATGAAAACATTGGAGGTTCACAGTTGATTAAAGAAGAATGTTTACAGACTCAGTCTCTACAAGCATTCCACTCTACCAGACGTTCCAAATAGCACACTATTCCCCTACTTTAGACCAGAACAAAAATATTGCACTATAGGCAAAAGGGTACCATTTGGAATGCAGTGATAAACACTGATCAACAACATGAATGAACTGTAGCTAGCATGGAGTTTTCCGCAACCACACTCCTCAGGATGCCTGTTCATGCAGGCTTGTGTGTCTGTGTGTGTGTGTGTTTGTCTGTGCGTGCATGCTTGTGTGTCTGATTTAGAAGGAGGTAGATCTTGTTGTCCCAGGCTGCTCGGTAATTCACAGCGACTGTCTGGGCGCTGAGCTGCTGGAGACACTGACAGCACACACCAATAAATCCCTCGCTGTCTCGGTTGTGCGAGCAGTAAAACAATGTGGCCTTTCTCCAGGGTGACAAAGACAGCCGTCTCCCTTTGATGTGGCTTTGAGCTGCTGCCGTGTGTACTCGGCTGATAGACGCACAGACAACCAACCAATCAGGCAAAAACAAACAGCTATAACTTCCCTCCCAACGGGTGACTACTTTAAAAGGGCACTAAGGGACTCTTGAATGGGACAGGCACATGCTTCTCCCAAGCAGTCTGATGGAGGCAACAAACCACTCTGCTTTGTGTCATGTTTCCCAGGATGAATCACAGTGCCTGAAAGAGCGTTCCAATTACAACCGTAATGACACGAAGGAAGAGACAGATGGGAAGAGAAGACAGAGGGAAAGTGAAGAGGACAGAGAGGAAAAGGGGACAGATAGGATGGACAGGGAGAATATGGGACAGACAGGAGGTGAAGACAACAGAAAGGAAATGAAGAAGACAGAAAGGAAATAAAGAGGACAAACGGGAAGTGAAGGAAACTGGAAAAAACTGTTTGGACATGGAGAAAATGAGACAGACAGGAAGTGAAGAAGACTGACAGGAATAGGTGACCAACCATATAGAGGTCTGGTCTTCCCAGATTTACCATAATGGCTTCTGTGACAGCATGGTCAGCAGCCTTCAGGGTTTTACAGTTTTAAGTGGTCAATTTCTTCTTCAATTTCTATGAATTTACTGAAAGTGGCAGACAGAAAGTGGAGAGAACAAACAGGAAGTGGAGAGAACAGACCAGTGGAGGGGACTGTTAGCTTGGTGGCTAAGTGTGACATGTTCTCCTATGGGAAATGCTAAAATGTCCTGATCTTTGTTCTCACCAAAGGCGGCAGTCATGGCAGGGTCCATGCTGGGTTGTCCATCTCCTGAGGGGAGGTCCAGGCGGGTGAAGTCTCGGCTCTTGTCATTGTTGTATTTCACATTAAGACTGGTGAGCTTGGAGAACTCCACGCGTAGTGTACAGCACGCATTGTAGATGTTCTGACCATCTAAAGTCTGGAGAGACAGACAGACAGACAGACAGACACAGAGAGACAGACAGAATATCGAGCATCATTACTGAGCACCAAGGGAATAACAACATAAGATATGGCTTTAAATCACTACAATACCTCTCCTTTACTGTACCACAGCGACACACAGTGTCTTCAGGACCATGATTAACCCCCAATGTCTACTGAGTCCAACCAAGCCCAGGCTACTGGGTCCAACCTAACCCTGTCCACTGGGTCCAACCTAGCCCCTAGCCCAGCCCGCTGAGTCCAACCAAGCCCCTAGCCCATTCAACGGGAGGGTGATATTCACTAGGCACCAAATAGAAAAAAATAACTGGAACAAAAGCCTGAATTTGCCAACGGCAGGAGTTGCTCTTATTCATTAATAATCCTGACCTCCAGCTGAACTGCTTCAATATAATGACCAAAGCCATCCCAGAGTTGTTTTTCTTCAAACCAGCTCCCCTCTCCTTTACCCCCAGTCATTCATCAAGGGTGTATAGAGCCCTAAATATGTGGTAGGGAGCCATTTAGGATGTGCCTAAAGAGATGTGTCGGTTGTGTTTGAGCAGGAGACATTATGAGACATGGCAGCAGAATTAGAGAAGCCAGAGCAGAGGCAGACTACAGATGGATAAAAAGGAGACAGAGGAAGACTACAGATGGATAAAAAGGAAGCAGAGGAAGACTACAGACAAATAAAGAGGAGGCAGAGCAGAGGCAGAATACAGGTGGATTAAGAGGAGGCAAAGCAGAGGCAGACTTCAGACTGATAAAGAAGAGGCAGACTTCAGACTGATAAAGAGGAGGCAGACAAGAGGCAGACTACAGATGGATAAAGAGGAGGCAGAGCAGAGGCAGACAATGGACGAATAAAGAGGAGGCAGATCGGAGGCAGACTTCAGACTGATAAAGAGCCAGAGAAGAGGCAGACTACAGACGGCTAAAGGACAGTTACTCTCTGCCTTCTCTTGTCTGGTCCCACTCCCTTCTCTATATCTCCTCTTTCCTTCTCCCCTGCTCTTCTCTCCCCTCCTCTCTTCTCCCCCAAAACTCTCCTCTTCTTTCCACTGACAGATGGAGACCTTGGGCCTGTTGAGTTGGGTGTGTGTGCTATGTGATACGTGACCAGAGGGGTGTGTGTGACGGATCACGACTGGTGTGTGTGACGGATCACGACTGGTGTGTGTGACGGATCACGACTGGTGTGTGTGACGGATCACGACTGGTGTGTGTGTGACGGATCACGACTGGTGTGTGTGTGACGGATCACGACTGGTGTGTGTGTGACGGATCACGACTGGTGTGTGTGTGACGGATCACGACTGGTGTGTGTGTGACGGATCACGACTGGTGTGTGTGACGGATCACGACTGGTGTGTGTGTGACGGATCACGACTGGTGTGTGTGACGGATCACGACTGGTGTGTGATTTGTATTTGATGGGCTCTTGATTAGGGATATGAACAGAAACCAGGCAGTTATCATTTTGACAAAAAAAATCATTTTAGGAATATTCCTGACATCAGTTGGGAATTCTGCTGCAAAACTTGCTGGAAAATCTAGGAATTATGGATATATTTTGTAGAAGAATTTAGTAACCCTATAGACTATAAACCTGCTTTTGGCTGTATGTTTGTAACATCCGTAAAAAAACATGTATGTTTTGAACAATCAACTGTTGACTGTTTCTAAAGGTTATCTTGTTTGTTTTCATTTTTATATATACAGTACCTGTCAAAGGTTTGGGCACACCCATTTACTGCTGTGTATGTGTGTATGTGTATATATGTGTGTGTGTGTGTGTGTGTGTGTGTGTATCATCCTGAATTGTTTTCCCATCACAGGCTGTTCTGTATGTATGTATATGTGTGTGTATATATATATACACACACACACACACACACACACACACACACACAGCTTCGGAAAAAACTAAGAGATCACTGCACCTTTTTCTTTCCTTTCCAAAAAAGTCGAAAAAAAAGGTTTTGAGTGAGGAACAGAAGGGTTACAGTAAAGAGATCACAGCAAATTTTCCTCACTCAAAACTTTCCTTTAAAAAAAAAAAATCTGAGTTATATATATATATATAATTAAAGAAATCATTATTTTGTCTCTGGTTTTATTTCCAGTATGACTTGTCACGGGGCTTTTATAATTATTTGATAGAAACTAAAATACATTTGTGCCATCAGTTGCTCTAGCGACTCTTTTGAACTGCAGTATCAGAAAATAACATATCTATTTTCCACACTTCCCTGTCAAATGCCCAATAAAAATGTATCAATATATAATAACATTTGAACTATTTTACCAGACAAATCACAATGAAACTTCAGCCTATTTTGCGTTACTATATGATAGCCAAAATCTGGATAGAGAAAACCCTAAGTCAACTAGTTGTTGAAGGTAGCATGATTAGGTATGCTTCTCTCTTAGGGATCTTAACCAAATACTCAAAACTGCATTATATGAACCCCCAGTCTTCCTGAAAAACTGGTGATAGAGAGATATCTATCTATATATCTATCACTATACTCTTGATAGTATAGTGATAAACATTTGTTTTTATGAAGAGAGCGTATTAAAGGACGCACCACTTTGGCGTGGTGGGCATTCATGGGGTCAGAATATTGCAGCAGGGCCTGGAACTGGTTGTTCTTGGTGAAAGTGATGATCTTCAAGACCGTCCCAAACTTAGAGAAGATCTGCAGAGGAAAAAACAGAATCCAGTTCATGTAAACTATTTTTTATTTTACAGAAGCAGGGGTTAAATTGCAATAATTTATTTCTACATGAATGATCACATTAACATGCTGTTCCATATTTTCAGGAAAGTGTGTATTTAACAATAAGCATGACCCTCTGTGGCATAAATGACTGACAGTTTAGTGTCTAAAAATAAATACAGACTGAACCGAAACAGCTGAGATTCTCATCTACATAGAACACTGGTCTAATCAGCAATGTACTGATGACCCTAGTGCCCCCAAACAGTGCAAATTGCTGCTGTTTTGCAGTAGGAAAATGAACTCTGTAACACATGACAAAAGCCCTTTCTACAGTGGTTATCAACCGCTTCTAAGGGCTTATTTTCCTGTGACTGCATTAAGATGAGCCTTGTGCCGTGACTGTGGGAATCGCAATTCCAACGTTCCTAAAGAGGAATGTTCTTCCTCACATGGCATGCAAGATGCTAACCAACTGAATGGCTAAACTTTAGGGATTGCCTAATTTAGTTTTAATAAACCAAAACAAAATATGCATAACCCGAGGTCATGCTGGGTCTGAGAACTGCATGGCCCTCGTTTGGATCATACCCAAGGTCCTGCTGGGTCTCAGACCGCATGGCATTCGTTTGGATCATACCCGAGGTCCTGTTGGGTCTCAGACCGCATGGCATTCGTTTGGATCATACCCGAGGTACTGTTGGGTCTCATACCGCATGGCATTCGTTTGGATCATACCCGAGGGTACTGCTGGGTCTGAGAACCGCGTGTCCCTCGTTTGGATCGTACCCGAGGTCATGCTGGGTCCAAGAACCGCATGGCCCTCATTTGGATCATACCCGCGGTCATGCTGGGTCTCAGACAGCGTGTCCCTCATTTGGATCATACCCGAGGTCATGCTTGGTCTCAGACCGCGTGTCCCTCGTTTGGATCATACCCAAGGTCATGCTGGGTCTGAGAACCGCGTGGCCCTTGTTTGGATCATACCCGAGGTCCTGTTGGGTCTCATAGGTGTTTGGATCATACCCGAGGTCATGCTGGGTCTCATAGGGGTTTGGATCATACCCAAGGTCCTGCTGGGTTTGAGAATCGCATGGCCCTCGTTTGGATCATACCCGAGGTCATGCTGGGTCTCATAGGGGTTTGGATCATACCCAAGGTCCTGCTGGGTTTGAGAACCGCATGGCCCTCGTTTGGATCATACCCGAGGTCATGCTGGGTCTCATAGGTGTTTGGATTATACCCAAGGTCCTGCTGGGTCTGAGAACCGCATGGCCCTCGTTTGGATCATACCCGAGGTCATGCTGGGTCTCATAGGTGTTTGGATCATACCCGAGGTCCTGCTGGGTCTTTTAGGAGTTTGGATCATAGGTGCGGTGTCTCAGACCCAGTGGGGCCAAAACTAATTTAACTACTGCTTCCAAAAACATTTAACTTCATAGTTAGAAAGTTTAGGGTCATTTAGAGGTTGAGATTAATGTTAACCTTCCATAAGACCTCTACGGCTACAGGGTAGAAGAAGGGTCAGGGGTCAGATGTCATGGGCTACCTGGTGTAGAACCTCTAGTGAAACAGGGTAGAAGAGGTTCTCCACGATGATGCGTAGCACCGGGCTTTGTCCTGGCATCAGGGTTCCATCACCGCCAGACGCTGTGCCACCCAACGTCATGTTCCCAGAATGCACTGCATTTACCGCCTGCAACGCTGCCTGAGCTCTCTGAGGAAAATAATAGCATCATGTAACTTACTAATAACATACATAACCCATCAATAACACAGTATCTATAACCTTTTATATATATATATATGAGTTAACCATGGCAAAGACAATTAAAACAAGAACTGAATAGGCGAATGACATGATGAATAATATATTCCATAGAAAATGAAAGCCTAAATAATTCACGATTGAGGAAATTGATAGCAGTTGAGTTGTAAAGACAACAGATGTGCGCTGTTCTCAAGTGTCACCCTGTACAGTTATATTTCTATAGGTCAGGGGTCGACAACGAGGTTTGGTTTCGAAATAATTAGTTTTGAGCTAATAGTCCAAGGACCAGAATAAAAATAGAAAAAAAACACAGTTTAAAGCTTAAACTACACATCAATGTGACAAAAATGTGCATGTAATACATTTTGTTCCAGAAAGTTAAGACCATTTCCATCTGATTACACTCATAAAACCACCAATGCTGAATTATTTATTACTGTTGTGGTGATGTAGGGCAATTCCAAGAAAATATATCAGACATCACATATTTCTATATATACCCTCCATTAATAAATACATTATTAAAATGTACAAAAATAATTTTGGGGTGTCTAAAAATTCATTGAAGGGATGGTTATTCCCAGCTGGCAGCAATGGAGAGAGTCTGGTCATTCATTATGTGTGTTATAACAGGATCCTCCAGACTATTTTAGCTCTGCCTATAAACAATGAAGCCGAATGGACTGGGACTGGCCAAGCTGGAAGATCAGCTAACACACTGAGTCAAATGATACCCTATATAGTGAACTACTTTTGACCAGAGCCCTATGGGGAATAAGGTGCCCAATGGGACATACACAGTGGCTGTAAAGGGCTGCCGCAATGTAGTGTACATGCAGTGGATTGTGGATCTGATTGGTCAGCTTATAGTGTACGTGGAGTGGACTGTGGATCTGATTGGTCAGCTTATAGTGTACGTGCAGTGGACTGTGGATCTGATTGGTCAGCTTATAGCATACATGCAGTGGATTGTGGATCTGATTGGTAGGCTTACAGTTTACATGCAGTGGACTGTAGATCTGCAGTAAACTCACCCCCTGATTGGGCAGGTTGTCTGTCTTAAGCTCGCGGTGGTTGGAGTACTGGATGTAGACTGGCTGGTTACGGACGTGAGGTGTTGCTGTGGTGTAGTAGTTGACCATGGTGATGGCCGCCTCTTCAGAAGCCATTTCTATAAAAGCCTGGTTGGTTAGCAACAGGGACGACAGGTTACATGCGTTACTTAGAATTGTAGACTGTTTATTTAATTTATTCAATTTTATTTGAATATAAGAAATAAATACTGGAACAATGTTTTGTCAACGTAGATACAATGTTTCCCATTGACATGACTTGTATGTTGCACAGGGATTTTCATTAATGGTCATTTCTTTTGGGCAACAATGGTGAATACATTTTCAGTTATTCAAGTAGTAAATCTTTAGAACTTAATAAGCCTGTTTTAATGCTATAGTATGCATTATATGTAGTGTTACATTTATTTTGGTTTTCATTCATTCCATCTACAATATCATTTTATTTTCATTAATTACAATACTATTCTTGCAAATGAAACCAATCACGGAGTATGTACTGCGTAATTACTAGTAAGTGATATAGTGCTTCAACAAATCAGAATGACTCTGACTCATCCCATCTAAAGAAAATCCTCTACTCTGCAGGTAGACCACTGAGTCTCTGTTGGTACTATATAAAACCAATCAAGCCAAATAAATTGGACACAGGCAGTCATATACCAAAGCATCTAGAAAATGTGGTCTCTTTATTCTTGTCTAATTACTTTATATTTCCATTTGAATGTGAAAGGCTCCTTGGGTAGAATGTGGGGAGGCTGGGGGGGGGTAGAAGAAAGACCGGAAGCTGTAGAGACAGGAGATACGGGGGAGATGGGAGGTGGATGGAGGGAGGAAGAGGGAAGGGAGAAGGAGGCCTCTTAACAGAGACCAGGATGAATATCTGTAACCGCTAAGAGCCCTGGTTCAAAGTAGTCTTCTATATTGACCAGGTCAGTTAAAGCTGTAGTGTACTATGTAGGGGGTATGTCACCATTTGGGACGCAGCCTGTTCCTACCTGGTTCTTTCCTTTGAGCATCAACAGGTTGCTGACTCTACCAAACGGCACTCCTAGAGAGACGAGTTCAGCCTCGGACACCTCGATGGGGACCTTGCGGACGTGGAGGACTCGGGAAGGGCCACAGGGAGAACGGTCTCCTTTAAAATGTCTGCTATCATTGCCATTAGCTGAGGGAGAGAGAGAGCAAGAGGGAACATTTGAACACTTTAATGTTTCCAACTATCTGGTCTCCGTATTCATCTTCTCCGCAAGCTGCCAGTTATGATGTTACATGACTCTGTGCAAAAATCTGTACTGGTCCTAAATCCCTTTGTCCAGAAGCACAGCGACATCGGTCCCACGCCTCGCCAATATCCAATTGATGTAGAATGTTGCATCACCGTCTCTGTTAAGATCTGAGGCGAGAGGCACTAGAAAACCCATCTAAACGTAAATTCATTTTCAGTAAACTCTATATGCAAAATGTCTCTTCCCTTATAAAATCATAAAGATGCAAACAAGGGCAGAATGATATTTGTTTTCCCCCATTTCTGGGGCGCATATATTTCTAATGTTTTTATTTGGTTGTAAATCAGGTTGGATTTACAACCCCATAAAACATTTATTTTAGATTGATAAATAAGTCTAGTGCCCTGAGATCTAAACTCAAAGTAATCATGGAAGAAGTACATAGAAGCAAGATAGCCAGTGGCTTTCACGAATCAACTTTACAGCAAAATGTGCAGGAAATCAGCTATCGAATTATCAAATAAAATGTTCTCTCCACTGCACATTAAATACAAGTACAAAGGCACAAAATTCATTATAGTCATAAAATCCTCTCTCTCTCCCCAATGGCAAAATGTGTAGAATCGTTAAGGACGAGAGTTAAGGACGCTGCTTTAAAATGGAAGCTTTAGGAAAATCTAAAATAAACTGCAATGAGTGCTGAAAAAGTTGTGCATGTCGGAATACCAGAACAAATCTGTGAATCAATCTACCGGAACCAAGATCCTTGTTTGTCCTCACATCCCATGGAATAGACCTGGCTGGAAACCTGAACCGGCTCAGAACTGACACCAACATTTCTTATCAGACCAACATAAAGTTGACCACCGGTCGTCCATCTGATGAGCGTCCATCTGATATCTCCAGCTGAAAAGCCCAACCTTGCAAACAAATCCTTGGTTTGAAAGACAAAAGTGACATTCAATTTTAGCCTATTAAAACAGAGGGAGCAGTGCCTCCCCCCAACCGCAAGACACGACGTCTCTTCTCATTTTGGATGGGCGGGAACAACCATGGCACTTTTCTTCTACTTTAATGGGAACAGCCACATGGACGGTTTTTAAACGGGTATGAAGCTAAGGTTGCCAGTTTACCTCCAATTGCGGTTATGGAGTCTTGGCTCATGAGTTAATTAATTAGATGATTCCTTCTGATGACCTGGATGACACTACTGTTCTTTAACCCAGGAAGTCCTAATCTGTGAAAGCCCTAAAAACCAATGTCTGCCACAGACAAAACATGTTTATGTTCTTGTGTATGTCTTTTAGTCTTTCTGTGTGTGTCTATCTTTATTCTCAAGAGAATTATAGGCAGCCTGTATTCCCTTCTGCTATTTGGGGTAAGTCCCACAATGCCCCCCATGCCGTGTGGAGTGTCCTACTTCTGACAAGCTTCCACAGGGATGGGATGTCATTTTGAGACACACAGGGTGTTCTTCCATTGGGCCGGCTGATGCTTTGCCGCCCTGTGATGTGTTTAGATGAAAAGATCATTTAAATGAGCCCCTCTTCCACCTTTCCTGCATAACACTCTGCCACATTTAACATTTCACATCTGCTGAATAACATTATAACATACAAAACCAGCTTACCCTCTCTCTCTAGTGCAGCCCATTTAAGCAGGCAGGCAGATCCCATTGCACACAGTAGATGACTATTTCTGCTTTGTGGTGGGAATGAATGAAACGATACCGCAGATTGAACTGGCAAAGAGAAACGGACGCTCTGATCAGTAGTTGTTCATCCGAAGCTCTCGATAGCAGACATGTAAAACGTTGCTACACTTTTCTCTCTATGCATATTTTGACCTTGGAGAATGAGGTAATGCACAATTCAATCAGTTGTTCGTTTGGGTTGGAGAATACCTTGAGGTATGTCTCTGGATAGCATGTATTCTGACCTGATAATAATGCCCTTATAATACTACTAATACTCTTATAATAATACCCTAATACTACTACTAATAATAATACTCTTATCATTGTAATATCCTAATACTACTACTAATAATAATACCATTATAATAATACCCTAATACTACTACTAATAATACTCTTATCATAATATTAATTATATCCTAATACTACTACTAATAATACTCTTATCATATTAATACCCTACTACTACTTCTAATAATACCCCTATAATTATATCCTCATAATAATACTATGATAATAATAATAAAAACAATACTGTGAGTAATACCCTATTAAGAATGGAACTGCATCTACTTAGAAACTAATAGAAATAACACTAATTACTATGCAGTCTTTAATCACAAGTTGATAAGCACGGTGGACATTTTTAATCCATTTGAATAAGAGGATTGTAAATATCAACTGTTTAAGATCTATTTTAGCTTAGGTCTCCCAGGCCCTGGGAGTCTGGGACACAGTGTTTCTTGGGGTTGATGGTCTGTATGACTCTCTGTGAGACGGTCTTTGTAGGCTCAGTGCTTAATGGCTGCCTTTAGCCGTGTCATTATTGGTGTATGTGTCAGTGACATAACCCATGGCCTGCTAATGGCTCACTGTGACACCATAATTATTGCCTTTTCTCCCACTGCCAGCTAGCTTAAATATTCTGGAAGTCCTCACTGCCTGGGGGGTGAACTTGAAGACAAAACACGCTGTACACTAAACACTACCCTGTGGACTCAAAAGGGCGTGTACTGTTTAGGGAATAGAGATCCATAGTGTTGGAAGGTAGTTCACCACTTTGGAAATATGGAGATATCTGGGCCGCATCCGTGGCTGTGTGCTGGGACGGGCCAGCCAGAAGAGAATCCACTCCCGACGGTGGCTGTGTGCTGGGACGGGCCAGCCAGAAGAGAATCCACTCCTGATGGTGGCTGTGTGCGTTTAGATTTTTACTCCAGCTGGAATCTGAGTAGCTGCTGTTCAGAAACCAAGAGTTGTGACCAATATTGACAGGATGAGGTTGGTGACAGAGAAGGAGAGACGCAGTAGAGGGATACAGAAACAAGAGGACAGAACAGTATAGCTCCAGTCTGTCTCACTCTCCCCTATCTGCCAACACATCCCGCCTGCTGAAATAGGCTGAAGAGGAGTGTTGTGCGTTTTTGTTGGATCAACCTTCTGTTATGAATACAGTCATTGCATTAGAGCCAGTAGTCGCCGATCCAAGTTGCCGGGTTTATCTGCTCAGATGGAAGTCACCGGAACAAGAAGAAAAGGTAGATTTTTCACCCAGTGGCACTGTCGGTGCAGCTGTAATAAGGTTGAGAGTAAACACAACAAATCCTTCACACACCGACTTTCCTTTTGCATCTGGTTGCCCTAAAAAAAGACAGTTTACCTTCTGAGAGCAACTTCAGTATTACAGTCTGCACTGTTCAGGTCAAGAGAGCAGAACTAGTGATCAGATGAACAGAAGCCTTTGTTTAGATCCCTGTGTGACACCAGGAAGAGTATCTGCTGCCCAGGCAGTAGCAAATAGAGAATCCTAATGTAATACAACTCCCATAATTCACCAGCCCTCAGTGGGCATGGAGCTATTTGAACACCCCCTCTGCCTACTGAAGCCAGTCACCAGAATGTGAAACCAGAAGGATCTCTTCCAAAGGGTTTGCCGTGACAGAACCTTGTAAACGGGAACCACACACACACACGTAGGCTTTACTATCAAAGTAAGAAACGCCAATTCAATAATATTCAAAAAATGTTTTACCTCACCCTAACTTTAACCTCAATAACCTTACCTTAATTCTTACTGTAACCATAAACATAAGTCAGATCAAGCTTATTGTTAAATAGAGATCGGGCCAATTGTCCACACATGATTTTCTTTGTTTTACTATTGTTTTACACACACACACAGGTTTGGAGCCAGTCTATCATGCCATGTAGCAGGCTCCACCTCTTTCCAGTGTTGCTAGGACACCTTGGAATCCCTGGAACGCAGCTGGTACATCCATTCTTCTGTTATTAGGGTCTAACAGCCAGCTTGTACAGGACATTCTGGGAAAACCTTGTCAGAGAAGAAAATTCTTTACTTTCCCTCTTCCTGTGTCTGCCTGCCTATTTGTCTGTCAGCAGGCTTTTTGGTCTGTCTTGCTATCCTTAGTTCCTCCGGGTAGGCCAACTTTCATTTCCCTATAGCTCTCTTTGTTACAAGACTCTCAGACATTCCCGGAAACACGGGGGTGGGGCAGAGCCGGGCATTGCCCCACCCCCAGATAGAATCTGTGGCACCCCGGTTTTGTTTCCCTTTAGACACTGCAAATGGTATATGAATTAGATATGCCCCCCCACTGATAAAAAATGCCCCCTCAGTAATTTCATCCTGGAGGCGGTCCTGCTCTCAGACTGAAATGTCTGAGCTACAAGTCTCTGATCTACAGGTATATCTGAGCTACAGGTCTCTGACCTACAGGTATATCTGAGCTACAGGTCTCTGACCTACAGGTATATCTGAGCTACAGGTCTCTGACCTACAGGTATATCTGAGCTACAAGTCTCTGACCTACAGGTATATCTGAGCTACAGGTCTCTGACCTACAGGTATATCTGAGCTACAAGTCTCTGACCTACAGGTATATCTGAGCTACAAGTCTCTGACCTACAGGTATATCTGAGTTTCTTTCTATTACAAGGTACAAGGTGTGTACATGTTTTACTATATTAATGGGAACCAAAATGTCCCCAAATTGATCAAATCAGGAATAATGTGTGCCTATACTTCCAATCCAGAGGTCTCTGTTTACAAGTGTGTGTGTCTTGTGTGTCTGTGTGTGGAATGGCTCCAAATATCATGCAACTCAGCTTTTAATATTATCAATGCAAAATTATTGGTGAAAGTCAACAGTGCCACTGTAATAAGGAAATTGTCAAGTCTACATCTGATGTAAGATATTGACATTAATGAGTGTGCTACTGCCACACACACACAAACAAACCGCACCCTGTAAGCATATTTGTTCTGTTAACTTTGTGTGGTATATTGGTAATAGTAATCCAGTGATCCAGTTTTACATCATTACATTTAAGTCATTCAGCACACCCTCCTATCCAAAGTTACATGAGCAGTTATGGTTAAATCCCTTGCTCAAGGTTTGCTGAGGAAGCTCCGGGGATTAGAATCAGCAATATTTAGTTTACTTGGAGAATACGCCCTTGACCACTATGCTATCGCCCCTGTATGACGTTTTAGACCCGTCTCTGCCCCCATTAAAGAGAGTGTGAGAATGGCAACCTATTCTGTTTGCATACGGCATATAGAAGAGGGGCTCATCCTGTTAAAGTCGATCAGTCAACGGCCCAATGAGACGCATCTCCTCTCCAGTTCGTCAATTACTGACAAAGGTCATCAGCATGTAACTATGGAAACACAGGGTCATCCGAGAAACAGACTGATAAAGGACAACTCCTTATTGTCCCTTGTGACGTGTTGTATTCTGCAACTCCATGAAAAGCTACCAGCCATCTAGGATGCAGAATATGTGCATGTATAGAATATAGTTGAGAGGTCAGATGTCTGTTTATGGGCGTGGTATGTGAGGAGACGTACCTGTGGATGGAGTCGGGTTGCTCATGGTAGTACGGCCGCTAAGAACAGCAGAAAGAAGAGGCTTCTCAGATCCCTTCTGCAAGACAAAACACAACAAGATCTTAGGCTCCACCCACTGGGCTACATCTTGACAGGCTCCACCCACTGGCCCATCAATATGTCAGGCTCCACCTACTGGCCCTTCAATACATCAGGCTCCACCCACTGGCCAACAGAGGTCAGCTAACCCTAACTTCTACCATTTAAAACTTCCCTGTATTTTTATGCTTTAGGAAAGTGGTAAAGGAGTGAGTGGCCCATGCTGCAATGGGAATCAGAAGCAGCAGCTTAGTTACTTCTTTGGTACAATCTATTGTATGTTGTCAACCGGTGTGACAACACGCCTGGTAGGTCTACACACATGAACACCAATGAAGCATAGCATTTCCCTATGCCCACTACAGAAAATAACATGGCCCGTTCAGGAATCGGATATAACATGCAAAACATAACATGCTAAACATCATGCCAATAACATGCTAAAGATCATTTTCAAAACAGTGACAAGCAAAATGGTAGAATTGGTCCTCTAGAAATCCTCTTCAAAGCTACTTCACCGTATGCCGTTTGTCCAGATATAAAAGCACAGCTGAAACGTTTAGGGATAACTAGGAACCAACAGCCAAACGTTTTGTTCATTACCGCCGGTTGGTTGGGCCCTCCCAAGTGTTAAGGAAACTGTTCTGGGATGGCTACAGCAGACAGACTGAGAGGCAGAATCATCTAGCTCTCCCGTGTGACACATTTCTACAGGAGTTCTACAGGCATACATTGAGTTAGTCAGAGCAGAAGACCAAAGGATCGGTCCAAGATATTGCAGAACTGTTACTGTCTCCATGGCTTAGCGAATTAGTCCGCAGACGCTCACAAACATTTAAAAAAAACATATCTCCTTTCACTAGCCAGATGGTGCCAGCTGTTGTGTGTGTTTTGCTAAGTCACGTTTGCTGATGTTTACTATGGTTCGCTAAGTTGTGCTTTAAGTCGTTTATGGGTTTATTTCAACCAGTCTGTTTGACATCACGTCCTGTGTTGCTCAGCCGCAGCCATCTAGACCCTGGTGTTCAAACAGCCACTGGTGGATTCTGAATATGCACAACAAAACCTACGATGCAATCTCTTTACCCTTTTCCGCTAAGCCCGCCTCTATCTCTGGCATTTCAGCTGCTGAGTAAGACTCACAAGGAGGGAGACATTATAACCTGCTGTAATGAAACCAGAGCAACACACACACACTTACATAAACACACACACACACACAGGAAGGTGGGTATCAGCAGGTCCTTGAAATATTGGCACCACAATCCATCCCAAATTGTACTCGTCCCTATAAAGTGCTTCCTTAGGCTGGTGCACTACAAAGGAAATAGGGCGTCATTTGGACCGTAGTCTCAACCTGTGTCATCTCTTAACCTCCATAATTACAGGTAAGTATCTTTAATCAGCGGCAGCCTCCTCAACCTGTTTGCCCTGCTTACTGGCTGTTCTGCTTGTCTGCCAACATAAACATGTTGATTGGTCATTTTGATGACAACGGCAGACAACCTCTGTGGGAGGAGTCCTATAGAGAGACAACCTCTGTGGGAGGAGTCATATAGGCAGACAATAGCTGTGGGAGGAGTCTTATAGACAGACAACCGCTCTGGGAGGAGTCTAATAGAAAGCCAACAGGGCGTGCTTCTATACCAACCAATATGTAAACTATCCTATATTTGTACCTACCTACAAACAGAATTTAGGATAGTGGTATGCATTTCTTTGTTGATGAGCACAAATCATTCTGTTGCACAGAAACTGCATTTTGACACGTCCCTAATTACTCACATATGGTCAAAATCATCCCTTTAAAGCCTGTGGGGAAATTACTATGCCATATAATAAACTACAACAACGCAATATAAAAAACTACAGATCAAATAACTATTTTCTAGATACTGAAATAGAGGTATAGGTGCTATAGTGTCACATGCTGACAAAATGACTTGTGATTGGTCGCTTCACCAGTGGAAATAAAAAGGTTAAAGAGAGACAATTACTGACAACTACAGAGAGGACCATTAGGATAATGAAAGTGTCTTTAGTATTTGCAAATATCTTGTTATTCAAATTAGTATATTCAGTTATGACCAGAGGCCTTCCATCCTCAACATCTCTAATGTAAACTACAGTGGATATAAAATGTTTACACAACCCTGTGAAAATGCCAGGTTTTTGTGATGTAAAAGAAAGAGACAAAGCTAAATCATGCCAGAACATTTTCCACTTTTAATGTGACCTGTAATGTGAACAATTCCAATTGAATTGAACAATCTGAAATCTACGAGGGGGAAAATTAAAAATAAAAACCTTACTATAAACTGGTTGCATAAGTGTGCACACCCTCTTATAACTGGGGATGTGGCTGTGTTCAGAATTAAACAATCACTTTCAAACTCATTACACACATGCCATCATCTAAAGTGACTGATTAATCACATAAAGTTCAGCTGTTCTATTAGGATTTTCCTGACATTTTCTTAGTTGCATGTCAGAGCAAAAGCCATGGTCTGCAGAGAGCTTCCAAAGCACCAGAAGGGGTCTCATTTTTGAAAGATATCAGTCAAGAGAAGAATTTCCAAAGCATTAGATATACCATGTAACACAGTGAAGACAGTCATCATCAAGTGGAGAAAATATGGCATAACAGAGACATTACCAAGAACTGTAAGTCCCTCCAAAATTTGTGAAAAGTTGAGAAGAAAACTAGTAAGGGAGGCTTCCAAGAGGCCTACAGCAACATTAAAGGATTTGCAGGAATTTCTGGCAAGTACAGGCTGTGTGCTACCTGTGACAACAATCTCCCGTATTCTTCATATGAATGGGCTATGGGGTAGGGTGGCAAGACGGAAGCCTTTTCTTACCAAGAGACACATCAAGTCCCCCAAAAGCACGTGGGAAAATGTGTTATGGTCTGATGAAACCACTTTTTGGCCATAATTCCAAAAGGTATGTTTGGTGCAAAAACAACACTGCACATCACCCAAAGAACACCATACCCACAGTGAAGCATGGTGGTGGCAGCATCATGCTTTGGGGCTGTTTTTCTTCAGCTGGAACCGGGGCCTTAGTCAGGGTGGAGGGAATTATGAACAGTTCCAAATACCAGGCAATTTTGGCACAAAACCTTCAGGCGTCCGTTAGAAAGATGAAGATGAAGTTCACCTTTCAGCACGACTACAACCCGAAGCACACATCCAAATCCACCACAGCATGGCTTCACTAGAAGATTAACATTTTGGAATGGCCCAGCCAGAGCCCAGACCTGAATCCAATTGAAAATCTGTGGGGTGATCTGAAGAGGGCTGTGCACAGGAGATGTCAACCTACGTCAAGATGTGCCATACTAACAGACTCCTACCCAAAAAGACTGCTGTAATAAAATCAAAAGGTGCTTCAACAAAGTATTAGTTTAAGGGTGTGCACACTGATTCAATCAGGTTATTGTGAGTTTTTATTTGTAATTTTCCCCCCTCAAAGATTATTGTTTGTTTTTCAAATGAATTGTTCACGTTATAGGTCACATTAAAGGTGGAAAGGTTCTGATATGATTTATCTTTGTCTCATTCTTTTACATCACAAGAACCTGGCATTTTAACAGGGGTGTGTAGACTTTTTATATCCACTGTAGGTGTTAATGTTCCACATAAAGGCCGAGTTGTGCGTTCCAACAGCCCACCAAATTAAGCAGCATCTTTTACACCTCACACAACAACTGGAATGTCTTTGATTGGCACTGGAATGGCCTTTCTTCAAATCCTTGTTTGCCCTTTTTATATGTCCATATGATATCCGCTTTTTTTTCTGCGATAATGTAATGCATGTCCAAAAGATTTGCTCTCTAAATGACAAATCTTCCATCAGAACATGAGCAATCTCCCATTCAAGTTCATAGTATTTCTGTCTGTAATAATTATTCCACAATGGTTTTACATGTGGCTATAATCTAAAAATGACTGCATTTTATACAGATTAATCATTACAAATAAACAGTTGTGGTAAAAAATAAAACTACTGTCACAAATCATATGGAGCGACTTATCCCAGTTGATTTTATACATCATGTAGACACTGCAACACTGTGTCCTAAATCGCACTC
This sequence comes from Esox lucius, assembly GCF_011004845.1. Lineage (NCBI taxonomy): Eukaryota > Metazoa > Chordata > Actinopteri > Esociformes > Esocidae > Esox > Esox lucius. Next base: position 24,027,797 of record NC_047591.1, read on the forward strand.
CAGGCAACACACATAAAGCGCCTTCTATTATGACTGGAATAGGGTTCCATTTAGAACTGACGCCAGGTGACAGAAAGCTCTTTTATCTAGCGGTTGGGTTTGATGATTTGTTGTGAAACTGAGGATGATGTCTCCATGGAAACTGCAGAGGGAGAACTACTGAGGTGAACCGCCGCGAAGAATATATTCCAGACTCCCAAATGGCTTCCTATTCCCTTTATAGTGCACAGCGTCTGACCCGGCCAAAGAGTAGTGCAGGAAATATGGTTCCACTTGGGAACTGTATTGTTGTTGTGTCAATTAATATGGTTGACCCCAGCCAACAAACTAACTATATCCAGTTAATATGGATGACACCAGCCATCAGACTAACTACATCCAGGTAATATGGATGACACCAGCCATCAGACTAACTACATCCAGTTAATATGGATGACACCAGCCAACAGACTAACCACATCCAGTTAAAATGTATAACACCATCCAGCAGACTAACTACATCCAGCTGAAATGGATGACACCTGACAACATCCATATGGCTAAGATGGTTTAGATCTCTTAAAACATTTAATTGTACTCAATCAAGTTGGTAAATGCCAAGAAGACACAGTTGAACTGAGACTCAGACCTTTCAATCTATAAATGTTTGCATTATCAGTGATTGTCACATTGTACACAAAGCATGTGGAAGGCATCTGTTTATATGTAAACTTCCAACAGCTTAAGGTTGCTGAACCCATAGCATGTTCTTCAGGTAAGGCAAGAGTAAAGCAGCCTACCTTGTGGAACTTGTTTGTTCGCCCTGACAACTTAATAACTGAAATATTTTCACTACATAACAGTTCCACACTCTCAAACTAGCTTCTCTGTCTTTACCCACATGGATAAGTAGCTTTCCAAAAAACGAAAATACAATTTGACAAAACAATACAATACTATTCGTCAAACAGAATACCAGCTGCCTGGGTTACAGGTGAACCTAGTAGCGGTGAGAAGCCGTGTTGTTCCAGTGGAGAGATGGAGTGGTAATGAACCAGTACCGTACCTGCAAATCATTGGTAGCTTGTCCTCAGCAGACTGCCGACAGATATCCAGAGAGAAGCAGAGGAAGGAGAGACTGAGATGGAGGAAAGACAGGAATAAAAGAGAGGTTCAGGGCCAAGAGAGAGAGGGACAGAGACAGAGCTGAGGAAAAGCAAGTGCAACAGTGTTTGCGAGAGACAGAGCGAGAGAGACAGAGCGAGAGAAAGAGGAAGAGAGAATACCACAAAATGGGAGGAGAGAAAAAGTGGGAGGGATAGAGGGAGGAGGAGGGTGTGTGCGTGCATGCGCAGGTCTACTGGATGCTGGGTGTGTGTGTTTGACAGATTGTGGAGCAGAAAAGACAGTAAGGAAAAGCTCTGTTCTACACATTTATATACACAAATTAACTTACAGCAAACAAGCCTCATTCAGTGGAGAGACGAACATAAAAACCTGCTTAGCTCACAGGAAGAATACGGAGCGCCCAGGGAAGCTGGGGGGAGGGGCATCTTCCACAGGTTGATAAGCAATCTCCCTAGAAACAGAGGAGGGAGGGAGGCGTGTTGGGGAAACAGAGGGACGGCAGCTGGCCTTTAGGCTGACCGACAGAGGCTGGCTGCAGCCTAAACCGCACTCTTCCTAACACCCTCCTCTTCACCAGCACCAGTGGCCCAAATAGCATCCTGTTCCCCTACATCCTACTTCCTACCTGTAGACATCCCTACAGGCCTTCCTGAAGGACTCTGGTCAAATGTGGAACATAACCACCCTGGACTGACTACATTTCAATTCCAAATGGAATCAAATATTGACTCTTCATGTTCACAGCAACTCGTTGTCGTCCTTAATACATTTTATAATTTTTATTATATAATGAAAAGATTATCAAACACTGAATGCACCATTAACATTTAACTGAAAGTCTCATTTTGTTTTGGAAAATAAATAAGGTCCCATCAAATAAAATGTGTTTTAAAGAACTGGCAAACCCCCTGCATTTAGAGAGGAGTCGATATTTACTGAGCTACAATCTAAGCATGTTTGAAAACACTGAAAAACCTCTCCTTTCTGTTTTGGAACATCCAGCATTGTAATAAGTCACATTCTCAATGCGTTTACCTTCTTGCGTATAGTTTCGGCTGTGGGTGCTGGCCTTTTCCTACGAGCAGAGGGAGGGTTTAGTAAGGATGGAGGGTTTAGGAGGGATGAGGAGGAGGGTTTATGAGGGTTGGGGGGAGGGTTTAGGAGGGATGGGGGGAGGGTTTAGGAGGGATGGGGGAGGGTTTAGGAGGGATGAGGGGAGGGTTTACGAGGGATGAGGGGAGGGTTTATGAGGGATGAGGGGAGGGTTTAGGAGGGATGGGGGGAGGGTTTAGGAGGGATGGAGGGGAGGGTTTATGAGGGATGGAGGGAGGGTTTAGGAGGGATGGGGGAGGGTTTAGGAGGGATGGGGGGAGGGTTTAGGAGGGATGGGGGAGGGTTTAGGAGGGATGGGGGGAGGGTTTAGGAGGGATGGGGGGAGGGTTTAGGAGGGATGGGGGAGGGTTTAGGAGGGATGGAGTAGAGCGACTGGAGGTGGGGTTTAAGTGTGGGGCAAATTCTTATTATTGTTTTGATATAAACATTCTTTAAATTGTCTGTTTTTTCTCTCCAAATGCTCCTTTTTTTCTGTCCCGTTTTGGGTTCAATTATGTTTCTTTCTGTGAGAACTCTTTCAACAAGGAAATGTATTATTTATTAACATGATAAATATACACTAAGAAATGAAAACTGTACATGGCAGGTCTCAACGTGTAACACTCAACAACACATTTCTCTGCTATTATTTAGGATTAAAACAAATTGGCTGGATTAAAACAGGTTCTGTCATACAGCCACAGGGAAATTTCATAATGACTTTTGACCAGTTTCCATCCATTTTGTTTAGTCAACATGAATGTGTCCATTCTTGTTTTTTTTTTGTCCACTTCAATAACATTGATAGAGATATGAGGTTTGGACCGTTGTTTGGAACTGTGGCGAATGGGCTGCTGGATCCCTGGATGGAGGGCACTGGAGGGGGGCTGGGTACGGGTGGGACGGGACTCTGTGAAAGGGGGCTGGTGAAGGGAGAGACTGGGAAACGAAGGAGGTTGGGCCAGGGGGGGAGGCTGGGTCTGGGAGGCTGGGCCAGGTTGGGGAGAGGTGGGGAGGAGTGGAGTGGGGAGGCTGGGCCTGGGTGGGAATTTGAGCAAAGGCATGGGGAGCGGTGGGGAGGCTGGGCCCGGGTGAGGAGGAGTGGGGAGCGGTGGGCCTGGGTGAGGAGGAGTGGGGAGGCTCGGCCAGGATGCATGCGCCCGCCAGCTAGTTCTATTGTCTGAGATATCTATTATTGAAGCTGCTAGCTGGCCTCTTCGCCAGTCACCGGATACCACTGACCAAACAAAGACCAGAGCACACTCCAATTAACAAGACCTGCTGAAAGCCACACACACACCAAGCTTGAAAGGCCTGCTTCTCTACATACAGAACACTTAGTACAGTTTACCCTCTCTACATACAGAACACTTAGTACAGTTTACCCAACAGGCTTGTGGTTGCATATTTATTTACTTTGTGACTGTGTGTGCAACAATTTTGTGTCAACAAGATGGTATCAAAATTAGCTCATATAAATTAGTGGAAAGGTTTTTAAATCACCAATATGGCTTCAGAATCTTCCCTCAGACCAGATCAGGCCAACCACAGCCAAACATCCCTATGAAGCAGGCCTCAGGCTTCGAGGCAGGCCTGCATCTGCAACAAAACTGTATTTCCGAAAGAAAGTGACAGAAATCAGTTTAGTTGAATTGAACTCTGGCTACTGTGGCATCGCTGTGCACCAAGGTGAGGGGGTGTTGTGTTTGTCGTTAATATTGGATGAAGAAGGCAGCAATAAAGAAGAGTAAAGTGAAACCAACCCAGGAGCAGTGGAGAACTGAGACAAACAGACAGACAGACTGAAAGACAGACAGGCAGGTCATCTGATCCTGCTACTGAGTCACAGTGTTACCTGGTCAATTCTAGCACTATTGTCTGGCAGGGTGAAAAGAGAAACCCTGACACTGGAATGCTAACTAGACCGGACCCCACATTTAACCAGACCGGACCCCACATTTAACCAGACCGGACCCCACATTTAGTTCCTCCTAGGAGGAGATGGACAAACCGCTATTCGTCTTCATTACACAATTAAAAATAATTATCACAGATCCAACAAAACACAGCAAACCATTTGAGGATAGAGGTTAATATGCTGGGTGAATACAACAGCATTTACAATTCCAAACAAAATTGCACTTTGTTCAGTGCATTACTTTATGCAGGGGCCCATTGGAGGTCAGCAGGGGCCTGTTAGACGGGGAAAACCCAACCTGTCTGCTGTGAAGGACAGCCCTGTTGCATCCTGGGTGATAGGTCAGCAGAGAAGGCACTCCACCTGGGACAAGATCTACCACACCACCCCTGGAATGCTACTCTCTCTCTCCCCGTCTCTCGTCGTGTCTCCCTCATCATCTCCCTCCCTGTCTCCCCCCTCGTCTCCCTCCTCATCTCCCTCCCTGTCTCCCTCCTCATCTCTCTCCTCGTCTCCCTCCTCATCTCCCTCCCCGTCTCCCTCCTCATCTCCCTCCCTGTCTCCCTCCTCATCTCTCTCCTCATCTCCCTCCTCATCTCCCTCCTCGTCTCCCTCCTCGTCTCCCTCCCTGTCTCCCTCCTCTTCTCCCTCCTCGTCTCCCTCCTCGTCTCCCTCCCCGTCTCCCTCCCTGTCTCCCTCCTCATCTCCCTCCTCGTCTCCCTCCCTGTCTCCCTCCTCATCTCTCTCCTCGTCTCCCTCCCCGTCTCCCTCCTCATCTCCCTCCCCGTCTCCCTCCCCGTCTCCCTCCTCATCTCCCTCCCCATCTCCCTCCCTGTCTCCCTCCTCATCTCCCTCCTCATCTCCCTCCCTGTCTCCCTCCCCATCTCCCTCCTCATCTCCCTCCCTGTCTCCCTCCCCATCTCCCTCCTCATCTCCCTCCCTGTCTCCCTCCCCATCTCCCTCCTCATCTCCCTCCCTGTCTCCCTCCCCATCTCCCTCCTCGTCTCCCTCCCTGTCTCCCTCCCCATCTCCCTCCTCATTTCCCTCCCTGTCTCCCTCCCCATCTCCCTCCTCATCTCCCTCCCTGTCTCCCTCCCCATCTCCCTCCTCATCTCCCTCCCCATCTCCCTCCCCATCTCCCTCCTCATCTCCCTCCCTGTCTCCCTCCCCATCTCCCTCCTCATCTCCCTCCCTGTCTCTTAGATTGTGTGGCGGTGAGGCCGGCACATAGCTGACATTCCAGTGAACTGAGCCCAGGGCTAGAGAGAGGAGGGAGGGAAGAAGAGAGGGAGGGGTCGGAGAGATGTCTCTGGAGACTAGCTTAGTTGTATAGTACCGAACAATAGTCCTACCAGCCAACCCTCCAGCCCCCCCCCCCCCACAGCCTGTTAGCCTAAACATCGCCAGACAGGACACAACAGAGCCGTGCTAACAACGATCAACAGTCAAAATAAAGGGGGGGGGGTGAGAGAGATGAGGTGAGGGGCGAGGTACATGGGTGTGTGAACACAGCCCTGGCTGCCATAATCAAGCAGTAAAACCACAAGATGAAGTGGTAGAACTACAACATATAGAACCCCAACATGAAGTAGTGGAACCAAAACATAAATAATCCATGTTGATGTCGGATGTTGAATAACTTGTCAATAACAATGGCTGTGTGTGTGTGTGTCTGTCTGCACATGTGTGTGTTCATGGTCAGGTAGATTCAAAGAGTGAAAAGTAAGCACAGAGAATTAGGCAATGACAAGAAGTTAGAGAGACCGGCCGGATTTCGTAGTCACATGATTGTGGCATTCTTCACAGAATTAACTACCAAACCAAATAAATGGTCACGAGAAACAAAGGCTGAGGACAAAACTGTCTTGGAAAATGACAGTGGGAATGTAGTGTAATAAGTTGATCACTGCTTTTTCATAGTTCTTCAATTTGTTAAACTGTCTGTTTGATACTGCCATGTCTCATGCTGCCAACCCTATCAAGACCATATTCCTTATCTAGGACACTACTTTTCAGCAGGATAGTGAATAGTGTGCATATAGGATGAGGGGCGCAGCCTCATAACAAAGCAACATTCTTCTGTCACATAAAACATTATTTTTTTGAGAAAATAATCCCAGGTGTCATCGAGTGGCACTGTGGCCAAAGTCAGCTGCCTAATTGGGCCAGGGGGTTTGTATGTTATGCCATCGGGCCAGGGGTCTTTAAAGCTACATCATTGGGCCAGGGGTTTATAAAGCTACGCCATCGGGCCAGGGGTCTTTAAAGCTATGTCATTGGGCCAGGAGTTTGTCCAGCTGCCTCATTGGGCCAGGGGTTGCCTTGACTCCTCTGATTACACAACCTGTTGTGGTAGGTGTTGAATCTATTGGCTTAGTCATGGTTATTGGCCGGGGAATGCACTCTCCTCCAGTGTATAAGGGCTGCAAAAACCTGCCCTTACTGAGTGAGCAGTGTTGCAGAAAGCTTGGAGGGATGTGCAGTCCAGGACTCTTCTGGGTCTTTCACTCTCCACAATCTGCCGTGGAGTTGTTGCAAAAAGCCATGGCCATAATCACGAATAATGCATCACAAAATTGCAAAGAGAAAATATGTGGGTAAAATGAAAGAAATATCTATAGTGATAATAATAATAACAAATACAAAATGTTTTAAAAATACAAACTTCCACCAGTTTCTGAAGTAGTTACCACCTTGGCCAGACATCCACATAGAGGTCTTGACAGATCATGCTAAAGCTATAGCTAAAGCTATCTTTGCACAAAGATGACAACAAAATAGGGAAATGACTACCAACAGCTGGGCAGAAGCCTCCCTTCCTCTTTCTGAAAAGAGATTATACAAAATAATTGTTACAAACATTTCACAGATGTTTACTGACCAAGCAGCATTTCTATAATTAATTGTCTTTGTTCAAGAATGACTACGCAAAAAGATATTAGGTAGTAGTGACTGACTAGGGTTAAAGCAGAGAGGTCTCGCCACACAGCAGTTTAGCTGAGTCACTTAAACTATATCCCAAATGGTCCCCTATTACCCATAAAGGGCACTAACATTTTCTCCAGACTAGGGTCCACACACGTCTGGCCAAAACCAGTGCACTATATAGGAAATAGACTGGCATTTGGGACGAAAAGTGAGATCAGATACATTCCAGCTCTCTTTCCTGCCTAGCCCAACCAAAAAGGGTTACAGGAGCAAACCAGGAAACAGAAACAGCAGCTTCCTGCACAAACCAGGAAACAGTCAGAGCAGCTTCCTGTACAAACCAGGATACAGTCAGAGCAGCTTCCTGTATAAACCAGAGAAGTCACAGCAGCTGTCTAAAACCGCTGTCAATAATTCCACCTCGATAGTAAACATACTGATACTTTAATACTGACCTTTAATACTGAACCAAACATACTTTAATACTGACCTCAAGCCCCATCAGTCACTTCTCATTGCTGTCATTGTCTTTCCATTGCGGTACAGTGGGACAGAGCTCTGTCAAGCAAGAGCGAGGTATTTTGGGTTATCCTCTCAACCGAGGGGCAGGGTATACTGTAGAAGGGAGGTACTAAACAATCACATGACCTATATTTCATGTCATCTGTCGTGCAGGAAGTTATCCGAAACATTTCTAGGGAGGCTAAAAAAGCCGGTGGTGAAAAAGCACTGAGTCAGGAACCAAAAGGTTTCCTAAATTGAATGTCCAGGCTGAAAAAAAGGCTAATTCTGCTTTGAGCAGTCTAGTTAACCCTAATTGCTCTCCAGGAACGGACCGAGGCTGCCCTCTGCCACCCTGTAATTTGGAGCACTCCAGATAAAAGTTGAAGTCAAATATTGTGTGCAATTGACATGAAAAATAAAGTAATGCTTTAACCACGATGGATGAAAAACAGGATTTTTTTCTCAGTCAGAAACCTTTAAATGCACATCAGTCAGCTTTAGGCCATGGGCCCTGACTGGTTGTTAGTTATATTGTCAATACATTAGGGGGCCACATAGCTTGCAATCCAATGCACCTTCAGTAAACCACATTTTTCACTTACAGTCTTGATTTTGAAGCATTATAGAAACCACTCCTCAAAATTAAAATAGGGATTGATGCACATTCAATAAAATACATGATATTCTCCCATAACTGAATATAACATGTAACCTCCTACCCGGGACGGGTCACACATGAAGTGTGATCTTATTAATATCTTGGTATTTGGCTTGATGAGAAGACATTTAAAACACAGATTAGATTATTGGATACAAATACACCTATATAACACTGTGATCTCATTACAGTGCATCTCTCATGAAAGGTTTAGGACTCATCCCTGTTTATCTCTGGTGACGGATTTAGAGCTCATCGCTGTTTATCTCTTGTGACAGGTTTAGGACTCATCACTGTTTATCTCTGGTGACAGATTTAGGACTCATCACTGTTTATCTCTGGTGACAGGTTTAGGACTCATCACTGTTTATCTCTGGTGACAGGTTTAGGACTCATCACTGTTTATCCCTGGTGACATATTTAGAACTCATCTCTGTTTATCTATGGTGATAGATTTAGGACTCATCACTGTTTATCTCTTGTGACAGGTTTAGGACTCATCACTGTTTATCTCTGGTGACAGATTTAGAACTCATCACTGTTTATCTCTGGTGACAGATTTAGGACTCATCACTGTTTATCTCTTGTGACAGGTTTAGGACTCATCACTGTTTATCTCTTGTGACAGGTTTAGGACTCATCACTGTTTATCTCTGGTGACAGATTTAGAACTCATCACTGTTTATCTCTGGTGACAGATTTAGGACTCATCACTGTTTATCTCTGGTGACAGATTTAGGACTCATCACTGTTTATCTCTTGTGACAGGTTTAGGACTCATCACTGTTTATCTCTGGTGACAGATTTAGGACTCATCAATGTTTATCTCTGGTGACAGATTTAGGACTCATCACTGTTTATCTCTTGTGACAGGTTTAGGACTCATCACTGTTTATCTCTTGTGACAGGTTTAGGACTCATCACTGTTTATCTCTGGTGACAGATTTAGGACTCATCACTGTTTATCTCTTGTGACAGGTTTAGAACTCATCACTGTTTATCTCTGGTGACAGATTTAGAACTCATCACTGTTTATCTCTGGTGACAGATTTAGGACTCATCAATGTTTATCTCTGGTGACAGGTTTAGGACTGATCACTGTATTCATCTCAAGACAGGTGTAGTATTTAGTATTTTGTACTAAAAGTTGGGATTCGTCTATCTGTAAGAAAAGCATTATCTTCTTTTTATTTATCTGCAGAAATATTCAGCATATCTGATCACATATTATCACTGATCACATTTACATCTACAAGGCACAATGTTTTATGCATGAATGAAGTAGTAATAATGAATAGCTTTCATTACCCACTGATAACTGGATGGTGTATATTGGATCAGGTTGTTTCTTTTACACATTCTAGTTTAGGATACCTTTAACACACACCTTCTGCCCACATACCCCTCCCCCTCCAGCCGGACATAACCCTCCCCCTCCATTCAGACACTCCCCTCCCCCTCCATTCAGACACTCCCCTCCCCAGACCACATTGTTTCTGTTACATGGCAGAGGAAGGTGCAACAACGTTTTAGTCGAAAGATCTGCAAACCTTTAAAATGCCTGCAGCAACAAAGTCCTGTCCTTTATGCTCTTCACAGCATCCTATTCCCTGTGTATTGGAGTAGATCGTTACAGAAGTAGGTAACAATACAGGGAACAGGGGGTTATTTGGGGCGCACATATCTCCTATGGAGAACAGGGGGGGTGAGACGTGAAGGAGCTGAGATTACGTTCACCTGTGTTCGTCCCCCCAGGCCCTAATAACACCACACTTGGCTATGCAATGCAAGGAGAAAGTGCATGCATTTCCCTCTGAACAGTACAGCTAACTTGGCAGGACAAGTTAATATGTTCAAGTTGTGTTTATTTCAAGTCTGTCAGCTCCAAAATGTTCTAATTCTAAACGTGGTGTTTCAATCAACACTGCATATATTCACACCTTAGAAAGGAAAGCCAGGTGTTAGATGATTCTATTTGGGAATGCAGAAGAAAACCAGGAAGCTATGAAGAAGGTAGCTAGCTACAAGTTTGAAGTGATGAAGAGTTTTACATGCAGTATATGAAATCCACTCACAGGGTGTAGCAAACAGCTTAGTCAGTGTGTATGAAGGACAAAGACAACAGACTGGAAAGGGCCTCATCTTGACGTCTGCACCTGTGGCCTCCACATAGACTGACGATACAACACAATGAATAGGAGTCAAATAATAACAGTAATGTAAAAGCTTGTCACCTAGCCGATTCCTTTATCCAAGCCGTTAACATCGAGTGGATTCCCAAGTGGTTTGCAAAAGCACTACTGAGCCCCCAGTCTCACCTGATCTGTGATAATATGCATTATGTCATAATCCAATAGGTTTTCATTCATTTATGTTGCTACAATAAGCTAACTGAGTAAAACACGTTACCATGTTTCTGCATTGGGACAGGTTGCTATTTCACAGTCAGGGCCGCCTGCTGATTTGTCTGCATTTTATTATGAGCCATTTTGCAGATGATTTCATCCAAAAGGGAGATAAGCTACAAATGTGAGTTACTACATATTTGTATTAGCAGGAAACAAACTCACTGCTATGCTGTTTAAAGTACCATGCTCTAACAAATGTGCTATGTTTTTACCAGAGAGTTGGTGGTTAGGACTGGGCCTGTGCTCCTAATAATATTCACATTAAATAAAATCTTGCATTTAAATGATATCGAAACATGTTAAGCCCCCCATGGCAAGGCTTAAGCCCTCCTCATGTTGTGTTTACGAATGTATAATAACGCTTTGTGAGTAAATGTTGATATCATACCATTTCACTTTCAGCATCAATATCCATGTAGTTTCAGAAACAGGATAGACAGACGGGCGTGTGCTTTCAGTCACCACACACTGAGGGCAGCCTGCTTAACGCGCGTGTGGAGAACGGCAACACGTTTAGCATAAGCATTTTAACATCAGATGTCTGCTACATCATTGTCTTCTGCTCATCATGCAATCCTATTCATTATGATGTGACTTCTGGTTTGGTTTTGATGTGACGTCTGGTTTAGTTGGAGCTAGCGAGAGGAAGTCTGTCGGTTGACAGAAGCCATCTAGATAATTTCCTCTGTATGCTCTTATGATGCGTTGCCCAGTGGAGAGCGTATTCAGGAGATAATACAGGACTAGTGAATGTATATCAAAGCATCTTTTCTAAAGCCAAACCTGTTATCCAAACAACAAACGGAAATGCTTGTTTGGATAACTTTATAGTGCTAAACAGGATTGCATTTCATTATTACATTGGGATTTCACTTCACTTGTATTTGCACGTAAGGTAGGTTGTGTAGGAAACACAGTAAACTAGATCTACGGATGATTAATAAACTCAATGTAGGTTGTGTGTAGAAAACACAGTAAACTAGATCTAAGGATGATTAATAAACTCAATGTAGGTTGTGTGTAGAAAACACTGTAAACTAGATCTAAGGATGATTAATAAACTCAATGTAGGTTGTGTGTAGAAAACACAGTAAACTAGATCTAAGGATGATTAATAAACTCAATGTAGGTTGTGTGTAGAAAACACAGTAAACTAGATCTAAGGATGATTAATAAACTCAATGTAGGTTGTGTGTAGAAAACACTGTAAACTAGATCTAAGGATGATTAATAAACTCAATGTAGGTTGTGTGTAGAAAACATCATAAACTAGATCTAAGGATGATTAATAAACTCAATTTCCGGATGAGGTGTCAGGTTATCAACAGGTTGTGAAGACAGGGCAGAAGCTGCGCAAAAACGAGTCTGCACAGTGTTTATTAGAGCATGATTCTATATTTGCAAAATATTTATTATTCATAATATTTTGTGTTAATATGTTGACTTGAACACCGGTATCAGCAGTGTGTTTACAAGAAAACACACAACTTTAATAAACAACTTTTTGATTCATATTATAGTTGACTTAAAGTAATAACAGACTGCAATGTTTCAGGTAGGAAGCACTGCTCATGCTATTTAATCAGCCTCCCTTTTCGCTGATGGGTGCCATGGAGACATTCAAATGTATGTACAATCACGGAAATCCCCTCCGGGTGAAGCTCACCCAACACCTCAGCCAAAGATTTGTTCATCAGCTCGTTGCACGTCGGGCTCTTCGCGGCCTTACACAGCCGACACTAGGCCACCAAATCGAGGTTTAATTCTGATAACCGACTTGTTTCCAGTTTGTTACCTTGTTTTTGTTACGTTACATTAGGACACAAAGGGAGAGGGCCGAGCGGTCAACAATCAAACCGCGAGAACACTGTCTTTTGTTTCTGGGAGGTAGCCTAACTCCGGCAGCATGGCACAGACCATTCGAAGTTATAAGTGGCTTAAACATTGTAAAAATTGGTAAACCAACAGAACAATTATTGTAAACGATTACAAGTTGGCTCTTAGACTAAAATGAAAAACAACAACAACAACAACAACAGCGTTATAGACTATGACTATGTTATTAAGTTGATACATGTAGATATTTGTTTATTAAAAATTGTAGCCCAAACCCAATCCAACAGATGGACTATGGGGCTTATCAAGTCTGAGTTATTTAAAAAGATATATATATATGTATATGAAAAGGGAGGGAAATGGAGGCAAAAAGATTGTATAAATTCATCGAACCAGTCCCCCGCCCACATCGTTCTTTTCCCACGCACGCGAGTTGTAAACAATGATTTAAAATAGCACCTATTTTTTCTTAAAATATATTGAACATCAAGTAGGTCTAGACTTTGATTAGGCTACATTACAATGCGAATAAGTTATGATGATACTCTGAATGATGCTTTAGAGCATTCTGTTGTTTTCGCGAACAAGACAGAAACGCCCCTTACATATCTTAAAATGGCAGCATATCTTAATCTAATGTCTTGATTCGTTCATTTCCCGGTCCCCGTGTTAGCCTACTATATTATCTACAGTATTGACACATATGCTTGAAAAACAAATACATAAAAAGGCTTAGGCAGCCGTAAAATTGAAAGAAAATGGGCAATTTCTATCACTTCCTCGAGTATAACTCAGATAATGAAGAACCAAACATCCATGCGCATAAAAACACTGAATATGGGATTGCCTCTCCATTCTATAGTTTTTCCAGTGACATTAAGTGTTTAAATGTAATACAATAACAGCATGAAATATGTCTACACACTTCAAAGAACCGATAGGTAAGATTTAATCGGCTAGGGGGGCTTGTTTGCTCTCCCTCCCCTCCTGCATTCAATTCTTGACATTTTCTATCAGTGACTACAATTCCGAACCAGCTATAGCCTACGTGAAATAGTACGAGTTGCTATTGTAAAAACGTTCGAGTGTGTGTGTATAATGGGCAATTAAAGAAAACAACAACATACCCATCCATTGCACAGAGGAAACAGTGTAGAAGGAACAGTGAACGCTCAGGAAAGTGAAGAAATAGGTTTGGGTGTTACTACTGCCTCTGGTAGGCTATAGCTCTCGCCCCTCCAACACTGAAAATGTTCGCTCTCTCATACGCACAATGGCACGCTTCCTGTTCCTGACGTAAGCACAGAAACACACTGACATGTACAGACGCCTGGCTCGCTGTACAAAATGGCCTCTCTCAGCCAGCTCCAAAAGAGACACACCTTTGTCACTTTCAACAACGGACGTGCATCCATGTACACACCACCCGGCGCACTCGGAGTGCCATCGGTGCGCACGCAGCTTGGATCGAAATACAGCTAGAATACATCTGTTCTTGCCATGTCAGAGAGATAAAAAGAGAAACGATTGATAGCTTCTCATGTTGGGACAGATTGAAGTCTAGCCACTTGCCTGCTGCAGACTTGGACTGCGTTGAACAGGGATAATCTTGTTCAAGGGCGGGTATTAATTAATCAAGTTAATGGATCACACTGATCCAAGACTCCATTTTAATCAATCTGCCACAATCGGCAAACTTTCCTCTGAGAGCCACGTGTGAAATTAAAACATCACAGTTTTGGTGGCTGGAATAAATTGGTTTATCATATCAGGTTATAATAAACAAATAATAAATTTTTAACCATGGCATTTATATTATTTTACCACAGGTTGTAAAAAAAAAAGTGATCTTACACATATTTTCAACATTTATCTGAATCCACAAATCAAGTAAAAAATGTAAATGGGATTCAAATGGCAAACACAGTGAAAGACAATCAAGGATAGAAATTGCACGCATTTCTCCACACAGCAAAGCCACCCAAGAAGCAGTAGGTTTCTCTCTAGTCACTTCAACTTTATGTACAGTCTTATGTATAGTCAGCTCTGGAGGTCACATACAGTCCATCAATTTATATGGCCTAGGCCCCAAAATATCAATCAATGTTAGGCAGATCGGCGTGACATGACAAGTTGGTATTTCAATACAATGTCTGAAATAGGCCTGCTCCATGTAGCACTCAAAGCCACTTCCTCAAAAACAACACACTGAATCTGCTGCGTTTGGAGTGCCAGGGAGTGCGTCACCATTGACATTAAAACCAATTTCCTCTTACGATAGAATGTTTATGAATCTGTGCTGTCCACTCATTGGCTGTCATGTGGGAGGAAATTTGCTACCAGGGGTGACAGAGGCCTCCCCAACCACACACAGGTTGGCCATAGCACCATCAGAAGCAGACACTATCAGTCTGGTCTGATAGGTATCACTGAGGTCTGGCCAGACTGACCAGACTCCAGAACTCGTAGTATGAGCGTACGCTAACACACATGTCCGTGTTCAGACCAGGAACATTCCGTTTCAACCAATTCCAGTGCATTAAAGCTATTTTTCCCTTTTGTGAGAAAGTAAAGGGGCCAGAGTTGTTCTCAGGGACTCCAAAATAGGTATGTTGTATAAAATGCTTATAATCGCAATTCATCAGGCAGTGTTTGGGTCTGATTCCATATATTGTTAGACCTGGATCACACAATCATCCACACAAACACACAGGCACATTGTCAGGCAACTACCTTCAGGCATTCTGACTCTCCATGAGTCTGGCATTTCCTGTGTGCATGTCCTTGAGTTTCCTGCAGTGTCAATCAGGATTCTCTCCCTCATCACAGTGAGCGGATATCAACACAGTCCCCAGGAAGACAGCATGCAGAAACATGTTGCACAGGTCTAACTGGAAATACTAGGGTCTTGTTTAAACATGCAGTGACAGTGCCTCTTTAATACAAGGGAAAGCCACAGTTCCTGATATTCTGCTCCTCTCTCACTTTCTTCATTCATGTGTTTTGAGTGTGTTTGTGTTTCTTTTCCTATGTGTGTGTGTGTGTGTGTGTGTATCTTTTCATGTGTTTGTGTAACCATGTGTATTTATTGCTATACCTATTCAGGACAAAAATCTACCAAAAGGTCCTGATATTACTACATTACATAGAAACATAAAACAGTCCTGACTTTTGTGTTTGGGGTTTAGGTTAGGATTAGGGTCAGGTTTAGGGTTAGGAGTTAAGGTTAGGCTTAGGTTTTAGCCATGAGTTTTGATTATGGTTAGGGTATGTGTTAGATTTAGGGATAAATGTCTGTTACACATTTACTGCTGCGGTTGTGAAAATTATATACATTTAGTTTAATGCTACACTCAACAACAAAACTGTTACATAGTTCTTCTGCTGTCCATTTGAGGAAACACATTTTCAATCGAGAACTATTTTAGTTTCGGTAGGAAAGGGTCCTATCTGGAACAAGACTCCAACAAGGAACCAAAAACAAACTACAACTCTGCAAACAAAAGGGGTTCACAATAATGTACAGCCAAATCAGCTACACGTGTTATTTTAACCCTCAACTTTCAGTTAGTTATTCGACAAATTATCGAACCTTTAATTTGTTGAATATGGCCAATTTAGGCCAGTTTGGGAAATCCTGTCTTGGAAACTTTTTTATTTAGGATATACAAGAGGGGAACTTTAACCATGACACATCTCCAGCAGATGGAAACCTTGATTTGTGTTTCTTTTGGGGTGATAGTGTCTTTACAAATTAAAGCCTGTCATCTTCTGCAGATATTACTGTAATCCGTGTCTTTTCAAGCATAACTATAATGTTTCAATAGCATTAGTAACTATTGAAAAGCATTTTTCGCCCAATATTTCTGAAATTGCTTGCAGTGGAGTTGCCTATAACGAACATACTCCATGGAGTACGGATACGAATCCAACTCAATATATATGTAATGCTACACTGATGACTGGACAGTCAAAGTGTCCGGAAGCACCAGTATTTCAGCACTTTTCACATCAACGCGTGTTATGCGCTGAGGTCTTGAATAGGTGAATCTTTGTGAAACGCCCCGGAAGCAGAACGAGTTGGTTGTTTTCGCTCTCTCACTCTAAACATCTCGAATTGGGGTAAAGGCCACTCCAGCTGCTTTCATGAAATGGTCACCAGCAGGTAGAAGCATTGCATTTTCCTAATTTGCAAGACTTGCTCCTGATTTGAATCGTCCAGTTTGGATTCTCTGCACAAAAAAAATCTATTGTGAGAAAGCAGACGTTTTACAATGCTGCAAAACACGGGGTGAGTAACGTCAGCTTCTCTTCTGCTAACGTTAGCCTATTATAACTTGAATAATGATCTTAGTACTGTAAAGTTAAAGTCATTGTCTCCTTTGGTTTTTCGTTGATTAATGGCTGGTTACTTGTACGTAGCATTGCGAAATGTTTTTCCTAGACCTTTATACTGCCGGTACAAACATATATGTATTTTGTTAAGAAGTTATCCTTTTTTGTTTGAGTGAGTTGCAATTTGTCTTTGGGCCTTTACATATAACCGTTGCATTGTGTATACTAATTCTACACAAAAAGACAGATCGTTTTGATTCTTTGAAAGTTCAGCACTGGTATTTATGTCGTGTGAAGAGGGTGTTGGATGCAGGGTAAAGGTGACTGCAGCGTAGCAGCCGATGAGTGACCTCTATCGCACGCCATGATGTAGGTCTCACGATTATTTAGCCATGAAAACATTAAAAATGAATTCATTAATCAGAGCTTGGAGGGATGAGTGGATAGATAGTACAGGGGGCAAACATAACCTTTTTTTAGTAATGTAGCCATAACCTGCTCCTCACTCCTTCAGGAGTTTCTCTCTTGTCTATGCCACTCCCCAGAACGGTTGCCCAGACCTTCTGGGATTTAATTTTATTGCAATTGTCACATCCTCTGTGGTATATTTTGGTATCTGTGTCATTTGCAGAAAGTTGGCAGGAAAGACCCTGTTCATCACAGGTGCAAGTCGAGGCATTGGAAAAGCCATCGCCCTCAAAGCGGCCCGGGATGGAGCAAACGTTGTCATAGCTGCTAAAACTGCACAAGTCCACCCCAAACTACCTGGAACCATCTACACAGCTGCAGAAGAGAGTGAGCAGCCTTATTCCTTCATAGAAGCTCTGTTTATCATAAGGCTTAATTGTCCCAAAACACAACTCTTACACACCAAGCGCCCTCCGACCTTACTACATTTATTCTTACACAATCTTTAGTCCCCTTAATTTTAACAAACAGTTCTGAGCTGATTTACTTTTGTTCCAGAAATATGAATATTAAATACCCATTGCTGATAACCCATTATATATTCACCACCCAATGTATATGATTGCATGTAAACCTTCTGTACATTGTGTATTTTCTTGGTACATTTACTTGGTGATTAAAGTGTGTGTGTGTGTGTGTGTGTAGTCGAGGCACTGGGAGGCAAAGCCTTGCCTTGTATTGTAGATGTCAGAGATGAGAAGCAGATCGGAGATGCGGTGCAACTTGCTGTGCAGAAGTTCGGAGGTAAAATGCAATACGTGTAAATATATCCTGTTTGACTGAACCAGACATCTCACACTATCAGTTCGTCAGCATTAAGTTACACGGCTGGATTTACACCGTTGATCCTGACATTTTGGGAATCTTTTACGTCTTAAAACCCAGCTGAGAATTGTTATTTTGTGAGCGAAATGTCCTTTAACATGCCCTGCCACCCTGCAGGCATTGACATCCTGGTCAACAACGCCAGTGCCATTAACCTGAATGGTACCCTGGAGACGCCCATGAAGACAGTGGATCTCATGCTGGCTGTTAACCTCCGAGGGACCTATCTGACGTGAGTGACACGCTCGTTAGGACGGCTGACGTGAGTGACACGCTCGTTAGGACGGCTGACGTGAGTGACACGCTCGTTGGGATGGCTGACGTGAGTGACACGCTCGTTAGGACGGCTGACGTGAGTGACACGCTCGTTAGGACGGCTGACGTGAGTGACACGCTCGTTAGGACGGCTGACGTGAGTGACACGCTCGTTAGGACGGCTGACGTGAGTGACACGCTCGTTAGGACGGCTGACGTGAGTGACACGCTCGTTAGGACGGCTGACGTGAGTGACACGCTCGTTAGGACGGCTGACGTGAGTGACACGCTCGTTAGGACGGCTGACGTGAGTGACACGCTCGTTAGGACGGCTGACGTGAGTGACACGCTCGTTAGGACGGCTGACGTGAGTGACACGCTCGTTAGGACGGCTGACGTGAGTGACACGCTCGTTAGGACGGCTGACGTGAGTGACACGCTCGTTAGGACGGCTGACGTGAGTGACACGCTCGTTAGGACGGCTGACGTGAGTGACACGCTCGTTAGGACGGCTGACGTGAGTGACACGCTCGTTAGGACGGCTGACGTGAGTGACACGCTCGTTAGGACGGCTGACGTGAGTGACACGCTCGTTAGGACGGCTGACGTGAGTGACACGCTCGTTAGGACGGCTGACGTGAGTGACACGCTCGTTAGGACGGCTGACGTGAGTGACACGCTCGTTAGGATGGCTGACGTGAGTGACACGCTCGTTAGGATGGCTGACGTGAGTGACACGCTCGTTAGGATGGCTGACGTGAGTGACACGCTCGTTAGGATGGCTGACGTGAGTGACACGCTCGTTAGGATGGCTGACGTGAGTGACACGCTCGTTAGGATGGCTGACGTGAGTGACACGCTCGTTAGGATGGCTGACGTGAGTGACACGCTCGTTAGGATGGCTGACTTGAGTGACACGCTCGTTAGGATGGCTGCATGCTGAACCGAAATATAACGCACTAGCTGAAATAAAAGTGGAAACATTCCACCCTCTCACACACATACAGTTGAAAATCTAAGTATGTGAAATAGTTTAAAATGTTGCATTTTGTGTTTCAGTTTTTTTGTTCAGTAGATTTAGCCTCTGATTGTTTGTTCGCTTTGGTGTCGCAACATGGAGGGTTTGTATGTATTTCAAAATGGAGGATTTGTGTATATTGGATTAAAGTGGTTGTCAAATTTGGATGGACCTTGCACACAAGAATAAAGTGATGCTAACTTATCAAGTCAATTATTTATTCACCAGCTTTGAGATTTCTATTGTAGATCAAGAAGTAGTACTATTTAATGCCAGCAGGTGGCAGTGTAAACTGCAGCATTCTAGTCAGTTTATTTGCTTTGTAATACTGGGTCAATGTAAAACCCTATATGAAAGGAAAAAGCATAATTTCTGCTGACCAGTCCTGAAGTGCATTGATGAATCTTCCATTTTCTTTGTTTTGTTTTTAACAGGTCTAAACTGTGTATCCCACATCTGTTGAAGAGTAAAGGTGCTCACATCCTCAACCTCAGTCCACCACTCAACCTCAACCCTATCTGGTTCAAGAACCACACTGGTAAGAAGTACTTCATCATCCCATTTATCCTACCACGTCTCAAGTGAACGAGTGTACACTTGAGATGAAAGGAGGCGTCGTTGTGAACCACAGTTTGTGACTTGTGTTTCGATCTGCCAGCGTACACGATGGCCAAGTATGGCATGTCCATGTGTGTTCTGGGCATGGCTGAAGAGTTCCGAGGGTCTATCGCCGTCAACGCCTTGTGGCCCAAGACAGGTTAATTACCTCCGTTTAACTTTGAATTTAAAAACAGGAGGCCCGCATTTTACAAAAGTCATGTATTTCTGAAATTCCGACAGTCAAATGATGTCTCCTCTCCTCCAGCCATCCACACGGCCGCTATGGACATGCTGGGCGGCATGGACGTTGGTAAGCGTTGTCGTAACGTTGACATCATGTCTGACGCGGCTTACGCCATCTTCAGTAAGCCTCCCAGCTACACCGGCAACTTCGTCATCGACGAGGACATCCTGAGAAAGGAGGGCATTAAAGACTTTGACGTCTACGCTATAGCGCCTGGTACGTTCTTTATGTCTCAACGGCGATACAAGACTTCGCATTGGATTCTACATCACAGGCAAGATGTGGGGCGGGTTTTGAGACTTGACCCAGGATTACCAAAGTAATTGAATCACTCCTAGTGGGATATTAAAATACTGCTGTAGGATTGTTTTGCTGCCAGCCGATTAAATAAAAGAATGTATGTCACTGGAACAACGGTTAGTACATTTGGGAACCCTGGGGGATAATATTAATAATACATGATATTTATATGGCGCTTTTCAAGGACACTGTACAAAATGAACATGGAACAGAAACAAACAAACAAAAAACTGAGAAAACAAAGAAAATTGAGAGAGTGGGATTGGGGATGGCTAGGAGTAGGTGCTTTTGAACAGATGAGTCTTGAGGCGCTGCGGGAAGATGGGGATAGTCTCAGAGTCACGGATGGTTTTGGGGAGAGAGTTCCAGAGCCTGGGAGCAACCCTAGAGAAAGCCAAAGCCTGTCACCAAAGCCTTTGAGCTTGGACTTGGGGATTATGAGGTGGCCTGCAGTACTGGAACTGAGTGAGCCTGTAGGTTGATAGGGAAGAAGAAGGTCTGAGAGGTAGGCAGGGGTGGTATTGTTTTGGGCTTTATATGTTAGTAGGAGGATCTTGTAGTCAATGCATTGGGAGATAGGAAGCCAGTGTAACTCACACGTGATGGTATTGGTTTGCCTCTCTGGGTTCACAGGGAATCCACTAATGCCAGACTTCTTCCTGGATGAGGCTGAGGGTTTGTTGCAGAACCTGGGGGAACAGAAGGGCCTCCCGGATTCTGGTAAAGGCAGTACTACATCTTCTATCAGTGGACCCATAGCGGAAACATTCAATATAATCAAGGGAATCCTAAACCCTGATGTGGTCAAATCCACTGGAGGAGTCTACAGGTTTGACCTGTCTGGTAAGAAACATATTTTCAGCACTAACCTAGACTTTATCACAGAGATAATTGTTCTTTGTTGTAGTGGATGTCTCACTCCATCCTACACAGTGCAGTACATTTGACCAGAAACCCTTCTCCACTGTAAGCACCACCTTCACACATTCTTGATAATTCGAAATAACCAGTGGAAAGTTACATTCCAGTCTTTTGACAGATGTTTGACAGACTACTCACCATAGTATTGACCTTTGGTTTCTAACAGTAGTGTGATATTGGACCTGTATGTTCCAACAGTAGTGTGATATTGTCCACTATGTTTCCGTGGTTCCAGGTGAACATGCAGGCGTGTGGTACATCGATCTGAAAAATGATGCAGGCAGTGCAGGTTGTGGAGAGCCTCCTGTCAAACCTGATGTTGTCATGGCCATGGACAGTGCTGACTTCACCAAGATGTTTGCAGGTTAGTGACCCAAGCAGCGATTCCATTGAAATGCTTGTCAGGGTGACACTAGCTTAAGTGTCATTATGCTGTTTCCAACTGCCCTTCTCTACATCTTACAAGTTTTGTTTGTTGTGACGCTGTATCACGGCCGGACGAAAGCCAGAGAGAACTCATTAGCAAAGTGAGGTTTTACCAATTACTACCACTTTGTCTTGATATTCATTAGGACCACTTTGTGTGCTTTCCACAGGTGAACTAAAGCCCACCATGGCCTTCATGTCAGGGAAGCTGAAGATAAAAGGAGACATGACCCTCGCTATCAAGATGGAGAAGATGATGTCCATGATGAAGTCTAAGCTCTAAATGAAAATACATCATCTGAAACTGTGTATATTGTGTGTTGAAGACTGCTGGGAACCCAGGAATGTTGATGTGCTCAGACTGGGAGAAATCAGGACAACAGCGACCTTAAGGATCCTGCCTGATTTCGAGTTGGATGGACATTCACCTTTTTCTCCCTGTTTTGAACGTGCTGAAGAGGTCAGATGTCCGAGTTCCTAGTTGTTCTAAACACACCAACAGCACACTGAGTCAGTGCCTATGCTCTGGTTGATAGTAGTGTACTATAGAGTGGATTGGGTGCCAATTGGGGTGCTCAAGAATGTCTATTTGCCTTCTATTTATGTCTAATAAATAATGAACTGTGCGCCTCCTTTTCTAACATGCACTTTCTAATAAATATGTTAAACAAATAAGACTGCTGTTTTTTGGAAGTCTGTCCAAAGCAAAATTATTCAGAGAATTCCTGGAAAGTAGGGAAACGAATGGTCAGTAAAAAAACTAAAAACTAAATTTGACCTAGATTTCTGCTAACAAAATGGTCTTCTGTGCAGAAAAGATCTATGACAATCACAAGGATATAATGATTTTTCTCTGATGTAAAATGGCCAATGAGTAGTGATCTTAAGTTCGTCACCCAAAACAGTATTTAATTTCTTTAACTCTTCTGGTACTGAATAATAATGAGAGCTGTTCAGATTAAGAATAAAAAATAGCAATATTTTGAGTTTTAAAAGCCATTAGCACCGCATTATACAGTTATGGTTATGTTAAAATATTTAGTGGAGATTGTATGCTGACACTACAGAAACATTTTCACTCCAATCTAGTTAAAACCGGTTGTCAACTTATTTTTCTAAAGTTCAGAAAAATAAAGAACAGATGTTTTAAAAACTAAATTGAAATCAAATGATGCACAACAATTTCCACAACATACCGTATGTTGTGGAAATTGTTGTGCATCATTTTATTACAATTGTCTAAGCGTAGAAAGCACACTTTTATTTTGATTTGTTGTGACCCGGATGTACTTTAAAAGTGTCGCTGACAAAATTGTGTTTTCTTTGTGCTCAGAGTCATTCCAATATATTTTATAGAAAGGAGGTGTGGTATACCTGTTCAAGTCAAATATCTGAAAAAGCGCGAAATGAAAATGCAACATATGAAGGAAGAAGGTAGCCATCTAATACCTTTACTAAGTAAATGTTCACTCTTTGGCCTCTCGTCCCATGGATAGCTGGTAGCTAGCTAACTAAGTTGTAGCTGGCTATTTAGCCAAGTTGCTATCAACTGATAGAACTGTTGATAAGGGAAAACGTGGTAGCATATGTAGACATTCTTCCAAATGTCTACGTTTACAACGCGTCGTGTTAAATACTCAGATTTGATCAGAGCCGTGAAACACGGTTGATGAAAATGCACATTATACATAAAACTGAAAACCTGTTCTGTATGTTGAATTGGTTTATTAATTTGACTGAAGAGTTTGCCCTGAAGACTGGGGAGATTTCCTTGTGTTTTGGTTATCCCTAAACATCTTTCAGAATCTATTAATTGTTAAATGTAAACATGCTCAGAATTGTAATTGGACTAATCATGATTAAGTTAGTGTTAAACAACACATTAATACACAAATAAAGATTACCTAAAGGTAAATTAAATTGATGATAAGCATAAATATGAATTAGATTTCATTCCTATTGGGTTGCCAATATTCACCCATTACTTGTGGCTAGTTCCAAAGATAAAGATCTGTTAATATTATTTTGTATGTACAGTTTGATTAATTTCACACCAACTGACTCCTTTTCTAAATGTGCGCCTACTTCAGTTCCGCTTCTTCCCCTGTCGTCTCTGCGCCTCCTGGTTCCTCCACTGCGCTTGGTGTCGGCAGCTCTGTGGCATGTGGTTCAACAGAGGTGTGTCTCGGACTATGGCTTAGTAGAGGAGTTTGTCACCACTGTGTTTGACATTGTCCCTGATATGATGTCTTACCGAGAGAGAGTTCAACTCATCATGGGGTTGAGAGCTCAGGTACGACCAGGCTGAGAGAGACCTGGAAAAAGTTATTCTCCACTGCAGTCAATATGCAGGTTCTGTTTGTTGGCCCACTGACCAATTTGTTTAACGGATTTTGTACAATTTCCAACTTTTAATTTGTCAGCTTGTTCTGGAGTTGTGTCGCTCAGATCATATACGCAACTCTGATTCCATCCAGCATCACCTGAACAGGATGAAGACAAGCATCATCACTTATGGAGAACAAGTTAGTTCCACTGCTGGTGTTACTGTTTCCTCTGTAGACAGTTTATTAGGTAAACCACCCCATTTAAAATGGATCTCTCCTACATACGTTAGCCATGGCTTTTAGGGGTGGTTCAATAAGTTAGAATGGGCAAAACTAAAAACCTAGGGAACTTTCAGTCACATTGGAAGCCTTCAGTGGCATTAATAGGCTTCATCTGGCTATCTTTAGTGGAATAGTCCATGTCAAAACAGGCTGTATTTTCAATGGAATAGACCATGTCAAAACAGGCTGTATTTTCAATGGAATAGTCCATGTCAAAACAGGCTCTATGTATCACCATCATTAATGTTCCCTACAATTCACTGCTACTTTCCACTGAAGTTTAGTAAACGCTCATGCAGAACCAGAAAGGTGTATAAACCATGTTCAGAACACTGTACAATGTTGGCTGGTTAGCCAGGCAAGGTTTTATATGTGCTGGCTCTTTGGCTTGATTAGCTGTCCGTACTGTCTCTAGAGCTGTGATCCTGAGGTTAAGGCTTCTGAATCCAACTTCCTGAAGTTGATTGCAACGCTGCAGGAAGATCCAGTGGAGAAAGAACATTTCTTTCAGGTCAGTGCTTTAACTAAATTGAGGGTTCGACAAGATGACATTGATAATTCTGAAAGGTGTAATGCTTTAACAAGGCAGTTTTCCGTGTTAATGTTCGAAAGCGCTGAAATATGCTCTGCTGGGGTGTTTGGCTGGTTGTGTTTTTAGAAAGTTTTTCCAGAGGAATTTGGCCCAAAATATCACTCAGCACTGGAGACTCTGGTGTGGGATTTCCTCTCTAGGCTGGAGAAGCTGCTTCCAACACCAAACCTGCAACAGGTACCAGGAGAACACCATACTACCTTAATCAGCATCAGAATAATAACATCATACTACCTTAATCAGCATCAGAATAATAACACCATACTACCTTAATCAGCATCAGAATAATAACACCATACTACCTTAATCAGCATCAGAATAATAACATCATACTACCTTAATCAGCATCAGAATAATAACATCATACTACCTTAATCAGCCCCAGAATAATAACACCATACTACCTTAATCAGCATCAGAATAATAACATCATACTACCTTAATCAGCACCAGAATAATAACACCATACTACCTTAATCAGCATCAGAATAATAACATCATACTACCTTAATCAGCATCAGAATAATAACATCATACTACCTTTTTCAGCATCCGAATAATAACATCATACTACCCTAATCAGCACCAGAATAATAACGTCATACTACCTTTTTCAGCACCAGAATAATAACATCATACTACCTTTTTCAGCATCCGAATAATAACACCATACTACCTTAATCACCACCAGAATAATAACACCATACTACCTTAATCAGCACCAGAATAATAACACCATACTACCTTAATCAGCACCAGACTAATAACACCATACTACCTTAATCGGCACCCGAATAATAACATCATACTACATTAATCAACACCAGAATAATAACACCATACTACCTTAATCAGCACCAGAATAATAACACCATACTACCTTAATCAGCACCAGAATAATAACACCATACTACCTTAATCAGCATCAGAATAATAACACCATACTACCTTAATCAGCACCAGAATAAGGGGAAGCCTTTATATATAAGGGTGATGTGGTACATTGAATAAGTATTCACACCACTTTGACTATTTCAAATTTAGTTAAATTACAAATATTCAACCTATACAAGGTCCTTCTGTCAAATGTCTGAAAAAACAGGTGACCTATCTGCAGCTCTCACCTTAGTCATCATGAATACATTTGAGCACCTAGTTGAGTGTGTTCAGTCTCTAGGTATATTTACACCAGAATTATGCATGGTGTTTTGGTGCTGCTAGTGGAAGGCAACAGATAAGGACAGAATACCCTGAATATTTCACAAGATATATATTAGCCCAAGAAATTCTGATGACCTTTTATCATCTTAATGTTAATTTGTAATTATAGTAATGCTAATGAGAGTTTTTGTTAAAAGAGCAGTGAGCTGTGTTTGAATCTGCCCCAGAAGTACGTGCACCGAATGACATGGAGTCCTGGAACAACGAAGGCCACAAATCATTGTAAAGCTGACAAATATTTATATAAAATAACAGACCATTTACATTTTTATTTTGGTCATGGTTTCCCTTAACATTCAAAACCCTCACTGACACATCCATAGACCTGCTGCAGTTGTCTTAAGACCCGACAGGTTTGTGGATGATGCTATCGACATGGTTCCGTAGATTATGCTATCGACATGGTTCCGTAGATTATGCTATCGACATGGTTCCGTAGATTATGCTATCGACATGGTTCCGTAGATTATGCTATCGACATGGTTCCGTAGATTATGCTATCGACATGGTTCCGTAGATTATGCTACCGACATGGTTCCGTAGATTATGCTACCGACATGGTTCCGTGGATGATGCTACCGACATGGTTCTGGAGATTATGCTATCGACATGGTTCCGTAGATGATGCTATTGACATGGTTCCGTGGATGATGCTATCGACATGTTTCCGTGGATGATGCATGGTTCCCTGCTACACTCCTGGAGAACCCAAAGACATGCAAGAAAACTCTGCATTCAACACCACCACCCCTGAACTGTTTCAAGACAAACTCTCCCAGCTGAATGTGTGCCGCTCCATCTGTCAGTGGATCACTGGCTTCCTGACTAACAGGACGCAAGACATTTTTCAGGCACTTCATCCCACAGCACTGGAGCTCTGCAAGAATGTGAGCTCTCCACCCATCATGGTTATGTTTTTAAAACTGGGTCCATTTAATTTGTCATGTCCTTGTCTTTCCATCAGACGGCGTCCTGGTTCCTACCTGACCCCTGTGTTCTGGAGGAGTGTTTGCAGTCTGTGAGTCATCCAGAGCCTCTGAGGACCCTTCTCCAGTACCACACCAATTGTACTCCAGCCCCACATACAGAGGCCAATGGTAGGAAAAGTATGCAGTTTGAAAATTAAGGAATTTTATTCTTCTCCTTGTTTAGCAAGTTTTGCTGTTGCCTTTGCTCCTCATCCTCAGCTCTGTCTTCTGGAAACAACCACCTCCTCTCACAGCTGCGTACTGCTCCCCTAGAGACAATGGGAGCCTTCACTGAACAAGCTGACCAGCCCAACCATACACAGGAATTTATGACCAATCAAAGCCCTGACCAGCAGATCCAGCCCAAACATACGCAGGGATTTGTGACCAATCAAAGCCCTGCCTCATCTGACATTGAGTCAGAAACGACACATTTGTTGGATTACATGGAGACTGAACAGGGGAGAGATAGCGTTGAAATGTTGCCTTTGAATGAAGAGCTGGAGTCTGATTTTGTAGAGTGTATTAACCAGGAAATTACAGCAAGAGACATAAATGATGGGACACTTGACAAAGAGTCAGCAAAAGATGAGAAAATGTATGAAGATTTTCTCAACCTTCGTAGTGACAATGGGATAAATATTCTAGGAGTAGCCAGCAGTGAACAGGAAGTCCAAGAAATGTCTCCGTTATCACCTTCTGATTGGCTGCGTCAGCCCAGAGTTCTCCTGCAAAGACTTGAGATTTCTGAAATGCTGTTACCCGAGTCCGAGTTCTCTTTAAAATTGAGAAGAGAGGGGCTTCATATAGACCATGAAGGATTTCTAGGACAGAGAGGAGGACAGGTGATATTACAGAGGGGGAGGAATGTCAATGTACACCCTTCAGATAGTCAACCTCTGTGTTCTTTAGTCTCTGACCCCTCCCATAACCAGGGTCAATTTCAAAGAAGCAAGCGTGTGAAAATATGCTCCTTCTGTGGAAAAGCTTTCAGGGAAGCGAAAGATTTCACGGCACATATAAGAAGTCACACTGAGCAGGAACCTTTCTACTGCATTCTGAGTGAACAGCAATTTGAAAACCTTGAGAACTTCCAAAAATGCCAGCAGAAAGTGTGTGAGGTGGCCGATCAAACAGAAGAGGACATCATGTCCGCCACATCTGTGGAGGATTGGACAGAGACGGCCAACAAAACTGTACCCCAGAGAAGGCACTTGAAGAGATCACTTGATAAACCAAGACAGCCTTACCAAATCAACAAGTGCTCCCTGTGTGACAAGACCTTCAGTTGGCTGAGAGGCTTGAAGGAGCACATGAAATACACACATGGGAGAGTCCTGTGCCTCAACTGCGGGGATGTTTTTGAGGGCTCAGATTTTGCTAGCCACAAAGGGTGTTTGAAACGTCTCTCTTGCCCTTTGTGTGGGGACATGTTTCAACTCACTGAGAGAAAACAGTGTGAGGAGCCAAACCCACAGAAACTGCCAAGTAAGGCCCACTCGGGTGTCAGCGCGCTTTCATTTGAAAATGTGACTAGGATTCCGCCGCCCACAAACTGTGCACTGCAGAATCCATCTCACATTCTACCCTTTCAGATAGTTAATGATTACAGAACATGCCTTTTGTGTAATGAGTCTTTTGCTAATAGAGAAGACATGAGAATGCATCTGAAGTTTCATCACTGCATACTTCCTTACCCGTGTTTCAAATGTGGGGAGAGTTTCCAAAGTCCACCTGATCTGCAGAAACACTCGAACGAGTGTTCAGGCCGAAACATTCCAGACTCCAGGAAGTGTCCACGTTGCCGGGTGAAGACTTCTAAATATACAAACCAGCAAGAAATGACAAGTCCAGAAGTAAACCTTGAAAGACATGAGCCGGACCAGCAGTTATGTGCAGGGGACAAAAATGTGGAGAGCCCTCAGTCTAGCACCACCAAAGTTGACGTCTCTAATGACTCGCTGCAACACCAGCCAAACCAAACTTTCAGCCAATCAAACTTAATTGAAAGGGGCTTTTTCAATCAGCAAACCACTCTCGCAGCAACTCCACCTAGAGCAAACGTGCCTGGTGAAATTAACTTTCGCAGAGGACAAGCCTCAAGTGAGGATGTCGATGCTAGCCAACCCCTAAGAGAGGTTGACCCAGCAGATAGAAGCTCATCTCTGGCTTCAAGGGAGAACGGGACAGAGGTTCTCCAGACCCATAGTTCTGAAACGTCTGCAGGTGCTGCTCCCACTCTGCCCCCCGGCGTGGATTTAGACTGTAGAACATGTCACTTGTGCTCAAAGACTTTCCGTCTGAGAAAATCCCTGACCATGCACCTGAGACGTCACGGCGAGGGCGCCATTAAATGTTCCATATGTTCAAAGAACTTTGCTTGTAACAAAGAATTATCGGGTCACTTGGCCAACAAAACAGGCTGTGGTCCAATGCTTCGTAATCGTATCGCTGTAATCCCTCCCGCAGATTACAAGGCAGTCCACCTCACCTGCCCTGATTGTCTGCAGCAGTTTACCAGTGAAAATAAGCTGAAATGTCACATGGTGTATCACACAGGAAAGGGGTTCTCCTGTAGCTTCTGTGGCAGAATGTTCTTTGAATCAAGGCAACTGGACGTGCACATCCGCTCTCACACTCATCGGCCATATTTGTGTGATACGTGCGGCAAAGATTTCACGTGTGAGAATGATTTGAAAGTACACAAGCATGTTCACACCAGCGAGCGACCCTACGCCTGCACGGCCTGTGGAAGGAAGTTTAAATTCAAGGGTAACCTGAAATCTCACCAAATGCTTCACACAGGAGAGCGGCCATTTGCATGCACGCTGTGTCAGGTACGCTGTCTCAATAATAGGCACCTGAAACTACACATCATGCGTCATCACACGAAAGAAAGACCTTTTAAATGTCATGGTTGTGGGAAGGGCTATATACAGAAAAGCGATTTGAGACACCACCTTGTTTTGAAGCCAAGTTGTCTTGTGGCTCAGAGTTAACATGCAAGTGTGCTATGTCTGTCACATTCAGACTTTTTGAATTATTTACTGTCTTATGCGTCATTTTATAAAATCGTATATATCTATAAAAACTGCATACGATGGGAGAAACCCACTTAATCACCCCTTCAATTGGTAATGACTTGTGGGAAACAACTTATTATAGAAAGTAACATCTAACAAACCTTAAAGGGGTTGCCACTGCATACAAGCCTGGAAGAGTCTTGATTCCATTGCAGAGGCCAAGGCTGTTTTGTTTGAACTTGTCTGGGTTCCCCTACTTACAACAAATAAAAAATAAATCATACTGTCAGTTCATTTTGATTATTGTGTGCTTTTGTGTTAATGTTCACTTAACAATTGTGTACTCCAGTCTTGTCAGATATGCTTTTTGAGGCCTATAATGTTCTGGTCGTCTGGCACTTTCTTGTAACCAAGGATGTATCTAGGACTCCGGAAATACTGAGGTCATCAGTCCCAGCCTGAATGGTGTGCCCCTGAATGGAGTTCAGGGGCACATCTCCTGAGAAAATGTTGAGTTCCATAATGGTTTAATAGTGTAAATCTTGAAATTTTTCTTTTGTTTAATGAGCAAAACCGGAAAAGTTAGTCACAATAGAGATATGTTATCCCACAATTGGTTTATCACAATTCCTAACAAAAACGACATGAAGACGAATCATTTGAAGCAAATCTGAAATAAGGTTTAAAAGCACCAGTCAGGGTGTGAAGGGAAGCATTTACTATGGATTGTGCATGTAATCCAATCTAAAATGTAATCTAATCTAATGTGAAGTCCCAATTAAGTGTTGTAGGCGCTTATACAGATTAAAAAGCCAGAATTTAAAAATTTGTGAATTGCAGAATATACAGCTCTGGGAAAAATTAAAAGACCACTGCACCTTTTTCTTTCCATTCCAATTTTTTTTGAAAGGGAACGTTTTGAATGAGTAACAGAAGCGTTCAATTTGTGGTCTCTTAATTTGAACCCTTATGTTCCTCACTCAGAACTTCACTTGTTAACTTTTTTGGAAAGGAAATAATAGGTTCCGTGGTCTCTCAATTTTTTCCGGAGCTGTATCTTTGTCATGGCGCACTTCTTTTTTTGTATCACTTTTTGAAAAACTAAAATGCGTGCATTATGGTCCATCCTCCCCTGAATCAAAAATAATGCAAGTATCGTAGTAAATGTAATGCTTAATATCTATTAACGAGAGAAAAATTAGATACACAGAATGTCCAATATAAACCTAACTTCCTTGCTATATAATGATTGTTAATGTTTAGAATTATTTTGTCAACAATAGGAATATCGTGAATACAAATTGACACTGTGAAGCCTACTTTTATTTTCAGATTAAATAAAAAATGTGGTGACAGTAGCAATTATTTTATTTACGTTTTGGGGTAAAAATGTATCTCATTCAAGCTGATCCAGACACCACTTGGGGTTGGCAAGCTAGTTTGCTAGTGGGAGGCGAGTGGTTTCGTTGCTTGCCTTGACCGCTGTATGATTGAACATGATTGTTAGCAAGCAATATTAGTTATATATATATATATTTTTTTTTTTACTTTGTTAGAAGATATATGACTCTCCGGTGTAAAGGTACGTATTTTTGACTACATCACAGACAAAGCCAATATGTCTTTGTTCAAGTGATAACTAACGTAGCAACCTAGCTGCAGTACGTATATGACTAGCTAGCTAGCTAGCTAGTTAGTCACGAACGAGATAGCCAGGTTAGCAGGTTTCTATTAAATGCTACTGTAACAGTACCAGTACACAACGTTCAGGCAGGCAGGCAGGCAATATCTTATTTAGCTAACTAGTTGTGATTTTAAAACAAACGTCACTGTAGTTAGCCAGAATGGCCTAAGATAGCTTAAATCCTAACAAGACAAGGGGCCCAACTTATACATATCAGGCTAGAATCATTGCTAGCCCGTCAGCTAACTGCAGAATCAATAACGTTATCAAGCAGTCATTAAACAATTCCCTTGATAATGAAATTCGAAATTAGCCAACGAACAATGCTAACGATAATAGCATAGTCAAACGATAGCTAACGACAATGTTTATTCTCAAAGTGTTGTGGGCTTGTGACATATTTAAGGCGCCGACGGATCACTACGAGCATATGTTGTTTTATTATTTGACGGTATATTTACCACAGAGTCACTGTGGCAAAAATACGCGTCCTAAAACCATGTAGCGGTTCTAATCTAAAGTTGCATGTCAAGTACTACGAAGTGCACTTTCTTAGACGCGCTTGTAATTGTGTCCATATGCTTATGTAGCACCAGTAGTTTCGGAAAGAAAACCAAACTCAACTTGTCTGACAGAGTGGTGGCCTGCACAAGCTTATTGTTATAATGTGCTTTTTCTATTACTTGCCACCTGCGTTTAATTGAGAGACTAACTGTTTGCGCTAGAGGTAGTTTTTTTCCGTATGGTCTAATAAGCTGTTGGCGAAGCTACATTCGTATGTTGAGATTTTATTTCCCTTCTAAGTTCTGCAAATACTCCCAACACATAAACATAAAAACAGCATCTTAAATTTAAAAAAGGTGGCTGTTGAGGTCAATATATAACAATTTTATGACAATGATGTTTTAAGAGGTAAGCCAAGGACAACCACTATTACTAAAATCTAGGCGTTCTCCATGCATTGAAAACCGACAAGAATGTACTTTCTAGTGATGTGCAGTTCCTTTTTTCTAGTGACTCGTTCAATTGAATCGGATCGAACGTTTGACAGCGGATTACTACAACATGATCACTTGCTTCATATCCGGTTCTCCAGCTCAGTTCTCCGATCAACATCTGTGCATTCGCAAAGAAAAATAGATGAAGGCAGGAACACCATAAAGACACAACTGATAATTGAACACAGACTATAATAATTAATATAGTTAGTTGATTACTGATGCCATGAAAAAAACTGATGAAAACAAGCACGGAGCCGCTATACCTTTGCCTTAAGTAAAAAGACTCGCGAACGACTGACTCGGTCAGTTTTATCGTTCAATTGAACGACTGGCAGCGGAGTTCTACCCAACCATGGCATATGCTGTTAGTTTTACTTTCGCAAAGAAAAATTCATCAAAACAATTGCAGAATAAAGACATGTTTATAACAAATAATTGGAC
This sequence comes from Esox lucius, assembly GCF_011004845.1. Classification (NCBI taxonomy): domain Eukaryota; kingdom Metazoa; phylum Chordata; class Actinopteri; order Esociformes; family Esocidae; genus Esox; species Esox lucius. Next base: position 24,061,179 of record NC_047591.1, read on the forward strand.
ACATGGAAGGTCTACAATCAGATTTTTGATTGTAATGATAAATACTTAAAATTAGCCTTTGCCTAAGTAAAATTATTCGTGAACGACTAACTCGGTCAGTTTTATCGTTCAATTGAAAGGTTGTTTCGTTCATTTGAACGACTGCCAGCGGAGTTATACCCCGACCGCTGGTTTCCAGCTCAGTGGCATACACTCTGTCCAACAGCTGTTAGTTTGAAGTTCTCAATGAAAAGTTGATCTAGAAAGTAGCATTGTAAATACATGTGATACTTAGACGCATATAGCCTACAGTAAATAATGTAGTATTCGATTTTTTATTGTAACGATAAAGATAAATCAATGATAAATCATAGAGTAAAACAAGCGTTTGCTTAAGTAGAGAAGACACGCAAATGGCATTATGATCATGAGCATTCGTTGGCCCCCCCGAATGAATCAAACTTTTCACTGAACGACTCGATAAGATCTGAGTCAGTACAAAGAGTCAAACTTCCCATCACTTGTACTTTCAAACATAGACTCATGTTTTTAATCTGAAAATGAAACTGATGGTGAATTCGATAGATTTCAAACAAATTCAGACTGTTTTGAAAGGTAATACATTGTTCCCTAATTTGAATATTTTCCATAATCTATTGATGTGTACCAATTTGTTTGTGCTGAACATAAACTCCTTTCCACTGTGGCTGAAACAGGACCATAATGGAGTTAAAGAGCACCAGCCTATCTGGCACCCAGGCAAACTGTCCCAATTAAAAAGGAATTAATACAAATGTAATGTAATTGTTTCCATAGGGGAAAGCGATCCAACACATGATGGAAGACTGCTTGCATACCTCTTCAGAGAATCTATCTAAGTTGGTCCGTTGGGCCCACAGTCACGGCACCATCTGTGCACTCATCCCCAACCTACAACACCTGCTCACAGAAGGTTCCCATGGGAACCTAACTGCCATGTGGGGTTGCAGTGCGGGACACGCCTATCATTGGCCCCTGCCGGCTACCTGCAAGACTGGCATTAAGGTGGGCCTTTCTGTCACTGATGTACAGTTGCCCTCCACAATTATTGGCACCCTTGGTAAAGATTAGCCAAAAAAAAAGGCTATGAAAATTGTTCAGCTAGATCCTACACTCAAAATAAGAAAAATCTAGTCTTTGATTCTGGTGACATTGTTCAATGAAAAGACATTCTTAAGAAATACTATTATTGGATCCCTGCAGTTAGTACTTTGTGCACCCTCCCCATGCAAAAAAAGCACTGAGCCTTCTATGACCTTTGAGAAAGTGGGAGAACACATAGCAAGGGATCGGAGATGTTAATATAAGATCCCTCCAGATCCTTTTGTCCATGCTTTTGATGGGGTTAAGGTCAGGGAACCTGGGTGGCCATTGAAAAAGCTTGATTTTGTTATCAGTGAATTTTTTTTGTATGGATCCAGATGAATGCTATGGCTAATTCATAAGATCCAACTACTACCCAGCTTTATCCTCCTGGTAGAGGCAGACATGTTTTGCTCTAAAATTTTGTGGTACCTGATGGATTTTGTAGTGCCATGTATTTTTAGCAATTTGTCTTTCCACCACTTTTTTCTGTCTGGTACCACAAAAACCATTTGAGTTCTCTTATTTTGAGTGTAAGATCAAGCTGATTTAACAAGAGTAAAACATTTTCATGATGTTGTTCATCATTTGCAAGGTAGAGTTCATTGTTTATAATACATATTAAACATACACACAACATGTAATGTTGCACTATATTTTGTTCTGTCTCAATATGTGGTATTGTATTTATATTGCATATAACATACCTACAATACCACATGGGGAACAGGAAAGTCTACATCATTTTCTCTGTTTTGCCTGTATTTTAAAGGTATTGTTGTCACTAGGGTTGGGCTATGTTACAATAACGTGGATTCAGAATTGACTGCCATTCCTGGTCAAAAGTCCATGTTGTATTTCATATCACATTAGGTCTGTGGTAGGACGTCTTAGAGTGGGATTGGACAGGTTGATTGGACGACGTGTTAATCCATACATCGTCCAACCTTAGTACTGCTCTACCAGGTAAAATTTCTGATCCAGGCAAATTGTATTAATACAGCTGGGTAAGTAATAGTGATTGTGATTCTGAAGGAGCGGGGGACATGCTATCAGGACAGCCGCAGCATCCACTCGGACAGCCTCAGTCTGCAGGGAGGTGCCTCAGCCCACCAGAGCAGCCCAGGAGGAGAGCGGTTCCTGACCAGGACCTCCAAGGCCAAAGGGGGCGACAGCAGCCAGACGCGGGACTCCTGCGATTTCTCCAACTGCAGCGACGACAACACTGAGGCGGATGATAACACGGAAGAGTACAACAGCAACCTGTTCGATATCGTCTGCGAGTCCTCGGCCACGGATGAGGACGGTGACGTGGACTATGAACCCCACCACAGACCCAGAAAGAGGGCTACTCAGGGGGGCATGCCCGGCCCTCAGAGGCCAGGGTCTGAGGACAGGGCACAGGGAGACAAGCCTGTAAAGAGGATCAAGCAAGAGACTGCTGAGGACTACTACACTGTGGCTAATGCCCAGCTAGCGGCAGCAGCCGGTACTAACTCTGGCCTGACGTCACACTCCTCCCAGTCCCCCAAGCCCAATAACCCTCAGCCTCGCATGCCCCAGCCTGGCCTACCACCCAAACCCACCCAGCTAGATGCTGACTCTTTGGGCGGTGGCGTCGGTGGTGTGGCTTCATCCCTGCTGGGACTTGGGCGTTCCTCCCCCCATATACCCATGTTAGCCAAACCGCTACGAGGCTCAGTCTCTGGTTCAGTTCTCAAGCCTTCTGCAATGAACTCTGGTTCTCCTAGACACCAGGACTCGTCCTCTGGGTCGACCCAGGGCCTGAGCACTCTCACTGGGGCAGCTGGGGAGATGATTGAGGGTCTGACCTCAGAGGATTTGCTGAAGCCTGGAGGAACTGAGGGGCCTTTTGGGGACTTGACTCCCTCCTCCCCCATTGGGATGAACTCTGACCTAGACCTGATGGCAGCTCATGACCTGGGAGCGGACACTAAAGAAGAGGCTACAGGTACAGATACAATTTATCTCAATCACCTTATTGATCTCCCTCTCTCTGAAACAATATTCTTCATTCTGATACAGTTGTTTAAATAATTAAATTTTCTAATCTCTGGTAAAAAAAAGAAGAAAACTCTAAGGATTGTCATCACATTTATAGTTAACTTTTGAAGGGTACATGCACATTCTTTTGTTGACAAAACATTTGTTTTCATGGGTTTCGACATAATGTAACTTTCCTGTCTAATGTTCCGTTACTAAAGGTTAACAAAATATAACTAGAATTGATCTGTAATGTAAAGTCAACGAAGTGTTTAGACAATTATTTTTTACAATAAGTGCATTTTTTTGTCTAGCAATTCTCTTGAGCAGGATTTATTTTCATAAAGACGCCATTTCTACTTGTAAGCTACATAGTGTGTGTCAGCGAACTCATTAGTGTTTGTTAGCTAACTAGCTAATCTGTGTTGGCTAACTAGCTAGTGTGTGTTTGCTTACTGGCTAGGGTATGTTGGCTAACTAGCTAGGGTGTGTTGGCTAACTAGCTAGGGTGTGTTGGCTAACTAGCTAGGGTGTGTTGGCAAACTAGCTAGGGTGTGTTGGCTAACTAGCTAGGGTGGGTTGGCTAACTAGCTAGGGTGGGTTGGCTAACTAGCTAGGGTGGGTTGGCTAACTAGCTAGGGTGGGTTGGCTAACTAGCTAGGGTGGGTTGGCTAACTAGCTAGGGTGGGTTGGCTAACTAGCTAGGGTGTGTTTGCTTACTGGCTAGGGTATGTTGGCTAACTAGCTAGGGTGTGTTGGCTAACTAGCTAGGGTGTGTTGGCTAACTAGCTAGGGTGTGTTGGCTAACTAGCTAGGGTGTGTTGGCTAACTAGCTAGGGTGTGTTGGCTAACTAGCTAGGGTGGGTTGGCTAACTAGCTAGGGTGGGTTGGCTAACTAGCTAGGGTGGGTTGGCTAACTAGCTAGGGGATGCTGGCTAACTAGCTAGGGGATGCTGGCTAACTAGCTAGGGGATGCTGGCTAACTAGCTAGGATATGTTGGCTAACTAGCTAGGATATGTTGGCTAACTAGCTAGGATATGTTGGCTGGCTAGCTAGGGTGTGCTTGCTGGCTAGCTGGTGTGTGGGTGTTTGCAAGCTAGCTGCTAGCTGGTGTGTACTAGTTATGTTGTTAGTGTATGCTAACTAAGATACTGCACAACAACAGTGGTTAACAAAACATTCATTCTCTGGAACAAAGCTATGCAGGGACTGGTGGGACATTCAGGGTAAGGCAAGCTAATCCATAACAGTCGGCTACACAGTTCGGTGGTAATTGTTAGCACCTGGGTAGCACCTCAGAACCCAGATACTGAGAAGTGTGGTACATGGCGCACGTTTGAAAAAAAATTATCCTACTGTTTCAATGTTATTTCCTGTAGCCTAATCCCTGAATGTTGGGAATTCAATTCATCAATTTATATATACATCAAAATATATTATAGATTTGGGTGTGCATACACCTGTGCCGCAGGTAGCATAGTGGTTAGAGTATTGGACCAGTAACTTAAAGGTTTCTCTGTCCAATCAATGAGCAACATGGTTAAATACCTGTCCTGTCCTTAAGTATGGGCGTCAACCCTGATTGCGTTCCCATATTTGGCATTGTCGACCCCAGTGGAAATTGAGTCCATTATCCTGCAGTTGTGAAATGGTATGGACTAAGGAAGCCACACAACACCATACACATTTTTTTTCTTTAAAATCCTCAGTTGGTATTGTATTGTCTGCAACTCGTTTGTGGGACTGGTAGAATGTCAGTGATGAGGAGCAATGCATTTCAACACACAGAGGCACAGCCTGAACCAGTTACACTTGTATATATTTTTGTATACAAATATGATAAGAAATGAAGTTAAATCAAATGCACTCATGCTCAGGGGATACATTTAACTTGTCTCAGTGTCATTATCTCCATAGTCTGGCCTTCAGATAGTCTAGAGCAGGGGTGTTCAACTCTTACCCGAAGAGCTCCGAAGCATGCTGATTTTCCACTCTACTTCATCATTAATTGCGCTCACCTGGTATCCCAGCTTTAAAGAAAGTCGCTGATAAGAGGGTTGTAAAGAAAAAATGTAAGGGCTTCCCTTGCTTTACAGAAGCAGCAGCTAAAGGCCCAGGTGTATAGCGGCCTATTTAGACCCAGGCCAGGTGTATAGCAGCCTAATGAGGGCCAGGTGTATAGCAGCCTAACGAGGCCCAGGTATATAGCAGCCTACTTAGACCCAAGTGTGTAGCAGCATAACGAGGACCAGGAATATAGCAGACTACGTATACCCAGGTGTGTAGCTGCCCAACGAGGCCCAGTTGTATAGCAGCCTACTTGGACCCAGGTGTATAGCAGCCTAACGAGGCCCAGGTGTATAGCAACCTACTTGGACCCAAGTGTATAGCAGCCTACTTGGACCCAAGTGTATAGCAGCCTACTTGGACCCAGGTGTATAGCAGCCCACTTAGACCCAGGTGTATAGCAGCCTACTTAGACCCAGGTGTATAGCAGCCTACTTAGACCCAGGTGTATAGCAGCCCACTTAGACCCAGGTGTATAGCAGCCCACTTTGACCCAGGTGTATAGCAGCCTACTTGGACCCAGGTGTATAGCAGCCCACTTAGACCCAGGTGTATAGCAGCCCACTTAGACCCAGGTGTATAGCAGCCCACTTAGACCCAGGTGTATAGCAGCCTACTTAGACCCAGGTGTATAGCAGCCTACTTGGACCCAGGTGTATAGCAGCCCACTTGGACCCAGGTGTATAGCAGCCCACTTGGACCCAGGTGTATAGCAGCCCACTTGGACCCAGGTGTATAGCAGCCCACTTGGACCCAGGTGTATAGCAGCCCACTTGGACCCAGGTGTATAGCAGCCCACTTGGACCCAGGTGTATAGCAGCCCACTTGGACCCAGGTGTATAGCAGCCCACTTAGACCCAGGTGTATAGCAGCGTAACAAAGCTGAGTTGCACCATGTGCTGGTTGTCACTGCAGTTCAACTTGCTTTAGCCCAGTCTGCAGGCTGTGGCTTTCGCTCCAAACGGAGGCATTCCTCGGACACGCCACTGGGAGCTCAACAACACGTCACATCTAATACTGTTACACGTATGTTGACATTTCAGTTAGCGTAAGTTGGATATGGACAAGACCCAAGATTGCTTATTTTTCTTCATACTCAACCGGAACTCTAGCTGTGAATGGAGGTGAGTTTGAAAACACTTTTCAATCAGTGATGTAAACCTTCTTATGAGGGATCACATCTCATTTTCATCCTTTTTAATGTAGATTTGATTGAGTTTCCATAAGGAGACCAAATAGCCCTGCATGTCTACATCCCTAATTGCACACCATTCTCTAAATTGACCGCTGGGTTTGACCAGTGTCCAGAGGGAATATGGTCCTAGGCTTGTCTGGTGGGAAGAGTAAATAAACATATCATGTTTGATCTCATTTACAGGTGGACAGACTGCAAGAAGACAGTGAGCAGTTATTACCTTGAAATAACATTGACACATGGTTAGTTGTCATTTGTGTGTATATTTCCAACTAAATGCGCTTTAAGTAAGACTAGGAATTGTGTAGCATGGATGCCCTCAAACTTGTATTCTGAATACTGTGTAACTATACTGTAATAAAACATGAACTGTAAAATGTGTCATAGTCTAGCAGTGTGTTATTGTCATTACGTTATCTGTTTTCTCGTGCCTGGGAATACAATTTATGGAAAATATTTTTTACTTTTCTAAAAATCTGTCTTATTCCAGGTTCTGCTTCTTATTTTCCAGATGTGTTCTGGCCCACCTCTTCAACTCAGTGCCTGGGCAGCGAACCAACAGAGGAGAAGAGGAAAATTGAAGAGTTTGTGGCTAGTATCGGTGAGACCATTTGAAATTTGCTAGAAATGTGCTACACTGATTTGTATAAATGCGGGTGTGTGTGTTCATGTTTCTGTTTGCTCTCAACAGATCTGGGCCAGCTCCGGAGTCTCCAGTCAGTTCTACACCAGGTTCTCTCCTTCCGTATAAAAACAGAGAGAGGGGAGGAGAGGACAGGGGAGGAGAGGACAGGGGAGGCAAGAAGAGGGGTTACAGAGGAGAGAAGGGAGGAGAGGAGAGGGGAGGTCCATGGGGCTAGACCTCCCAGACCAGGTTATCACCCTCCAACCCAACCTTCATGGCAACCCAACCTCCCCGAGACCCACCCCTTGTCCCTACAGCAGCCTAATCCCCATCACCCAAGGACTCAGCCTCATCCCCATCACCCTGAGACTCACCCCTTGTCCCTACAGCAGCCTCATCCCCATCACCCGAGGACCCAGCCTCATCCCCATCACCCTGAGACCCACCCCTTGTCCCTACAGCAGCCTCACCCCCATCACCAGAGGACCCAGCCTCATCCCCATCACCAGAGGACCCAGCCTCATCCCCATCACCCTGAGACCCAGCCTCATCCACAGCTGTTCCAGCTCCAGTCCCAGCAGACACTCAACCCCCAGCCTGAGGCTGCGCGGTGGCGTGGCCGGCATAGGGAGCAACAGCATGGTCAGCAGGAGCTCTACCCCGGGTCAGGGGTCCTCCTGTCCTCCCTGCAGCTGGCCGCTATGTTCCAGGAGGCCAGGGGGAACTGTATGAGGCTCTTCCATCTCCTGTTCGAACACTTCTTTACAGAGGAGGACCTCATTGGCGCGGTGGCCTTTGGCAGGAGGGGGAAGGTACCCGACGGCAAGAAGGTTCTGGACCGCAGGACGGTGGATGCAATCATAGGTAACTATGGCCACCAGACATCAAAGATGGCACCCTATTTTAGTGCACTGTTGGTGACCAGACACTTGTTTAAAGTACACTAGATAGAGAATAGGGTACTACATGGGAGTCACAAGTTGACATTAATGTAAATGTGTGATAAACCTGTTTTATTAATGCATGATATTGTGGTCTGTTCTACAGCTTACGTGCTTCACTGCTCGGCCCTGGACGGATGGACGTCGGTGGAGTCGTCTAAACTGAAGAAAGCATGCATCAATAAGTGCAGGTTGAGGATGTGTCAAAGGAGGAAGATGGCAGAGAATCATTATTATATGTCCTGATTCTGAGGGGAAGATGGCAGAGAATCATTATTATATGTCCTGATTCTGAGGGGAAGATGGCAGAGAATCATTATTATATGTCCTGATTCTGAGGGGAAGATGGCAGTGCATCATTATTATATGTCCTGATTCTGAGGGGATGATGGCAGAGAATCATTATTATATGTCCTGATTCTGAGGGGAAGATGGGACTCAACAGAGGGCCTTGTCTCATCTATAAGCTCCTGCCACTGTGGAGGCATTGAGTTCTTAAAAAACATTTGTCATCATGGCTGCTATCAGTTGTTGAATATTGGGATGTAGTAATGCACTTCTATTGACCTGGTCCAATAGGCTCTACATTGGTCCGCTGGGGCTCTATACTGGTCCAGTAGGGCTCTACTCTGGTCCGCTGGGGCTCTATACTGGTCCGGTGGGGCTCTACTCTGGTCCGGTGGGGCTCTATACTGGTCCAATAGGGCTCTACTTTGGTCCAGTGGGGCTCTACTTTGGTCCAGTGGGGCTCTACTCTGGTCCACTGGGGCTCTATACTGGTCCAGTAGGGCTCTACTCTGGTCCGGTGGGGCTCTATACTGGTCCAGTGGGGCTCTATACTGGTCCAGTAGGGCTCTACTCTGGTCCGGTGGGGCTCTATACTGGTCCGGTGGGGCTCTATACTGGTCCAGTGGGGCTCTATACTGGTCCAGTAGGGCTCTACCTTGGTCCAGTAGGGCTCTACTTTGGTCCAGTGGGGCTCTACTCTGGTCCACTGGGGCTCTACTCTGGTCCAGTAGGGCTCTACTCTGGTCCAGTAGGGCTCTACTCTGGTCCGGTGGGGCTCTATACTGGTCCAGTAGGGCTCTACTTTGGTCCAGTAGGGCTCTACTTTGGTCCAGTGGGGCTCTACTCTGGTCCACTGGGGCTCTATACTGGTCCAGTAGGGCCCAGTATTTAGGTCTGTGGTCTTAAGTGGTGCACCCCATGTTAAGAGAAACAGAAGTCGGAGAGGCTGTTTACATGACATGATGACAGTGTGAATTGGTTATATTTAATCTATATCCTCCATAATATTCATAATGGTTTCCTGCTCTGTGCTCCTATTGTTCCTTGTAATGATGTAGAACTGTAATGACTGATCAATACATGTTCTGAAATAAACTTTATTGACCCTGAATGTGTCAAATGGATAAATATAAATTAAATAAAGAACACACCTCAAGTTTGATCAGTCTTTAAAGGCTTTAAAATCTACCTGTTCATGTTTCTTTTTAAGCTTTCATTCAAGTTCTGAATTCTGATGATAGCTGTCATCATAACTAATATGAAACTATCTATTACAAAGCCAATGTCATAGGAATTTAAAATGTTACTCTTTACAACATGGCATAGGTCTACTTTTCTATTTATATACTGGTTTTGTATTGAGAATTGTTCCAGAAACCAAAAAGTCATAAGTTCAGAGATGACACTGAAAAATCGACTGTTGTGCCTTAGATCAAGGCATTCAACTCCAATAACCTCTGTAAGTCGTTCTGGACAGGAGCGTTTGTTAAATAACTTGAAAGTTTTGATGAATCAAATTTTTAGGGAAAAATGCACTTCATCACCAAGTTAACTGCGCCAGTTTTTTTTTAACTGCACCTGTTGTGATTAGCAGGTAGGTCCCAGTCTCTTGGTTGTTGTGCATTTTTTTCTTTGCTGTCATGCATGAAAAGTAGCATGTTTTACATCAGATGTTGTAACTACTTACATTAATTTACCCTTGTGTGTTGTCTGATCAAAAGGCTTTGGGCTTTAGCCTGTAGGCCTAACCCTGCACAGAGTCAATGCTGTCAGACCATGACCTTTAGCCTGTAGGCCTAACCCTGCACACAGAGTCAGTGCTGTCAGACCATGACCTTTGGCCTTTATCCTGTAGGCCTAACCCCACACACAGCATCAGCGTTGTCAGACCTTGACCTTTGGACTTTATCCTGTAGGCCTTACCCCATACACAGCATCAATGCTGTCAGACCATGACCTTTAGCCTTTAGGTCTAACCCCACACACAGCATCAACGTTGTCAGACCATGACCTTTAGACTTTAGCCTGTAGGCCTAACCCCACACACACCATCAACATTGTCAGACCATCACCTTTGGACTTTAGCCTTTAGGCCTAACCCCACACACAGCATCAACGCTGTCAGACCATGACCTTGTCTGACTCTTTTATTTCCAACTTCCAAAACCTGACGGACACAATATTCCATCACCATGTTTATAACTTCCTGTTTTTTCTTAGCTTTACTTTCAATGCGCTTTGTTGATCTTTTGTGTTATTAAGATACACGTACAACATGGCTGTTGTCTTCCCGTCCCTAACCCGCCTGTCATTGTTTTAACAGTGGGTCCGGGGCTCTGTGAGATAGAGCGCCTGCGGGCGTTGCTGAGTGTTGAACGGAGCCGCAGTCAGCAGTTGGGTGAGACTGTCAGCAGTCTGAAACAGGACAAGGAACTGCTCCAACAGGAACTCACCAAGAAGGCAGAACTGATCTGTGACTTCCTGCAAGACCAGCTACGACCAGGTACTCCTTCATTCTGCCCTGGTATGCTGGGCTCATTGTGTATGCGGTGGACATAGGAAGTGGACAACAATGTCATACTTTCTTTATTGTAGTTATCCATTCTGAGCGGAACAAGTGCTGTGGAAGATGAATACCTTCTGAGACATGAGATAAATGAAATCCTTTTGATTTCTTCTTCACTCTGTAGAGAAGAGGCGTGGTCATTCGTCCAGCCAGTTGGAGGTGGTGCCAGGCAGCTCCTCCCACATGGGCCTGGGTTTCTCTGACGAGGGTGCGACCTTCGAGAACCCCGCCCTTTTTGACAGCTTTGAGGAGGTGGAGCTTCATCCAATGGATCGCCACAGGGTGATGAAGAGCTCCAAGAGAAGTCGAGACGGAGAGAACACACGAGTCAGGAGTAAGTTCTGTGTAGCCCCCTTTAAATAGTCAGGTGCACCCACAATGTGTCCCAAATGGCATCCTATTCTCTATTTAGTGCTCTACTTCAGCGGTCCATCAGCCCCATTATCAAACCCCCCCTTCCCACAATCATTTTAAACCTGGCAGAGAAGGAATGAAGGGTTTAAACATGATCACATTGGTTATGTATTGTAGCTAACCCTGTCCTTGTCCTCATCAGTGAATGAAGGGTTTAAACATTATCACATTGGTAATGTATTGTAGCTAACCCTGTCCTTGTTCTCATCAGTGAATGAAGGGTTTAAACATGATCACATTGGTTATGTATTGTAGCTAACCCTGTCCTTGTCCTCATCAGTGAATGAAGGGTTTAAACATGATCACATTGGTTATGTATTGTAGCTAACCCTGTCCTTGTCCTCATCAGTGAAGAACGTGGTGGGAGTCATAGCCAGATACATGGCAGCTCTTCAGGAGTTCCGGCGCAGCGTATCCATGAAGGTGAGCAGTTAGGTTGATTTGATCATTAAAAGTAGACGACTGCTCTGGCCAGACTCAGAAAGATGCATTATACTCATGTACTTCTACAGCCTGGGTTAGAATAGTCTACTGATTCCTTTGCCCCACTCTGCCTCTGTCTTCACCACTTTGCAGAAAATGTGTGAAATAGACCTTTATACTGTATGTAAATCCAAAGGCTGATTCCCACTGTGGTCCTCTTTGGGAACAATGACTGACAACTGTCTCCGACACAAACAACAGGTGGCGTTCGACCGAGTCGGTGTGGATAGGAACACCATCTCCCGGACGGCTGCCATCGCCGAGCTGAGCCTGGCTGCACCTGAGGTGTTCCACGCTCTCCCGCCCTGGGACGAGAAGGAGGAGACGCTGGCACACTACGCCCACCGCTGTCGACAGGCAATGGACGACACCATCAGGGCCAAGATCAAAACCATGAAAGCCAAGGGAGACCTACTTCCCATCGTCAGCAAATAAGACTGACCAACAGGACGAGAGGAACCGTCAGAAGGGGAGGTGCTCTGTGTGTGACTCAGCGTGTAGAGCTTCATCAGGAAATGAACAGAAAACGATGGCCAGGGTTCTGTGGTCAGAGTCAGTGGAGCGGCTTGTTGTCACAGACCGGCCTTGTCCCAAATCAGTTTGTGCTTGCTTGGCTAAAGAGCCGATAAGACTGCACAAGGTGGTCTGGGACAAGGCCAGACCTCTGATCCCATCTTGTGGAAGCTGTATCAAATGCCTTTTTAAAACAATCGACCTGTCCTTTATGTTCCAGTCCACACCTCTCCACTCCATCGCCAATGACAACACATGCTTGTTATATGTATGTATGTATGTATACCTGATACAGTTAAATAATGATGTGTGCAAATGGTTGATTTCATCTCACGTACTGTAAATGACTGAATTCATTTTGTTTTCTAAATGATGTCGTATTGCTTGGACACATTTTGTAGTGGAGTTAAACGTCTGATGAGGAATATTCATATTTGACTTATTCGATTTTAATGCATGTTGATCTTTTCTCTACATGTCATATGGTTCACCCCCCCCACACACACACACACACACAACTCCAGTTCTTGTTCCACTACGTAGTATGTATGTCTGTGTATTTGCAAAGTTTAAGATCGTTCAAGCTTTTGATTGAGTGGTTCTGACCTTTCATTTATGGTTTTAACCTGCCATGACAACACCTCACTAATTTCAAATCTCTGGCTGTTTATGTAAAAAAAATAAAAACACCTAAAAGTAAAGAGAGTGCAGACATGTTTTGTTGTTACGGGAAACCATGGGAAAAACATTTAAATCAGTAGATTTGTGTCTGTCAGCGTGTGTCTGTCACAACGTGTGCCGCGCTATAGCAACCGAACATTAGTCTTTGTCCCAAAGATAACTGTGTAGGATAGTCTGGGTGCTCTGTAACGGGAATGTGAGTTATTTAGGAAGCACACGATTAGTTTCTTCACATTGTCACCTGGGCTGGTTGGAGAATGTTAATGTTGACCGAATATGTCAAAGGTAAATCTTCTACAGGGTACTGATTCAAAGTCCTCAATACTCACATCCCATTTAGTCACAATAATGAACCTTCTTATTACGCTCTTCATTCAGAGGTAGGGTCCCAAATGGCACCCTATTCCCTTTATAGAACACTACTACTGACTAGAGCTCATAGGCTCTGGTTTAGGTGGAAAGTAGTGCCCTAAATGATATGATATGGCATGTCTGAGAGGATTCATGGCAATGAGGGGATTTTCTGTGTTAGTTTTGACAGACCTGGCGGAGAGAGAGAGACTGGAGGAGGCTGAAGCAGCGATCCGGTTGGAGCAGAACGAGAAGACCATCCGTAGCACTCAGACAGCGCTCCGCAACTTCAGAGACTTCCTTGTCTCCAAGTATCCAACTGAGTGCCGGGAAATCTACTATCTCCCCTGCAGGTGAACATTATAACCCTCAGAAGTACTCTGGCTGTATTAACACAGGCAGGACCAGTCGGATCAATAGTGCTAACATGTTTCTAGAAGAGCTGCTTTTATTTTGTCAGAAGACAAGAAGACAAGTCTTTCTGTGGGAAACCAATTTATTGTGTTTCATTCAGCACGCTGGACTCCTACCTGGCCTCGTTCTTCCGTGATGCAAGGCAGAAGGACGGATCAGAGTATGAGCCCAACAGCCTGGCCAACTACCAGTGTGGCCTGGAGCGTTATTTGAAGGAGCAGCGCTACAGGTAACGGCAGGTTGGAAAACAGGAAAGACCCTTTAGGTCACACAGGGACAACTCTTTTGGTGCAACAAAATCAGGATATGTTCATAAGGTCCACTGGGATCCAAACGTCAATATGATTGTGATTTTCTTTCATAGTGATGGGTGAACAGGAAGTAAAGCAGCAGGGCTGTGGACACACCCCTGGGGGGCCCCAATGTTAAAAGAGATAGTGACCAGGGGTGCTGTAGTCTGGCCTTACAGCCTCAGCTTGGAGGCCAGCTTGGAGATAACAATAGTGTTGGATGCTGAACTATAGCCATTGAACAGCATTGTCACATAAATGTTCTCCAGGTGCATTGAGGCCCTGTGAACAATGATGAAAATCCTCCTTGGATCTGTTGTGGCACTAGGGAGAGTGGAGTTATTGCAGGAACCACAACCTTCCTGTTTTGTGTGGGCAGATTGTACTGTAGTTTGTATGTGTATATATTCAATACTGAACAGATAGTGACACTGTATAATCATTGAGATTTGGGGGTAGAAGCTATGCAGCGTCTCGCCCTGGTTACACATGTCAGGTCTAAGGCCCTAGTTATACATCAGATCTAAGGCCCTAGTTACTCATGCCAGGTCTAAGGCCCTAGTTATACATCAGATCTAAGGCCCTAGTTACTCATGCCAGGTCTAAGGCCCTAGTTATACATCAGATCTAAGGCCCTAGTTACTCATGCCAGGTCTAAGGCCCTAGTTATACATCAGATCTAAGGCCCTAGTTACTCATGCCAGGTCTAAGGCCCTAGTTATACATCAGATCTAAGGCCCTAGTTACTCATGCCAGGTCTAAGGCCCTAGTTGTACATCAGATCTAAGGCCCTAGTTACTCATGCCAGGTCTAAGGCCCTAGTTACGTCATGAGGTAATATATAAGATTGTCTCTAACTTCTCTAGCCACTCAGGTTCTGTCATGAAAAAAATTCCCAGAACAACCCTCCCCATCTTCTGTATGTGTTGGGGTTTGGATTAAAACAGGGTTTGGATTCAAAAATAGGTTTCCCTGTATGTAAATGTTATAAACTGATTTATAATTCTGCAGCTACAGCATCACCAAGGACAAAGAGTTCCGCCTCTCCCAGGAGGCCCTGAAACAGAAACAACTGGAGCTGAAGTTTAAGGGTAAAGGCAACAAGCCTCACAAGTCCATGAAGCTGACCTTCTCAGATGAACTGATCCTGAGGAAAAGAGGTCTGCTGAGCCGCTTCAACCCAGAGGGCCTGCTCAACCTGGTGTGGCTCAACAACACCAAGGCGTTTGGACACTGCACAGGTTGTAGTTCATAGTGATTTAGGATTGCTAGTAGCTTAGCATATAAGTAAGGTCTATGTACAGTGTGTCTTGAGTGCCAGAACGCCCCATAGGGCAAGAGCCGTTCTCCTGTTCCCATGGCGTGAGCCAACTTCTCTTGAACAGGAGGCTACTAAGCCTGTATCTTTTCAAGCCCTTACTATGTGTTATGTCTCGTGTTCAATCAATCAAGGCTTTCACGGCTCCTCGCTGAAATGGGGTGATGTGCATCTCCTCACCACGGCGAACGGACTGGAGTGTCTCGAGTGGACTTATCAGGACTTCTCCGACATCACTGCAAAAAATCGTCGGCCGGTGACGGAATGTCGGATTTACGCTATGCCTCACTCCCCCCAGACCTGCCCTGTCCAGGACTACAAGGTCATTATAGAATGTAAAGTAAATGTATTACATCACACACTAAGGGACTGTGGGTAGTGTGGTTTTCAAAATAGTAGTAAGGAATACAAGACTCCTTGACTTCAAGGTGAGAATGTGTGTGTCTTATAAAGGGGTTGAGTAGAGCAGAAGACACATTTGTCTGGTATTGACTCTTCCTTCCTCCCAAGGAGTATGCCCAGCGCAGACCACAGGCCATGCTGTACGACGACGCCCCATTCTACCTGTCCATTAAACCCGTGGTGAACCTGGCTGCACTGTACTGGTACAACTGCCAGGCCCTGGGCAAGAACAAGCTGGCCAAGATGGTGAAAACCATGTGTGAGAAGGGCAACATCCCCGGGAGGAAGACCAACTTCAGTGTGTATCAGAGCTGCAGCAGCCTGTCGGAGGCCCAGAGCAACCAGTTGGTGCTGATCTGTAACAACCTCAGCCAGCAGGCCAGTCAGTCCCTGGGTGGGTCGCACTCTGCCACTAACTTCCTCATCACTGGTTCCTTTGACTCCTCAGACACCATGTGAGCCACGTTCCTGGCTGTGCCCTGATATCTTTTTTACATTGTAGGGAATCAGACTTGGGTCAGTCACAGTAATTGAATATCTTGCATTACTTTTAGCTCATTCGCATACTGTAATCTGTCAGTTTGTTTAAGTGAATCTCTAATTAACAGTCAGTAAATTCACCCCTACTATTGTCAATATGACTGCCGTTCCCATTAATAGTCCATGTATTAGAATTCCCTTTAGAAAATTCCCTAGAATATTACAAGTATGTGAAGAACTGGCAGCTGTGGAAGTGGTACTGATGTTCATAGTTACATGTTCTGATGATGGTTAACCTACCTTGGGTCACTGTTGTATCCTTTGGATTTGACAAGTAAAGGTCAGCATGTTGCTTTGGTTGACTTGGTCTTTATTGCCTTTATTTATACATTTTATTAATTACAAAAACTACAACAAATTGTTTTTGACTCATTTGAAAACCACATGATTTGGTACACTGTACCACATAGACAAATAATATGACCTTTATTCTCAACAAACAATCCAAGGCCTTGTTCCACACATCCTAGAGAGTAACTTGTAACAAAGCTTCTGTGTTGTCGTTTGTTATGGCCTCAGCTCTGGTGTGATGTTTCCCTGAGGTACAGATTTAGGATCAGTTTCCCTTCCCAATCCTACCTTCACCATTAGTGGAGATGCTAAACGCTAAACTGACCCATGATCTGCTTCTAGGACAACCCTGGTCCACAGGCCTCCAAGCCTGATCTGTGGGTTGAGGGCCTAATTGTAACACTGCCAGAGAAGAAACAAAGCATTCTATCACTTCTGACCAGATCATTTCCACATGATTCTACATGCTGAATTGTCATTATTCAAAAACATCCAGCAGGTGATGGGAAACAAACCACATGCTGCTTTTAGACATTCTCTTTTCTTTTCAAAAAGATTGTTCACCCCAATCACAAAAAGGTACAGTAAAAGCTGTCTATGGACATGGTATGATTGCAATTCATGCCTTTAGTTTTATTACCCTAACACTGTTTATAAATGCTAGCATTTTATCATATGGCACAAATCCCTCTCCGAACCTGGTAATGATAATGTTATTAGCACGTCATCATTATTAACATCATCATTATCCAATAATGCATACGTATCTAAAAAAGCATTGTTTCTTAAACTGTGAAAAAATTAATAATATCCATACCATAACTTTGGGTAACAAATCCTATTTAAGTTATGGTACCAATATTATAATGTTACACTTGATTTTTTTCACGATCAAATATTCTGTAAGCGAGTTTGTTTAGTCTCCCAATAAATGACGGACCCTTTCAGATGGCTTGAACATGATTCATGAAACTAAGCATACTAAATCTAGTCAATAGACTACACACAAGGTAAGGAACCCAAAATTTAATTTTGAAATCTGACAAATTAGGTCCATTATTCAGCCAGGGTAGGGGGGTCTATTCGTGGCAGTACAGGGAGGATGAGGTTCCCAAAGGAGGAGTCTTGAGTAATGAAGAAACCTGAGGAGTGTGCATGGGCGTGCTGCAACAGAAACACAAGGCAGATTCCTCCATAGATTACATGTAGTCAGAACAACTCTATGCATTACACATTATGTAGGAAGACGGTACTCTCAGATAGTCTGAATGGTGAACAATAAACACGTATTTGAAAGGTGAAACACGTTTCGTTGCGCTGGCTATGCACTGTAGCACACTGAGGGTTAACCGAACCCGAACTGAATTTGAAATGAAACAATGGTTAAGATACTGACGGTTAGTTTGAATTTAAGGGGATTTACATCCATCAACGGTGTAGAAATTACAGCCCTTTTTATACGTTGGCCCCCAGACGTCACCAGACGCTGGGTATATTCCCTGCTGATACTCTGCCAGGCCTGTACTGTAGCCATCTTTAATTCCTGTTTGTTTTTAAACACTGTCTAAATCCATTTTGTTATCCACGGGCCCACTTATGGACTGCAATGCATATTATACAATGTTAATTCATTTGCCCTTCGATGGTCAGATGGGGACTATATTGAAGGTTAGGGTCTCATACCACAAGGTTCGTAGAGTTTCTGTCGGAGTCCATCAAACACCTGACCCGATCGTCTACACTACCTCTGCTCAACAGCACACACGTGCATTATTCCCATATATAATATAAAGGGACACATACATACACACACACAAAAATAACATTACTGTAAATACTATGCATTATCAGTGTTGACATTGTCAATATACAAACAATAATGCTTGAAAAGAAATGTGAGAAAGACTTCACCTGTAGTGCTGCTTTTTGCTGAGCAGCAATGTGCTGTTGTTCAGCGTGATCTCTAAAGTCTTTATTCTGGGTTGGTCTGGAAAGGGGAATGCTGGTGAAGAGAGAGATGGAGGGATAAGAGTCAGACATGCACACCAAATTACACTCTATTCCCCTTAGGTGCAATACTTTTGACTTGAACACAGTGCTATAGTATTACAACATTGACAAAGGTTTATTCAACGGACAAATCCCACTAAATAGGTTAAATCTTGCTTCTAATACCTTGCGCCAGGGTTATTCAGTGATGAGTTTTGTATCAATAGTCTTTTCTGTTTGTCTAGCTCAGCCAATATTGCAACGCGATGGGTCTTGTTCTGGAATCCTGATGAGAGAACATGTAAGTGTTAAAAGTTTATTGTTTCGTCGTTACCAGGTCCACCTCTCTCTTGTCCAGTTGGTTACGTGCAGTTTGCTAATGCTGATAGTTCAGGAAGACACATCATAGGCAAACTAGCAAGCAGCACCTAACGCTCTGGGCGAGATCTTTGCCGATTGCTATTTTACTTACCCCCTCCAGGTGCAGGTGAGGCCATAGCAGAGTGATTACAGCCTATACAATACAATAAATAAAAGTATCACAGGACTAGTTAACTAACCAGTTACAATGCCACATTAGCACGACCGCCAGGGAAAGAACTTACTATGGTTTTCCTTGAAGGGCTAATGTGCTGTAGACAACTATATAGCCAGCTACGTAACTTTAAAAAAGTTATAATGTATTCAACTTATATCTAAATTATTTTGTACATACAAAAAAGGACAATGCTACCGCGTTTATCATAATACTCAGGTGCATCAACCGGTATCAACAACAGTCACGTGACCAAAATCATTTTACTACTTCCGGTACTGATGTTGTACTTCCGAGACTGCGTGGTGCGAGTCAGCTGACAGCTGTTTGGCTGCCGCCAGCGGGTCCAGCAGTGTTAGGTACACGGGATTGGATATAATCACTAAACAAGCCTTCCTCCAGGCCAACAAACGTTGATATCTCGAGGAAAATTCGTTCTCAGTTTCCACTTCGCTTGCACAATGAGTACCGTCACACCCAAATCGTTAGCATCGTCGGGTCAAAAGCCTATTCAAGAGATTTGCCACCCGCTCGGAGCCGAGGAGGCAGCGTCAGCCGGAGTCCTCACACCCAGTCCAGATGTCGGAAACACCACAAGCAGCATCGGGGAGAAGGTATCGAGATCATATAGATATGATTTGTAGATGAACTAGCTAGATCGCCGGCTGTTTTGGGTCTTATTCCATGCATCCATGAAGATGATGATAAATAGCCTAACATTTGTTAGTAACCCACACGTCAAATGTTCTGTAAATGTTTTCTGAATTCTCAGGTGCTCGGTCTCTTTTTAAATACCCTGTACTTGTAATGTGTACAACAGCAGTGTGTACAGTCTCTCTTGTATACAATAAACCTTAGTATGACAGTGTTGGGACAGTTATTGTCTTAAAAAACCTGAAACCTGAAAGTCTATAAGCCAAAAACTACTGGTACTTGAGTAGATGTACCAGTTTTACTCTGTAACGAATCCCTGACAAATTCATGTCACAGGCCAGCAGTTTGGAATAGAAGATGACAGTCATGTGTAAGCTGATACAACTTTATACCAGGCCTAAATAACAAAATCCACACTAAAAACCATACTTCTTAGTCTTCTTAACTAGCAGAGACACGTCATAAATACTGAAAGCACACAACCATTTGGATTTTGGGTAAGATCATTAATATGTAGACTGTTATATGCTGCTTTATATTGGGATGTCAATATGTCACCCTCTGCCAAATGGCTGACAATAGGTCTGTGTTCTCCCCAAAGACATCTTCTCATACCCAGGATTCCACTCTATGGGAACTGTGTGTTGTACACAACCGGTTGTACCATTCTTCTGCATTTGAGTCATTTAGCAGATGTTCCTTCCAGAGTGAGTTACAATATGTGTGGTAATCTTAAGATAGTTAGGTTAGACCACTGCATATTTAATTTTATTTTTTGTATTGGTACATTACAAGTACATGTTCCCCCAACATAGTGTGTAGCCTTTTTGTCTCCATTTTTATATAATTTTTGTAAATTATTTTTGACCAAGCAATTATTCTAGTTTTATTTAGCTCATGCTCCAAGTTCCAGCTCAGCAGGATTGCAGTCTGCCTTTATTAGTTAGGAGCCATTGGCAGGTAAATCACTCATAGTGGATCATTCCTTAACAGCACCCAAATCCTCTCATTTCAGATCAGCTCTAACAAATATATGTGGACATTTCTGAGTGTTCGTGATACCAATTAGTCCCCAAAATATCCAGATCGGGCTGCTTGTGTAGCCACACCCTTACCTCACAATGTTGACCCAGGGTGCATTCTGGGAGCAATTTGAGACCGGAATGTGTGACACAGGCCTTGTGATTTACATGGAGCCATTATAGTTTATTGTACGCTTAATATTAACCCCCGCTGTTTCTGGAAACTAAAGAGGATTCCTCGATCTAGTAAATATTCTCAGCATGGACAGCCAGAGCCTCCCCTTTCTTCGTAAACTGAGTCCGAAATGGCAGACTTTTATTTGTAGTGCTCATCTTTAATACAGGACCTTATGGCGAATGGGGCTGTGGTCAAAAGTGGAATATGAAGCCATTTGGGTTGCAGACTAATCATATTTAAATATATTCATCCTTCCTCCAATGAAGTGTTTAGATAAGACATCGCATTACCTCTTTTATCATTATGACATGGTTAAGAGACGATATGGCACTACGATGGCCAGGGCCTTGGCTGAGGATGACCATATCCTGCTGCCTCATTGGCTGAGGATGACCATATCCTGCTGCCTCATTGGCTGAGGATGACCATATCCTGCTGCCTCATTGGCTGAGGATGACCATATCCTGCTGCCTCATTGGTTACAGTCAGATCCACTGCTCTTTCAGCAACAACTCTCCTCTTTTACCACGTTTCTGTCCCAAAAAAGCTTAAAATGCCTGAATATTCAGACCCCTTTATTTGTTTTTATTGTAAATTGTTATTGGTTAAATAGATCTACGCACAATACCTGATAATGACAAAAAATTACGTTTTTAGAAACTTGGGCCAGTTTTTGGAAAACGGAAATATCTCATGCACAAAAGCCTGTAACAAAACAACGTGGAGAAATTGAAGTGGTCTGAATACTTTCCAAAGGAACTGTATCTTTAAAAATAAAATAAAAAAGCAGCAACCACAAAGTTTATTCAGATTCCCATTCACTTTTGCCAAAGTAACAGCTACTCTCTCTATTGGGTCCCGACAGTAAGAAAACACTTTTTAATGCAGCTTTCTGTTCCAGTATATATGCACTTTTTCACTTTCACTTCTCATATTTAAAGCAATTTTCAGTTCAGGAAAAAATCTTGTAGCTGTGCTGAGGCTGGGCAGGCTACCAGGAAACTGCTGTCACTGTTTCCAGCTTGCAGCAGTAGCAGCTCTGTCAAACGAAGCCTGTATTTAGGCTTGCATTGCAAAATCCTTCACATCCTCACCACCATTACAAGGCGGTTTTGATACCGTGATACAGTTGAAACTCTTGACACACCAGAGCACTGAGATGTGATCTTTTAATCAGATGCAATGTTTGCATAGTGTTCTGAAATGGCCGTATGCTTGAAGACCTGTACTGCCTGTACGGTGTAAATGTGCATCAAAGGCGGTAGCACAGACCACTGGAGCTCCCTAGGCCTCCCTAGGCCTCCCTAGGCCTCCCTAGGTGCTGGTATTAGGTGGTTGGGACCGGAGCCTCGCCAGTGTTAGGTGGCTGGTCGTGTTGAGGGAAAGGCCAAGCTAAAGAGGCATGTGAGGTGGGCTGCTGTGAGGAAATTGAGAATAGGGTCCATAATCCCCATATAGGGCACAACTTTAGACCAGGACCTCCATGGTACTGACTGTCTACCTGTTTCATGTTGCTAGGACTTGAGTCTGCCCAATGGGACGCCTGTGGAGACGTCTAGTCCCGCCTCCTCGTCCTCCCTCCTAAACCGCCTGCAGCTGGATGATGACCTGGACGGGGAAACCCGTGACCTCTTTGTAACTGTTGACGACCCCAGGAAACACGTTTCCACCATGGAAACATACATCACCTACAGGGTGGCAACTAAGGTAGGTTCACCCCAGGCCTAGCATATCGGCCCCAGGTACCTGTCCCTGCTCTAACATGTGGAATATTATTATCAGGGTGTTTTGTTGGACCTTTCCCTGCTCTAACATGTGGAGTATTATTATCAGGGTGTTTTGTTGGACCTGTCCCTGCTGTAACATGTGGAATATTATTATCTGGGTGTTTTATTATTCCAATTGGACTCTTAATATCTCACCCGGCACAGCCAGAAGAGGACTGGTCACCCCTCTGAGCCTGGGTCCTCTCTAGGTTTCTTCCTAAAATTCAACCTTCTTAGGGAGTTTTTCCTAGCCACTGAAATTCAACACTACTGTTGTTTGCTCCTTGGGGTTTAAGGCCGGGTGTCTCTGTAAAGCACTTTGTGACAACTGCTGTTGTAAAAAGGGCTTTATAAATACATTTGATTGATTGATTGATTGATTGATTTTGTTGGACCTGTCCCTGCTGTAACATGTGGAGTATTATTATCAGGGTGTTTTGTTGGACCTGTCCCTGCTCTATCACGTGGAATATTATTATCAGGGTGTTTTGTTGGACCTGTCCCTGCTCTAACACGTGGAATATTATTGTCAGGGTGTTTTGTTGTCATTGGGCCCCGTATCCACAGTAACGGTTCAGGGTCAGTCAGAAAAACAGCTTTGGCCTGCGTCCTGAAATGGCCCCCTATTCCTTATCTAGTGCACTATTTTGTAACCAATCCTCAGAGCTCTGGTCTAAAGTAGTGAACTTTATAGAATATAGGTCCCATTTAGTGATGTTTAGTGATGTTAATCACTGCCCAGATGATGGAAAATGTACTGTTGTTGATGGACTGTATCATAGCAACGCTTCTGTGTTTTTAGTAAGGGTCAAAGGTCTGCGTCTCTTTTGCTAACAGCTCAGAGGAACTCTCATGCCAAACCGTGTCCACGCTTCAATCAATCATATTTATTTATAAAGCCCTTTTAACATCAGCAGTTGTCACAAAGTGCTTTTACAAAACACCCAGCCTGAAACCCCATGGAGCAAGCAACTACAATGTTGAAGCTGAAATTTAGGAATAAACCTATAGAGGAACCAGGCTCTGAGGGGTGACCAGTCCTCTTCTGGCTGTGCCGGGTGAACATTTTAAGAGGACAAGTTGTAATAATTAATAAATGCATTTGGGCTGTGTCCAGAGTCCGAAGCATGACCAGATGGACAAGGACAGGGACAACCCAGGGGGGGTGGGTCAGCCGACTGGCCGCTGGAATCATCAGGATCGTCTTGATCTGCAACACAACCAGGAGGACTTTGGACAGGGGCAGCAACGGGTCTTTAGGGCCTGGTACTCGGGGGGGGGGGTATGGGCCAAAACCTCATGTCCTCCAAAGTTTAAACAGAGCAGGAGACATGAAACATTTAGAGAGTGCATTCCTTACTGACACCGAGGCCCCTTCCAGGGGGATTCAGGGCTTCTGTATAGTGGTTTACTATCTCAGAGTTTGAAGACTTCATGCTAGGTGTTTATAATGCACATCGTTTCCAGTTTTACCTGATGGCCAAGTAACACTGGACTTCCTTTACTGTGGAATGCTCAACAATAACACTGTAATTCCTTTACTGTTGAATACTCTGGCATTAACACTGTAATTCTTGCTTTGTGAAGGAAGTGGAGCACCGTACAGGGTAATCCATTAACTTGGAGAACTTTCTACAGGATCGGAGAAAATAGGGTCTTCTACAGTAGCTTTGACTGGATCATTGAACCAAATGCACGTTATCAATTCATTCTTGAATAGCATTGTATGGAACCAGTTTCTAATATATTTTAACCTTTAACTTTTTAACAAAGTTTCCAGTCTGTGGTTTTACAGTTCAAACAGATCAGTACCCATATGGCTACAGCTTTTAAAGTTAAACAGTAGTTAATCTGGTTGGGAGGTTGTGCTTGCGATTGTAATGCATCATTTCCTTGTGCTTTCTCTGGGTTGGGGTTAGGTAAGTGGAATCTAGACGCTTACTCTGGGTTGGGGTTAGGTAAGTGGAATCTAGACGCTTACTCTGGGTTGGGGTTAGGTAAGTGGAATCTAGACGCTTACTCTGGGTTGGGGTTAGGTAAGTGTAACCTAGATGCTTTCTCTGGGTTGGGGTTAGGTAAGTGGAACCTAGATGCTTTCTCTGGGTTGGGGTTAGGTAAGTGGAATCTAGATGCTTACTCTGGGTTGGGGTTAGGTAAGTGGAACCTAGATGCTTACTCTGGGTTGGGGTTAGGTAAGTGGAACCTAGATGCTTTCTCTGGGTTGGGGTTAGGTAACAGTGTAACCTACCTCCGTCTCTGTCCTCAGACCACGCGGGTGGAGTTCGATCTACCGGAGTACTCCGTAAGACGGCGCTACCAGGACTTCGACTGGCTCAGGTCCAGACTGGAGGACAGCCAGCCGACACATCTCATCCCCCCCCTCCCAGAGAAGTTTGTGATGAAGGGTGTGGTGGACCGCTTCTCTGAAGAGTTTGTGGAGACGAGGAGGAAGGCTCTGGATAAGTTCCTGAAGAGAGTGGCCGATCACCCAGTGCTTTCCTTCAACGAGCATTTAAATGCCTTTCTCTCTGCCAAGGTGTGTCAGGATGGGAGAGATCGGGGTTTTCACTTGACACCCTGACAGGATATTTAGAAAAGTTTTCAAGGGACAATGAGTAGCTGAAACAATGACCAAGTGTTGTCCTCACCCCTCGTAATAAGCTGAAGGACAGTGCTGGAGAAATGTAACCATTCAAACTTGTCCTATGGATGCTAGGACTGACCAAGTAAAACATGCTTAACTTGGTTTTCTATGGCAGTTGATATATTTATACGTTTTATACGTCAATAGTTTCTAGGTCCAAAAATGTATTTGGCAACAAGGCATTGGCCGTTTCAGGAGTCTCCAATGGAAGCTACAACATTGTATGTGGTGTTTGTGTGTAGATAACCTATGTTTATCTGTTTGTGTGTAGATAACCTATGTTTATCTGTTTGTGTGTAGATAACCTATGTTTATCTGTTTGTGTGTAGATAACCTATGTTTATCTGTTTGTGTGTAGATAACCTATGTTTATCTGTTTGTGTGTAGATAACCTATGTTTATCTGTTTGTGTGTAGATAACCTATGTTTATCTGTTTGTGTGTGCCTGTTTGTGTCTGTAGGACCTGAACAAGAGACAAGGTCTGGCTCTACTCACTAAGATGGGGGAGTCTGTGAAGTACGTGACCGGAGGTTACAAACTGAGGGCCAGACCCATGGAGTTTGCTGCTATGGGAGACTACCTGGATATGTTCACTCAGAAGCTAGGAACTATCGACAGGATAGCACAGAGGATTATTAAAGAACAGTCAGGTAAATAGATGTTGGGTTGGTTCTAGCTCATCTGTTCTGTCTCACTGCTTCAATACTCCGTGCCTGGACTGTAGCCATGACTCTGTACTTTAATCTGTTAAGGCCGGTCTGCTCTCTGTCTCTCTTTTTCCTCCTTTCTCTCTCTCCCCTCCATCACACTCTCACAAATTCAATATCAGTTACATTTAAAGGATTTTGTTTGTACGGGAGAAATGTTGTCCACATTGCTAGGGCAACTGTGAAATAAGAAAGATATCGTAATAAGTGGAAGGAAAAGTCCTGACTGTGGGTCCCTCTAGAGTACCTGGTGGAACTGCGTGAGTACGCTCCAGTCTACACCACCTGGGCGGCTTCGGAGGCGGCGCTACAGGAGCCTCTGGAGGGCGTAGCCGGCTGCCTGGCAAGCTGCTCCGGTGCCCTGGACGAACTCACTGAGGACATGAGCGAGGACTTCCTCCCCGTCCTCAGAGAATACGTTCTCTACGTCGAGTCCATGAAGGTAAAGTACACGATTCAGGCTGTGGAATGTCATTAAGGAGGTAGTGTTTCAGGGGTTTTAGGAGTATGGGGAATGGACTCCTTTTTTTGGATATCATACAGGAGAGGTCTAATGACCAGGTAGATATTGTGGTGCTTTGTTCTGTGGATTGTAGGCATACTTTCCAGAGTTAGGATTTCTGTTTAGAGGCTCCACATGGCTTTGTGCTACTTTGTGGTCTGCCCTATGGGGAAATACAGGGACTTTGTGAATAGTGTTGTCATTTCCTAAATGGTGAAACCAGTCTTGCTCAACTCATGGCGAAATATCTGATCTGACTCTCATACTAACATAGCGGCTTAATCATCCTCAGCTTCCAATTGGCTCATTAATTCCCACTCCTCTGCATATACTTTTTTCAGGTTGTTGTTATAAATGAGAATGTTCTCAGTCAATTTATGTGGTAAAAAATGGGGAGATGAACACTATATCCACAAAAACCCTAAAATGAATGCTATTAATCTGTACTTTATTTCAAATACAAAAATTTGGAGTATAGTGCCAAAATATTCTCTGATCTGATAATTGAACTTTTAGGCATGAACTTTTAGGCAGGGACTGGGAGACTGGCCACGAATGAGGGAAAGATAAACAGAGCAAAAGAATCTGAGAGGTCCTTGAAGAAAAAACAGATTCAGAGTGCCTCAGACTGGGGAGATTCAGAGGACCTGAGACTGGGGTGAAGATTCATCTCTCAGCATGACCTGCAAGCACACAGCCAAGACAATTCTGGAGTGGCTTCGGGACTAGTGTGTGAATATCCTTGAGTGGCCCAGTTAAAACCCGGACTTGAACCCCACTGAACATCTGTGGTGAGCCCTGAAGATCACAGTTCGCTGACACTCTCCATCCAATCTGACAGCTGGAGATGATCTACCAGGAAGAATAGAAGAAACTTAAGCTCAAATCCAACTGTGCAAAGCTGATAGAGGCAAAAATTCTTGAATACATTTTTACTGATCAAGAGAGGCTTCACATAATGAATATTTGTATGTATTTCATATACAGCCAATAGGAGATGAAACACTAAATAAAATATATCAATAGGGTGTTTTATTCAACATAAAATCAGAGTTGTAACTCATGACATTCTGGTTAAGTATGGTTAAAAATATATGTTTTGCTGTGAGAGAATAATAAGAGATATAATATTTGCAAACATATAGTGATTAGAGGACGGCCTTAAGGCTAGTCCAGTCTGGACAAAACATTTATTATTTTTATTATTTGAAGACATAAGGAAAGACAGCCTTTTTGTCTCATCACATGGAGTGCAGGGAGAGAAAGGTTAGATGAAGAACCTGTTGTCCTGGCTGCAGCCAAGTCTCCTGATGAGCTCCGATCTGACATACAGACTGCCAAGGAACCAAACTGACAACACATCAGGATGTCTTACTTCTCCTTTACTGATAAATACTTTTACTGACGAGTAAAGTTTTTGTTGATAACCGAGAATAAAGAGCGGAGCTTTCAAGGTTTCCTCCAGAACCGGAATGTAGTGTTCTTTTCATTTTGAAATGTGTATATTATTATTATTACTGGAGATGCATCTGGTGTTTTGGTCAGACGTGTGTGTTTATAACTTTCTTCAGATGTGTGTTTATATCTTATATTTGGCATCTGGTCCTCTCTTCTCAGTCGGTTCTAAAGAAGAGAGACAACGTCCAGGCAGAATACGAGGCCAAACTGGAAGCTGTTGCCTTCAGAAAAGAAGAGAGAACGACTGCAGCAGCCGTGAGTCTGCTCAACACCCCATGGACCCTGGCCAAACGTAGGGCCTAGTGGATAGGCCGCCATTTAGGACTCGGTGTGAGAGCCTTAGTTGTCTACCGCAGTGTCTCTAATGCAGTTTCTTAACACTGAGGAGGCTGAACATTGAAGCCATCGTTGAACGGACAGTAATGATGAGACTAGTGGGCCCCTGGTCTGTTATGGCAGTTACCCAGCTTTAACCATCACAGTGGTGTGCTATCAATGCTAATGATAATGTTTCTGCTTTTCCTCACAATCCTGGTCCCTCCTTTTAGTGTGGTGCTATTTCCATTTTAACCAAGCATTTAGAGTGGAGTAGTGTGTCCATAGCGCCCCTCTAAAAACAATGTGTTTTGTAGTTTATCCATAGTTCCATGCTCAGAACTCTGTTCCTTGCTGTTTTCCCATAGTTCCATTCTCAGAACTCTGTTCCTTGCAGATTACCCATAGTTCCATGCTCAGAACTCTGTTCTTTGCAGTTTACCCATAGTTCCATGCTTAGAGCTGTTGCCTGTCTGGTCCCTGCATCAGGTGCCTACAGATGTGGAGAAGTGCCAGGATAGAGTGGAGTGTTTCAACGCTGATCTGAAAGCAGACTGGGACCGCTGGCAGAACAACAAAAGACAAGACTTCAGACAGCTTCTCACTGGCATGGCCGACCACAACATTCATTACTACGAGAAGGTAACAGAACTACATAGTGTGATGATGGTAGTAAATCACGTAAAGCATAAAATGAGGACAGTGTACCGAAAACAGGATTAAGGCAACAGACAACAACCTAATTAAAATAGAAAAGGAAAGCTACATCGTTTAGCAGGAGCTGAGTCAGGGCTGAGCTAACCTTTGTCCTGTACAGCCAGCCATAGTTGTAGTTCAACACTCAAATGTTTAGAACAGGATGAAAAGAAGAAGTGATTAGTGGTTTATAGTGTATTTTTTGGTGTAACCCGGGCTGTGAGGGGAGTGTCTCAGCTCTCCTCTAGATCCGCCCTGGAAACCCATGTCAGTGAACCGCGTGTTACTAGGCAACAACAAGATTCCATTCTCACAAGTCATCAGAGTTTAATATGAGACGAACACAGAATGTGTCCTGCTTCGTTGATGGTGTCTGAGTCTGTACCTGTTTCTCTGGGTCTCAGTGCCTTGCAGCCTGGGAGTCCGTTATGCCACTACTACAGGACCCACAGTCACCGGAGGCCAGGAGCGATTCAGAGAAAGACTGAGATTAGGTGTCTGGACGACGCTTGGCCGAGGACGTTACATCGCCAACATTCCTCACATGAGATACCAGTGTTACATACAGACACATCCTGAAAGGGGCTCAGCCAAGGAAACTGGCTTTTAGGGCCAGATACCGAAGTCTTAGTTGTTTTGGTGTTCCTGTTTTTGAAACGCATCCTCCCATCCTGGCTATGAAGGCGGAGACATGGGGCCGTGTGGACAGAAGGGTGTGTTCTGTTCCTCGTTGCACAGCACCTCGTCGCACGAACTAACAACCAAACGGACCGAAACTGGGAGGAAAGGGCGACCTGAAGCTTCAGCTGCTAAATGCTTTACTGTAGAGATCCCACGACCTGTCTGGCCAAGAAGCTTTCTGTCACACCCACCAGCCCAAGGATCACTGAATGGAGCCAGCTGACGTCTCTGGAAAACTAACATGTATAGCTTTTCATCTGTTTGGAGTTTTCTAATCTGTTGAATGATTGGTTGCCAATGTGCTTTTTGTAAACAATGCAGATCTTTGATGGAATTTGATTCCGAAGTGTAATGGACTTTTGGAGCAGCCTGGAGAGCACAGCAGCAGCGTCCGTTCAAGGTCACAACTAATAGAACAGCAGTCCTCTGGCCAAAGATATAAGGGACTGTACAATGTGTGAACTGAGGCTTTCTCATGGATATGTTCCTGGGGGATTCTGTCAAAAGTTGTGCGCTATCCAATAAAGTAAGAAAAGGTATAATTTGGGATTAATAGTATTATAGGGACAGGTGGTCAGAGACAGGTTAAATTCATGAGGTTTTGGTTTGTTTTCTGAGCTCTCGGCTGTATACAGTTACTGTGGAAGTCTGTTTCACATTACTGCGTCTGCAGGGCTATGTTACGATGCAATGTTGTGGCTCATTATCTCTGTGCTCGTCAGGAGGAATACATCCCAAAGGGCTCCCCGTTCCCAACCTAGTGCCCCTGTCAAAGGTAGTGCCCCAGGCCTATAAAGAGTGCCATTTGGGATGCTAGCATTGCTTCCTATGAACGTGACTCATTGTCTCTCTCCTGTGGGCCAAATGCCAGCCTATTCCCTTGATAGTGCACTACTTTTGATCAGGGCTGATGGGAGATTTATATTGGGAAAAGGGCACCTTTTGGCTGCTGACATACTGTTTCCTTGTAATTTTGTTTTATCTAACCATGGAAGTTCTGTAAGTTACTCCTAACAAGGATTTAAGATTCACTTTCAGACTGGAAGAAAGATGGTTATACATGAATATTTGTGTTCTGAAACCTGCACTAAAGAAAACTAATTGCATAATTTTGCTTCTGGAGAAGTTGACTTCGAAAAGCAACTGACTATGAAAATTGCAGCCTTGCTGCCCTCTAG
The DNA here is from genome assembly GCF_011004845.1 of Esox lucius. Taxonomy (NCBI): domain Eukaryota; kingdom Metazoa; phylum Chordata; class Actinopteri; order Esociformes; family Esocidae; genus Esox; species Esox lucius. The sequence continues at coordinate 24,091,990 of NC_047591.1, forward strand.
TGGTGGCTGAAGAGAAGTGGGACAGGATAGTCAGCACACCACTGTTTTCCACACATTTAATACTATTGTATTAGGGCTTCAGATGGGAGCTGCCACTGTATTTTTCATTTTGTTTGATATCAATAAGGGGATGTGATTCAAGTGACCATTCACAGGTTGACATTTTTTTAAAAATATTTGTTAAAAGCCTTTAACACTTTGTCTGACCAAATTTTAGTTCAAATTGATTAAATGCAAACATATCACTGAGGAATTGTGTGGTCAGACGTCTGTAGCTGTAAAACAAATTCACTAGGAACCAAACCCATGCCACCGGAACAAAACAGGGATCCTCTTGTTTTCATAGCAAATATCCATTGCAAAATGTTTTGCTACAAAGTGCTCGTATGACCAGACCCCTACAGTGTCACCCAGCACCTGTGCCCTCACAGCCTCTGAGCGCCTTCCCTTTTACCAGTGGTGGGGGGGGTTTCTTCATCAGGCAATTTGAAAGACTCTTGTATTTTATTGTTTTGTACACGTGAATTAATGAAGCTGAAAAGATGAAGGAACCGCCAAAGCTGGTAATTCTAAAAAGAACTCACTTTGTGAAGCAGTTTGTATAGAACGAGTGTGTCAAATCTGTCTGTGCTGCCTGTTTTGCTCCAAGTGGCTTTGCTGCCTGTTTCACTCCACCTGATTTATAATCAGATCCAAAAGCACTCTTGTGCCCAGCGTGTCCATAGTAACAGTCTTTAATTAATGTCCAGGCTGTCAGGGGTGGAGCTGAGGCCAAAAAGTGTGTTCTTCTGTTCTAATCAGGATCTCCCTTAATCTGAAGTGTGTTCTAATGAGCGCACAGAGAGGCTGGATCTTTCTCCTTAAGTAACAGTTATGATTTGGTTGTTTTGCCGTGACCGGCTGTTCTGTCTGTGTATATATCTCGGTGAGTGCCCTATGGACTTGTTGGGGACACCATGTAGGTGTGTCTGGGGAAATTGTGTCACGAATTTCACCGAATTCTCTCTGTAGTGCACTACTTTTGACCCTTGAGAGTAGGGTGTAATTTGGGACAGCGGCTTACTTTTCTATTTCCAAACCCAAATGTTTCTAAACCAAAGGCTGCCTGTCTCTCTCCGGTTCTCCCTCTCTGTCTCTCCTTTTTTTTAGTGTGGGTTGTTTGCTATTGAATCATATGTACATGTTGATGTTGAGATAACACTTTGAATACTAGTGTGTTTGTGGATGTTGTCTTTACCTCAGATGATTTTAGATATTGGACCAATTAAAAGGAATGTATTTAATCTGTACATTAGATTTATTCAAAAAAATATATCATACAATAAAGAACACCATAATGCTGTACAAAATTAGTTCAGCTCTGCTCAGCAAGTTACTCAGTGACAAATATGAAGGCGACATAATTTAAAAAGCTATAATACAATACATTATTGAACAACATATACAATTCAGTACAGTACATTATAAAACAGGTGATTTAAACCCTGAATGCTGATTGGCTGAAATGAGGTGTATGAGGTGGTGTACTGAGGATATAAACAAAAACACAACTGCATTGGTAAGTGGTTTATAGTAACACTAAGGCGCTTCTGTGGTTAGTGGTACAGGACTAATATACCATAATTAACCAAGCAGGTGTTGCCCTTAACCATGGTATATCAGCCATATACCATACACCTAACCCTGCTGACTACCATACACCTACCCCTGCTGACTACCATACACCTAACCCTGCTGACTACCATACACCTAACCCTGCTGACTACCATACACCTAACCCTGCTGACTACCATACACCTAACCCTGCTGACTACCATACACCTACCCCTGCTGACTACCATACACCTACCCCTGCTGACTACCATACACCTACCCCTGCTGACTACCATACACCTAACCCTGCTGACTACCATACACCTAACCCTGCTGACTACCATACACCTACCCCTGCTGACTACCATACACCTAACCCTGCTGACTACCATACACCTAACCCTGCTGACTACCATACACCTAACCCTGCTGACTACCATACACCTAACCCTGCTGACTACCAGCATTGATGACATCCGCAAGAATGTGTCAGTTTGTGTCACGGCCCCTGGATGTCTCTGGGAGACTGCGGTCAAGTTGAACACTGTTTAGGAGTCCATATCTAAGAGGCAGAGGTGCATTAAAATTGCAGTGGCACATGTCAGCTGTCCATCAGTCTTATAGTAGGCATTTTCACAGTGAGAGAGACGATGGGCCACTTCTGGGATCCTCAATGGCATGGCTGTAGGACCCAGACATGCGGCTGCATTGAAATCAACTGGTTACTTGGAAATCTCTGACTTGTGCTTTCAAGACGACTGTGTGAGACAAACAAGGTCAGAACATCAGACAGTCAGACCTGCAGATCACTGATGTCATTATAACTAATGTTTGAGTCCAAAGTCATGTCAGTCCCCGATTATTTTCTCATAACCGTCTTCCCGGCCAGCTCTGCAACCCACAATACTGGAAAAAGAGAGAAAAACAAACCCATTAGGAAATAAAATGTGGACACACTTTACAGCATTGGACCCTATTACTGAGTCATAATGACATGTATAAAATGGAAAGTGTAATTGTATTGTTATTCATTATAACCCTGTTCACTGTTCTTTAGGGTTAAGATATTAGCTGACAGGTATGGTGGCCACGACGGTGATGATGTAATGTCTTACCTGACAGGTATGGTTGCCAGGACGGTGATGATACTGGACAGGGTGAACACAAACCCGGGAAACCAGTCCAGTGTTGCCTGGTAGACCTTGGTGTAGGCTGGAGTGTACACCAAACTGGCAATTTTGAAGGACAGCTGCAGTGAGATAAGGGTGATCCCTGTAAAGATATAATGTTAGCACTGTTTACAGCAGTTCCCTCACAGTGTCAGGAGAGGGTGCTGTTACTACACTGTTGTTGGTGAGGTGAACGCTGGTTAAATGTCTTTACAGTAAAGTATACACCACTGTAATATTTAAGGAGTAGGACAATCCCTGTTGGACTAACTCCATCTACTTGTCGGACTGATGAGAATCCATGATTTAATTGGCGTAACAGTGGACAAAAGTGGACATTCTTGTGCTATGTCCTGTATGGACACACCTGGACATCCTATTACTAGGGATCAAATTCCTTAACTGAAACTTAAGTTGGATATTTTTCATGTATAAAATGCATGGCCATCATGCATTTAAGGGTAGCATATTATTTTGTAATCAATATGTAAAGACTTAAATCTGTTTCCATAGGCCTCATGTCACATTGGTCAGAGGAAATTCAGTATTGCATGGTACATATGGTACAAGACCGTTCTTAAAACAGAAACTGAAGAAAGCAAAACAGGGAAGTGCATGGAAAATATAATCACACCTTGTGTCACAAACAGTACCCTAAACCCTGCAGATAAAAACAGGTTGGTTGTGCACTACATTGGAGCCAGGGCCAGGCCTACCTACACCCGATCTGCCTGTTGCCTGCTTTGTATGGCACGCATCACGACATGACATCTACAGAGGGACACACCCTGACAGTGGCACACTGGACCGAATATCACTAACTAAAGCCTTTAAATGCTACACATTTTATACCCGAAACCAAACCCTGGTCTCACCGAACTGCAAAAAGTCCAGGTGAATGAGAGTTACAAAGGCAAACCTCACTAAAGTCTGCCATTACGCCACTCAACTGACTCATCCAAAACATCCTTTGTCCAAACTTTCTGATTCCTAGGAGACAGATTAAAGGTCAAGATAGGGTGAAATCCTGATGACAGATTAAAGGTTGATTTAGGGTGAAATCCTGATGACAGATTAAAGGTTGATTTAGGGTGAAATCCTGATGACAGATTAAAAGTTGATTTAGGGTGAAATCCTGATGACAGATTGAAGGTTGATTTAGGGTGAAATCCTGATGACAGATTGAAGGTTGATTTAGGGTGAAATCCTGATGACAGATTAAAGGTTGATTTAGGGTGAAATCCTGATGACAGATTAAAGGTTGATTTAGGGTGAAATCCTGATGACAGATTAATGGTTGATTTAGGGTGAAATCCTGATGACAAATTAATGGTTGATTTAGGGTGAAATCCTGATGACAGATTAAAGGTTGATTTAGGGTGAAATCCTGATGACAGATTAAGGGTCAAATTGTAATGAAATTCTGATGGCAGATTAAGACAGGCTTATAGAACTACTATAACAGACAGGCAGACAGGGCTATAGAATTGTTATAACAGACAGGCAGACAGGCCTATAGAACTGTTATAACAGACAGACAGACAGGGCTATAGAACTGTTATAACAGACAGACAGACAGGGTTACAGAACCGTTATAACACATACCATATGATGAGCCGTTGACCTGTTTGGACAGCAGCGCCCTGATTGTGGGCATCGGGATCAAGGCGAACAGGGTCAAGGCCCGAGCTATAAGACAGGCCAGAGTATCAAGACAAACACACCAGAACTCAAGAGTTCCTTTTCTATAATTCAAGGTTTTCATAATTCATATAATTCTTTCATACTGTGTGTCAGTTCTTTCATTCTGTGTCATCTATTATTTTCTTGTTTCCTGTTAAAGGCCAGGATTTAATATCAGCAGAGAATACTGTAGGTATTTTAGCAGTTGAAGGCAGTGTTCAACAGTAACCATGCCTTTAACTGTTAACTGTTTTTTGCCAAAGTTAATGGTTCCTTTGTGGTTTTGTATGAAAGCAGTGAAGAGCAGTTCCCCTAGTCAACTTTCCAGTAACTCAATAACAGTATGAGGAAGTTGGCAGTGCAGTTTTAGAATACTGTACCAGAAGGGGTAAAGATAAAGCATGGTTTTAAATAAATAAGCTGTTGCTGTCTTATAAAAACATGCTATCAAAGAACATTTTGCTGGGTTTCAATTCCTAAATTCTGTGTTTACTGGTTAAACAACTCAGTATTGTGTTCATGTTTGCCTTTCCCTCACTCTGTGTTCAAAGCAACCATTTAAATGTGAATGCACTTTATTTATTCACAATATTATTTATTTTACCAAACACATATAATTCTGAACATAAATCAAATGTGTTGAGGGAGTCTGGTAATATTTGTATGTTTTTGTACAGTACCAAGACCTGTCTGGTATTAATTGTAGGTTTTTATACAGTACCAAGACCAGTCTGGTAGTAATTTAAGGTTTTTATATAGTACCAAGATCTGTCCGGTAGTAAGTGTAGGTTTTTATACAGTACCAAGACCAGAGTTGTAGAAGTTAATGTATTCACATAAAGGTGCATCATCTAGATAGAAATGTACTGTATTAAATGTTTCTTTTATGAATACATTTGAAATGAGACATTGGTTGAATCACTTCTAACACACAGATCTAAATGAAAGGCCAGTCTGGCTGAGTTAACAACTGATTCAGATCACTGGTTGAAAAGCTGATCTGATTGATCAAAATGAATGAATCAGAATTGGGTTGTCTGTGTAAATGTAACCCCTTTCCGAAAAAGTTGAAAAGGAAAGTTTTGAGTGAGGAACAGAAGCGTTCAATTTGCAGTGGTCCCTTAATTTTCTGTTCCTCACTCAAAACCTTCCTTTTCGACCTATTTGGAAAGGAAAAAAAAAGGTACAGTGGTCTCTTAATAGTTCCGGAGCAGTATTTAAAACAGGGTTGCCCAATATACACTGCTTAAAAAATTTCTGGAACACTTAAATCACACATCAGGTCTCGATTAACGAAATGTATTAAAGATCTAAATCTTTGCTGTATATTGTGCTATTTGTTGAGAACGGTCAGTGGAAACCAAAATCACAAAACTGACTGAGGGTTGGATTGAAACTCACACCAAAAACCAAAGTAAACAATTGAAATCACAGGCTGAAAAACTTGAACATCAAGGCTACTTATAATGTGACTCAGTAGTGCATGTCACATGCCTGTATGCACCTACTACAACATCTGGGCATGCTCCTGATGAGAAGGTGGATGGTCTCCTGGGGGAACTCCTCCCAGACCTGGATCAGGGCATCAGTGAGCTCCTGGACAGTCTGTGGTTCTACTTGGCTACATAACGTCCCAGAGGTTCAGGTCTGGGGAACGTGAGGCCCAGTCAATAGCATCAATGCCTTCATCATCCAGGAAATGCCTACACTCTCTGGCCACCCCCAAACCAGTCATGCTGGATGATGTTGCAAGCAGCATAACGTTCACCATGGCTTTCAAATGCTCATTGTGAAACTGCTCTCATCTGTGAAGAGAACGGGGCACTAATTGTGGACATGACAATTCCGGCCTTCTCTGGTGAATGCTAATCTTGCAGCACGGTGCTGGACTGTGAGCACAGGTCCCACTAGAGGACATTAGGCCCTCATGAAGTCTGTTTCTGAAAGTTTGGTTAGAAACATGCACACCAGTTGCCGGCTGGAGGTCATTTTGTAGGGCTCTGGCAGTGCTCCTCCTCCTGCACCTCCTCATACAAAGGAGCAGATACCGGTCCTGCTGCTGGATTGATGCCCTTCTACAGCCACGTCCAGCTCTCCTTGTGTTATGGCCCATCTCCTGGAATCTTCTCCATGCTCTCCTCCAGGCTGTACTGGGAGACACAGAAAACTATCCTGCGACGGCACATATGGATGTGTCATCCTGGAGGAGCTGGACTGCCTGGGCTGCAGGTACTGTCTCATGCTACCAGTAGTGACGAGGACACTAGCAAAACTAAAGAAGATTCAGTCAGGAAGTATATGGAGAGAGCAATTGTCTGTGGCCACCACCTTGAAAACCATTCCCTTTTTGGGGGTTGTCTTGCTGTTGCCTCTCAAGTGCACCTGTTGTCATTTTCATTTGCACCAAAACAGGTGACATTGATTCACAATCACTTATGCTTTTTAAGTGGACAGATTGATATCCCTGAAGTTTAATTGACTTGATAGTATACTGTGATAATTAGTGTTCCCTTAATTTGAAGTTAAGATATTTGGGAAACCGTATGAAACATGCTGCAGCTAAGAGGAAATATGTTTTTTCTCAGTGTTTCAGATAGGAAGGAATAATAAGGTTTACATGCCTGTTAAGATGCCTATTCACTTAGTGTCCTAGCTTTTATTTCTCAGATGCCGCATATTAAAACACAACCTATCTAAATATCAGTCACATTCAGTTCAATGGCATAATTGTTGCGGTTCTGTCTTTTCCCGCTTGTGTGTTTTTTAGACCTTAACCACAGCCACATCTCCTAATGAATAATTTAAGTTTTTTCAATAATGACACATTATCTGATTGATTAGCTGAATAGATTTTCATCAGATATTGTTGTAGGAAGAATTCTCATAACCAAAGCCTGACCTGGATTTAGTTTGGACCATAGCTACTGCAGGGCCAGACTCAATTCAACACGTTTGTTAGTCCCTCCCTTTCTAGCCGTGTGTGTGTGTGTGTGTGCGTGTGTGCGTGCGTGCGTGTGTGCGTGTGTGCGTGTGTGTGTGCGTGCGTGTGTGCTTTAACTGATAATTCAATGTTGTTACCAGAAATGATGAAAACATCATGTCTCACCCAAATAGAACATGTATGTTGCTGTGACAAAAGCCATGAAGTAGATCCCGGCAGCGAAGGACACCATCCCGATGATGATGAGGGTGACATCACTCACCCAACGGGACATCACCATGACGCCAAGGAAGCTTGTCAGGAAGACGACAAACCCAGCAGCGTTACCGTAGCCCACCTGTTCCAATGAGAGGTTTACCCAGAGATCATTAGGTTACAGCTTTAGTTCATAAATCAATAACTCAGGTTGGCCTCTGGGACCAAATAACCCTAGACCCAACCAAGCATCGTAAGAATTACATGCAAATGTACCTACTGCCCCTATCGAATGTAACACCAAATGACCTGAAGTGGCTCAGGTCTCCAAAAGCATCTTGTGTAGTAACCTGGGTAAACCTGCAGACTCTGTTGCCAACAGTTGTGATTTCAAACCCAGGTTGATAAAACCGTTTTGGAAGAATTGTCAGCATTTCAATTAACGAAGTTCAATGACTGATGTAACCCTGTGAATTTGCACTCGCACCTAGCATCTGGTTTAGTCACGGTTGTAAAGCTGCACACTCTGTTGCGTATGTTTGAGTTCAAACTCAGAAACTCAGTGTCAACATTTCAGTTCACAAAGTTGAATGACGGGGAAAATACTTATTTTCCTCTGTTGATTTGAATTCGCAAACATTGGAGCACATCAACCCGTCCCAAACAGAATACCCTTAGAAACCAAAGATCTATTTATAAAGAACAGTGTGCACCACTGCCCCAAGTGGCCATCCCAAATGTAACAAATTATTACTAAGTGTCAAAGGTCTCCTAGAGCATTTCACAGGGGTAAAGTAATAGTTGTGTATTGAAACCAAGGAGCAAACACCTAGGCTGAAAAATGAAGTGCCAAAAACCGCAATTCATAAAATGGCCACTTGTGGCCTGGTACCCAGCCTAAAAATATACATATTGTCTTGTGTTAATCCAAATGAAATAATCCGTGCGTTAGTTTCGACTCACCTGGGTAGCGCTCCAGTTGAGGGGCTCCTTCATCTCAAAAGTCACCAGTATCTCCATCCCTCCTCCGACAGCAACGTCATATAAGATCCCGCTCGCGAAAAGGAGAATAATGTTTAGGATATTCCTGGAGTTTTGCCCGCCCATGAAGCCGTTGGTCTCTTTGCGCTCTTGTGTGCTTAGCGACACGCGTGGCACATAGAAAATAAACGTTGTGTAGAGGAGACACGCAAAGTACAACGCCACACTTAGGCCCACCAGCAATGTTCCTTGTTTGAAGTTTAGGATGTACAACTGAAAAAGGTGCCCAGACGCTAAACTCCCGAAGAGACCGGCTACACCGTAGACCAGCTCAATGCGCATCATTTGGAAAGCGCGGCCCTCCTCCGAGGAAGAGAGCGACACAAGGGCCATGACCCCGGCCCAGTAAGAACAGAAACCCCCGCACAGTCCATGGACCACCACCCCGCCGAACATTGCCTCTATCGGGAGCTCCAACACGATGACCAGGAGAAGGACCACTCTAGAGATCAGGTAGCCAACTAGAGGAATCACTATAGGGATCTTCCGGTACCCACGGTCACCTACCTTATATGAATAAATGAAAGAATTAAATAATTTAAATATCAGAAATATTTAAAACACAAAGATGGTGCAATCTTATCCATGAAGCAGGCTAGGATTACAAGAAAACCCCATGACATACCCATACTAACCTTGGCTAAAATAATTGCTGGCAAGATTGGAACGAATTTCGAAAGCATATTATATGTCATGTAAAAGTTTGACATAGCTTTCTGACGGCTGTCCTCCGTAGGGGTCGAAAAATGCGAATCAGTCGCGTTGGCACATCGATTTTTTACAACCATCTGCAAACCGGTGTCAAAAAATGCGCTGGCAATTTGGGCAAATAGGACAACCGGCTCGATGCGTCCACGCAGTGCCCCCAATGTCAACATGGTAAATCCAGATCCGTAGGCGTATAAAGAAACACTATAACAACATAACTCCAAGAATCGGAGCTGTAGTTCTCTAATCCTGTTACAGAAGCACTGCCTCCTCTCCGAGTCTAACTGACTGAACAGATTTACGTGTTACTAAACACGACATATTCTACCATTCATAACTTATTTCCGTGTTCCAAACAGATCCAGACATTACAAAAGACAGGGCGGGACTGCTACGTCAGTTTTAAAATGTTCGCTCAAAGTTCGAAATTGAAGTGAACTTACAAATTAGAGAATATAATTAGTTCATTCAAAATGGTTTATTTACTAGAACTATTTGGATTTCAAAACATCATAATAATTCGTTCCGGAGCAGTGCCGGCCCGTGGGGTTGTGGGGCCCTAGGCAAGATCATGAAAATTGGCCCCACTCCAGTAAAAAACTGTCATTACAATTTTATGAAGGAAGAAAAAGCACATGAGATGACAATTTCAATATTTAAGTTTATAAATGTTTATTAAGTGTAGCAACAGCCTACATATGAAAAAATATTTACACAATGAAACTCAAATAAATAACATAAAATGTATGAATTGTACATAATAGCTTACATATGAAAAAATATTTATATGAAACTCAAATAAATAAAATAAAATCTATGAATTGTACATAAAAAAAATTATATAAATTATATACACCACTGTTCAATAGTTTTAGATCGGTTAGGATTTTTAATGTTTTTAAAATAACTATTTTCTGCTCACCAAGGCTGCATTAAAAAAATTAAATAAAAAAAACTGTAATATTGTGACATATTATGATAATTTAAAATGACTTTTCTATTTTAATATATTTTAAAATGTAATTTAAAATGCACAGGGCTGCTAGAATCCTAACTAGAACAAAAAAATGTGAACACATTACTCCTGTCCTGGCGTCCTTACACTGGCTGCCTGTTAGGGTTAGGGCAGATTTTAAGGTTTTACTCCTAAATCAATACATGGACTTGCTCCTACTTACCTTGCTGAAATGATCCAGCCATACATACCTACACGTAACCTACGATCGCAAGATGCAGGCCTTTTAATTGTACCTAGAATTTCTAAACAAACAGTTGGAGATCAGGGCCTTTTCTCATAGAGCTCCACTCCTGTGGAATGATCTGCCAATTAAGGTTAGAAATGCAAACTCAGTGCAAACTTTCAAGTGTCTACTAAAAACTCATCTCTACAGCACGGTTTATAATTAGGTGTAGCCTGGCCCGGGGGCGTGAAGGTGACCAGTAGGTTTGATACTGTCCACCCTTGCTGTCTTGCCAGGTGGGCTCTCATCGCCACTGGGATGCCCTCCCTCCAATGCCTTTCGGGGGAAGAGTCACTGGCTTGTTGTTGACTATCTGTTGCGCACTTGTGCAATTGAGCTGTACGCTGCTAGCAATACTCGGCCCTCATTCAGGGGGGTTGCAGTTGGTGGGTGTCCCTTTGGTTGATGCCTGGCAATGTCGGTGGATTGAATTCCTGCCTGTTGGGCCCTGTCCGGGGCCTCCCCCGGGTAGGGCCACAGTGTCACTGGACCCCCCCCGTCTCAGTTCCAAGGTGTTACGCTGCTATATTATTGTGCTGGGGGATATGAGGAATGCACTACAAACTTTTTTTCAGTCTCCTCCAGTTTAAAATTTTAGGAGGAGATGAGGTCCTGGTCCACACCTGTGGATTACCTGGTTTGGGGGGCCTGTTGCTGTCCCTGTCCTTGTCCACCTGGTCATACTTCTGACCTAGTCTAAAATCAAATAGACTCTGGATTTAGCCCAGAGACATTTATTTATTATTCCAATTGGACTCTTAATTTCTCACCCGGCACAGACAGAAGAGGACTGGTCACCCCTCTGAGTCTGGGTCCTCTCTAGGTTTCTTCCTAAAATTCGACCTTCTTAGGGAGTTTTTCCTAGCCACTGAAATTCAACACTACTGTTGTTTGCTCCTTGGGGTTTAAGGCCGGGTGTCTCTGTAAAGCACTTTGTGACAACTGCTGTTGTAAAAAGGGCTTTATAAATACATTTGATTGATTTGATTGATAATTTCTTCCTCGGATGAATTTTCTGCATCATTACTCCAGTCTTCAGTGTCACATGATTCTTCGGAAATCATTCTAATATGGTGATTACATTTTTTTTCAAAATAAATGTAATTTTAAAATAGATTAAAATAGAAAAGTATTTTTAAATTATCATAATATTGTCACAATATTACTGATTTTTTAATTGTTTTTTAATCAAATTCAGCCTTGGTGAGCAGAAGAGACTTCTTTTAAAAACATTAAAAATCTTACAGATCTAAAACTTTTGACCGGTAGCGAATTAGGCTATAGATTGCTATAAATTGCTCAATATTTAAGTGTATTTACATTTAAACAAACAAGAGTGCAAGTGAGCTTGAAAAATTAAACCAAACATATTTACATGAAAAACAAATAAAATAAATAAATTGTACATAAAACCAAATCAAATAAAAAATAAATGCATTCTATAATAAAATATAAGGATACAGATTTAGATTCTTACTCTGCGTGACTTCTTTGCTGCAAAGTCGTCAATCACCTAATCATATGACACAGTCTCACATGTTTCGTGGGTAATACTCAAAATAGCAAGTCCTGATAAGCGCTCCTGGGCAATTGTGGATCTCAGGTATGTTTTGATTAGTTTGAGCTTTGAAAAGCTTCTTTCTGCACTGGCTACAGTAACAGGTAAGGTCAATGCAATCCGAAGAGCTGTCCAGAGATTGGGGTACATTTCGGGCAAATGCTGAGTGTGAATAAATGACAGGAGGCTAAGCAGGGTCATTTTGCTTGACGGCAGTTGTGGAAAGTTTGTCAACTCAAGAGCAAGTTCCCTTCCACTGATGTCTGCATCTTTGTTTTGGCGAAAGAGTTTTACTAAGTGTCTCACATTGTGCTCCCAATTCGCTTAGTGTCAGACTCTGGAAGTTAAGGAACACGCGATCATTGTATTGTTACATTTATTTTTATTAAAACTAATACAGCAAAAAATAACGCATTATTTATAGAAGTCAGAAGAACATACCTTTACTTTGAGCTTGTCTTTCTTCCTCAAACATTTTCCTCTTCCTCTTCTCAGCTCCAGACAGATGGCGTTGGGATGCCATTTCTATTAAAATTCTGATTTCAATTCAATTAACTAAAAAGCATAGCTGAGTTGCTGACATGACTTTGACTCTGACGAGACTTTGTGATGTTATGACAGACAAGATGCAATCCAAATATGTGAAGTCGATATTACCATAGAGATTATAATATTTGGTATTTTATTTTTGTCAGCACATTTTTGTCATGCAAAATGCCAAATATATAGGCCTAAGCAACTAAGCATTACTAAAGTTTAGAGCGCCACAAAAAAAAGGTCTCTTGTTTCTAAAAAGTGTGGTGGAGTCCATGTGTGTGAATACTGTGATAATTACGGTACTCAAGGTCTACCACTATATCACAGGCGGCATTATGCAAATTAGTGTGTGACGCGCTACTGTGTATATTTCTCATGTTTTTGTATTTTATCATTCTATTCTTATGTATTTATCATATTTTTCTGAAATTTGTCATGTATAGCCTACAGAGCTATCCTTTTAATGTATGTAGTGGGTCTGGGTATTTTTGTAGCTACCGTCTTTGTGAACTGTATCATGTTTAGTAAGGTCCACGCAATGATTCTTCTAAAAGTGCTCACCCGAGCTTTTAGTAACATTATTAATAAAATATTTATTATGAACGTCATAAGATTGGGGGCCCCCCTTGAAAGGTGGGGCCCTAGGCGACCGCCGGCTCTGTTCCGGAGTCATGTATTACTTTCTTTATCTTTTTCCTCTAGTGTCAATTATTCTCTCTTTTCTGTTAGTATTTTTTTCAATCTTGTTTCTCCTCATGCCACTTTATATTTTCTGAATGTTGGGTAAAGGGGATATTTTGATTGGTTAATTACGTTTGATCGACCGTGGAACTCACAAAGATTAGTTATTTTAACCACAGCCTTTCCGACTTGCAGTCCATACTTTAACACAACACATAAGGTGTGTGTGTTTGTGGTTTTACTATACATGTAGGGGCGAGAAGACCCCACAATGATAGTAAAACCTGACCATTTGGTCACCACAAGGTTTTTCGGCCTGACCCAGCAAGGAAATTGTATTTCTCTGGATTAGGAGATTGGTTCTAAATTTTTAGGGTTTGTTTTAGGGTTAGGTTAAGTTTAGTTATAAAAGTTAGGCTATTGAGGTTCCGGTTAGGTTAGGATTAGATTAAGGGGAAAATAGGAAATAATTTTTGTGGTTCCCACAAGGAAATAGGAACATGTTTGCATGGATAAACAGTTAGTACATTTAAATTGGTAAACGAAAGGCCAGTAAAATTGCAAGGGCAAACCCGATTACTCAGCTGCTTAACAGATTAATCAACCAATCATCACAAAATTAAACAATTTATTTTTAATGAGAAAATAATTATATATGAATATTGTGAGCCTTACAAGTACTATATAAACCAATATTTGCAGAATATGCCCATATAATCGGGTTAACACATATAAGCAGACCTTCAGATATGTTTGTGACCACTTTATGACACCGCTGATGCTCCTTGCAAGCCATAGGGCAACATCACCACCCCCCTTCACCCAGAATCTACTGGCGCTTTGAAGGACACTACATGTAAGATAGCAAAGCAAAGCCTCTGCGGTTACAATGATAAGTAATGCAATAAAAAATAAAAACACCACAAATTCAAAATGAACACAATCAACTGATAATTCTTTCTCGTGTGCATGTTAATTAAAATTCCACAAGTGTTCAGTAATGTCAGAGGCCTACAATCAGAAACCTGTCTCACTCTGTGTTCAAATCCCTTGGCAGAACTGTCGGGAAGTATTGTAGAGTCTCATGAAGTAGCATGGAGTATCATTAAGTATCGCAGAGTATTCACTAGTGAATGTTGTCTGCTTCAGCACTGAATTGCAATTGTTTCTGCACAGCAAAAAAAAACACAGCAAATCAGTCAGAACTCCACCATGCTATATTTCTGATTGTCAAAATAGTGTGGCTCCACAGCAAATCAGAACTCGACCATGATATATTTCTGATAGTCAAAATAGCGTAGCTCCATTCAGATCTCTTCCTGAGTTCACAATATAAACTGTCTGTTTGTCCCAGATGGCACCATATTCCCTATATAGTACACTGCTTTTGAGCCGAGCCTGGTCAAAACGAGTGCACTAAGATTGGAAGAATGTGCCTTTTGAGACAGAGGCTCAGTTTCAGGCGCAGGGCTACTGCCTGTGGTTTTGACGTTACAGTAGCTCTGATGAAATCTGAAGATGCCCCGCTTCTTCTGTCATCATCTTCCTTCATAGTGTGTCAACATTTTTACTGTGCTCTTACTTGGTAATTTGTGCTGCGAAATGGTTTCATAATATTTACACATGGCAACCTGCACTACACCTGACTGGTTATACAGTATGCTTAACCAGGTAACTATTGGAGAAACAACTAGCTACTTCCTATATGATCAATTTCATCTCTTTCTTAAAAAGTCTTCCTTCAAATCTAGGAGTTGTGCTCTTTTTGTATCATATTCCCTGGAAGCATTCTCCTATAAAAAGACACCTGTACATTGTAAAGATATATGGCAATTATAGTAATTGAAGTGTCAGTTTAGCCTTATGCTAATAAAACGTCAGTGTGCTATGAAGCCTTGTCTTGTAACACTAACCTTCAATTTGCATATTTTTCAGTTGTAGATTCAATATCCTAAAAGACCATACACACACACACACACACAACAAAACCGCTCACAAATGCACACACACAAACAATAATATATAGCTTGATTACATTTGTGTACATAGCATTAAAATATAGGCCTCTGTAAAACTATTTTCCTTTAGTGTTTGTTCCACTGCACAAATAAAAAGTCTCATTATTAAAAAAGTGTCTCCCACATACATCAATGTAACCAAGCGAGAGAAAAAAACTTCTCCTTTTGCAAGTTAAAATTATTTTCAGATGAAAACCTCATTGTCTTTCTGTTTATAATTTCAACTTATCCACAATATCTTTCAGTAACACCTAACTTCTGCCTATCTTCAGCTCTCATCAACTACCTATCAGTTTTATTTTCTGTTCAACTTCCTAGGTCACAGATTAATCTCTTTTCAACTCCCTAGGTCACAGATGAATCTCTTTTCAACTCCCTAGGTCACAGATGAATCTCTTTTCAACTCCCTAGGTCACAGATTCATCTCTTTTCAACTCCCTAGGTTATAGATACATTTCTGTTCAACTTCCTAGGTCACAGATTAATCTCTTTTCAACTTCCTAGGTCACAGATTAATCTCTTTTCAACTCCCTAGGTCACAGATTAATCTCTTTTCAACTCCCTAGGTCACAGATGAATCTCTTTTCAACTCCCTAGGTCACAGATTCATCTCTTTTCAACTCCCTAGGTTATAGATACATTTCTGTTCAACTTCCTAGGTCACAGATCAATATCTGTTCAACGTTGTGGACAATCTTAGAAAGTTAACGGCTCAGTTCTGATGGTCTGAGTGAACAGAATATCTCAACTTCACCCATGAAATTCAGTCCTGGGAATCCCAACTCCACTCCGTCTCCCTTCCTTTTCCTTGCCATCTTCTCCATCTCATTCTACTGCTCTCCCTTTCTTACCCCCCCCCACTAGCGTCACCAAGGCAACACTGGTCACCTCACACACGCAGGGCATGGCCCAAATGGCACCCTAAATTTGATTTGCCCGTTGGGCACTATACACCATGTTGGGAAAAGGGTGCCATTTGGGACTGAGAATTAGTATAATCAGAGAAACACACATCTTGTGTGTGGCTAAAGCAGAAACAAAATGAAATATTTTTCAACTCTTATTAGGACACTGTAGTCCATTAAATACTAAATGAAACATTACATGCATCATATAAAAACAAGTCTTGGAACGCTATAAACCCTTAATAAGTTCGTTGAATGTGGACTCCCAAATGGTACCCTATTCCTTATACAATGCATCTTCTACCAGAGCCTGGTGACCGGAACGTCCATATGACAGGCGCGTCATATAGGTGATAGATACCATTTGAGATGTGTTTTTTACATGGCGGCAACCAAACTCTGAGCAGAAATATATTTTCTTTTGCGAGGGCACAGCACACAGCCTGCTTCTATATGTATTTCTAAGATCCTGTTTTGTGGCCAAGTAGTTTCGGACAGGTCCTGTTTACGAAGAACAACATCCACCCACAGAGAACAAGTAAGTGCTGCTTTGGTGTAGTAGTGATGTTTGTCAACAGAGTGATACAGGTCTGGTGTTTTATCTCAGTGGGTTAAGCATCAGATCAACCATCAGTTGTTCTTGCTGATTGCATTCCGTAGAGAAGAGAGAAATTATATTTCCTGTTCTGTCTTAACAGGAATTGGACAAAGAGGAGAGTACTTGCCTTGATGTTTCCACAATACTTTGACTGGTAATGATGAAAAACATGCCCTATTCAGGACATGACAACAGGATTGAAACGTTAACATTTTCATGCAAACTATTGCTTTCAACTGACGGTGGTGTTTTGAAGGTTTTCGGTCCTTGACTTCAAGACACTCAGTCAGAATGGTATCATCAAAGAACAGTTTTTCCCTCGGCTACAGCGGTCAAAAATGAAACTATCTGCAGAGACATTATTGCAGTATTTCCCTGAATGCCATGTAGCAAACATCAAAACATTTATCTAGACAGGTCCTTCACACACATCCATCCTATTGCATTATGTTACAAACTGCTTACATCAGAGAAGCGCTGTTTAAACATTGAGTATGCACTGTAGGTACAAAATAAATGATCTGTGGATTCCACAGCAAGAGAAATATCTGACATAAATACTTAAAAAACACAGCCTGTTTTGAAACCTTTTACAGTATTAGAAGAGACGTCCAGCAACACATTTCCTAACACAACACATGTGTCTGGGGTTGGAGCAACCACACTTGGTGATGGTCAAACATTTTGGAGTGACCACAATCCTCCTTAAGGACGGTCAGTTGGCGCCCTCACTGCCCTCATCTCTGTGGAGAACAGGTCCCGGATCAGGCACAGCTATGAGCGTAAAAGGGAATATATTCTGTTGAATACAGTTCACATTGGGTTACGTATTAAACTTATCTGCTGATCGCCTTTCTGCCCAACACTATGAAAAGCCAGGTAGTGTTGAACGTTATAACTGAACACTGATGCCACATGGCACCAGAAGCCCATGATGTCTCGTTGGCCGTTTCCAAGAGGAGTTGGTGACCTTGTTGACTGAACAGGTGTCCCTCGTAGTGGTTATAAGGATCCAGTAGAAAGGCTCAAATGCTCCCATGATGGAGACTGCCTCTGTTGTAGCTTGTACTGGACCAGATACTTTTCTATTGACTTTATCAACGAAGACATTCTGTTCATCTCATCAATGTTCTTACTACATTTGTTTAACTTAATAATAGCAATAACATTTTCTCCACTCTCTTATAATACCATCCATGACGTAAAACACACGTGTAGTATTTGTATATTCGTTAGAACTACTATATTATATCTTTTCATTCCTCAGACAACTATGCTCCCAATCCAAACATGCTCTTCAGTCTGGAGAAACTCAGATATGCGCCATAGCTTATCACCTACATGAACAGAACAGGCTACATCTTAAAATGTTATGAACGAAAGGGCTTTATAGCCGCTTACAGAGAACAGCCATTAGCTAGCAGAGAACTGCTGGCCATAGAGCTGCATAGCCATGCCTCCAATAACATGATAACACTAGTTGTCTGTGGGATGTAATCTGGAGAACAGCTAAACACTGGACTGTTCCCTACAAACTGTGGTGTGCTTGTTTTGACAAGGCCTCACTGCACAAGATAGGGAATAGTGTGTCATTACAAACACAGCCTACTTTCCAGTGACTCTAGTCATTCCTACATTCTTCTTCACATCACAGATAAAACAAGATCACTGGCAGGCTAATGTCTCCTTGTGAACCACTTCAATACAAGATTATCATTGTTAATATCGTCATTATTCTTAATGTTAAACCGATCAAATGCGTTTGTTTATCAAAAAACTTCAAAAAAATCCCAAAGTGGAACTTAACACATGATCTTTGACCCCACCATGCTGTCTTCATGGCTCCTTGTGTGTTGCTCGGCAACCAGCTGTATCCCATGAGTCTCTCTGTTTATTGTGTGGATAGGGCTGGCTGAGTCTTCCTCCGGGCTGGTGCATCCAGCAGATCATGTGATTAGAATACTTAGTAAAATAAATACTTGTGGTTGGCTTGCTGTGTCCTCCATCCCTCCATCTCCTCCATCCCTCCATCTAGCCCTCTAATTGTGACAGTCACAGAATTGGGAGTGAAATCTACTCCTCTTCCTCCTCCTCTTCCTCCTCTTCCTCCTGTCCATCCTCGTTAGCGTAAATCCCTGCCTCCCACCTCAGGGCCATGTTGCTTTTCCTACGTGTGACTCGAGTCGCCTCCAGCACCTGGTGACCAAGACAACAGAAGGCAAAATCAGTTGTCAGGGAGCTCCAGGAGAACACCCTGCTACACATGGGGGTGACTACAGATGTAATGGGCTTATCCCAGTCCTTTTTACTGCAGCAGAGTCTGCTTAGTTAGATAGTTGCTGCCATAATTTCCGAGGTGTGGCGACTATGGAAAAACAAATCACACCTCCCCCATTACTGACTGGCACGGCAGACTGGCACGGCGGACTGGCACAGCAGACTGGCATGCGACAACAACAGTGTTCTGATACCAACGCTGTCAAGACATTTAGCCTGGCCCTCACCTTTGACCCGTTCAGACAGAGGAGGAGAATACAGGTTAATTAAGGGAGAATGCTGTATTGTGGTAGGTCAAAGGTATTAGTTAAGGTCAGGGGTCAGGAACTGTCAACTGGGAACAAACTGTCTGAGTGAACAAACCCACAGACACATAAGACTCCTGTGATGCCAGATCACACCCTATAAACTATTAAGTGCACAACATGGGGTATTAGGGACGCAAAAACTGAAACCAAAAGACAAGGCACATAACACATGCAGATATCTCCATCTCCTGGAGTCATAGAAATAGAATCCCTAGAACAGTTACCTCCATTCAATTACATACAGAACCGTTCTAGCAATTCTATGTTTCCAGAAGTTCACGTGAAGCCTGATTGACAACACAACATGCAAGTCCACCAACACAGGGTGCAATTGACACACTGAAAAGGGAATATGGAGCTATCTAGTACACACCCACACACACACCCACACACAGACAGCAGAGCAGACAAACACGGACAGAGTGTAGACAGGTACACAGACAGTAAAGCAAACAGCCTAGCCTGTAAGCAGAGCATTTAGACAGACAGGCAGACAGTAAGGGCAGATAGTCAGACAAACAGGCAGATAGGTACCTCTGTAGTAACCTCGCTAGAGAGCAACAAACGGGCATACTGACAGACAGAGAGACAGACAGGGAGTCAGACAGACAGACAGATGAACAGACAAACAGAGGAGATGGAGGAGACAGACAGACAGATGAACAGACAGACAGAGGAGACAGAGAGACCCACATGGACAGACAGGGAGACAGAGGAGACAGACAGACAAATGAACAGATAGACATAGAGACAAACAGATGAACAAACAGACAGAGAGACAGAGACAGACAGATGAACAAACAGACAGAGAGACAGAGACAGACAGATGAACAGACAGACAGAGAGACAGAGACAGACAGATGAACAGACAGACAGAGAGACAGAGACAGACAGATGAACAGACAGACAGAGAGACAGAGACAGACAGATGAACAGACAGACAGAGAGACAGAGACAGACAGATGAACAGACAGACAGAGAGACAGAGACAGACAGATGAACAGACAGACAGAGAGGAGATAGAAGGAAATCATTAGAGAAAATGTCAATGCATAAAACGTTACAGGCCTCATCCCAAACTGCACCCTATTCCCTCCATGGTGCACCGTGTTTTGGTGGGCCAGTAGGGTGCACTACAGAGACAGTAGGGTGCAATTTGGGATGAACCCATCATGTGACATCATGGGGACAGATCAACAGCACTGATGATGTGGCAGGGGATGTGAAACTTTCTGTGCCCTCTGATAACCCTCTTATAACTCCCAAATGGAACTATTCCCTATATAGCGCACTATGTTAGGGCTCTACATTGGGCAATAGGGCGGCATTTGGAACACCTGCTATTTCTAAATATGTATTGTTTAATGACGGTTACAGTAGTAAGTGTTTCTCAAGGGTTGATTCAGTTGATATGAAACTCAGGGAGTCCTTACCACTAGCAGTTGTCATTCAGAGGACTGATGTGAAGCTTGTCAACTGGCTTTCTTTTTATTTAATGTATATTAGGTATTATCTATGTCCAGAGTTGGGGAGTAACGGATTAAAAGTAAAACCGTTACGTTACCAACAACAATATTGTAACCGGATTAAAGATACTTTTGAAAAAATGTATGATTACTTTTGGATTACTTCAATTGAAAAATAATTGGTGCGCGAAATAATTATGACACGTATGTTTGAGTTTATTATTTAATGTTATAAAAACATCGTTATTTGAAACAAAATATGAATTGCGCGCCTCAGTTGTGTGTGTGATCATCATGCGCGCAAAGGTGGACGCCCATAACCAGTTCAGTGACGGAGGAAGTTTAGGTTGGTTGGTTGGATGGCTAGTAAAAACAGAATATATCTTCGGTAATATTAGCCGGCTCATATAACATTTTATTTAGTTATCTACTCGACGCATAAATCTCAGAACAATGATAGGCAATAGGCTTACCTGGCGTTATATATTTTTCAAGTTTTATTTGTCGAATGCACCGAACAACTTTTACAGGAATATTTCAGATTAGGCAACTATTTGTTAGATAGCTGTAATGTGGCGCGGCATTCAATATAAAACATTATATGGAATTTACCACGAAATTTGAGGAGAAAAGGTGTGTTGGGAAGCACTCTGCCAAAGGATGATTATTTGCATTTGACGTGGCCACATGAACTCCCTCCATACAGGTAGGCCATGTGATTCTGCTTGCTTTGCATCTATGAAAATTGTGTTCATTGATTATCATTGGCTGCTGACGTCATTTACTTTAAGCTAAGAGTGCAGGTTTATAACCATAATTTATTTATTTCATTTGCATTTTGAAAATCCATCACTGATGGCCATAATAATCGCAGGTTACATTCGGGCAGGTAAATCTTATTTCTATGCGGGTGTTCACGATTGCAAACGTGCATTCGCGTGCTGGGGGTTACTGCAAAATTTTAACAATGTTAGTTGTGGAGCAAATCCTCAGACTACTGCAGATTTAGTTTATGCGCGAAAAGCTACACATTTTTATATACAACAACAATAATACCCTTTTCGAGTAATTGCCATTTATTTTCCAACAATGTTTGGAAGCAATTAAAAACATGAATAAAATACAAATAACGGAACAGTCTTAAGCATCATTAGATTTTGGGTTCTGTTCAGATAAAAAGTCAGATTCTGGAAGATCGAGGTTTACTGGATTAATTGGAACGACTGAATATCTGACAGACCTTTAGCGTGTAATGCAGAGATGTAGCCCAATCATATTGAAGTAGAAAGCAATGGTTTAGAAACCCATTTCCAAAGGCGCAGTAGCCTACACCAGTGTTTTTCAACCCTGGTCCTGGAGGCACACTGCCCTGCATTTAGATCTCTCCCTGCTATATCACACCTAATTCAAATGATCAGCTCATTATCAAGTCCTTGATGAGCTACATCAGGTATGGGAGGGCTGAGAGAGATCTAAAAAATGCAGGGCGGTGTGCCACCAGGAGTAAGGTTGAAAAACACTGGCCTACACAACCCATAAAGTAAAAGGCCAGCTACGTAAACTCTAACATTGATTGATCCCGCACAAGGTGTTCAGTTGGTTATACGTTATTCCTATGTTTTCCAATGCCTCTTATTATGGAAGTAATATAATTACAGATTACATTACTGAGTTTGAGTAATCAAAAAGTTACGTTACTGATTACAAAGGTGGACAGGTAACTTATAGCTGTAACAGATTACATTTAAAAAGTAACCAACCTAACCCTGTCAATATCATAAACATTTTGTTAATGCCCTTTCCCTCATTCAATTTTAGTTTTTTGTTTTACACCCAAATGTTGTGATATCCAATTTGTGATTATTAAGTCTGCCACTGTAGCGACTCCCAGCAGACCTGTGACAGTCAATGTTGGGAAGTCTCTTCCGAAGCACATTTCAATGCTGTTCTGGTCTTATCACGCTGCTTGCTCAAACAGGGAGCATAAAATATGACCCTGACACGCCTGAAGGATCTCACTTTGACCTTCACCCTCCATTGGGCTCACAGTTCCTAAAGCCACCACAAGGAGTCGCTAGACATGAGTGCTCCCTTTTGCTTTTATTCTCAATTGACATTCTTTAACCGGGTAGTGACTTGGCCTGGGGTGGAGGGGGGATTGAATGTTTCCATCACAAATGGCAGCCTATTCCCTACCTAGTGCCCTTCATTAGACCAGCGCCCTAAGGACCATTACGCTGTCATGTATTTGGGACAAAGGGTTCTGGAATGACTGAAACCGTTGGCAACCACAGGACAGTCGTGTACTCTGTACAAGCTACATCCTGCAGAAACTGAACTCAATCTGTGGACAGTAACACGGCCATTCACGGCCTGGCTGGTAACCATGGGAACAACGGGACACGTGACACCTACGCTGTTGTCCTCTACTTTCTCCCGGCGCTTCACTTTGTGCGTCTCGTAGTCTTCCATCAGGGTCTGCATGAAGTTTTTGGGACGCCCACTGCCTCCTGAGTCGTCACTGCCCATATCTGAGAGGGGGGAGGGCAGGGGACCCTCAGAGGAGCTGGGGGACACAGGAGGAACGGGACGAACCTTCTCTATCTTTCCTGCCGAGTTTAGAGACAAGACAGGAGGAAGCAGCATTTTACAACACGTCAGAACCACCTTGTCTTCAATTGATAGAGGGTATACGTCCACAAATAACATACAATTCCCTTTGTGCTGCACTACTTTTTACCAGGGCTCATGTGGATAATCTGGAAGACACTGTTTCAAGTGAATGCAGCATGCAGTACTCTCTAAATCCACAAGGGGGCATTAGAAGCTCTCTATTGCTCTCTCTGTTTCATAAGAAAAACCAGCAACTCCAACAGCTCCTGTTTGTAATCTTGGCCTAGTGAAGGTAACTATTACTGAAGTTCTGTTCCTGGGCTCCATTGACTGGCTTAGTTGTATGCCTGTGTCCCACTACTTGTGAATGGACTCTACAGCAATCTCATCTTTGTGTGTATGAATGCATGTCAATACCAAAAGTTTTGGCCTTTTCCAATATGACAAGCATCAAGTGAGTAACTCAAACTTTACTTTAATGTTAGTTGTCCCAAAGAATTTCAAAACAAGAAGTACGCCCAGTTTGAATGAACTCGCCGCTGCCCTGTGTTTTGATACTGACATCATATTGATGTGAGTAGCCTAGAAACAGCTTAGATGGCAGCTGAGTTTTGAAGTACATTGCTGTGCGTTCCATAGTGAGTCCATCCACCACAAGTATGACTCATGCAAGTGACTAAGCCAGCTAAAGAAGTTCCAAAATTTTCCTTGGACTGAAACGATAACTGCCTGGATGATTTTATGTGGGGAATAATGGCTGAAATGCTCTATGTGTATATGTTCCTCAGTTTTAAAAGCCTTCTGATGGGAAAAATACTGTTGAGTTGCATTTCAAAACTCCAACAGGAATGCTGTGAAAGGATGCTCCTTGATGATGGGCTGCCTTGATCTGCCTCTGATATTCTAGATCTACTGCTTATAAATAAAACCCTTCAGATGTAACTGACAGAGCCTCTAGTTCTTAATTCTAAGGCTGCCTAGCAATATCCCAGTAATAAATAAGGGGACTTCTTACAGCACCAAGTAAAAGGCAGTTAGAAAGGGTTCAGGATGCCATTTCAAAGTCAAGTCTCCATCCACTGCGTGAGATTGTCTCACCTGGAGCCGTCTTGCTGGTGAGGGTTAGCTTGGTGGGTGGCAGGTGCCCTGAGAGGCTGAGTCTAGCAGGCAGACTGTTGGTTTTTTGCTTGTCCCCTGGGGAGATGGTCATCGTCATGGGCCTCCCGGTCTGATTGGTTCTGGGGCCCAGCGCTGACCGCACTGCTCCCAGGCTCTGTCTCTGCTTCTTCAGCTCCTCCTCCCTCTGCTGTGCTGCTCGGATCTCCTCCTCGATCATGGACAGCGTCCTTTGCTTGCGGGAGCGCAGCTTGAAAGGCCCGGCACTCTGCTCCGACTCCTGGGCCCTGGGGCTCGTCGCCGTGCTGCGGAGCTCGGCAGCCTCGGAGTACTTGGAGAAGTAGCTGAACTGGTCTTTGTCACCGGCGGTGGGGGACGGCAGAGGGGGCTCAGCGGGCCGGGGGGGGACGTAGACAGGGGTGCGGACTGGGACGGGATCTGGATTTAGGGCCAGGGAACGACTCAGGGCGGACTGGACGATGATCTTGGGACCTCCTGCGGATGGCCTCTGGGGAGGCCTCTCTGCCTGGGCTGTGGGGGACTGTTGCCGGGGAGATGGGGGCGGAGTTGGCTGGTACTGGGGTGGAGTTGATTGAAGGGATTGACCGGGTGTTGGAGACTGCTGCAGTGAGTCTGGCGGTGAGTGTTGCTCGGGGGATGAAGAAGCTTGTGGCTTGGGGGATGGAGGAGAGTGCAGCTGGGGAGATGGAGGTGGGTGGAGGTCTAGAAGTGGTGGAGGGTGAAGGTCTAGGGGAGTAGGTGACAGATGTTCTGGGGGTGGAGATGAGAGCTTCCCAGAAGAAGGTGGAAGGACATCTAAGTCTAGATGCCTCTCAGTGGGGGGGAGGGGAGAGGACTCCGTGCCCAAACGGGGGCTCTCCTGCCACCCCTCTCCGTGCCTGGACTGGTTCCTCAGGGCCTGCTGGATAGCGCTCTGCACCAGGATACCAGCATGGTACTCCAGCTCCTCCTCCGACACACCCTGGCCCTGTCCGTCATGGGAAATGGGAGTCCCGCCCTCTGTCTTGCTGTTCAGGGGTGTGGTGGCCTGGGGGGTGCATGGCAACGAGTCCCCCAAGTAGGCTGACATGGTCTCGTTGGAGGCCCCGCTGTCCGAGACATTGTCCATGCTGAAGTCGTTGGACAGGGTCTCCAGGATGGTGGTGTCCTGGGAGCGCAGGGACAGCTCGTCGAGCCCAGAGTCGCACTCCTCGGGGTGGCAGGAGGAAAGGGAGGCACTGGGGCTGTGGAGGGAGGATGCACAATGCTGCTCAGAGTCACCCTCGTCTTTCAGGAAGGTCATGACTGCCCGGGCACAGGTGAAGTCTCCGTCCCTGTCCTCTGTCCAGGCCTCCTTGGGACCACTGTCCATGGCCTCGCCCTGCCCCAGGTTGTTGGTGGGTGACTGGGCCTCTCCTTGGTGGCAGTGCGTCCTCTCTGTCCTGACAGTGGTGGTGGTCATGTCGCTGTCCTCTAGTGGCGAACCCAGGTAACCGCTGTATCCCACGGTGACGGAGCCGAAGGATCGCTCCACACGGGAGACATCATCTGACGCTCTAGAGAAGGGCTTGGCCGAGTACAGCTGTGGTGCCACGCTCCTCCTGGGTGCCGCAACCTGTGACTTCTCGTCCGCCTGCTTCCTGTCGTGTTCGATCTGAAGGAACTGCTTCCGGGCTGCTGCAAAGTCAATTTGCTCCACCACAATGTCCTCTTTGGTACTCTGGAGCTCTCCTGGGTCATGGTTGGAGTCCGGGTCGAAGCTCGGGTCGAAGCTCGGGTCGAAGCTCATGGAGTACGTCTGAGGCAACCCCCCGGTGAACTCTGACCTGCGCTGCTGCTTCCTCTCCTCGTACTTCCTATGTGACTCCAGTTTGTCTGGCTCCAGTTCCTCCTCCAGGCTCTTCTCCTGCGGAGGATTCCACCACTTCGTGCCCATGCCTGGGTTCTTCTTCACGGCCTG
This sequence comes from Esox lucius, assembly GCF_011004845.1. Classification (NCBI taxonomy): domain Eukaryota; kingdom Metazoa; phylum Chordata; class Actinopteri; order Esociformes; family Esocidae; genus Esox; species Esox lucius. The sequence goes on from NC_047591.1 coordinate 24,118,598, forward strand.
TCCCCGGATCAATTCCAGGCGCTCCCTCTCCAGCTCTGCTACCTCCTCTGAAGGACGAACCTTCTTCACACGCACCTCTTTCTCACATGGGTCAAACAGCTTTGACGGCTTTTTCTCCTCCTGGAAGGCCCGCAACTCGAATCGTGCCTCCTTTTTTAGCGGTGTCATGTTTGGGGATGTAATCCCCTCCCCTTCTGGTTTGCTGTAGTGCTCATGCTCTCCTCTCATTGGTCCAGAGTGGCCGTTGGTTCTGGTGTTACTGACTTCGTGTTGGTCTATGAATGTGGTCTGCTTCCTCCCCTCCACTATGACATCCTGGACGGTCTGTAGGGACTGTGTGTCTGTGTTGGAGACGTGGACAGAAGGAGACGCCCCAACGATTTCAACCTCCCCAGGGTGTCCCTCAGGGCTGGCATTGCCGTTAGCGGGTGTGTTGTCAGGTCCTGGGTCACAGCAGTTTGCCTCCAACACCTCATCCAGGTAAGCTATCTCCTGGGCTCCCTCCATGTCCAATTGCTGCGTCTGGTGTTTGTTGCCTAGGCAGTTGAGCCCTTGGCTGGGGTAGGAGCTTTCTGGATGGGCCCCTACCTCCATGGTGTTGGTATTGCTAGTTGGGATTACACTGACAGAGTCCAGGAAACTGACGCTCTTTCTCTCCGGCCTGTCTCTCTTCAGCTCACAACTACCATCCTCTGAGGGCTTTGATGATTTCTGGAAGACAGACAGGAAGATGTTAGATTACTTTTCTACCGTCTGGGCAATGTGTGGTTTGTGAGTTAGTCCAAATTGGCACACTATGCCCTGTTTTGTGCACTTTGGACACACTGAACCCCATCTCTCATGTAGTGCATGGTGCACCTGTGGGTTCCTGGTCAAAAGAACTGCATAAGAAAGTTAATAGGGTGCCATTTTGGACACATCTCATATGAGGTTTAATCAAGCAGATCTCTAAGGGGGATTTCTGATCAATGTTATTCAGTGTCTCTGCAATGCAACCTCAGCATTCAATACCATTTTAAAATCAGAATGGCCTTATCCTCTAGTCCCTAGGCCTAGGTCTCTAGGCCTTATCCTCTAGTCCCTAGGCCTAGGTCTCTAGGCATTATCCTCTAGTCAGTGCTAAATGCCAAAATGTAATTTGCAAAGTACCTTTAAACCTTCTCGAATAGACTTGTTGTAATGCTGCTACTAATGACTGACAATAATTAGAAGAAGAATACACAAGCTCTACACTGAATTTGGTCTTGAATAAGAATGAGAAATACCTCCATTGATGCAATTTGGAAGAATAAAACAGGAAGAATGAACCAAATACATAACAAATATGTAATTCTGTGTCCTGCTACATCAGATCCCCACGAGTCCCTGGGACGGCTGGCATGGGACCAGCATTCATAATGACAGGGTCTGCTGCGGAGAGGTAATGGTGAACTCTGAACCCTGTATGCAATCTAATCCTTTCATCAATAATGAAGGGCGAATCTAGCCCAGCTTTGCTGTAATTGGACCACTAAGGTCTGTAGGTGAAACTGTGATTGGTCTACTCAGTAGACTGATCTATACGTGAGGCTGTGATTGGTTCAGACAGCGAGTCAGCCTATCGTGGGGTTGGGGATAAGTGTTCCACGAATACCCAACCTGAGGGGGTTCTGATTTCCTTTTGACTGTCTAGTCACTCAACAGGGACCAAGTAAATCATTGACTGGGAGTTATAAGGACATTGACTGGGGGTTATAAGGACATTGACTGGGAGTTATAAGGACATTGACTGGGAGTTATAAGGACATTGACTGGGAGTTATAAGGACATTGACTGGGAGTTATAAGGACATTGACTGGGGGTTATAAGGACATTGATTGGGGGGTGGTCATCTGGAGGGTCTTTGAGGAAGGAACATTTAAGAAGAGTCTTGCCTAGTGACGGCTCTCTTCTCCTGTCCAACAGCTCTTTCCCACACCCACAGCTCCCTCCTAAACCCTCCCACCCCCCACACCCACGACACCCTCCTAAACCCTCCCACCCCCCACACTCCTCTCTGTCTCTTTATCCCTGTTTCTTCCTCTCAACCCTTCTCTGTCTGTCTCCCTCTCTCTGTCTGTCTCCCTCTCTCTGTCTGTCTCCCTCTCTCTGTCTGTCTCCCTCTCTCATTCTGTCTGCCTTTCTCCCTCTCTGTCTGCTGCACTGGGAGATGGTGTGAGTATTGGTGCAGGGAATAGGGCTGTACACAGTGTAGAGACCCACGTCTGCCACAGGAGGGAGACATTTCGCTGGCGTCAGCTGTCTGAAGTGTGGAGACCCATGTCTGCCACACGGGGGAGAGATTCTGCTGGTGTCAGCAGTCTGAACCATGTTCAAAGTCCCGTTGACAATATTTGGTGCAATCATTGTGACTATATGCCTTTGTCATCCATTTATGAGTTTATAAGACTCGTACACCTTAAGCACACGGTGTATGTTGGCACATTCCAGAACAGCGTCTATGAGTTTTCCTGAACAAAGTTCTGCCTCTGGCAAACCCTGTTAACAGATACTTTGTGTGAGTGTGTGTGAGAGAGAGAGAGAGATTTTTTTCCTTCTTTAATAAGACTACATTACATTAAGAAATCCCCACACACCCAACCCCCATAAAAACACATGGTGTGCTGCTACACCTCCCACAAATACATACATCGAACCCCAATCACAATTGGACCTCAAAGCCCCCTTGTCCAACCACACAGACAGCCCCCCCAAGTCCCCAAACCTCCTCAAATAGTTCAACAGTGTCTATAAGTTTGTAAAATTCAAACTCGACCCTAAGGCGCGCAGAGACCAACCCCCTAAATAACAACACCGGGTCCGTAACCCCTGACCCCCTGACCCCCTGACCTGGTTCCTCCTTGTCAATCAAACAGACAACTTAGCTTGGGCAAACAAAAAATTCAACAACACACATTTGCTCCTTTGAATACTGAGGTCCCATCACAAACATCTCTAAACAAAAACACTCCCCCAACCTCACACACACCGATTCCAACAGTGACATCAACGGCATCAACCCAGCACATACAGAGAAGACATGTTGGACAGTCTCAGCCATCATACAAAAAGGACAGCCTTCCCCAATCCCAGGGTCAACTGGAGTCAACCAGCTATTGGTGGCCAGGGCCCCATGTAAAAAGAGAGAGAGAGAGAGAGAGAGAGAGATAAGAATAGAATATAGAAGTCTTTGTGTGTGTATATAGGTCTGCTGTTAAGTAAATCCAAGAGACCCAACATGCTAACAGATGAAGGTTCACTTTCACATCTCAGACAGAAGGGTCTTTGGCTGTTCTCTCTCAGGGACACATCCTGTATCTGACACCGCTACGTCCTCACTACTGTGGTATCCTGTATGTGGGGGGCTGAGGGGCTGTTGTGCACTACCCAGGGAATTGTGTGTCATTTGGGTTGTGAACACTGTCAATAAAGAGGAAGGAGAAAACTGAAGAGCCCCACTCAACACTGTTATAGTCCTGTCTGACCTCAAGCTAGCCAGATCAGCTCGATCCCATGGAAGAAATCAAATAGCAACAACCAACACAACAAAACAAACACCCCAGCAGCATCACAACACCCTGTATACCACTTGTTGATGCTTTACACGGTTAGCATGACGCGTAACGCGGTTGGCATGACGCATAACGCGGTTGGCATGACGCGTAACGCGGTTGGCATGACGCGTAACGCGGTTGGCATGACGCATAACGCGGTTGGCATAGCGCTTAACAAGGATGGCATGATGCCTAACATGGATGGCATGAAACATAACCAGCCTCCAGCTCGTCTCCAGGTGAAACTTTCATTCACCAGTTTATTATCAGATCCAATATCCACGATGCCCATTAACTTACGTTATATTATATTCCTCAATTCCTTAATATTCAGTGTCCCTAATCCTTCTCTCTCCCCTCCATCCCTTTCTTCATTTATCTCATTTCGTCTCCTCTCTCTTCTTTCTCATTCTCTCTCCCTCCCTCCCTCCATCTCTCCCCTTATCTCACCTCCTCATCTCCCCTCCCTCCCTCCCTCCCTCCCTCCACAAATCATTGCATACATTCCAATGCTTATGAAGTAATATGAACAGCACGTATGGATTACAAACATCAAATCTCATACTTCTAGTTATTTACCTGCAAAAAGGGTCTTTCTAAAATAAGGATTTCCAGATCAAACAGAACAACACCCAGATCACACTATGACCTAAACAGCTGAAATGTTGAATGTTTACAACAGCCAGTCTCTAATGGAACCCGTCTTTAATGGAACCCGTCTCTAATGGAGTCTTTCTCTCTCTGTTTCTCTCTCTCTTTACCTCTCTCATCCTCCCATCTCTGTCTCTCTTTGTCTGTCTTTCTGTTTCTTTCTCAGGCTGTGTCACATGTTCCTGTTGAGTTTCAAGGAATCATGGACAGACTCAATGGGTCACTGTTGTCTTCTGTCTGGTGTGTGTGTGTGTGTGTGTGTGTGTGTGTGTGGGGTCCTTGGCCTTCTCTGATGTTATGTGCCCCTGTGTGTCTTGCTTATAATGAAACACACACACTCCCCAGGGCCAGACTGTTCCTCTTGCCCTGAGTTGGTGATGACATTACCAGGCATTTAAAACCAGTCAGTCATTAATAGTCCAAGCAGGTTTCTGTAGGCTAGCTGAGTGGTGGACAAAAATATTCCTGCCTGCACTCTAGATTTCAATAATTTCCCATTTTAGAAAAAACGTGTTGAAAGTTAAGAACAAAGTTGTGTTCACAGGTGTCTTGACTTGTGTCTCAACTACCAAGAACCAAGAAAAAAGTTTCAAAGTTAAAATAGATCTTGTTGAATCTGCAATCTTTTGGGGAAAATGCCCTGTAAAGAATGAGGAGCACCCACCTGGAGAAATCTAAATTATTAGGTTGATCCTTCTGGCTTGTTTCTCACATATGCTAAGTTGCAGGGGCATACAGGGTATAAATTGCCTAAATATCTACAAGCTGACATGAAGAACAGTTTCAGCCCGCGCCATGCGACTCAAGAAAGCCCAGCCGAACTTTCTAAAAACCCACCCAGCCTAAATCCTGGAATGATTAAATAAAATTGAATCTCATTGGCAAAGCAGACCATTGCCATGTTTACAGATGACAGAGGAAAATAACACCCAACCTACAGTCAAATGTAGGGGGTTCTATGATCCAAGAGTATTTGTAAGTATTTGTAAGTAACCCCTGATTAATGAAAAACCCTGAGTAATGATTAAGATAGCTGACAAACTGCTGTATTAGGGTGGTGGGCCTATATGATAAACGGACCTGAGCCTCTTTCAGCAATGCTGCTTATAGATGTTCAATACATCTGGGCCATGGCTGCGTCCTTCAAAATAAAAGACCAATTTTAAAACAGTTTTCCAGAGCTCTTCAGTGCTGGGGACATTTGTAGGCAATGGTTCAACCGGAACCCATACACTCTTAAACTTGAATGAAATAGGGAATAAGGTGCTCAACTGACTTGAAAATCCCAAAAAAGTGTTCCTTAAATGAGGACACTTCAGCGGCTGACTACATTCAGGAAAAGAAAGACATAGAAACAATTAGCTTCTGTGGAGAGCCTGAAGGTGATTTTTTGTTGCATGTCCCATATTGTATGAAAATAAATAAATAGTATAGTATTTCTTTCCTTTTCCTGTTTCTGGGACCACTAATGTCCTGTTTCTGGGATCACTTTTCTCTCTGTGATCTGGTAAGGACAATGCGAAACAGGACAGTGAAAAAAAAACCCTAAGGCAAGAGACTCCTGATACTCCATCCTGTAAGACTCCTTTGCCAAACGTCCAAGTGTGTGTTTGTGTTTGTGTTTGTGTGTGTGTGTGTGTGTGTGTGTGTGTGTGTGTGTGTGTGTGTGTGTGTGTGTGTGTGTGTGTGTGTGTGTGTGTGTGTGTGTGTGTGTGTGTGTGTGGGTGTGTGTGTGTGAGTGTGTGTGTATATGGCTGTTTTTTTAGTCTCCCAGTGAGTTGCACTAGCATTCCTGGCATACTGAGCTCTTCAAGGCCTGAGCTGATAATACTACTGCTGAGAAACACTTCACACATTCAAAAAGTCTGTCTGCCTGCCTGTCTGTCTGCCTGCCTGCATGTCTCCATTATAGTCCCATCTGGATCTGGTAAAGAGGTTATAGAGAAAGTACAAACTGAGTTTCACGAACTCACCCTGACTTCCTGGACAGCAATACGTCTCAACAGATCACTGGAATCATACTACTCCTTTAACTACGACGTCTCACCGGATCACTGGAATCATACTACTCCTTTAACTACCACGTCTCACCGGATCACTGGATTCATACTGCTCCTTTAACTACCACGTCTCACCGGATCACTGGAATCATACTACTCCTTTAACTACCACGTCTCACCGGATCACTGGAATCAAACTACTCCTTTAACTACCACGTCTCACCGGATCACTGGAATCATACTACTCCTTTAACTATCATGTTTGAACAGTGCAGTAGAATCAACGTCTCAGGTCTCACACATTACAGCCTTCAAGCCTCCCTCCCTTCTTCTTTCCCTCCCTGTAAGTGATCCTCTCCTAGCAGCTAACAAGATGCTTGTCAGTGTGTTTCTAGCCAGAGAGCATGCGTGTATGAGTATATGTGTATATTAGTACATCAGAATATTAGTACATGTGTATGAGTATATGTGTATATTAGTACATGAGCATATAAGTACATGCGTATATGAGTACACCAGATGTTTCTCCTGTAAATGTGTGCATGTCTGTGTTTCTGCGTGTGTGTGTGTGTGTGTGTGTGTGTGTTTCTGCATGCATGGCTAGCTAAGCCTATATAGTTAAAGATTGCACAGACAAACACAGAGAGAGTTCATCACTGATAATGAGATACTAGCTATCAGAATAGTCCCTGCATATCCCGGGAGCCAGCACAAGAATGCATGTGACTCTAATGGCAACCTATTCCCATAGAGCCCTGGTCAAAGGTAGGGCACTACTTATGGAATAGTGTAACATTTAGGATGCGAAAATAAAATTTCCTTAAAAAGATGACAACAAACAGGAGGTAGATAAAGGGTGACTCAGAAGATACATAGAGGTGAAAGTAGATACATAGAGGTGACACAGAAGATACATAGAGGTGACACAGAAAAGACATAAAGGTAACACAGATGTGTTTTTATAATCATTAACGCAAAACATTTACCAGCAGGAACACAATCCAAAATGTATTTTGGTTTTCATTTCAGACAGACAGCGATGATAAAAGCATACAGTTCATCGAGCATGTAGTTTAACTAAGAGTCTATAAAGATGGTAAAACCTAAACAATAAAGACAAACAAACTGGAATGACAGATGTGTTATTGTCTTGTACCTCTGGTTGTTCCTTTTTCCACACTAAAACCTCCTTATTGATCAGATCACACCGCTCCAATTCCCCGTCCGCAGATACCCGACCTGACAGACTCACCAGAATCAATAAACGTCTTCTCTCACTGACACCAATATCTCTAATATTAACCGTCCTATTGCTACATCTATGACTAATACTAATTCCTCTAATATTAACCGTCCTATCCTTTGTGCTGAAAATAACAGTGAAGTATCAGCCTTCTGAAGGACCACGCTGAGGTCCAAACAGTTCCCTCTCTGCCTATCAGGTCCCACCCTTTCCTTCCCCTGGGGGTGGATGAGACCAGCCAGTCAGTGAGCTGCAGTACTTACCCTGCCTCTCCTCTGCTGCTGTCCTGTTTCCTCCTAGCCAGATCCCTTTCCTCTGCTTCTACAATACCCTGCTCTCTCTGCTTCTACGAAACCCTGCTCTCCTCCCTCTGCTCGTCACATTCCTGTCCCGGCCCTTCCTCCACCCAGCTTGTGATGTAATGGCTAGCAGGCGGAGGGACTCTGGTTAAAATAGGGCGTGTGTTCTCTCTCTGTAGTTAGGAACCCCTCCACACACACACACACACAAAGAACCCCTCTGTATGGTGGAGTAGAACTCCACACCCTCACCTCCCTCTGTTAGCCCCCCCCCCCCTCCGAAAACACACTGCCCCCCCTTCCTTCCTGTGTAGCAGCGCATGTGAGGAGGCTCCCCCCTCGCCCCCAGCAGGCTGGGCCTGGCCCAGTGTCATGAGGAGAAGGAGGGGCAGAGTACATTTTGGGCTGGAGCGGTCAACTCAAAGGCATTTTCCCCTGCCACTGGGAAAGCATCTGGGCATGGTTGCCTGATGACGCTAATTGAAATGTAGCACAGCGTTATCGCTCACTCCCAGTTTCAGTATTACTCTCCTTCTATTGCCGTCGGGAGTCAAAAAAATTCATCAGCGATTGGATCTTCACTAGCCAATCAGAGTATCGAAGCCATTGACATGTAAAGTGGTTCTGGCCCAACCCATCGGTTCTGACCAACATGATGGTTCTGTACATGATGGTCTGTTCTGTGTAGGAAAGAAACTTTGATTCCTGGACATGGAAGAGTGCGTTGTTCAAGGGGTTTGGGTAACTGGACTGCCACTCCTAGGAACACAACCACTTCAGTTATACTGCTGGTTAAAATGACTGCTTTTGTCCTGGGTGTTGGACAGGAGAGAGACAGGAAATGTGTGTTGGTGTGTTTATTAGTCTTGTGCAGGGTCATTGAATCAGTTACTAATGTCTTAGCCACCCTCTTCTCATTTCTTCCTATCTTTTCTCCTCTCCATTTCTCCAAGTCTGGGGCTTGTGTGTACTACTTAGTGTTTCTATTCTATTTTCACTTTCATTTACCTCGTTTGTTCTTTGGAAAATGACCGTGACAAGCTGCACCTTGTTGATGTAGGGAGGCAGACATCCCTATGGGAGACGAGCTTCACCCATGGATGCAGAATTAAACACTGCATGTCTGCAGAACAACAATAGCTGTGTAACAACAGGCGCCTCTCCTACTAATTACTCTTGAACCGTCTTCAAAGTACTTTTAATATAGCGGCTCTGCTTTGTTTTTAAAGTTACTGATTGAAGTGCTGCTCCGTTTCAACCATAATCTGTTTTTGGTAATGTGATTACCACAGTGATTACAGTGAATTATCATTGCTGTTCCCCCTCAGTACAATGTGAAGCCAGTCAATCTCTAGTCAGACACATCCTTCATGGGAACTACAGCCACTAACACCGAAGACCCCATGACATGACCCTGTGTTTGACACCCAGCCGCTATACCATCCTAAGGTCTACTGAGTTACTAAACCGGGCTAGATATAAGGAGACCCAGTAGGATACCTGTTCTGCCAAGAGACCCAGTAGGATACCTGTCATTACATGAGACCCAGTAGGATACCTGTCCTTACATGAGACCCAGTAGGATACCTGTCCTTACATGAGACCCAGTAGGATACCTGTTCTACCAAGAGACCCAGTAGGATACCTGTTCTACCAAGAGACCCAGTAGGATACCTGTCCTTACATGAGACCCAGTAGGATACCTGTTCTACCAAGAGACCCAGTAGGATACCTGTCATTACATGAGACCCAGTAGGATACCTGTCCTTACATGAGACCCAGTAGGATACCTGTCCTTACATGAGACCCAGTAGGATACCTGTTCTACCAAGAGACCCAGTAGGATACCTGTTCTACCAAGAGACCCAGTAGGATACCTGTTCTACCAAGAGACCCAGTAGGATACCTGTTCTACCAAGATACCCAGTAAGACAGGTGTTCTACCAAGAGACCCAGTAGGTTACCTGTTCTACCAGGAGACCAAACAGAAGACCTCTTATACCAGGATTGGGTACTACTTTCACCATAATATTGGGATAACTTTCACATGTTATATTCACAACATGGCGTAGATACAGAAGTCTGCGGTTTCTGTACTTGTAGCCTAGAGATCCCTTTGAAGTTCCTGGAATATGTGTTCTGAATAAAGGGGGACATTTTGTGTGTTTGTGTGTGTGGCTGAAAGAAAGTGGGTCAGAGCCGATTGATCAACGTAAGAGAACAGGCCCGTGGCTATCTGGACAGACAGTCTATCAGTTCTGCGGTTTCTGAGTCGGTTTTTAACCTTATCTAGGACAGAAGAGCAGGATGACATTTAGAAAGCAGAAATGGACTGCAATATTAATTCTGACACAAAAATAACATTTTACAGTTACACAAACATGTATTTACATAATTAACATTACATTACATGTATTTACATAATTAATATTGCATTTACACAATCAAGAAAAAAATCCTAGAACTTTCAAGTTTTCCTGAAATGTCTTCCTTATTCTGGGAATGCTCACAATATGTATTTTGGGTAAATCTGGGAATTTATTAAAAGTACAGTGAAATGTTTAAAACCCTACACACAATAATAACAGTCCAGATGTGTTCATGTAAACACTCAGAGACATGGACACCCACTGAGAAGCAGACAGACAGAATGTTAGACATAGATTGACAGGGCATGGCGTATACAGGATATATAGAGACACTATTATGATTAAGGCCTAACTGTAATCTGTGTGTGTGCAAAAACTAGCACTCTGTCAGTACCTAAGAGAGACACTGAGGTATCAGAGGTGGCCAATAGGAAGTGACAGGTCAGACAGACCTGGGGGAGACCAGACCCCCTATCTTAGTTACTGCCTCAAAATAACCTCCAATCTGCTGATAGAGGAGGGAGGTGAAAGGAGGAGGATGTGGGGGAAGGGAGAGAGGAGAGAGCAGTGGCCTTACGGGGATAATGGAGGAACGCCTGGTGTCTATGTAGAGGCCTTAGGGGGATAATGGAGAAACGCCTGGTGTCTATGTAGAGGCCTTAGGGGGATAATGGAGAAACGCCTGGTGTCTATGTAGAGGCCTTAGGGGGATAATGGAGGAACGCCTGGTGTCTATGTAGAGGCCTTAGGGGGAAATTGGAGAAACGCCTGGTGTCTATGTAGAGGCCTTAGGGGGATAATGGAGGAACGCCTGGTGTCTATGTAGAGGCCTTAGGGGGATAATGGAGAAACGCCTGGTGTCTATGTAGAGGCCTTAGGGGGATAATGGAGAAACGCCTGGTGTCTATGTAGAGGCCTTAGGGGGATAATGAAGAAACGCCTGGTGTCTATGTAGAGGCCTTAGGGGGATAATGGAGGAACGCCTGGTGTCTATGTAGAGGCCTTAGGGGGATAATGGAGAAACCTAGCCCCATAGCTGGAAATAGACTGTCTCCTGGTGGAATATTGTTAGCCCAGGATCTCACACACACACACACACACGGTGCCTGACTAAAGAACTTGTCTGAAGCCTGTAGACAATTACAATGCTTCAAGGTTTTAATTGCCTTCAAGGGTCTGTAGTCATGTTGTTAGAGGCAGCATAACCCTGCCTCCACACCCAAAATACTGGCCAATGCTAAGTGGTTTAAGAAGCCCTCAAAATATGTTGTTAAGAGGTCATTGTAGTAACTACTGTTAATACAGGCTTTCTCTCCGTCCCTCCCCCTCTCTCTCCTCCCCCTCTCTCTCCTCCCCCACCTCCTCTCCCTCCCTCCCCCCTTCCTCCCCCACTTCACCACATTCTCCTTCCTCCTCTTTTTCCCTCTCTCCCTCCCTCTCTCCTCCCCCACTTCACCACATTCTCCTTCCTCCTCTTTTTCCCTCTCTCCCTCCCTCTCTCCTCCCCCACTTCACCACATTCTCCTTCCTCCTCTTTTTCCCTCTCTCCCTCCCTCTCTCCTCCCCCACTTCGCCACATTCTCCTTCCTCCTCTTTTTTCCTTCCTCTGTCTCTTTCCCTCTGTGACTTACAAACCCCTTCTTCTTCTGATAATGTTCACTCCTCCCTCTTCTTTCTCAATCACTCTTTCACCTCCTCTCCCTCTCTCTCTTCCCCTTTCTTCCTTTTCTCTTTCTAACTTTCTCTCTTCAGTTTGGAAGATTCCTGGAAATGGAAGGGGAAAAACAGGACAAATGGGATCTTTTGGCAGGATTTCATAAAAGTTACCAGAATTGCACCACACTAATTAGAAGATAATCCATTTTCTATTCACATCCTGCCAGCTTTGAGCACAAAAGAGTAATATTGTCTAGGAATACCCAATCACAGTGGACGGTGATTTACATCAACTTCCTGTTTGGAATCCATAGAGTAGCTGTGTGTGTGTGTGTGTGTGTGTGTGTGTGTGTGTGTGTGTGTGTGTGTGTGTGTGTGTGTGTGTGTGTGTGTGTGTGTGTGTGTGTGTGTGTGTGTGTGTGTGTGTGTGTGTGTGTGTGTGTGTGTGTGTGTGTGTGTGTGTGTGTGTGTGTGTGTGTGTGTGTGTGAGCTTACCAATGATATGACCTAACCGTGAATTAGACAGCTTGTGACCAGGTAATCCTCTTCTCACTCTCACTGGGTGTCACAGAGGTCTGTGGTCAAAACATCATTATCAAGGTCTTTTGTCACCAGTCATTATAAACTTCTTTCATCAAAGTTTAATACTGAGCTCCGCTGACAAACTTTCTTTCCTAAGAACCCCTCTCCCTACTGCAGAAAATAATGGCTTAAAACATTAAGACAAAAGAAAATATTTAACGATGATTAATAATGACATTGTCATAACGGGTGACAGAATATGGATTTGAACATTACTTGTAACCAATCTGAAGATAACGTAAAAGACTGAAAGTGTAATGCAATCCCGCGCTGAAGTGGACGCCTGCTGTGAGCTAGGAACCCCTGATATACGGTAAGTACTGCAGAGACACAGTGGACCAAGTCAGAAGGATGGCTACCGGACCCTGGTCGATGAGCTCAATAAATCAATAACACAATTTTACATTTACCAAAGATTCCATATCTGAATTTGATCATGCCGTCTTTGCAAGGAGGAAATGCTCAAAATATTGGTCCAAAAATAACTGTCTTTAAATGGCATCGGTAACGCATGCACGGTATCTAGAGACAAGGGACAGACAGCAGCAAGGTTAATTGGAGTTGGCAGGATGTCACAATGATATCAGCAACCAGGATAACAGCAGTAATGACCTGGTCTAACAATGGAGCCAAACAAGCAGACATCAGCTCCATAACTACAGGACTATCCCTTGCCCTGGACAGGACTTACCCCACAGCGTCTATCCCTAGCCCTGGACAGGACTTACCCCACAGCGTCTAGCCCTAGCCCTGGGCAGGACTTACCCCACAGCGTCTAGCCCTAGCCCTGGACAGGACTTGCCAAGTGGCCGGGCACATCTTCCTTTGCCACAGTGTTGTATTCGTTATCCCCTGCTAGGTCACACGGCAAAATGTATGATCCTTCTCGCTCTGTCATCTCTTCAAAGTAAATCAGCCATGTTTATCCCAGGGCACATTCCTCTCTGAGAGGGTTAGGGTTTGCCCCACTCCGCCCCAACCTCCCCACTGAGGCTGCAGCGACTCCCTGGAGATAACAGGGGGCTTAGCATCTCAGCCAATTATATGGCTCGTTACACTCCTCTCAGCCAATTACATGCCTTGTGATCCTCCTATTCCTGGCTGTGGGGTGTGCCCAGATACGGAGCCAGAGGGGAGGGATGTGGGACCGGCTATCTGCCACCTGTGGGCAGGGGGAGGAGCTCTGAGGGGTCAAAGGTTATATGTAAGAATACTGAGGACGGGCCAGAAAGACATGGTATATGGATCTTCTAAATGTAGTGTACTAGACAGGGAATAGGACTCCATTTGGTACTCACACAGAGATGTTGAGCTACGACCTGACAGGATAGGTCATGTTCAAAGCCTCTCAGAAGTACCTTGAGTTAGGTCCAGCAAATTTAAATAGGTTCTAACTACAGGCAATGATAAGCCATGTGTTCTATTTTTGCTTTTTGCATTGGACCTGGCCTGGATGGGTTGATGTCTTCACAGCTTTAAGGAGCCCCTGAGTGACCTGAGCACCCAGTTGACATGTTCCCCTGTTGACAGAGCTGTATAGACTGGGAACGCATGGGAATGTTGGATCCTGTCTGTCTCCTCCATCTTTAGGACTGGTTACCTGCCGGGCATATATGAGCTGATCCTGCTGGGATTCTGTTCTGCCCTGACACAGAATGGCATAAGATGACATACGTCTATGAATGCTAGTCCCGGGACATCTTATAGCACCAAGGACCAGAGGATAGTAAAGGACCATCCTGTCTGTTCTTAGAACTGATGCCCCACTTACAGTTCTGCAGCCAGTGACATATATTCCATTTTGGTCCAGTCTTTAATCTCAACCAAACACAATCTGAATACCAGCCTCAACATAGCGCATGCAACCTGAACCCAGCCCACACAACCTGAACACCAGCTCACACAACCTGAACACCAGCCTAAACCCAGACCACACAACCTGAACACCAGCCTGAACCCAGCCCAAACAACCTGAACACCAGCCTGAACACCCTATAGCCTGAGTCGCTTTAGACCGTGGATCATGGATGAGTGTGTGTTTTGGGGGGGTCAGCTGATCTGTTTATTTTTCCAGTAACAATAAAATGGGTCGTGCCAGATGGGAAGTAGTTCTTCCCATATCCAGGGGTTCAACGCTCGACAAAAAGACAACCGGAGAGGAAGGCGAGCCACCTGCTCTGCAATACACAGGATACCCTTTGCATGGGTCCCAAATCTCACCCTATTTCCTATATACTGCACTAATTCAGACCACGGCCCTTACAAACAAGAGATGTATAAACAGACAAATTTTGACATGTCTTGTGATTAAACAAAAGTCACCCGTTATTGAACCCAGCCGGATCAAGGCTTCATCTAGAACAGACCAGATCCTGAAAAAGATCCTCCCTCTTCAGTTTATAGGGGTTGGGCCCCCCTGAGGGCTTCACAACTTCACTACTTTCATTTGTTTGTAGGGGGTTCCAGCACATTTGCCAAACCAGGCATTTCCTTCAGTGAAGGGAACTGAACAAGTGTACAGTTTGGGAGTCGGGGAATAAGTGGAATGTACAGCTGCAACTGTACTTAGGGAGTTACCTTGACATCCTACCTCCATTTCCTTTCTACTAGATGGTTCTGTCAGTGTGTGAGTCCTGTATTCAATAGTAGTGTGTCATTGGACATGGCTAACTGCTAATGAAGACCAGTCCAGTGAAAGAGGTTCTGGTGTTATCTAGCTGTTTAACAGTCTAGTGGAAGAGGTTCTGGTGTTATCTAGCTGTTTAACAGTCTAGTGGAAGAGGTTCTGGTGTTATCTAGCTGTTTAACAGTCTAGTGGAAGAGGTTCTGGTGTTATCTAGCTATTTAACAGTCTAGTGGAAGAGGTTCTGGTGTTATCTAGCTGTTTAATAGTCTAGTCCTTGGAAATAACATGTAATTCAATGACAAATTCCTTTCCCAGTTAAAAAGCAAAGATATCATTCAGTTCAGAGTGTGTGTGTGTGTGTTTGTGTCGCGCTGTGGGGAAGGATCAGTCAGCTATAAATACCTCAGCCAATCCGTTGAGGGCTCTGTTCCTCCTGTCTGCTCTCTACCTGCTCTGTGTACTAAAACCTGGTTGAAATATTTACATATTTGTCGCAGTAACGGTCAGACTCCTCCCACTGCCTCCAGACCAGTGGTTGTCCGATCATAGAACTTCATAGTGTGCCATCAATTGGGTGCCATCTAAGAAGCATCCTTTGTGTTCTGAACTCTCCAAATCCTGACCCAAATATCAGATTATTCCCACGGAAACATTACCAATCAGGCAACTGACGATCTAGATGAGATTTAAAATGTGGAATGTGATTTGAGAAGCTGGAGGCTAGCTTGCTGTCCAGATGCTGTTGGTCTACCAAAATACAGCAGCTCAGTCCTGACAGTTGTTATGGAAATTTTCACACAGTTGATACGGTTCCTCTAACAGCTTTCCTGGCTGGTGAAGTGCCGTCAAAAAAACTACATCACAGACTTCACACCAACCTAACTAACCGGCATGCCATCCACACTACTATGAAGTGAAATACTTTTTACCAGGGCTCACGGCATTTACCAACAGCACAGGTTATGTAAGGGGCAGTGAAGACAAACTAACTACTGAAGAACCTCACAGATCTGCTCACAGACAGCAGAGACAGCTCACAGACAGCAGAGACAGCTCACAGACAGCAGAGACAGCTCACAGACAGCAGAGACAGCTCACAGACAGCAGAGACAGCTCACCAACCCCAAACAACTCATTGACACACATAGTACTTTCCCAGCAGGACAGGATCCCGTTCCACCTACCAGAAGAGCTGCCAACAGCATCCAAAGAGAGATCTTGTTGCAGAGGTTCCTCTGCGTGCCGTGATGGAGGAAAGCCTGGATACATAGCAACAACACGGAAGACCCTTTCAGAAACCCCTCATTCACAAGCCAAAGGACATCAGGACAACAAAAGGCCCCGCAGCCATCTGGGAGGGGGGCAGAGAAAAGGCTTTCCAGACAGTCTTAATGACACGCTCACAAAACCACTCATCACCAAATGGAAGGAGGTAGATTGTGTCTTAAACTACGGACTGGGCCATGGAAACACTCCCTGTTATGTAAAGACACTGTCCCACAGGGCACTGGTCAAAACTAGTGCACTAAACGGGGGAATTTGGGACGTGGGTGGTGTTGTGTAAATGGGTGTGGGACAAAACACTGAGACCCTCGTCTTCATCGTACTGTGAGGAGGAGGAGACCACTTTGAATGGGACTTCAATAAGTCTCCATCAAGCCTTCATTTAATTTGGATTTCAGGACCAATGTGTCTCTATTGGGCCTTCCTTTCACACCGATTTTACAGGCCAGGGGTATCAGAACACTAGCCGATATCTCTTCACACCGATATCTCTTCTCACTACATCACACACCAAAGAGAGCCATGATGTATGCTGTTCTCACATCAGCGATAGGGGATGATAGTGGATGGCTCGGAAAACAGGTCCGTGGCACCCTGACCTTTATGGAATGGAACGCTGCTTGGGTTCCCTGCATGAATACAAGGGTGGTATTTGAATCGGACTTGAATGGGACTTCAAAGCACCAAGTGTTCTGGTGTGAGACCCAACCTCTATGGAACCTCCCCTGAACAAGACCCAACCTCTATGGAACCTCCCCTGAACAAGACCCAACCTCTATGGAACCTCCCCTGAACAAGACCCAACCTCTATGGAACCTCCCCTGAACAAGACCCAACCTCTATGGAACCTCCCCTGAACAAGACTCAACCTCTATGGAACCTCCCCTGAACAAGACCCAACCTCTATGGAACCTCCCCTGAACAAGACCCAACCTCTATGGAACCTCCCCTGAACAAGACCCAACCTCTATGGAACCTCCCCTGAACAAGACCCAACCTCTTTTGGCTCTGCATCGACTTCATCCACAAGGGAATGTTAAGAAACAGTCACTCTCAACTAGTGGCCTTTACTAGTCAAGTCTCAGTATATCAGCCCTGGTCAATCGTAGTGCCCTTCATAGGGGACAGTGTTCCATTTGGGCCAAGTCCTCCTGTGAACCACTCCGGACAGCCCCCCCCCCCCGGTTCTCAGCGCTCCGCATCAACACACACCATAGCCCACATTCTAGCAGGTAGAGTAGAGACACACCCATTCAATAAGCCTGTCAGTTGCAGGCCTGGATATAAAACATCATTATCATAGTCACAAACCACAGACTGAGAATAGTACATTACACCGGGAATAGACTGCTGTTGACTCATTTCAAAAGGCCACAGACAGATGGAGACAGACAGAGATAAAGCGATAAGAGTAAGAAAGGCCGATCCCATTCATGTTTCTCTTTCTATGTTTCACTAATAAATGTCCCACTGGCCACAGTCAAAAGACCCAGCAAGGCAACCATTTCAGTGTACGTTCCCTTGTGGTTGTTTTAGCCACACCTACAGCATGTTGGCACTGCAGAGCCTTCCTCAGTGCCAGTGGAATGTGGAACGCCCCTCTTCATCTGAGGTAAGGCTATGGTCACGCCAAGCCACACAGCTCCTAGATATCACCTCTGTCACGGCTCAAATCAGCAATGCTGACTGGCCATTAGCAGCTATAGACCCCCGCCTGGGGCTGCTTTACGAGGTACTGGATACCATCCCTGGAAGCCACTACTTATATGGACATGTTCATGATTATGACCAATATTGTGTAACTCAAGTCCCTTCCAAACATCACTGGAGTCTGAGTTCATCAAAAGTTCCTGTTTTTCTTTCCGTCCCAAGGCACCCGTTTCCCCCAGAGACCTCTGGGTCCTGGTGAAAAGTACTAGACTATTTAGGGAAGGGGATGGTGAAACCCTGGGTCAGACTGTCAGAGGAAGGGATCACAATGAACAGGTAACAGCAGGGGGCTATAGTGGGTTGTTTTCCTTTAACCTCTAACCTCTACTACACAAGCTTTTAGAGAGGTCCCACATATGTCCACACTGAGGTTGCTTCCCAAATGAAACCCTATTCCTGTTTTATTACACTACACTGATCAGGGCCCCCTGGTCAGAAATATATGTATAGAATAACATACAACAACACCCAGCTCACTGTGTCCGTTGGTGCTTTTCTATCATGGTCACCTCCACATCATGACTGCTGACATACCTACACTGCATTAATGTACCTTGTATGACTGTAGAAATCATGAACCATTAATGTGCCTTGTATGACTGCAGAAATCATGAACCATTAATGTGCCTTGTATGACTGCAGAAATCATGAAACATTAATGTGCCTTGTATGACTGCAGAAATCATGAACCATTAATGTGCCTTGTATGACTGCAGAAATCATGAACCATTAATGTACCTTGTATTACTGCAGAAATCATGAACCATTAATGTACCTTGTATTACTGCAGAAATCATGAACCATTAATGTACCTTGTATTACTGCAGAAATCATGAACCATTAATGTACCTTGTATTACTGCAGAAATCATAAATCAGTGTTTGAGAACTTAGACAAAGGATGGGAAGTGAACAGAGACGTTAGGTAACAGGCATTAGCTGCACTGACAGGTTTATTTCATTTGTTCGTGAGGTCTCCTCTTCCCTTCTTCCTGTTGACATTAAGACTCTCCCCCAAAAGGCACCCTATTCCGTATATATAGTGCACTGAGAAGTATGTGTCCAGGCCAGAAGTAGGGCACCGGAAGAGGGAATAGGGTGTCATTGGGGAAGCAGCCTGGGAGTGGATTTCAACATTTGATGAGCACAGTGACAACAGTGACAGTGAAACAACCCATATCTTCAACACACACACACATCATACACTCACACACACCACACGCACACCCACACACATACACCACACGCACACCCACACACATCATACACTCACACACACCACATCATATACACACACACACACACAACACATCAAACACACACACACCCACACCACATCATATACACACACACACACACCACATCACACAGACACACACAAAGTTGAGCATGCATGCATAAACACAGAATGTAGCAGAATGTCAATATTACTACAACTGACCATGTTTTTCTTAATTGATTATAGTTCTGATGGTGGAAGACTTTACTGTATCACTCAGCCTGACAACTCAAACTGATTCAGTTAAAACATCTCAGCATGATTCAGTTAAACAGTTCAAACTGATTCAGTTAAAACACCCCAGCCTGATTCAGTTAAACAGCTCAATCTGATTCAGTTAAAAAATCTCAGCCTGATTCAGTTACACAGCTAAACCTGATTCAGTTAAACAGCTCAACCTGATTCAGTTAAAACAACTCTGCCCAATTCGGTTAAAAGTCAGCCTGATTCAGTCTAACAACTCAGACTGATGATGTCTACATCAAAATGAGCGTGTGAATCCTAAATGGCTACGTTCAATAGTAGTCAATTGTAGTGTCCTAAATAATGGAGGAGGCAACCATTTAGGACAACAACAGCATGTTCAGTCCATCACCAACAGCATCTCTTGTCATGCTTGTATACTCTCACTGCCCTGCTGTCTCTTAGTCAAAAATAGCAGCACAGTTAAGTCAAACTTATTTTTAGTCTTGTATCTGCCCAAGTGCTGACATGAAATAACAACCCAAATGACTTCAAGGAGTTTGCCTTCGAAAGGTACATCAGAATGTTTCTAAAGCTGATTCTGTAACTGCATATATTATGGTAACCAGAGAGGCCTGTTTGGCTAGAGCTGCACACTGTGATTTCTCTAACGATTACCTGAAAAATCTATTTGAGGTTTCACATCGATTATAACTAATATCGCAGGAATTAATGTAAGAAAACAACTGTTGCTAACAAAAAGTGATTATTAAACTTTTTCTCCCCTTTATTTTCTTAAATTGTTTGAATTTTCTGCACATAACTCTTGCAATTGCAAAGGTACGTGTATTTTAGGGTTTAGACCATGGGACTAAAGTGGCTTTAAGGGTTTAGACTATGGGACTAGAGTAACTTTTAAGGTTTAGACTGTGGGACTGGATTGGATAGAATGTCCTTTCATGAGGCCACTTCAAATGCCTGCCAGTGATTTCAGATGTTATGGCATAACTGTCCTAATTCTAACTGTAATACAGTTCTAATGCGAAGGATCAGAAAGACATAGTTAACGCTTCTTAGACCCCCTTTTGAACGAGAAGAAGCCACAGAGAGACCTCTCACTAAAACTCACTAGGCAGCAGCCCAGAATTCAAATGGAACCAGCCCCAGATGGCCGCTAACAGAATATATTTCCACCACTGTTCACACACTTCCTCAAACCAGTCAATATCTCAACCTGCTGGTTTCCAGTAGTCTAATGGCCATCTAGACCCAATCTGGGTCCAAGAACGACATTAAATCTTGACGCAGGGTGTCCTTTTGGGACTCTTCTATTGCTACGTTTAGCCAGGCAAGCTGAATCAACCACAGATAAAGTATTTTAAATGATTTCAGGTAGCCAGTATTCCAGCCCAGGTCTTTTCCTCAGCCACCAGTCCTGCCTTCAATGGTCACATTAGGACATTCCAGATCACATGAAGCTGTTTTCCGGGAAGAGCAGGGTGCGGTTAGGAGCAAGGCATTTATTATAAGATAGCTGCATTCCTGGCCAGCAAGAGTCAGTCAGGCGCCATGGAAATGTCTCCACATTACAGATGATGGGTTCCACCAACCCACATTACAGATGATGGGTTCCACCAACCCACATTACAGATGATGGGTTCCACCAACCCACATTACAGATGATGGGTTCCACCAACCCTCATTACAGATGATGGGTTCCACCAACCCACATTACAGATGATGGGTTCCACCAACCCACATTACAGATGATGGGTTCCACCAACCCAACATTACAGATGATGGGTTCCACCAACCCACATTACAGATGACGGGTTCCACCAACCCAACATTACAGATGATGGGTTCTACGAACCCACGTAACACAAGGGCTCAGTCACATCACAGGATGTGCAGGTAGTTGTAAAGCTAGCAGCCTCTTGAAGGCCACTGTTTTCCAGCACCATAGAAAATATAAAATTACAGAAATGTTTAACTGTCTTCACATTCCTACTGTATCTCCGTCATGTTCACCATCCACT
Source organism: Esox lucius (assembly GCF_011004845.1). NCBI lineage: Eukaryota > Metazoa > Chordata > Actinopteri > Esociformes > Esocidae > Esox > Esox lucius. Next base: position 24,140,090 of record NC_047591.1, read on the forward strand.
TCCAGACTTTTTGTAAACCCAGTGTGTCTGGTCCAGTGTCTGGTCCAGTGTCTGGTCCAGTGTCTGGTCCAGTTCCACACAAGAAGTAAATGTTACGATAATGCCACAGTGACACCCTGTCTAAAGTGACAGCTCCTGTTACAGTGGGAGGAAACACTTTCCTATAGCTATTGACTATCATGTCTGTTGGATATAGTCCGGATCTGTTTAAAATAGGAGATATTTGATAAAGACCACATCTACATATTTTATATAGGACTCACTTATTTAATAAAGGCCACATCAATTAGATATAGACTCATCTATTCAAAATAGTCCATATCTATTTTATATAGTCTAAGTCTATTGCATATAGGATACCCTGAAAGTAGGTAAAACAATTCTAATCGCAGACAATATTTTATTTTAAGCAAAAATATCACATCCTTTGTTAAATTTTCCCAATGTTAAATTAACCACCCAGTGAAAAGCACCTATTTATAATTCAATATTCTATTAACTATTTGCTAGATAATGTTGGCTTAAATAATGTTGGCTTATCCTATACTTTTGCCCAGGCTCTAACAGATTGTTTGAAAAGGTTGGAGCTGGTCAGCCAACAGTTGGAAGAAGGATGAGGTGGCATATTAGAGGTCTAAAGAGGTATGAGGCGGCCAATTAGAGGTCTGAAGAAGAAAGAGGTGACCTATCAACAGTCTACTCACATTAATATGTTTCATGATTGGTATATGTCCACACCATTCCTACACTTTATTACATTTTCTGGGGTATATAAATAATGTATTTTATATTGTAGGTATTATAGATAATCTTTCATAGATTCCTGGAAATATTGGACAGTTACTTGAAATGTATTTGGTTGCTGTGCCAACAGCAAAACTCTGTTTTCTACAGGGTGTCATTTCCTGTGGGCTCTATGTGGGTCACATGACTGCTGTAGGCGTCATGTGATGACAGTATTTACAGTGGCTCTTACACGTATTCACCCCACTGGGACTGTGTTACAACATGACATTTAAATTGACTTAATCAGGTTTTTTTTTTGCCACTGATCAACTCAAAGTCTTTAAGGTCAAAATGCAAAATTAAGTCTACAAATTAGTAACAAAAAAGAACATAATTGATATTAGTATTTACCCCCTTTTAGGCAATATTTGGTAGCGGCATCTTTGGCAATGACATGAGCCTGTGTGGAAGTCTCTATCTGCTTTACACACCAGGAATGTAGGCCCTTTGTGCAAAACACAGTTATGCCATATAATCTCACTGCCTTCTGATGAAATTCAAAACCTTGGAAATGTTTGTATATCCGAGCTCTGATTGGTGCTTTTGAAGCACCTAATTCTGGATTTGCTTTGAACATTTCTTTGTCAGAGACCGGTTTATTTAACCTAAAATAATGTGAAACATCTTAACTGCAACTCCACTCAACTAATTACATTACTTTTAAAGACAATTGGTTGCACAAAAGCTCAATTCAGGAGTGGCAGAGCATACGGGGTAAATACTGAGCCAATAAATTATGTAATTCATTTAGAATGATTTGCAGATTAAATTTTTTCACTGACTTTATTGACTTTTTTGTGTTGATCAGTGGGAAAAAACTCTGGATGTTCATGTTGTAACACATTAAAATTAAGAAAAGCAGAGGGGGCCGAATACATTTGAGAGCAACTGCATGTGTCCCAAATTGCACCATATGCTCCCTAAGTGGGCCATGATGAACAATAGTGCAATGTATAGGTAATAGGGTGCAATTTGGGACTCAGCCTTCATACTTCATACAGTGTTGGCGCAGTCTCAATCACGGGAAGAGTGTGGACTCATAGTGTGGACTCAATCAAGGGAAGAGAGTGGACTCCATTAGACTAGCTAGCTAACAATACTTCTGCGAGACTGTAACTGAACATCAATCTGTAGATCAGTATGTTTTCCCTGCAATAGCTGCTTTAGATCAGCTGTTCACAGTCAGCAGCTGATGAAATTCACAGCAAGAGGGAGCTGACTTCTGAAAACACATGTTAGTTTTTTCTGCACCAACAGCTACCTAGCTGCTAACTCTGCAACAGCAGCTAGCTAGCTTTTAGTGGAACATGATTCAACTTCATGTGCCAGGTTCTACTGTTCCATATGAGGTTTAACTAGCTTGCTCTACTACCTTGGCTAGCTTAGCTGACCTTAGCTAGGTAGCCAATGCTGTGATTCTAAAACAGTAATACTGAATCATGGCAGACAACTGTTTCTGGATCTGGTCCACTGGGGAGACAAAGACACCTATCGTCATGCTGGGTCGGCCCGATATGTTCTGGTCGCCAATGTCAATGGAACAGATTATTTACATAGCAATTAGATTTCATTTAAATGTAAAGGTCCGCCCGGTAAGTCTTGGTAATACTAGTAGTCTCTCACTGCCAGTCATTCACCATACGTGTATCACATGGCATCGCCCTACACCACATAGAGCCCTGGTCAAAGGGACTGCACTGTATAGAACTAGGGGATAGGGTGTGATTTAGGATGCAGGCTTTAGTGATCTGACTGCAACACACACAGCCCCCCCCCCCCCCCACCACCACCTGGCTCAGCAGAGAGACGCCTTATTTTAATATAGGCCATGTCCTGCGTGCAGCCTGGCCACGTCGACATGTGCATAGTCCATCTTCACAATTACTTTGGGTTTAGGTCATTAGCTACAGTACATGTTCTGCTGCAGGAGAGCGAGGGAGACCAAGACCTGCAGTCTGCCAGCCAGCTCCGCTGACCTCTTTTAAGGCTTCTCTCATTCTCTCTCCCCCTTTCTCTCTTTTCGTATCATTCTCTCTTTCTCTCTTTCTCTCAGCATCAAATGTCTTTACCAACCTTAGGTTTTTACCAACTAAATGAACACACGACAAGCTTATGACAAGCCACATTTCAGACACACTGTCATTGCATACTCCATTACATATATACCACAAAATCAAATGACAGAGAATCCTACATATGCGTAATTACCGGGAATGTTTAATGTTATAACTAAATGATAACTGACTACATACCTGTTCGGCGATAGAGGCATCAAGCGTGGATCTGTCTGGATCCAAACGTGCCTCACTGTAAGATGCGCAACTTAGGTAGGCAAAACACTTGACCCCTTGTGTTACCCTTCTGTCGAGAGACGTAGGGGACTAATGCGCGAGTCTAGTGAGGCACTCAGCTTACCTTCACCAGTGAGATGCAGCAGGGCAGATGATGCTTAGAGCTCCAGCTTGCAGTAGTTTCGACTTGGATGACATTGAGCTTTTACGCATGAGCTTCCACCATCTCTTTCTCTGCCGCTGTCTCTACTAACATGGTCTGTTCCCTCCTCTCCCCTTTCTCTAGCTCTCTCTCTCTCTCTCTCTCTCTCTGCTCTAACTCTCTCCCTCCCTCCCACTGTAACTACGCTGTTGAATAATGCAAGCCTAACGAAGTCCTGGAGGTTTCTCTCCCATTCTAGGGCAATCAGGGACTGATCAGAGAGAGGCTACGTACACAATGCACCCAGCTCACCAGCTCGGGTTACAGCACAGCTCCCTATTCAACTGCGCAACAATCTCGCCACCATCCTGCTTTTGTCCCCCCCCACTCCAATAGAACCGGAGCGGAACATGGACCTGGCCGACTCGCCCACTGGAGTTCAATGTCACTGGGGTGGGATGTTTAAAGAGAGCTGCGATGAAGGCATTTTTTCAGGAACCAAAACAAACACAGCCCCCAGGAGAGAACACAGACTCTAGAACAATTAAGTTGTGCAACAATAGCCTGACAAACTGGCCATCCAGAGAAGCGGAAACAGCTTGGGTAGAGGTAACGGAATCCCAAATACCTCTCTTCCCATTCGGTATTATCTCATTTAGCGAATAGTCGGGGGAAAGTAGACCTATAACATACCAGATATTTGGAAATGGAGGAGAGAGGGGAGATGGGGAGGACAGGGAGGAGGACAAATGGGGAGGAGAGGGAGTAGGAGGCACGGAAATAAATCAGGAGGAGAATCTGGAAAACATAATATAATCAGATGGGCCGGGCAAAGTTTATCCCAAATGGCACCCTATTCACTGTAAAGTCCACTACTTTTGAGCAGGGCCCATAGGGGAATAGGATTCCATTTGGGGAATACACAAAGGTTTAACTACAGCCCTCTATAATTCACTAGTCTTTAATCTGACCCTAGACCAGTCCATCTCTTTAACAAGCATACAGGGACAAGGATGCTCTGATCTCAGGACCGATTTCATGATTAAAATGAGTCTGGGCCTAACCAATGTTTGCCTTTCCTCTGTTACTACACATAATAACAATGTCCAGTTAGTCCTCTGTTGCACCTCACCAAGTTCAGGCTCGGTTTCTCGTCTTTTATGGTAATGATTCTTTGTTCTCTTCTCGTTATTGTTTTGTCTCCTAGGAACATCAGAACAATCTGACCAACAGACCCCTGTTTTAGTTTTTTGCTTCAAACCAATGTGCAAATAGAGAAATGACCTGCACTTTGTCATTTAGACAGTAATAGTGTTAGTGTCTTTAACTGGGGAACAAGCTGTGCTGACATTGTCCAGATGGAGCTGGTCAGGAGAATCACCTCCACTCACTACAGACAGATGTCAGAACTGTACTCCAATCCTAGCCCACATAGGGTTTTACCGTCGATAGTAGAGCACTAATTTTGACCGGAAAACTGCCAGGGCAAAAGTAGGGTTTTATTAGAGGAATATGAGGGAAAGATGAGTGAACATAATGAGGGGACAGTGGATGGACATTCAGCACCTTACTCACCCCAGTAACACCAATCCTAACACCTTACTCACCCCAGTAACACCAATCCTAACACCTTACTCACCCCAGCAACACCAATCCTAACACCTTACTCCCCCCAGTAACACCAATCCTAACACCTTACTCACCCCAGTAACACCAATCCTAACACCTTACTCACCCCAGTAACACCAATCCTAACACCTTACTCACCCCAGTAACACCAATCCTAACACCTTACTCACCCCAGCAACACCAATCCTAACACCTTACTCACCCCAGTAACACCAATCCTAACACCTTACTCACCCCAGCAACACCAATCCTAACACCTTACTCACCCCAGCAACACCAATCCTAACACCTTACTCACCCCAGCAACACCAATCCTAACACCTTACTCACCCCAGTAACACCAATCCTAACACCTTACTCACCCCAGTAACACCAATCCTAACACCTTACTCACCCCAGTAACACCAATCCTAACACCTTACTCACCCCAGTAACACCAATCCTAACACCTTACTCACCCCAGTAACACCAATCCTAACCCCACTACAAGATGCCAGGGTCAGACTGGTTGACTCACCGTAGTAGCAATGGATGGTTTAGACATGATTCCGTTTCCTGTCACCATGGTCCCTGGAGTCTGTCTTCTACCTGTAGATAGAATGCCATTACACTGGTGAGAACATATATTAGCAACATCATCATCATCCTTCTTCATACCATATCATGATAAACACTGTTACGTCACCCATTTGCTGTAGCAGGAATAATTTACCATTCTACTGGAAAAGGAACACTCCACCCAGTCTAGACCTCCTGTAAGTCATCTATCAAACTGGGTCTGGACCTCCTGTAGGTCATCTATCAGACTGGGTCTAGACCTCCTGTAGGTCATCTATCAGACTGGGTCTAGACCTCCTGTAGGTCATCTTTCAAACTGGGTCTGGACCTCCTGTAGGTCATCTATCAAACTGGGTCTAGACCTCCTGTAGGTCATCTGTCAGACTGGGTCTAGACCTCCTGTAGGTCATCTGTCAGACTGGGTCTAGACCTCCTGTAGGTCATCTGTCAGACTGGGTCTAGACCTCCTGTGGGTCATTTATCAGACTGGGTTTAGCCCTCCTGTAGTTCATCTTAAGACTGAGTCTAGATCTCCTGTAGTACATCTGTCAGACTGGGTATAGACCTCCTGTGGGTCATCTGTCAGACTGGGTCTGGACCTCCTGTGGGTCATTTATCAGACTGGGTTTAGCCCTCCTGTAGTTCATCTTAAGACTGGATCTAGACCTCCTGTAGTTCATCTTAAGACTGGATCTAGATCTCCTGTAGTTCATCTTAAGACTGGATCTAGACCTCCTGTAGTTCATCTTAAGACTGGGTCTAGACCTCCTGTAGTTCATCTTAAGACTGGGTCTTGACCTCCTGTAGTTCATCTTAAGACTGGGTCTAGACCTCCTGTAGTACATCTTAAGACTGGGTCTAGACCTCCTGTGGGTCATTTATCAGACTGGGTTTAGCCCTCCTGTAGTTCATCTTAAGACTGGGTCTAGACCTCCTGTAGTTTATCTTAAGACTGGATCTAGACCTCCTGTAGTTCATCTTAAGACTGGGTCTAGACCTCCTGTAGTTCATCTTAAGACTGGATCTAGACCTCCTGTAGTTCATCTTAAGACTGGGTCTAGACCTCCTGTAGTTCATCTTAAGACTGGGTCTAGACCTCCTGTAGTACATCTTGAGACTGGGTCTAGACCTCCTGTGGGTCATTTATCAGACTGGGTTTAGCCCTCCTGTAGTTCATCTTAAGACTGGGTCTAGACCTCCTGTAGTTTATCTTAAGACTGGATCTAGACCTCCTGTAGTTCATCTTAAGACTGGGTCTAGACCTCCTGTAGTTCATCTTAAGACTGGATCTAGACCTCCTGTAGTTCATCTTAAGACTGGATCTAGACCTCCTGTAGTTCATCTTAAGACTGGATCTAGACCTCCTGTAGTTCATCTTAAGACTGGGTCTTGACCTCCTGTAGTTCATCTTAAGACTGGGTCTAGACCTCCTGTAGTTCATCTTAAGACTGGGTCTTGACCTCCTGTAGTTCATCTTAAGACTGGGTCTTGACCTCCTGTAGTTCATCTTAAGACTGGGTCTAGACCTCCTGTAGTTCATCTTAAGACTGGATCTAGACCTCCTGTAGTTCATCTTAAGACTGGATCTAGACCTCCTGTAGTTCATCTTAAGACTGGATCTAGACCTATAAGGCCGGTAGTCTACAGATGACTGTTTTTTAGGGTTGTGGGGAGTAGTGAAGGAGTGTACAATTCATAGAAAGGACGTTTGTTGACCCAGAGGGCAGTAACACTTTACCCTGGAAGAGTCAGCCCCTAACCCCTGTCAGCTCTTGTCTTAGGAGTGCAATATGTAGAAAATAGGGTGCCATTTTGTGGGGTGACTTGGGGTGTTCCAGAAGAAACTTTATCTGTTGCCATGACTCCTCTCCATCTACATCCAACTTGGTCAGCATGTTGCTGTTCTCCAGCCGGAACTAATTATAAAGGCTGGTTGACATCTCGTCAGATACATTGTCTGGTACAGACACAACTGGTTTTTAAAATGCTTACAAACACTTTCTTGTTGTTGCGCATACACCACATTGTGTCGTGTGGATGTGAGAAGTAAGCATTGATCTGAAATGGTCAGCGTCCCTCATGGCTGGATTCAATAAAAACCTGCTGCAAAGAACTCCCCCACTACAGCTCATCACACGACGTATGTGTTTTTTTTCTGGGGTGCAAAACCTCCCAAAAAATGCCTACAGTGTGGGTATGAGTGAATAACGTTTTCAGCAACACCCTAAAGTACCAAACAGGGGGTATTGGGGGCGCCCTAGAGCCACATTAGGAAGGTGCAGCACAGTCACCACTCAGAGCTTAACCTGCCAGGATCTGTACTTATCATAGTGATGGATAGAGGACTTCCCATCCCTTATGTCAGGGGTATTCAAATCTGGCCCTCCAAGCCAGTTCCACTCCATTCTCTCACTGCAACCCTCTAAGCAGGGACTTATTCAGACTGAAGACACCAGGTGGGTCCAATTAATGATGAGGTAGAACAGAAAAACAGCAGGCTCCGCCCCTCATAGGGTAAGATTTGAATACCCTTGCCTTATGTTAACGAGGCCAAACCGCATTTAGCGATCCCTTCTGATGACCTGACTACCACGATGGGAAATGTTTAGTCAATAAAGTGGTTGAGAGCAGCCTTAGTACTGGTGTGTTGAGCAGGGTTAAGTCATTACTGTGGGTGAGAGCAGCCTTAGTACTGGTGTGTTGAGCAGGGTTAAGTCATTAATGTGGGTGAGAGCAGCCTTAGTACTGGTGTTTTGAGCAGGGTTAAGTCATTACTGTGGGTGAAAGCAGCCTTAGTACTGGTGTGTTGAGCAGGGTTAAGTCATTAATGTGGGTGAGAGCATCCTTAGTACTGGTGTGATGAGCAGGGTTAAGTCATTACTGTGGGTGAAAGCAGCCTTAGTACTGGTGTGTTGAGCAGGGTTAAGTCGTTACTGTGGGTGAAAGCAGCCTTAGTACTGGTGTGTTGAGCAGGGTTAAGTCATTACTTTGGGTGAGAGCAGCCTTAGTAGTAACAGTTCAAAGAAAAGGTGGGTGTCACATTAGTAGTTTACAAACTTTTTTAGGAGGATGCCTGTTTAACCAGAATTTCTGAGGCAGACATTTCTGGGGAGGCGCATCCACAACACCCCAAACCTAATAATGTAACCTTAAAATCTGTACACATTTAATTTCTTATTTTGACTAATACCCTTCAACTCATTTAATGTCAATTCCCCTATCGACAGTATGTCTTCAACTGTACATGGCCTTTTCTCTCCTCTCCCAAGTTTTCTGTGATGCCCAATAAGTGATTCCAGACGTGCTTGGTTGAGGGAACTCCCAGGGGGTTTGGGGAGTCAATGAGAACACCTCCTCCTCATAAGCACATCCAGACACATTTTTCTTTCCACACTTACTCAACCAGAAAGTTACTGCCAACAGCTATGCGGTTGGGGGAGCGACCACAGCTGAACTATCAGGCTGCCGACCCTTGGAGATACTAGAAGACCATGAGGCAAGCTAACCTGGTCCAATAGGCACCCCGTATAGAGCTAAAACCTCCTTCAGAGTCAGATGAAGTGCGTGTGTGTAGTTGAAGTGCATGTGTGTAGTTGAAGTGCATGTGTGTAGTTGAAGTGCGTGTGTGTAGTTGAAGTGCGTGTGTGTAGTTAAAGTGCGTGTGTGTAGTTAAAGTGCGTGTGTGTAGTTGAAGTGCGTTTGTTTAGTTGAAGTGCGTGTGTGTAGTTGAAGTGCGTGTGTGTAGTTGAAGTGCGTGTGTGTAGTTGAAGTGCGTGTGTGTTTAGTTGAAGTGCGTGTGTGTGTAGTTGAAGTGTGTGTGTGTAGTTGAAGTGCGTGTGTGTAGTTGAAGTGCGTGTGTTTAGTTGAAGTGCGTGTGTGTAGCTGAAGTGCGTGTGTGTAGCTGAAGTGCGTGTGTGTAGCTGAAGTGCGTGTGTGTAGTTGAAATGCGTGTGTGTAGTTGAAGTGCGTGTGTGTAGTTGAAGTGCGTGTGTGTAGTTGCGCTGATGGAAGATTTAATTCAGATCCCAAAGTGCATTACTTTTGAACAGGGCCCTCCGCTGGACCTTTGAACTATTCCCGGAGGAGGTGGCCGTTTGAGATTCCCTGAGTTAGTTTGTCTGCCATGTGAAGAGGAAGGGAGTGTCAGAGGAAGAACCATAGGAGACTGAGGAGGGTAGGCACAGGGAAAGGCTGTTTATTTCACTAGTTAACCATACAGAGAGATCACTGCTACAGCATGCCAGAGCGCTGACCGGCTGACCCAAAGGCTGTTTGGACTAATG